>NC_061151.1:5655298-6855298 GCF_905220365.1 Vanessa cardui
ACTTCTCTATAACAATGATAAGCCGTCAATGGATTAAGACAAAAGAATTAGGAATGAAGAGCTGAGATGGTCCAGTGATTAGAACCTACATTTTAACCAATGATTTCGGGTTCAAACCCAGACAAGCACCACTATATTTATATGTGCTTAATTTGTGTTTATAATTGAAGTCGTGCTCGGCGGAAGGAAAACATCGAGAGGAAACCTGCATGTATCTAATTTCATCGAAATTCATTTTCATCGGAATATGTTCCATAAACCCACTCCATAGGATAAATTTCTTTACCCAGCAGTGGCAAATTTACAGAAATCGGAACGAATACTGTTACTGTAATTAAGAATGGATCGGATTCGGTCCAATGGCATACAAGTCGGAAGTTTTTAAATACTGGCCCAGTGGTTAAAACGTCAACATATACCCGCAAACTTAAGTCTGCTGAACAAAACATTCGTAGATAATGTCGAAATACTGAGCTCCATTAAATACAAATACTTTTAATTCATAGGATATGTGAAAACGTTGGCAGCGCTATTATTTTTTTAATTTTCCCATTTTCAGGGCGATTAAGAAAAGTATATAGTAATTATTTTTTTAGTTTATTTTAGTTTTATTTATTACAAATGTGTCTTGTTCAAACAATTCAAACATATTATATATTTGACATGCAACATATTGTGTGACATTTTTTTTACTTTTTTCCGCCTCACGGCTTGACAATACGTTATGCAATTTGGCGTGACATCCAGCACATAATATAAAGAATATAAATTCTAATGTAATGTGTTTACAACTATGTACATTATATCAAAGAAAGTTTGATTTCTACTGAACGTGGTAAACTCCACCCCAAAAGATAGGGATGAAGAAAGAAAGATGAAACTCTTGAATTAATTTTATGTGCACAACACTGGTCGCGTGCGACTGCCGCTTCGGCACGAAGTCTGCGAGGTACGAGGTCTTCTAAGCCCCGTTTCGAACCGTGATCAAATCTTATTTCTCCACTGGGGTACATGGTCAAAGAGACCCCATATTAAACTACATATATAGGTACACAATACCGTTCTGTTTTCAATAGGCATCATATAAATATATTTATAATTTTCCTTAAATATAAAAAAAAAAAAAACAGTAAGTTATAATATTATAAGCCGAATTATTGCGGGTAGTTGGCGTACCTTCCGACTCGTATAAAACGACCGCTCGATAGACTGCAGGGCACTTTGTCATCAGTCGTCGGTCGGTAAGGGTGTCGGTAGTGTCGGTGTGGTTTTGTGTTTATTTATGTGTTTGTTATATCTGAAATTAACGGTTGTTTCTGAGTGCTAAAAATTTGATTACAATTTGAATTATTGTTAAAAATTTAGATTATTTGCAAATGAATTAGCTATAGGTTGTTTCAATTTTTTTTTTAATTTTTTTTCCTTATGATTGCTAAAAATATATATTTCGTAATACCTAAAAAAATACATTCCCTTTTAGGCAGGTCTAATACAGTTATTCCATTTTTGAAATGAAAATGACCATTTACTAAAATTACTGAGCTTCATTCGTAACAAACTCTCTAATTGGTCCTAAAAATAAAGTTCCACCTGGTTTAAAAGTTTTCCTTGCCCAAGAGTTTTTCGTCGACCCCCAAACTTTTGTACCTGAAACAGAAAATACTTTCATTAAATCGTGATGTTAGACCATAATCTATATCTATTAATATTATAAATGTGAAAGTAACTCTTGTCTGTCTGTAGCTATTTCTCGATCAAACCGCTGAACCGAATTTAAGGAAATTGTTTTTTGTTGTACGAAGCAAAGTTTAACTTCGAGAAAGGACATAGACTACTTTTTTGCCTAACATATGACAACCAACACCCTAAAACCTGAGCAAAGCTGCGGGCCATTAATAGTAAATAAGATATTCTGTCACCTACTGGCAATGCTTAATATTGTTGTGTTTCGATTTAAATGGTGCGCCAACTATGTGCCAACAATCAAAATCAAAACTTACCTCAAAGAAGTAGGCTTTTACAAGAACTTTTTGATTCGTCATTTAACAACTATGTTAAGTGAAGCTACCACCGGTTCGGAATGTAGATTGTGCATCTTTTGTAATGAACATTGACCTCGGTAACTGAGATGTTATGTCCCTTGAGCCTGTAGTTACACTGCTATTCACTCTCTAACTCGGAACACAATACTGAGGAATGCTATTTGACGGTAGATTACTTAATGAGCGGGAATCAGACGCACTCCAACAAAGCCCTATGACCAAGTAAAATGTTACAATTTGTGGATAATTCTTTCATGTTTTAGGATACATAATGATTGTCAAAAATCGAAATCAAAATCAAAATAAAATTTATAATAACATGCCTTATTTACCACTGTATTTTTTTATAAACGATTTGAATTTACGAAACGGCAAAGTTAAAAATGTCTGGCATATATAACAAGTCCTGTCTGACTGATTCATTATCGCCGAGCGTTAACTACTAAAGTTAGGGCCTTGAAAATTGTTAAGAAGAATCCATTTTTGTGGAATGAAGTAGGGGTTAAAAATGGGGTAGGGGTTAAATAAGGGTTGAAAATTTGTTAGGTAATCCGTCATGTATATACAAAAAAGGCATATTGGTAACGTAAAGAATATGTGGGGCTGATTGGCACAATTTATCTTCAGATGGCTGCAATCAGATCAGTAAATTCACGGAAATTTACCGAAATCACCGACGATGACGTCATTTACCCTTCCAATCCCTTTATAGATGTAAACGACGATTCCCTGTATATTAGGCGATAAACATTTTACGCGCCATAATTAAACACTTTACATAATGGACCCCGGGATTTATGATTTCACTTTATCGACAGTTATTTGTTACGAGAAGAAAACCATTTAACAACATCACTATTTGATGATAAGGCTTTTGTAAGAGCCCATCATTCTACAACCCAATCAACAAAATCAAAATATATTTTATTCAAGTAGGCTTTTACAAGCACTATTAAATCGTCGTTTAACAACTATTTTAAGTGAAGCTTTCACCGATTCGGAAAGACGACCTCCGTGGTTGTGTAGTGTACTTCGGTTTTCATGGATACGCCACTCCGAGGTCCCGGGTTTGATTCCCGGTCGAGTCATGATTATCATTAGTTTTCTATGTCGTCTTGGGTCTGGGTGTTAGTGGTATCGTCGGTACTTCTGATTGGTCCATAACACAAGTGCTTTGGCTACTTACATTGGGATCAGAGTATTTGATGTTGTCCAATATTTAAATAAAAATATATATTCTACTGAGAAGAACCGGAAAGAAACTCAGTAGTTATTCTTTTTCAAAAAGTAAAATTTAAATACAATTATATATGCATGTAACATATCCTGCCTGGAAGTCAAAAAGTATGAATTCCACTCTTTTTTATAGTCTGTTTAATTTTGTATTGAATAATATGCTTTCTTTAACAATGTATTTTTTACAAATGACTTAAATATATAAAACGGCAAAATTAGAAATGTCTGTGGAATTTTATTATAGAAATGCATGCATTGCCCCAAGAAGGATTTATTGACTTTGCAAAGTCGGATACTTGGCGTTATCAGCTTATCCTTGTTGTGGACATACAATATCGATTCACCTGACCATTTTCTTATGGTACCTCTTAATAATTACAGGATTATAATTCTTGAATAATACACGAACAAATACATCTAATACACACTTACATTAATGTGTACTGTAGTTATGTTTCCTACAACGTAATTCGTTAGAGCGTTTCCAATTATAATAATTAAGCAAGCTATTAATTACAGTTAAGTAACGTTTCAAGGAAATGGACGAATAATGTATTTATATATACGAGAAACCACATCTGGTTCCGCCTTTATAGATAATATGCTTAAAGGATTTTTTTATGGAATAGGTTGGCGGACGAGCATATGCGCCACCTGATAATAAGTGTTCATCATCACCCATAGACAATGACGTTGTAAGAAATATTAACTATTCCTTATAACCTTAGGAACTAGGATGCTATGTCTCTTGTGCCTGTAGTTACATTGGCTCACTCACTCAAATCGGAACACAACAAGACTGCGTACTGTTGTTTAGCGGTAGAAAATCTGATGAGTGGGTGGTACCTACCCAGGCGGGCTTGCACAAAGCCCTACCGAGTAAATTTTTTAGGATGTAGGATTTTTTAAATTCAAAAATAATAATTCCTAAAATAATAGTTAGTTATTAATAGTTAGTTCATGTAACAGAATTAAATAAAAAAATATCAACAACATTCAAATTTTACTCTTATCTCTCCAAAAAATTTACTCTATAAATACCATACTTTACGAAATTTATTTTATTTTTTGGCTTAATAAATTTTTAATTTTATTAAAGATGAAGAAATCTGAATTAAAAATAGTTAATGTACAAATATTGACCGCATAGAATGGTGGCAAGAATACTAGCAGCATTTCCCAGTTGAATCGCAATTTCGATCCTCTGGGCAAAAAACGCCCTCCTCTCAAAGGCCATAAGATGAAGTATTGCATATACTGAAGCTTTTTGGACTACTACTTAATGAAATAAATACCAATAAAAGCTCGTGGGCGATAACTGATGACTTAAGAACATACACATGAGAGAATAAAACAATATTTACTAACCCTTAACCATTGTAAGCACATACGAAAATTAATACCCCTAAAAGCCCAGGGATGTTAGCGTAAACAAGAACAGTTAGGTAATAAAACAGATGAACTGTTATTAAATTAAAGTGTTAATATAATAACTGCTCGACTGCTGGGCTAAGGAATGTTGTCTAAAATTTTTGGAGATTCTTCCACTAAGCTGTTCCAGTGGAGATTGGTGATCCAATACATGTGACAGAATTTAAAAAACTGTGCAGGTAGTTCACCTTTTCCTTAACTACGAAATTAATTATAATCACAAATTAAGGACATGAAAATTAAGTGGTTCTTGCCTGTCCTTGAATCCTTTATCATCATTTAAAATGCACGCTTTCTAACCACTGATCTCTCTTATCACTTAATTGTTTATTGTTTGAGACCTCCCTGGACCCCTGATAAAAAGTAAAGTAAAGTAACAGCCTGTGAATTACCTACTGCTGGGCTAAGGCCTCCTCATCCATTAAGGAGAGGTTTGGAACATATTCCAACACACTGTTCCAATGCAGGTTGATGGAATGCACATGTGGCTAAATTACGATGTAATTAGACACTTGCAGGTTTCCTCACGATGTTTTCCTTCACTGCCGAGCACGAGATGGATTATAAGCACAAATTAAGCACATAGACAGTGGTGCTTGCCTGGGCTTGAACCCGAAATCATCGGTTAAGATGCACGCGTGCTAACCACTGGGCCATCTCAGCTCCCCCCTCCCTGACCCCTGATAGCATGTATGAAAATGGTCGATTGAGTAGTTCAGGTTTGAAAGCCTAACAAACTAACTCAAATTCACGTTAGTGTTTTGTGAAGAAAATGTATTCTAGAGTGTTGTTTATAACATGAATAGAGTGCTATAGAGATAGGTAAACCACTTGTTTACATTTCATTAAAAACGATGGCTAAAGAAAATACCCTCACGAAATTATGTTGTGTCAGAAAATTAGGACTGTGTATTGAAATGACAAGGTACTGTAATGCTTGGAATGAAATGGCATAGCGATGGTAATTTGAATTCTTTTTTAAACTTACTTGGTGATAGGATTTTGTTCATGCCCATATGGGTAGGTACTACTCATCATATATTTTGCCAATAGCAGCAAAACTAAGGATACTTCAAACCGGTACATGAGTAGTTCTGGTTTTTTCTGCATTAGTAAGTCCTGGGAACTGCCGGCACAAGGGAGATGACTTAATTCCCAAACTTGGTGAAGCTTTAGGGGTTGTGGTGACATCTAGTACTCTTTGATACACGACATGTTACCGACTGCGCAGCGAAGTGTCAGCATCTTCGCCGGTTCTGAAGTCTACGCCAAGATTCTACTTTCTATATCGCGATATCACTAATATTCTTGTTATTACGATAAATGATAAAGAAAACAAGATTCTAGGAACAGTAACCAGATTATTTGTGATCGTCCAAATAACAAAAATGGGTGAGTAGTACTTATCACTCAATATAACTAAAATAATTCAGACTTATATAAAACATCTCAGTTTTTACAAATTAAAATAATAATTTCTTGATATGTTTTTCTTACATTCGAGGTTTCGTGCCGACATTTTGTATTAAGAATTATTTGTAAACCATAGGGAGAAAGATATCGAGGTGTGAAAGTATGGTCACCGAAATATATAATATATAAATAATATATATATATATATATAATATATTATTTATATATTTAATAAAAAAAATTATGCCTTCCAAAACAATCCGCTACAAATCTAAAACAATGGAATGTAAATAAAAAAGAATGTATGTTTGTATACTTATTTTTTCACACGGATAAAATAATCCCTCAATCAATGTTGTTTCGATTTACCTAACCAAATACGCTGGGTAATCTGTTATATTTAAATTTCGAATTACTTTTATAATCCATGACAAAATTGGGATAGTTCGAAGGCATTAAATATGTACATTGGTCGACTGGTAATCTGCGAACAATTTGACGTTGAACAATACAAAATAAAACCACAATATTGATACAGATACCCAATACCAAATTGGTTGGTGACGTAATTCCTTTGTCCTCCGACAATATATTCATTTTTGTATTTCAATTTTATTCAACGTCGGGCTATTGGCCAGCTTAGTTATATCCAAAATATATGGGTTCATGAAATTACCATTCAAGGGATTATGAAAAAGGAATTTTATTTCACACTGCCCTAGCCTAAGTTACTGCTTGAGACAGACATAAATTCAAAAAACTGTTATTTTGGTAAATGTATGAACCGTGTATACATATATATGCATTGAGTAAAAAAGGGCTATTTTAATATTACAAACAGACACTCCAATTTTATTATATGCATAGATGATTGTTACTACATATATGTATCTATACGCTATGGCGAATTTCCGCACACTGATATAATATATGTATCACGTACGACACAGCTGTAACTAGTCACCGTTGGGCACGTCCAAAATTCCCACCGGATATGAGGTTGAAATACGAAAAATACGAGGCAAATTCGGAGATTCTGGCTGTTCCTGTGAATACGCCCGTAAAATATTTATTTTTTGCGTAAATTTTTTTATTATAATGTTTATCGTACTCATTGACTCATTGATCACTCGTTGACGACCTCCGTGGTCGAGTGATATGCCACTCCGAGATCCCGGGTTCGATTACCGGCCGAGTCGATGTAGATTATCGTTAGTTTTCTATGTTGACTTGGGTCTGGGTGTTATTGTTACCGTTGTTATTTCTCATTTTTCATAACACAAGTGTTACTTATATTTGGATCAAAGTAATGTATGTGATGTTGTCTCATATTTATTTTTATGTATTAAATACTTCATTCTAGACTTTAAATTAAGTACATTACATTAAGTGATTTAGTCATAATGAGGCAACAAATATGCAAACAGCTATTTTCAAACTTTTATGTTTTTAATAATTGGTACTTTCAGCTTAAATTATATACAAGTAGGTATTTAGCAAGGAACAAATCTGAATTGATATTATATAAATATGAAAGTGATCTAGATTCTAAAACACATCACGATATTTTTCATATAAGTTGTTACGTATAGTAACCTGTAAATTTCTCACTGTTTGGTTAAGGCCTCCTCTCCCCTTGAGGAGAAGGTTTGGAACATATTCCACCTGGCTGTTCCAATGCGGGTTGGTGGAATACACACGTGGCAGACACAAACGCCTGAAGACACGCTTATTCCTGAACGAACAAACAGCGGTGAACCGCCGAGCACGAGATGAATTATAAACACAAATTAATCACATATATATAGTGGTGCTTGCCTGGATTTGAATCCGCAATCATCGGTTACAATGCATGCGTTCTAACCGCTGGGACATCACGTTTCAGTTCATTTAATTTGCTTATATTATTGTGTTTGAAAGTTCGATATTATGAGTAATATAATATAATTTAGACGAGCTTACCAATAAAATGGAAATATTTTTGTTTTATATAACAACGTTATAACAAAACAGACCTAAAACAATATTTCATTATTATGTTTGACGTCGTGTCTATGTAAAGAGTGACTTAGTACTGGCGCTCTAGCGGAAAGCCGCGTTTATGGTAACTATGATTGACCTTTTTGATAAGGTCTATTATAATATAAAAAATAAAATAAACAAACCTGTATGTGACAAATTTCATAGAAATTCTGCCACATGTGTATTCCACCAACCCGCATTGGAACAGCGTGGTGGAATATGTTCCAAACCTTCTCCACAAAGGGAGAGGAGGCCTTTAGCCCAGCAGTGGGAATTTACAGGCTGTTGTTGTTATTGTATGATAAAAATGACAGTATGTCCAAACAAAACTCTTGTATCTTTATATTTATAAATTTCGATAAAACACTTATACCACGCGTCTGCGCCCACTTTCAAAGCCAAAGGTTAAGATAATATTTCATACAGATACAGCTTCTCAACATTTTTATTCTGTACTAGCAACCCGCCCCGATTACACACGGGTGCAATACTGACACTAAATTTACTACAGAATTTGTGTTTTAATGACATCACTTTAGAAACTTCTAAAATTATCAGCATCTCTTTACTATATTATCTATGTATTATATACAAAAACTTTCCTCTCAAATCACTAAATTTATTGAAAAGGAGTGGGTTAGTAGTATGTTCCACCATGCTGCTTCAAAGCGGAATGATGGATTCTCATGTTGGAGAATTTGTTGACACATGTAGGTTTCCTTACGACGTCTTCCTTCACCGATGAATTATATACACAAATTGAGCGCACGAAAATTCAAAGCTTTTGACTGGTATGAATCCGCTATCATCGGTTAAGGGTTCGTATCAAAATCCGTTACATACATAGGGACAGACAGCGGTAAGAGAATTTATTTTATACTATGTAATGATTTAAGGCAATATTTTGATAATATTTTTCGACTCTACCTTGTCGCAGATGTATTTGACGTATCCTTAATCATATTGCTTTAATATATAAGTATAAAACTTCAAATAGAATTACAATTTACTTATAAGATTTACTGACGTAACATAAAATATATATTTATTTATTTTGTCCCAGCTGGATTTTCGATACTTGGAGATTCAAACGTTAATATTCAAGGTTTTTAACTAAAGATAAGAAAAAATATTGTGGTATATTGGTACACCATTTGTTCCCACATTTTTATGGACCACCTGATAGTAAGTCGTCACCATCACCCACAGACAATGAAGCTGTAAGAAATATTAACTATTCCCTACATCGTCAATGTGCCACCAACCTTGGAAACTAAGATGTTGTGTCCCTTGTGTCTGTAGTTACACTGGCTCACTCACCCTTCAAACCGGAACACAACAGTACTGAGTACTGTTATTTGACGGTAGAATAACTGATGAGTGGGTGGTACCTACCCAGACTGACTTGCACAAAGTCCCACCAATTAAATATGATTTTAGATAAATATACTAAGACAGATCACCATGAATACTTTTACATCAGTAATTCATGAAAGTTTTTATATATTGGTATTCATATTAATGTGATGTTCTATATTGTTTTTACGATTTTCTACGTACTGCTTATATCCTTACATTTTTGATAATATAGGTGAGCTTTCTATCACGTAGCCTACCTGATAATAGTAGGTACAAGTCTTCCCAATCTGTCAACACTTTTCATAACGATCAATTTCTTGAGATAAAATGAAATCATTTCGTTGACCCATCCTGAGATCAAAACTCATATCTTTTGGAAGCTGACTCGCTAATGGACTTACTAATGGTATGTAGCTATCACTACTTATACTTTATTCCTACTTTGTCTTAAGAAAATTTTACCATTATAAATCGCCAATTCACTAACATTGGGAACTGAGATGTTATTCCTTAAGCTAGCTAGTTACAGAATATGTGTTAATTAGGGTACCTATCCAATTAGTAACACAAACGCTCTAAACACATACATAAGTCACATTCAAGAAAGATGCAAAAAACTTCCAGGATCTCTTTCAGGCAAACTTAAGGTAGAGAAAATAAATAGAGGTAATAAGCGGTAGGGGTGTACAAAGCAGAGATAAACATAATATATAAAGCATAACAGTAAAATAATAATATATTTAAAATAAAGTAATATATTTAAAAAACATACTTGATATATAAGTACAAATTCTCTCGAAATATATAGCATTAAAAGTGCACTATAGTATTGTTTTAAGATGATTTTAAATTAAAACTATAGATATACATACATAGTACAGTACAGTAACAACCTGTATATTTCCCAGTGTTGGACGAAGGCCTCTGCTCCTTTTGAGGAGAAAGTTAGGAGCGTATTCCTCCGGGCAGCTCAAAATCAGACATGCAGGTTTCCTCGCGATGTTTTCCTTCACTTTGCTTCACCGCCGAGCACGAGATGAATTATAAACACAAATTAAGCACATGAACAATTAGTGGTGTTTGCCTGGTAATTTAAACCTACTGGGCCATATGGGCTCTTATAGATATACAAATTAAATATAAACATTTAAAAGCAATAAAGACTTTAATCGCGTTAAGTTATTAAGCAAATCGCTTAACATCTTTTAAGCTAACTTATACTTAAGGGAGGTAAAAATGTTCTCTGTATATTAAAAAACTTATATATTCTCAAAGAAAAGATTAAGGCTGTACTGATATTGAAGATTAAGCGTTGAGATAACTTGGCGGCTTAAAAGAAAGCTTATGGCAATAAAAATAATATATATTTAGCGAGGGGTGAATACGAATAAAGAGCAAGTGGGCCTGTGTTTAGTACATGAGAGTTTTAACTGAAGATTCTGGGCTAGTACCATTTTGAGCTTAGTGGCGAAGCTTTGTGAGGAAAACTGCATATGTTGTTGTTGCTCCCAACATCTAGGTTTGATTTTAAATTAACATGAAAAAGTAAGTAGCAGCCTGTAAATTTCCCACTACTGGGATAAGGCTTCCATGAAGGAGAGGGTTTGGAATATATTCCACTACGTTGTTCCAATTCGGGTTGGTGGAATGCATATGTTGGCAGAATTACGATGAAATTAGACACATGCAGGTTTCCTAACGATGTTTTTCTTCATCGCCGAGCACGAGATGAATTATAAACACAAATTAAGCACATATATATATGTATAGTGGTGCTTGCCTGGGTTTGAACCCGCAATCATCGGTTAAGATGCATGCGTTCTAACCACTGGGCCATCTCAGCTAACCATATCGTGAACGAGACATTCGTAGATAATTTAAATAAAACTATTTATAACGGATGAATCGCGTATATTAATTATTTTTAAACATCCCGACGTTTCTTATTTAAATGTGTAATCATCGCGAAAATTTAAGACAACATTATTCGTAGATAATGTGGAAATATCGAGCTCCACCGAACAAAAATAAAAAACATGGTAAATACCCCGAAATTACTAACTTTAATAATCCAGGTTTGAATAATTTGACTTGCCCGGTGATGGTATAGAGGCTATAATTATTAGCATACCCAGTTCCAAAAAAGCAATCTCATGTAATTCTCATGTCACCCTGTACAAGCTTCATGAAAATTCATTTTCATAACATTCTCCAACTATAAAGTAAAAAATATGAAACTTAATGTTTCATGCATATTTTAAAATAATAATGAATCTACCCAGTGTTACTTATGTTTCACATGTATGTGTGTGTGTAAATCTACGAGTATTTATTACAACAATAAAACCTTACACGAAGATTTGTCAAATAAATTTCGAATCTATTTCTATGCATATAGAATACAAATTAGCATGCACTGCACTAGCCTGTTAGGAAATTTCGAACTCTTTGTCCGTGAAGAGACTGTAATCACGAATGTGGTTATTGGCGGGATGGTTTGATGGTTCGCTCGTTGAAGCCATCGGGGATATGTATCGAACTTTTCCTACAGTTCAATCCAATTTACATACCAATCCAGTTAATATTTAAAATAATTGGTTAAAACTTTGATAATCAAATTGATCCTTCGAGCCGGATTTTACTAGGGTTGACACGCTTAAATTATATATTGGACATATGTGATGATTACCATTGCTATAAATAAAATTTTAACAAAAAGAAAAACCGACTTCAAACAAAACACTATATTAAAACAAATGAATATGCACGAAAAAGTAATAAAAATAATTGCGTATTCAACATATTTTTTAGAGTCTTCCTAATTTAAATGAAATGAAAAATATTAGACTACTTAAAAGTCGATTAACGATTATATCATGTAGTTATAGTTATTGGTATATTTGGAGCCGGTGTCAGCCACGGTGCCCTTGCCCCAACAATCAAAAGAAAGAAGCGATACGAGCCCCTTAATTGATCCAGTATATTATTGTGTAAAAGGTAATTTGTAAAAAACATATTTGTTAAAGTATTCTCGTATTGTTTTTGATAGATATACTGTAGGGTTTTATTGGCTGACACCGACTCCAAATATAACAATAATTATAACTACATGATATAATCGTTAATCGACTTTTAAGTAGTCTAATATTTTTCATTTCATTTAACTTAGGAAGACTCTACAAAATATGTTGAATACGCAATTATTTTTATTACTTTTTCGTGCATATTCATTTGTTTTAATATAGTGTTTTGTTTGAAGTCGGTTTTTCTTTTTGTTAAAATTTTATTTATTTTTTGATTTTAAGTGAAGCTGATGTTGACTAACTAATTTTTTTTAATATGGATAGATTAAGCGTTCCGTTTATATGAGTCAGAAACTACTTCGAGGACAATTTCAAAGGAAACTTGCGAATAAAGCAAAAATAGACTTTCGAAAATGCGGATTTAATACGTCACGCGGCGTAAACTACAAGGATCCCTCGAAAGAGCTGTAATCGAACTCAGCAAAAAAACTTTGAAAAAGACCAACTATATTTCGTACATCATATGACATCACATCACATACACAAAATTTGATTAAAGATAGTAAGAAATTCTGCCCCATATCGCACCCTAACTGCGAGCCGTATAGGAGTTCCATCACTACATAGCATAAAACAAAGTCGCTTTCTCTGTCCCTATATCTTTAAATCTACGCAACGGATTTTGATGCGGTTTTTTTTAAAAGATAGTGTGATTCAAGGGGAAGGTTTGTGTATATGAAACATGAACAATATAGTAAAGAAACACTGATAATTTTAGAAGTTTGCGATGTGATGTCGTATATAAACAAATTCTGTAGTATATTTAGTATCAGTATTGCACCCGTGCGAAGCCGGGGTGGGTAGCTAGTTGATTATAATATTCGACTATGATAATTACATAAACATAACCACATTACGGAAGGTGACTCAAATATCCAAATAACCTATAAATAAAAGATTCCACCGAGTATCGCTAACGTGCTCCTCAGAATTGTTCCGTTCCCTTCCGTTCCGTTACTTTGTCATGGATCCTGTGCTCAGAACCTTACCAAACTTTCACCAAATTACCCTTGTAGTATATATTTTATAATAAAAAAGAATTATCAAAATTGGTTTACGTGATTTTCAGTTATTCACCTATTTGTCGCGCATATACATAATGCAAATTTAAGACTTATGTCGTTTTCACATGGATACCATCATCGGAAAAAAAAATAAAAAAATGGGACCCCATAGGAAGCACTACCTTTCAAACGAAAAAAAATTTATCAAAATCGGTCCACCCAGTGAAAAGTTATGAGGTAACAAACAAAAAAAAAAAAAAATACAGACGAATTGATAACCTCCTCCTTTTGGAAGTCGGTTGAAAACAGATAATCTATATTAATATAGGCTATTTGACTGGTTTTTAAAATCAATTTAATATTATTTAGTAGAAGTTAAGGAACCCAGTAAAAGTTGTGTTTTATTTTTCAACCGACTTCCAAAAGGAGGAGGTTATCAATTCGTCTGTATTTTTTTTAGTAAGTTAAATGAAATGAAAAATATTAGACTACTTAAAAGTCGATTAACGATTATATCATGTAGTTATAATTATTGTTATATTTGGAGTCGGTGTCTAAAATAAACTTTATTCAAGTGAACTTTTACAAGCACTTTTGAATCGTCAATTAACAATTAAGTGAAGCTACCACCGGTTCGGAATGTAGATTATACCGAGAAGAAACTCAGTAGTTACTCTTTTTCAACATTTAAAAAATACAAAGTCATGTTAGTTAAAACAATTATTTAAATTTATATATCCTGCGTGGAAGTCAACAGGTATTAATTCCACGCTTTTTTATCATCTACAAAATCTATAGTAACAGCCCAAAAATTTTCCACTTCTAGGCTATGACCTCCTCTCCCTTTGGTTTCGGATTTATCCAATAGGGTTGGGTGGAATACACATGTGGCAGAAATTCAATGAATTAAATAAAAGATATTCCGTCTGCCTATATGCTTCAAAAATCTCATAGATAAACCTGAAGTAGATATAAAGTAATCGAGTTTCCTCGCAATGTTTTCCTTAAACACATCAGAATTTAATAATACTTGCATTGTAACAGCTGGGATACCAGCGTTATTACACAGTAACCAATTATATTATGATGATGATTTTGTTGATAAATAGTAATCAAATGGTATTAAAACGTCATAAGTAACAATATTGCTCGAATGAAATCAACCTTGTGATATTCAATTCGTATGCTTTATTCTTTAATTTTTTTAAGCAGAAATTGAATGTATACGTTTTTGTTTTAATATGTTGATTGTTTTAACCTTTCTTGTAGTTCAAGTTTCAGTTCAATTCGATTCAGTGGTTTGGTCGTGAACAGATAGACAGAATGACTTTCACATTTATAAATAGGCTATTTGACAATGCGAAAAATAAATTGTGAATTATTGTAATCAGTGTATATTATGAGTTTAAAAATAGTTATTTACTAATGAAAGTTGAAAATAATACTTAATTTATTCAAAAATCCATAAATAAAAATGCATTTTTTCAAACGTTTGTCACGTGACACAAAACGCTCCTGATTGGCCGGGCTTATGATGAAGTCACTTTCTTGTAAACTTTGCTTTTCTACTATATGACCACAGATTAAAATACAGGAAAGTGACTCCACCGACCCCATTGCAGCGCCATATTGTCCAAGTAGCGTATTCGCGCGCTATTTAAATATGGAATTTTCAATATGATATTTTTCGGCAAATATGTACTAGAATAAATAAAAATTTTAACAAAAAGAAAAACCGACTTCAAACAAAACACTATTTTAAAACAAATAAATATGCACGAAAAAGTAATAAAAATAATTGCGTATTCAACATATTTTTTAGAGTCTTCCTAAGTTAAATGAAATGAAAAATATTAGACTACTTAAAAGTCGATTAACGATTATATCATGTAGTTATAATTATTGGTATATTTGGAGCCGGTGTCAGCCACGGTGCCCTTGCCCCAACAATCAAAAGAAAGAAGCGTATGAGCCCCTTGATTGTTCCAGTATATTATTGTGTAAAAGGTAATTTGTAAAAAACATATTTGTTAAAGTATTCTCGTATTGTTTTTTGATAGATATACTGTAGGGTTTTATTGGCTGACACCGACTCCAAATATAACAATAATTATAACTACATGATATAATCGTTAATCGACTTTTAAGTAGTCTAATATTTTTCATTTCATTTAACTAACTAAAAAAAATACAGACGAATTGATAACCTCCTCCTTTTGGAAGTCGGTTGAAAAATAAAACACAACTTTTACTGGGTTCCTTAACTTCTACTAAATAATATTAAATTGATTTTAAAAACCAGTCAAATAGCCTATATTAATATAGATTATCTGTTTTCAACCGACTTCCAAAAGGAGGAGGTTATCAATTCGTCTGTATTTTTTTTAGTTAGTTAAATGAAATGAAAAATATTAGACTACTTAAAAGTCGATTAACGATTATATCATGTAGTTATAATTATTGTTATATTTGGAGTCGGTGTCAGCCAATAAAACCCTACAGTATATCTATCAAAAAACAATACGAGAATACTTTAACAAATATGTTTTTTACAAATTACCTTTTACACAATAATATACTGGAACAATCAAGGGGCTCATACGCTTCTTTCTTTTGATTGTTGGGGCAAGGGCACCGTGGCTGACACCGGCTCCAAATATACCAATAATTATAACTACATGATATAATCGTTAATCGACTTTTAAGTAGTCTAATATTTTTCATTTCATTTAACTTAGGAAGACTCTAAAAAATATGTTGAATACGCAATTATTTTTATTACTTTTTCGTGCATATTTATTTGTTTTAAAATAGTGTTTTGTTTGAAGTCGGTTTTTCTTTTTGTTAAAATTTTTATTTATTCTAGTACATATTTGCCGAAAAATATCATATTGAAAATTCCATATTTAAATAGCGCGCGAATACGCTACTTGGACAATATGGCGCTGCAATGGGGTCGGTGGAGTCACTTTCCTGTATTTTAATCTGTGGTCATATAGTAGAAAAGCAAAGTTTACAAGAAAGTGACTTCATCATAAGCCCGGCCAATCAGGAGCGTTTTGTGTCACGTGACAAACGTTTGAAAAAATGCATTTTTATTTATGGATTTTTGAATAAATTAAGTATTATTTTCAACTTTCATTAGTAAATAACTATTTTTAAACTCATAATATACACTGATTACAATAATTCACAATTTATTTTTCGCATTGTCAAATAGCCTATTTATAAATGTGAAAGTCATTCTGTCTATCTGTTCACGACCAAACCACTGAATCGAATTGAACTGAAACTTGAACTACAAGAAAGGTTAAAACAATCAACATATTAAAACAAAAACGTATACATTCAATTTCTGCTTAAAAAAATTAAAGAATAAAGCATACGAATTGAATATCACAAGGTTGATTTCATTCGAGCAATATTGTTACTTATGACGTTTTAATACCATTTGATTACTATTTATCAACAAAATCATCATCATAATATAATTGGTTACTGTGTAATAACGCTGGTATCCCAGCTGTTACAATGCAAGTATTATTAAATTCTGATGTGTTTAAGGAAAACATTGCGAGGAAACTCGATTACTTTATATCTACTTCAGGTTTATCTATGAGATTTTTGAAGCATATAGGCAGACGGAATATCTTTTATTTAATTCATTGAATTTCTGCCACATGTGTATTCCACCCAACCCTATTGGATAAATCCGAAACCAAAGGGAGAGGAGGTCATAGCCTAGAAGTGGAAAATTTTTGGGCTGTTACTATAGATTTTGTAGATGATAAAAAAGCGTGGAATTAATACCTGTTGACTTCCACGCAGGATATATAAATTTAAATAATTGTTTTAACTAACATGACTTTGTATTTTTTAAATGTTGAAAAAGAGTAACTACTGAGTTTCTTCTCGGTATAATCTACATTCCGAACCGGTGGTAGCTTCACTTAATTGTTAATTGACGATTCAAAAGTGCTTGTAAAAGTTCACTTGAATAAAGTTTATTTTGATTTTTTTCGACTGTTATATACTATACTGTGCTGTTCTCACATGTCTCGTGTTAGGCAAAAAAGTAGCCTATGTTCTTCCTTGAAATTCAAATTTGCTTCATAAAAATATTCATCAAATTCGGTTCATTGGTTTGGTAGTGAAAGAGGTACAGACATACAGATAGACTTATTATACTTTCACATTTATAATATTAAAGTAAAGTAAAATAACAGCCTGTATATTTCCCACTGCTGAGATAAGGCCTCCTGTTCCATTAAAGAGAGGGTTTGTAACATTTTCCACCACGCTGTTCCAATGCGGGTTGGTGGAATACACATGTGGCAGAATTTCTATGAAATTTGTCACATGCAGGTTTCCTCACGATGTTTCCCTTCACCGCTGAGCACGAGATGAATTATAAAGACAAATTAAGCACATGAATCAGCGGTGCTTGCCTGGGTTTGGACCCCCAATCATCGGTTAAGATGCACGCGTTCTAACTACTGGGCCATCTCAGCTCTCAAAAGAGTCCTATGTCCTTCCTTTAGTTTCAATTTTGCAACAAACAGAGCGTTACTTTCACATTTATGATATTAGTATAAATATAATAAAAATTACAGTATGGACATACTGTAATTTAAAAAAAAATATAATCGATACTAATATTTTTATAATATTAGTATCGATTATATTTTATTTCGTTGTTAATATACTACACATATATAAAGCTGTAGCATGTCACTAGTATTCAATAAAACACTCAATGAACCTTCATAATTAATTCCTTTGCAAAACATCATCAATCACAGTCGTAAAAAATCAATTTCAGAACACATGTCGGAAATGGGGACGGTTTGTGCTCAATTTAGCAATTCGTGTGTGTTTGAATGATTGACTGACCTATTTGATGCTGTGTACTCGAAAATTGTCCAAGTAGGTTAATAGCGTATTGGCTGGCTAGATATGTATAGTGCAGGTTCGATATTGAGTAAGGATACAGAGGCATTATATTATCTATACATATAATAAAATTGAATACATATACCAAATTAACATTTTTTACAATTGTAATCGGTCTGTCTGTCTGTTTGTTCCGGCTAATATCTGGAACTGTTGGACCGACTTTGAGGGAGTTTTCACTGGCACATAGCTGTTATAATAGGGAGTAACTTAGGCTACAATAATATTTAGTTAAATTAAAAAGAGTAACAGGTTGCGGGCACAGCTAGTTTTAAAAAAAATTAAAGAAGTGTCGTGAAATAACCAGTTGGAAAGAAGTTGTTTTCGCTATGTACAGTTGGTAAGAAATGGTTCGTCACCTTAAGATCTATTTTCATCTGAGCGATAATCTGCTTTACCGATCGAGAATGACATATTGCATCGCAGTGATTAAATGTTTAGATTCAAAAGGTAATAAGAGTTTAAAACTTGATTTGAAAACTGACGAAGGTTTTCTTACTGCGACTGTACTTGGTCTATTATATTAACAGACACAATGAAATAAATTAACAATATTTAAGAATAATTACAATAACAATGACTAAATTGTTATTAAAAATCGATTCGATCGATAATAACGAAAAGCGGGCTTAAAACAATATAAAACTGAAGTATAAAGAGACAGCGTTTAAGAGAAAGAGAGAAAAAATACGTCGAGAGACGTATGTTGTTTGCTAACGATACTTCACTGATACAGGTGGACAGCAAAAAAAGTTTCCAACCCAGCAAAGTTAATAAATTATTCTTGGGGCCATGTATCCGTTTCTACAAAAAAAAAATCACAGACATTTTTAACTTTGGTGTTTCATACATTCAAATCATTGGTTAAAAATACATTAGTAAAAAAGGCATATTATTATGCAATAAAATATTATACAGATGATTGATAGCGTGGAATGAATACTTGCATACTGAAGATGTAGCCAACATATATAACATATATATATAATTGTAATTAAATAACAGAGTAACAACTAATTTCTTGCCGGTTCTCCTCGGTAGAATCTACTTTCCGAACCGGTGGTAGCTTCACGTAATATAGATGTTAAGCGACGAATCAAAAGTTCTTGTAAAAGCCTACTCGAATAAAGTATTTTTTAATTTCTTTTGATTTTATTTGATTGACGATTATTTAAAATAATGTCTTCATAGAAGTTGTAAGCAGCGAAAGATCATAACAGTGTATGAGAGCGTCATAGCGGTATCATCAGCATCATCATCAGCCCGTTTTTGTCCACTACTGGACATAGGCCTCTCCAAGTGCACGCCACTGTGGTCTTTCTCCGGCTACTCGCATCCAGCTCCTGCCTGCCGCCTCGTGTAGATCGTCACTCCACCGTGGCTGAGGTCGTCTTACACTACGTTTGCCGAGACGCGATCTCCACTTTAAAACACGTTTTCTCCAACGGTTGTCGGTTCTACGACAAATATGGCCATCCCACTGCCACTTCAGCTTACTAATCCGGTGGGCTATGTCGATGATTTTGGTTCTTTGACAGATCACCTCATTTCTGATGCGATCCTTCAAAGAAACGCCGAGCATAGCCCTTTCCATAGCACGCTGAACGACTTTAAAATGGTGGACCAGTCTTGTCGTGAGTGTCCACGTTTAGGCTCGTAGCAGTAACCATCACGGAAGTTTTACCCCCATAAGGCGCCAATGGATACTTCATGTCAAATCATAGTCAGTCATAAAAATGCGTAGTTACCAACTATTTACAATGTCATAAATACACTGAAATCATTCAAATAAACGACTTCTAAGCTTACATTTAACGATATAGAACCGCTTATATGTAACACAATAGCGTTTCATGATAGTAACATATCGATTACAAAGGAGCATTCAATTTTGAACCTTATTTCATTATCTAAGAGATCATTTTACATTAAGCTGAAATACACTTTCATTTATTATTATACCCCAGTTTGTTTAGCCTTTGTAAGATATTTTTGGCATTGGGGGCGTTAAGAACCCCGTGAAAAATATACAACGATTAATATCCGATAGTTGAAAAATTTAAACGATAAATTTTATGCGATAAGAGCTTACATTACATTTTTTTATGGTATACGTTGGCGGACGTAATATACGAAGGCGGCAGGCAGGAGCTGGATGCGAGTAGCCGGAGAAAGACCACAGTGGCGTGCACTTGGAGAGGCCTATGTCCAGCAGTGGACAAAAACGGGCTGATGATAATAGCGGACGAGCATACGGGCCACCTGATGGTAAGTGGTCACCATGATGACGCTGTAAGAAATATTAACTATTCCTTTCATCATCAATGTGCCACAAACCTTGGGAACTAAGGTGTCATGTCCCTTGTGCCTGTAGTTACACTGGCTCCCTCACCCTTCAAACCAGAACGTAACAATACTGAGTACTATTGTTTGGCGGTAGAATAACTGATGGGTGGATGGTACCTGGTGGATTTTGATTTCAAATAGTGTTTTGTTTGAAGTCGGTTATACTTTTTGTTAAAATTTTTAATTATCAAATGACGATTTAAAAGTGCTTGCAAAAAAAGACTACTTGAATAAAGTTTATTTTGATTTTGATATGGATTCCTAAAAGAGTATAAAATCGGGTCAGAATTGAACATGCGACCCAGACGATTTATCTTCCAGGGGTCAAGGTTTGTTGAATTCTATCACGCCCGTATACCCGCGTTTTTCGAAGGAACCCCTATTTTATGAGGTCGCCATTAATCCTTTATACCTTTCCTTTCACTTCGCTGACTATCTGAAGATATTAGATACTAGCGACCAGCCCCAGCTTCGCACGGGTGCAATACTGATACAGAATATACTACAGCATATCTGACAGACTGTTTTGAAGACCTTTATAATGAGTACAGTACTATTATTTTGTATCTCGTAGGGTTTGCAATGTAAGCGCAAAAAATGTCTTCATTTACGACATCACTTTTGAAACCACTAAAATTTTCAGTATTCCTCTATATTATGCATAATACGTTTTTTTATGGTATATGTTGACGGACGAGCATATGGGCTACCTAATGGTAAGTGGTCACCATCACTCATTCCATTATATATTAGACAATGACGCTGTAAGAAATATTAACTATTCCTTACATCGTCAATGTGCCACCAACCTTGGGAACTAAGATGTTATGTCCCTTGTGGCTGTAGTTACACTGGCTCACTTATCCTTCAAACCGGAACACAACAATAGTGAGTACTGTTATTTGGCGGTAGAATAACTGATGAGTGGGTGGTACCTACCCAGACAGGCTTGCAAAAGGCCCTGCCACCAAGTGAAAGAAATAAACATTCCTCTTGAATAAAACTATCTATTAAAAAAAAAACGAATTAAAATCCGTTGCGTAATTTTAAAGACATAAGCATACATAGGGACAGACAGCGGTAAGCGACTTTGTTTTATACTATGTTATGATGAAGATTAAATACTTATATTCCATTATATATTAGCCTATTGAAATGTAAAGCTCGTGTCAAAATAATATTCATAAGTAAGGCATATTACTCAATATAAGATTGTATTTTGTACCAGTAGTCGCCTGTTGGTCATCGGTTGTCATGTGTTAGGCAAAAAAGTAGCCACGTTCTTTCTTGGAGTTGCTTCGGTTCAGCGGTTTGGTCGTGAAAGTCCGACAAATAGACAGACAGAGTCACTTTCACATTTATAATATTAATACATATAATAAAGATTTTGACGACCTCTGTGTTCGATTAGTGTGTACACTAATTTTCATGGGCACGCCGAGGTTCCAGTCTCGATTCCCGAGTGAGTAGAAAAAGTTCATTAGTTTTCTATGTTGTCTTGTGTCTCGGTGTTTGTACCGTCGTTACGTCTGATTTTCCATAACACAAGTGCTTTAGCTACTTACATTGGGATCAGAGCAATGTATATCATGTTGTCCAAAATTTATTTATTAAAATTTAAATATTCATGATAGAAAGCATAGACAGTATTTTTTGATTTCCGGCCAAAATATATATACAAGTTTAATTGTTTATTAATATTTATAATTAAAGTTTGTTGGTTCTTTTCGGTAGAACTTACATTCCAAAACGATAGTAGCTTTACGTTTTATACAATTCTGTAAAACGAATCAAAAGTGCTTATAAAAACCTTCTTCAGAAATTTATATATCGGCGGCAGCAATGGCTGAGCGATAGAATTGTCCTTTCCTGTGTTCGATGGTACGGGGTCCATCACGTTTCATCATTAAAATAACACGTGGCATAGCGATAGAATTAAAACTTTGTGCTTAAGTAGGTAAACCGACAGTTTCGCCTTGGAGGTGTGGGCTGGTCAGTTACTCAAACGCAAGTGTCGTTATCCAGTCCCCATACTCTCCAACACGACTCTGTCCACGTGACTTTAACATTCCATGACGTCACCGCGTTTACCCACTACTATAATTATCAAATAACCTTCTTTTAATCAAAATGATTGGCTTTCCACGACATATATATGTATATATCGACAACTTTTTACTGCCTTTTTATGTAAATACATATATCAAGTTATTCAAAAAATTAATATATTTAGCGAGGAGCTAGGCATCAGCTCGTTATTAGACATAATGATGTTCCAAAATATAAACATATGTTCATCGTCATACCTACGTCGTCAGTATGTATAGTACGAAACAACTTAGATGTAACATCGGCAAATTAAATAAAACCGATTACTGCCGATTTATACAATCAATAGAAATAGCTCCCTATCGCGCCATTCGACGCTATTCGTCGCTATAGATTCTCGCGTCAGTTCAACCCGAGAAAGCGAGTGCATGTAAATCGACGTGTCAAATTGACGAATATATTATGTCATACTATATTCATCATTATTACGTTTGTGTAAAGATCATATTCGCATAAGAAATAAATATTGATAATTTGGGATAGCGTACTCAATTCGGATGTGATCGGTTTTACGAATTTTGCCGATGCTACATCTAAGTTGTGTCGTACTATACGATAAAAATTAAATAAATCCTAATTAAACTTTTTGATGCTTTAACATATATAATATTGTATATAAAATATATTAATTCTAGACGTAAATATATCTGGATGAGTTCTTAAAACTTTTGCCATTCTAGGCATTCAGATGCAAAGTTAAATTAGGAAAGCGCCGTTGGTTCCACCCTAGGGTCCAAGTTTCAAAACCAGTGCTTCAGCTGGTATTGCAATTTTTAAAAGACTGAAGTTTATCTTTTTATACAGGACTTGAAATTACCCGCAGCTTTGCTCGCGTTTTAGGTGGTAGTCATGTGCTAGGCAATAAAATAGCCTATCCTTCCTTAAAGTTCTAGGTTGATTCATAACTAATAATATCAAATGCGGATCATTGCTTAGTAGTTGCGTAGTGAAAGACAGACAGACAGAGTTGCTTTCGAATTTATAATATTAGTTAAGAACTATGGATTTAATCAAATTCATTTTGTTAATACATATTTTACCACATGTAAGGAAAACTAAGATAATTTTTGCAAGGCCCTCTGTATGGAAGAGGTGTCATCATGACATTTATATAGAAAGGTGGATGGGTAAATGGGTCAGCTGATGTTATATGGTCACCACCTACATTGACGCTGTAAGGAATATTAACCATTCAATGCGTCACAAACCTTAAGAACTAAGATTTTCTTTGTCTTAGTTAAACTGGCTCACTTACCCTTCAAATCAGAACAGAACAATACTGCTGTGTGGTGGTAGATTATCTGATGAGTGGATGGCCTACTCAAACGGGCTTGCATAAAACCCTACCACCAAGTATCTTGATGCTAGGCATATGTAAAGTTAATTTTTTTTATTGATAAAATTTTCCGTAATCCAATTTTGAAAACAGGTATTACTAAGACAGGAACATCGCTTTTGGGCACTATTTTAGCAAACACATCACAATCTTTATTTTTATGATCACATACCATCAGTTGTTCCATTTGCACGACCTACTATTATCATAATAAAATTAAAAACATACAAATGTCCCAGTGGTTACAAAACGTGCATCTTAACCGATGATTTCTGGTTCTAACCCAGGCAAGCACCACTATGTATATATGTGCTTAATTTGTGTTTATAATTCAACTCGTGCTCGGAGGTGAAGGAAAACATCGTGAGGAAACCTACATGTGTCTCATTTCAACGAAATTCTACCACATGTGCATTCCACCAACCCATTAGAACAGCGTGGTGGAATATGTTCCAAACTTTCTCCTTAATAGGAGAGGAGGCCTTAGCACTGGGTAATTTACAGGCTGTTACTTTACTTTACAATTACCAAGCGAATAGTATAGAATAGGATACGTTTCCTAACTACTCCAATTCCCTATCCCAATTCATCGTACAAATCATTCTTAAGAAAGCTCCGCCAAAGATTTTCGTTGAAGACATACTAAGTCACGTTAAAAACACGCTACGTCTCGCTTTAGTTTGCTTTTGTTTCATCTCATTTATAATTTAAAGGTCGGGCCTTCACGACCCAGTGTTTTGTTTTATGTATTGTACGTTCCTGGTATACCAATGTTTCCCAGAACGGAACAAAGCCGTTGATAAATTAACCCAGCATTGCAAAAGAGACGAGATTGCGCAATGGTTTAACCACCGATCTTAATCAATGATTGCGGGTTCAAATGGATTTGAACCCGCAACCATTAAATTTCTATGTGAAGGAAATGTCGTAAGTACAACCTGCAAGCAAATTCGTTAGTTTTCCTACATACATCCTCAACCTGCATTAGAATAGGGTGACGGAAATAACAAAAAACCTCCTTGTCAAAGGATTCTTTGCAAATTTTGGAGAGGGTTTCCAGTCTTTTTTATGTTTAGTACGATACATTTTTATAGAGTTAAAGTTTGCAAATTAAGTGTATGTATATGTACATATATTATAGCATAACATTTACTAAGGTAATATAATTTATCCATTCCTAGGAGCGCAATAAGTGTAATTTATTATTACAAACCAAGCTGTTGCTCTAAAATGTAGCGTACTTATAATTAAGGCACCATTAAGACTGTACTCTCTCAAATGTTTTGACTTTCTCAAAGCCGAATTATTATTACTAACAACCTCTAGAAATAATCATAAAATCTTGGTGGTAGGGCTTTGTGTAAGCCCGTCTGGGTAGGTACCGTATAAGGAGTAGTTAATATTTCTTACAGCGTCATTGTCTGTGGGTGATAGTGACTACTTTCCATCAGGTGGCTCGTCCGCCAAACTCTCCCATAAAATAAAAAACTAAATTAAAAATTTCAGATACCCCCGCCACAAAAAACATAAACTCTCTTTAAAAAGTAAAAAATAATAAAAGAAAATTAATCCTATATGCATAAGTATGTATTAATATTAAAAAAAAAACTTCGCGTTGCGGGACCGCTCCTAATTAATTAGTGTCATGCTTGCTTACCTATCTCATCTTTTATCTAACACTTATTATTATTTTGAATAATAGCGCTCGGTATCCTAATCCTAAAGTACCTATAGTACTTTAGGATTAATTTTCTTATATTATTTTTTACTTTTTAAAGGGAGCTTATGTTTTTTGTGGCGGGGGTTTCTGAAATTTTTAATTTAGTTTTTTATTTTTATTTTTAAAGGTAAACATCCTTATAATATCTCTGGTTAAGTTGTAAATACGTAGGTTCTTGTCGATTTAAAACATATAAGTTAAGATTACATTTTAAGGTCAATCTTGTTCTTTTTTATTTTACTTACTAATTAATATTTTTTGTTTCTTAGTTAATGTTTTTTTCTAATAATTTTATTTAATTACTAATGTTTTTGTGATGTACAAGTCATAACCTTTCATTTGATACCCCACTTGACCATATTTGCAGACATTCGGTTTTTCTTCCCCACTTTAACCCCCCATAACTTTTAAACGGCTAAACCGATTTTCATCAAACATGTCTAAGAACACTCGCCCGTAAAACACCTATAATACAAAAAAAAACTAAATTGAAATCGGTTCATTCGTTCAGCTATGATGCCACAGACAGACAGACACACAGACAGACAGACAGACACGTCAAACTTATAACACTCCTATTTTTGCGTCGGGGGTTAAAAATACTCTACACCTTACTGGCACCTAAAGTTTTTGCAAAATTTCAACTCAATCAACTTTATGGAACCGGTTTAAAATTACCTCAAATCTTCAATCCACACATAAATATGGTCAACTTGTTATCGCCCGCGGCTGCGCCCGCATTTTAGGGTGTCGGTTGTCGAGATTCAATTTGTTTCATACCAAATTGCATCAAATTCGGTTCATAGTTTGGTCGTGAAGGAGCAACAGACAGACAGTCAGAGTTACTTTCACATTTATAAATATTACAATAGATTATCACGTTATGTGCATAAAACAGGTAAAAATTTGTACATTATAGTTTGGGCAAGATGGCAAAGTTATAGAAAATTATAAAAGAATTTAATTTAGCAGCTGACAAAAATCATCCAGTAAAATCATATTACTTAGTATATAGATTAATAATGTTTTGTAAAGGAAACAGCACAATTGAAGACTCTTGTCGGGTTTCGTAACAACACTAAAAAGTAAAATAACAGCCTGTAAATTTCCCACTGCTGGGATAAGGCCTCCTCTTCCATTAAAGAGAGGTTTTGGAACATATTCCACTACGCTGTTCCAATGCGGGTTGCTGGAATGCACATGTGGCAGAATTTCGATGAAATTAGACAAATGCAGGTTTCCTCACGATGTTTTCCTTCACCGCCGAGCTCGAGATGAATTATAAACACAAATTAAACACATACATATAGTGTTGCTTGCCTGGGTTATCTCAGCTCACTCATACTCGTACCAACAGGCAAATGGACAAACAGACACTGTAGTAACAACAGATTTACGGTTTTCGGATTATTATTACACTTGTTTTATAAGAGAATTGCCTCTTGCCAAGATTAATGATTCTAGGTCAAGAAGTATTAGGAAGCATCCTTTATGTTTTGGTTCATTTTGCGAATGGGAAACGAGTTATGAACGCCCATATCTTTTGATTGCGTGCACTTAGAGGATTGATTTTCACAAATCCAAGGGATCCGAAGGTTCTGTAATCAAATCAAGATATACTTCATTCAAGTAGGCTTTTGCAATCACTTATGAATCGTCGTTTAACAAATTAAGTGAAGCTACCACCGGTTCGGATAGTAGATTCTACCATAAAGATTCAGCAAGCAAGAAATTACTCTTTTTCAACATTTAAAAGATAGTTATGTTAGTCAAATCCAATTGTATATTTAATATATCCTGCCTGGAAGTCACCAAATCTTTGGTACTAATTTCAACTATATACCCCAAAGCGTTCTTGAGAAAAGACTGTCTTGACGAACAGACAAGCAGATAGACTGACATATGGAAAGGGTTCGAAGGGATTTTTTTAAAATATAAGAAAATAAAAAACAACCACATTCAAAACTTGCCACAATTACTAAGGCCCAAAATCATTAAATCCGAATCACCATTAAACAATACACGCTAATGAGGCCTTTAGTCTGATATTAATAGAAGAGATTATTGCTTGAATTGAATTTAAATTGACAATTGATTTCAAGGGAGACAATCACCAGTTCTTTTAAACCTTAAATTAAAAGAACAGTGGAAATGACACGTGTATGTCTAGGAATTTCTTTGCTCCGCAGAGGTTATCCTTGCTTTTGGTGTATATTTAAATTAAATGGTATATTTTTAACATGCGGTTAGCAATAATCAGGTCAAAGTTATTTTAAGGGTATAATCGCTTGGTAGTAGGGCTTTGTGCTTGCCCGGGTACCACCCACTCATCAGATATTCTACCGCTAAACAACAGTACGCATTATTGTTGTGTTCCGATTTGAAGGGTGAGTGAGCCAGTGTAACTACAGGCACAAGGGACATGACACCTTAGTTCCCAAGGTTTGTGGCACATTGATGATGTAAGGAATAGTTAATATTTCTTACAGCGTCATTGTCTATGGGTGATGGTGACCACTTACCATCAGTTGGCCCATATTCTTGTTCGCGAACCTAATCCATTAAAAAAAGTTCTCATACAGAAATCAACCCTGTTCTGGTCTGGATAATTAATTCCAAGATTTATTTATTTTCGGGAAACAAGCAGTACAGTAGAACAGTAAAACGAAAAAAGTTTCCACTGATATCTAATACAAATTAGAAGCAGGAAGTAATAAAGACAGGAATAGCGACAATAACATTTTTGACAATGAATGAAAAAGACAAAAAATAATTAATATTAGTACTTAAAATCTAATTAAAAAATACATTGATTACATAAGACAAATTAAAATATTATCAGAAAATAAGTAGATATTTGGTCAGCTTCATTTATACGTATAATAAAATTGGAGTGTCTGTTTGTAATATTAGAATAGCCCTTTTTTACTCAATGCATATTTATACACGATACATATACCAATATCACATTTTCACAGTTTTTGTTGGTCTGTCTGTCTGTTTGTTCCGGCTAATCTCTGGAACGGCTGGACCGATTTTGACGGGTCTTTCACTGGCAGGTAACTGATATAATAGGGAGTAACTTAAGCTACAATAATATATATTTTTTTAATTAAATTCAAACGCGTACAAGGTCGCGGGCACAGCTAGTAATATACACATTTTTTACATTTGTGTCCAAGATAATTTGACAACTCTTAGTTTGTTAGGTTAAATTATTTTTATTTCCTGAACAAAATTGTGTTTTATTTACTTTATCAATGAGATAATTTTAGATGAGATACACCAAGTATTATTACTAGGCATAAACACGATAATTTAAGCTTAGACAAGGAGGCGACTTGCGTATCATCTCAAGATAAAAAGGGCGTAACTTAATCAACGGATCCTTGGATTCAGACAAAACTAGTCATTTTTCTGTTGTGTTAGAAAGGTGTTGGTCTACAGTTAGTTGGAAAACGATTTATTTATGAATCTATGTTTGTATCTTATCATGATGGTGTGAAATGCCCATAAACATCTTGAAGGTACGTTGCCGGCCTTTCGGATAGTTCACAAGTCGTTATGGTTCGGAAAAATCACCAGAATAAGCGTGGAATATTTACCATTATCAGTAAATCTCTATGTAACAGATCATAATCTTGCATACAACAGCCTGTAATTTTCCCACTGCTGGAATAGCAGAATGCAAAACAGCATGGTGGAATATTTTCTAAACCCCCTACTTAATGGGAGAGGAGGCCTTGGCCCAGCTGTGGGAAATTTACAGGCTGTTACTGTTATACTTATAATCACATCCAGAGTAAATAAAGTACAGAGAACTAATGTTGTCTTAAATTTTCGCGATAACACATTGAAATAAAACTAGCTATAACGGATTTGAATCGCTTATATTAATTATTTTTAACATCCCGACGTTTCGAGCACTTTACAGCGTTCGTGGTCACGGGTAGACCCGTGATATATATACGCGATTCAAATCCGTTATAGCTAGTTTTATTACAGAGAACTAATAGCCCCGTTTAATTGACGAAAATATACAATTTTTCAAAATATTTGATTGAACTTCTAAACTATTTCAGGTTCTATGTAAAAAATCTTATTATCCTCCTTGTCTTGGCAGCCATTTTTGACGACAGGTCATTTGGTTAGGGACAAATGATATTAGCTAATAAAAGCTCAAATACTTTTTGTATCTTGTTTTCTTAACCCAGATCTCTTTCTGTTTCTCCGGAGAGTTGAAAAGGTATTTAAAAATCATTTGAAAGAATTTACCAACTCAATCCTTTGTTCTCTATTTAACTTTTAATTGAGTTCCAAATTTGAAAATAAAGACGATCGTTTTTTATTGTTTTTGGAACTGTTACTATTCTTTCTTAAATCTTATCAAAAGTATTTTATTCAATTTAGTGAATTTGTTAATTATAATATTTATTGCTTTATTTTTGAAATAGCATTTAGTTAATCTGTCTAGTATTATAAAATTATTTTAGTAATCAAATCAAATCAAAATAAACTTTATTCCAGTAGGCTTCTACAAGCACTTTTGAATCGTCTTATTACAATAAAGTGAAGCTACCACCGGTTCGCAAAGCAGATACTACCGAGAAAAACCGGCAAGAAACTCAGTAGTTACTCTTTTTTAACATTTAAAAATACAAAGTTAAATACAATTATTTAAATTTACATACCCTGTGTGGAAGTCAATAGGTATAAATATATACTTGTGTATTGTACCTTAAAATGCATGTTGTGGGTGTCAGATGAATATTCAGTGGTGCTTGTCTGACTTTGAACCCGCAATCATCGGTTAAAATGCACGCATTGTAACCACTGGGTCAACTCAACTCTTCCCTACAAAGCTTTTAAAACGTTTTTCAGAATTGAAGGTCTTCAGATGCTTTAAGATATAGTATTTCATCATACAAAAAATATAATGAGACAAACTGAGCAGAAATTAAATATTTCTTTTAATTATTCACAGCAAAAATGTGTTTCAAGCAAAAAATGGTAGTTGAAAACATCGCGAGAAAGCTGAAAAAAAAACACAATTAATCTTAGGCCTTTGGATTAATTTGAGGTTCTTTATTTTCAAAATATACTTTATTCAAGTAGGCTTTCACAAGCACTTATCAATCGTCATTTTACAAACTATATTAAGTGAGTTATAACCACCCAGCCACCGGTTCGAATTTTTTTTTGGTGGACGAGCATGTGGGCCACCTGATTATAAGTGGCCTTTAGACAATGGCGCTGTAAGAAACAGTAACCATTCCTTACATCGCCAATGCGCCACCAACCTTGGGAAGTAAGATGTTATGTCCCTTGCTACTAAGTTACTTCTACTACTTCTTTTTCAAAATTTAAAATGATAAGTTATTTTAGTTAAATACAATACATACATACATTTTCAAACAGCTACCTTTAAACAACAATATTGTACTCCCCTTTGAACAGTAGGTCTAATATAAAAATACCTTAAATAACAATTTATCATAAAATTTTGACAAAATTTTCTTTGCATACCATATTTATTGATATTATCATACCTGAATTCATTGGGAAATAGCTTTTATTTTTAAAGCAATAAAGGTTACATTAACATATATAATACACAAGTTTCATAAATCCCTGTCTTCAGGTGAAATCTTTCAAGGCAAATAAAAGGGTGGATATATTGAATTTTAAAACGCTGTATTATAATAATATGTCTAGTAATATATTAAAAATCGACTCCTGAATGTTTGAATGATTTGAATAGATTGAATGAATGAAATGAATGGAAAGATTTTCTTAATAAAAGATTTATAGAAAACAGCTTCTATTCTGATAAATCAATAATAATAAGCATGACTCCAAATAAGTACTCACTATAGTAAGTATTTTTATAAGGGTGTAAAGTATTATATGTTTGTATATATGTATATGTAGGCGTAATCTTCGGAACTAAAGATCTAAATATCTTTTCATTGGTAGGAAGATTTTTTTTTATTTTTTTTATAGTATAGTTTGGCGGACGAGCATATGGGCCACCTGATGGTAAGTGGTGACCATCGCCCATAGCCCACGCTGTAAGAAATATTAACTATTTCTTACATCGTCAATATGCCACCAACCTTGGGAACTAAGATGTTATGTCCCTTGTGCCTGTAGTTACACTGGCTCACTCACCCTTCAGACCGGAACACAACAATACTGAGTACTGTTATTTAGCGGTAGAGTTACTGATGAGTGGGTGGTATCTACCCAGACGAGCTTGCACAAAGCCCTACCACCAAGTGACTACCTTATTTCTAACTCCTGTAGGGTATCTTAGTTTATTAAGTGGTATGAAAAGGTTTAGTACTTCTTTTTTGGGAAGTTAATTTATTAATAAAAATAAATTTAACAATAACCTCTTTTAATTATTTAATTAAGGCTAGATCTGAGAACGAATTTTTATTATTTATTAAGTCCTCTACTAAAACATGACTGTATTTTTAAATTTTCAAAAAGAGTAGAATCTTCTTTCACTTAATATAGTCATTAAATGACGATTCAAAACTATTAGACCGGGAGATGATAATGAAAAAATATTTGGTCATTTGTACCAGTATGGCGGTTCTTCAGGGGTCTAATTACGTATAAAATATTGTTCACATTCGTCGCCTCTTACAGGTATGGCATTAACAGACTTCTATTTATGATCGTACAGGGAACTGTTACAAAAAGTTTCAGGGTGGTACAAATCGTTTGGCCAAAAAAAAATTACTTCTTTGCAGTGGTATGGCGGCCATTGGGAACTGTCGGAAAAGTATGGCAAGGTGATTTTCGTGAATGGCTACTCGACGATAATTATCTATCCAAAAATTAGCATAATTATCATCTCCCGGTCTTTATATATGACGATGACGATCACGTGAATCGTATCCAAAGGGTACTGGTTCATTTCCAGGTGAACGCCGCTCTATTTTGCATTTGTTTTATTTAAAATTTCGCGCTTTTTCAAAGAAAATCCAAAAAGCTGCGTTGGGGAATATTTGTGAAATAAACTCCAAATGTCCATTATGACTCGGCAATTTTGGAATTTCTATTAAAAAAAGTGTGCTGAAATGTACCCAGTATGTGCTATGATGTGCCGTTTGAAAAAATATCCTCCTCATAAAAATTATATTTTTTGAATAAATTGCGGTGTCATCATAAGGGATATAAGTTCCAAAACATCCCTTAAAATGTAGATACCTTAGTCCTCAACTAGGCTATTACAGGCTATTAAAGAAATATTTATTTTAAGATCATCATGTCATCATTCCATTGGCCATTTAAACAATTGAACTGTAAAGCAAAATTGTAATAAAAAAAGGTTTGGTTAATATTTTACCCAAAAAATCGAAACTGCTTCAATGATTATTGCCACCATTCCACGCATTCATGAGTATGGTAGCCATATTTAATTTTAATTTGAATATAATTAAGGCTTTAATGATAAAGTATGATATATATAACATACAGTAAACATATTGAAGTTGTATATTAAAATTTGTAATTAAAATTCGACATTTATCACTTTGTTTTTGATTAACAGTATAAAATTAAAGTCAGTGGTAAATTTTAAACATCAAACCGACCTGTGTGCAACGAGCTTTAAAGCTCGTCTGACTAAAGGCTTTAATATTACAATTTTAATAACGCATGTTCCATTGAATGTAAAGAAATACCCGAGCTTTATGAAAGCTTTTTATAAATACCATGACGCAAAGTGTTGCCAATGAGAAATATTATTTTATACAAAAGAATACAACATTAATTTATGTAAAAAAATATTAAAAAATTAGTAGTGTTTATAATTATATTAAATTACTACAGTGAATTAAAGCTTAAAATAAATAAAATATTAATATACAAACTTTTGATTAAATAATTATAATTATTATAATAATATACAGGGTTTTTTGTATAGGGTCCGACAAATCATGTGGGCGTGTTTGGGGGCCCATTTTGAGAATACAAGTTGGCCAAAAAAAGTCAAAACCCATCCATTTTTTTAAAATTTTTTTTTTTTGTTAATTATTCGATTTTCACCGAAATTTTACCTACTTACCTCCATAACATTTTTAAAATCTGTTTCAGACTCGATATTTTTACTCTAACTTGGTCTCTGATATATCTTTAGGCATCGAAAAGTAAAATTTCGGTGACGTACAGGTTCCCTTAAGATTCTACTACTGAGTTTCTCGCTTTTCTTTACGGTAGGATCTACATTTCAAATCTCACTTCTTCACTTAATATAGTTTTTTTTTAATGTCAATTCAAAAGTTCTTGATTTTGACAAAGGCAGCCGAGAGTCAAAGAATTACAGTGTGTCGCAGATGTCCATGGGCGGTGGTTATCGCTTTCCGTCAGGAGAGCTTGTTTGCCGCCTATGGCATGAATAAAACTTACCCCCAAATCGCCCTAATCTAAAATATCGTAACTGCTCCTGTAAAAGTCGGTATGTGGATTCAATATATGGAAATTTCGATGTATGAATATCGCACAGCTAAATTTGTAAACTTTTAAACTATAGAAGTAATGACGAAAATGTTTTTACAATTCGTGCGTATTGAAATGGCCATGTGGTTAGAACGCGTGCATCTTAACCGATGATTGCGGGTTCAAACCCAGGCAAGCACCGCTGATTCATGTGCTTAATTTGTCTTTATAATTCATCTCGTGCTCAGCGGTGAAGGAAAACATCGTGAAGAAACCTGCATGTGACAAATTTCATAGAAATTCTGCCACATGTGTATTTCACCGACCCGCATTGGAACAGCGTAGTGGAATATGTTCCAAACCTACTCCTCGAAGGGAGAGGAGGCCTTTAGCCCAGCAGTAGGAATTTACAGACTGTTGTTGTTGCGTATTGAAATAACTATTAAAACGGCACAGCATTTGAAAGATATGAAAAAAAAACACATAGCGACTTTGCAAGAGTAGCGATGATATATCACAGCAAACTGTACATTACAATATATAATATATTTGTGACATAACTTAGTAACTGTGATGAGGCGTTTATGAAAATATAACGTCATTTGCGCACATCACTTATAATAAATAAAATAAAAAACGAGGCAATAAAGATGTACGAGACACAGCGTCTTTTTTATTTTAATATAAATCGTAATTTCAGTTATTCTAACATACTTAGTCGAAACGCTTGGCCCTTGGAGTAGTGGTGCAAAAAGCTTCATCAAAAGTATAACACCTCGCCTCATTGCCTCCACTGGTGACAGGAGGACTGGTTCGTTTGCCCAGAGGATCGGAATTGCGATTCAACGGGGAAATGCTGCCCAAATTTTTGCCACCATTCCACAGGTGTATACTGGTGGAGATGGATCAGTTCTGGTTGGCGATTTATGTAGAGTTTTTGTAAATCTGACCTATCCTCTTGACTCCTACGCATAACCTAGTACCTGTGGTATACAGGAGAACCGAGTTGGCCCAGTGGTTAGAACGCGTGCATCTTAACCGATGATTGCGGGTTCAAACCCAGGCAAGCACCACTATATATATGTGCTTAATTTATGTTAATTATTCATCTCGTGCTCGGCGTTGAAGGAACGTGAGGAAACCTGCATGTGTCTAATTTCATCGAAATTCTGCCACATGTGCATTCCACCAACCCGCATTGTAACAGCGTGGTGGAATATGATCCAAACCCTCTTAATGGAAGAGAAGGCCTTATCTCACCAGTGGGAAATGTACAGGCCGTTGCTTTACTACATGACCAAATCGACTGAAAAATAGACAAAGGAAATGAAATCCTATGAAAGCTCAAAGCTACAGGCAGAAGTTATCAATCAATAAGTAATCACTCCGAGGCCGAATTGTTTGATTAATCCCGTCCTAATTCCTTTCTGATTATTCTTTTCATCAGAATAATTGCTTCTGTACTCGATTGTACTTTTACAGCTTATTGTTTGACTAGCTATCCGCCCGGTTTTGTCCGAGTACAGTATATTAGCGTGATTTTTATCTCATAGAAATAACGAAGCTTTCTACCAGTAAATATGATTTTGGGATTTGATCTTTAGTATCATCATCCATCCATCAAGATTAGTATATATTAGCTTACCTTTGTACGACTGTTGTTAATACATTTAAAAAATATATTTTTTATTATTTTTTTGTTTAGTGTTATATCATTATCATTACATAGAATAAAACAAAGTCGCTTACCGCTGTCGGACCCTATGTATGCTGAGATCTTTCAAATTACGCAACGGGTTTGTACGTAAGAGCGTAAGAACGATTCGAGAGGATGTTTTTGTATATTAACACATGGACAATATAGTAAAGAAACACTGATCATTTTAGAAGTTTCTAATTTTATGTCGTAAATAAACAAATTCTGGTATATAAATATAAATAAATAAATAAATATAAATATAAATAAATATGAGACAACATCACATACATTACTCTGATCCCAATGTAAGTAGCTGAAGCACTTGTGTTATGGAAATCAGAAGTAACGACGGTACCACAAACACCCAGACCCAAGACAACATAGAAAACTAATGGTAATCTACATCGACTCGGCCGGGAATCGAACCCGGGACCTCAGAGTGGCGTACCCATGAAAACCGGTGTACACACCACTCGACCATGGAGGTCGTCAAATATATATAGGTATATATTTAGTTGCTAGTTATATAATAAAATAATAAGCTGAATTTTAATATAAATGTAGACCTTGATTGTGGCTTGGGAGAAGGACAGACCCTAAGATCCTTCAAACCCTAGGTAGGGCCGATGCAAATGGGTTTTTCTATCTAAAAAAATCTTAAGACTAGTCTGGACTTAGTAGGATAATGGCTATGCCCTGAAAAGCATGTAAAGTCGTTGGTAGAGTAAAGGATTAGAATTTGCACCTGTGTTTTTGCACTTGGTCTACACAAAAACAGATACACAAATGCATCAACTACACCATTGGACAAGTATATACAAAGCTATTAATATATATTTATTTAAAGAGTAATAAAAAAAATACTATTTTAGTCTTGATGTATTTAATATTATGCGAAGCAAATATCTAACATACCTAATAATAGTCTGTTTTTGATATATGTCAATATTATCAATTATACATAAGTAGGTACTTTTATATTTCATATGAATATTTTTATATATTATGCTAATGCATAATATAATATTTAAAAATATAATGCTTCGTATTTAGTAACGAAAACTTTTTTATCTAAATCTGGAAACATTACAGCGCCAGCTACCTACTCAAAATAAAAGACTCAGCCCCAATTAATCAAAAAAGTTTCATTGAAATCGGTCCAACCGTTAAGGACGAGTTAAGTAACATAGATACTTACAGAAGAATTATATCATAAAATTCACCCATCTGGCTAGATACACCATATATTCTACCGTCAAGCAACATTTTGTATTGTTCCGTCCAGGTTTGAAGGGTGATTGACCCAGGGTAACTGCAGGCACAAGGGACATGGTTCTCAAGGTTGGTAGCGATAGCAAAGGGTAAGAATGATTAAAATTCATACGTGCCAATGACAATGGGCAGTCCTTCTACCCAATAAAAAACTTGACACCGTAAAACTCCGATGGTTGGCCTATCATCATCAGCCTATTGATGTCCACTGCTGAACATAGGCCTCACCCAAAGCACGCCACTACTTTGAAGGTTCCTATGTCGTATTGGTTCGGAAAAACCGCCGGCGAAAGCTGGATCCACAAAGTGGTTATGTGATGCAGAAAAGAGGGTACAGATAGCCTGCCAAGCACCAGTAAGGCTTCTGTTCTTCAACGAAATGGTCAGCAGATACACTCTACATTTTATTTGTATCATATATTTGTCGTCGAACATTTGACCTTGAAGAAATTTAAAAGGGAAATTTTATGAAATAATTCCACGAATCTACAATGATATTTACAAGGAATTACTCATGCTTCGCCGAGAGGGGTCTGCGCTTACGTAATTATAATTTACGTCACAATCTTCACAGTGTTCGTTTACCATTGACTATGTATAAACAAAACATACTCTACTACATATTTCAGTTTTCAAAAATTTAAGAATAGTTTTTTTTACTACTCAGATAAAATTTACTTGGTGGTATGGCTTTGGGCAAGCCCGTCTGGGTAGGTACCACCCACTCGTCAGTTATTCTACCGGCAAATAACAGTACTCAGTATTGTGTTCCGGTTTGACGGGTGAGTGAGCCAGTGTAAGTACAGGCACAAGGGACATAACATTTTAGTTCCCAAGGTTGGTGGCGCATTGACGATGTAAGGAATAGTTAATATTTCTTACAGCTTCATTGTCAATGGGTGATGGTGACCACTTACCATCAGGTGGCTCATATGCTCGTCCGCCAACCTACACCATAAAAAACCACCCTGTCGGAGGCAACAACATCAACCTGTAAATTTCCTATTGCTGGGCAAAGGCCTCCTCTCCTTGTGAGGAGAAGATTTGGAATATATTCCACCACGCTGTTCCAGTGCGGGTTGGTGGAATACACAAACTTACCTTTCGAATAAGCTTTTAGTGTATATGTATGCAAGTCCGTCATTTTTTATTTTAGACACGTGAGACTTATTTTTGGGATATTGATTAAAAATGAACAGATTATACGTATTTCATCGCTTCTGGATATTCTATTCTAAGGAGGGAAATAAACATTAATGTGGTTTTCAAAAGGTGATAAATATATTCAGCTTCCACGCGAGCAAAGCCACGGGCAACAGCTAGTATCAATATTCACAAAAATGATCAATTCAATGTTTTTATTTATATTTTTAACTTTGCCGTTTCATAAATTCAAATCGTTTATAAAAAATACATTGGTAAAAAAGGCATATCATTCGATACAACATTTTGTAGATGATAAAAAAGCTTAGAATTAATTCCTGTTGCCTTCAAGGCAAGATACATATATAGTATTTGAGTCGAGATGGCCCAGTGGTTAGAACACGTGCATCTTAACCGATGATTGCGTGTTCAAACCCAGGCAAGCACCGCTGATTCATGTGCTTAATTTGTCTTTATAATTCATCTTGTACTCAGCGGTGAAGGTAAACATCGTGAGGAAACCTGCATGTGACAAATTGCATAGAAATTCTGCCACTTGTGTATTCCACCAACCCGCATTCGAACAGCGTGGTGGAATATGTTTCAAAACTCCTCAAAGGGGGAGGAGGCCGTTAGCCCGGCAGTGGGAATTTACAGACCGTTGTTGTATAATTGTATTTAACATATATGACTGTATTTTTTAAATGTCGAAAATAAGTAACTACTGAGTTACTTGCCGGTTCTTCTCGGTAGAAACTTCTTACCGAATCGGTGGTAGCTTCACTTAATTGTTAAATGACGATTCAAAAGTGCTTGTAAAAGCCCACTTGAATAAAGTTTATTTTGATTTTGATTTTTCTGAGTGTCAGGGTTGAAAAATAAACGTGATTGCGTGAAATGCCAAAAACTGCCAAATGACGAGTAACACTATCTAAAACAAATAAGACGTCACAATATAATAAACCAACACCCACTAAAATACAAAATAATAAAAATACCTACATAAATACACTTATGATATAAGTAATACACACTTAAACGTACTTAAAGTTTAATGTTATATCTTTCAATACACTCGAATAAAATAGCTATAATAGAAATTTCTCAAGAAGAAAAAATACAGGCCATGTTTAAAGGCCTAAGAGCTTACACGGTCCAGAAGTTAGAACGCGTTCATCTTAACCGATGATTGAGGGTTCAAACCCTGGCAAGCACCACTATAATGTGCTTAATTTGTGTTTATAATTCATCTCGTGCTCGGCGGTGAAGGATAACATCGTGAGGAAACCTGCATGTGTCTAATTTCATCGAAATTCTGCCACATGTGCATTCCACCAACTCACATTGGAACAGCGTGGTGGAATATGTTCCAAACCTTCTAGTTAATAGAAGAGGAGGCCTTAGCCCAGCAGTGGGTAATTTACAGGCTGTTACTTTACTTTTTTTTAAAAGGGCGAAGAAGTAGGAGCGTTAATATGATCAAATGGGAACATGTCTCTCAAATAATATTGACAACCACAGATGAGTCACACGTCAGCTGACAACCTGTAAGCTGTCAAACGTTTGACAGCCTGTAAGTTCTCAAACGTCATTGTCGCTGACATTGACGTTTGACAGCTGACAGGCTGACGTTCTTAAGCGACATTGACGTTTACGTTTCGCGATTCTGACAAGTGACATCCGTCAGTTTAACATCTTAGTATATCTGTCACTCAAGTTGGTGACGTGTGTATATGCATATGTTTCATAAATATTTTCATTTTCAGTAAAGCCAGCGCGTGTACCGAGAGCTTAGCTCTTAACTCACTGACTAACAGTCTCTGACTCACATCATAACTTGTAGCGTTCTGTTTGAATATACAGATAACCCTGATTATTCCGCAAATTTGTTTAACTTTGCCGGTTCAAATCATTTGTAAAAAATAACATCGGTAAAGAAGTACTATTCAATACAAAATTATACAGACGATAATAAAGCGTGAACATTATACTTGTTGACTTCCGGGAAGGATATATACATACATACATATATCATTGTATTTAACTAACATGACAGTATTTAAAAAAAATGGAAAAGAATAACTTCTGAGTATCTTGCCGCTCCTTCTCGGAAAAATGTGCATTCCGAACCGATGGTAGCTTTACTGATTACATTGTTAAATAACGATTTCAAAGTAGTTTTAAATGCCTACTTGAATAAAGTATATTTTTATTTGATTAAAACGACTGACTTTCTTACCGGTTAATCTCGGTAGGTACTTTCAACGGGTGGTAGCCTTTGTTAGTCTAAATAGAATATAAAATAAGTTACACTTATATAAATTATCTATCGTAGTAAAATATGGCTGTAAAGTTCACTGTTCACAATACTTTCCGAAACAATTAGATTCAGCTAGCTTATATCAGAAGTTGGCATTTGCGAGGGTGACGTTGCACAGTGCTGTCACTTATGACATGAAACATGATCGAATCGAATCGAGATAAAAATACAATTATTATTAGGTGCTTATATGAGTTTACTTGAATTATTAACAATCAATATAATATAACAAAATCGCTTACCATTGTTAGTTTGTTCCTGTGCATGCCTTAGAACTTCAAAACTACAAAACGGATTTTGTTGCCTTTTTTTTAATATATAAAGTGACCCAAGAGGAAGTTTTATATGAATAATAAATAAATAAACATTGGACAACATCACCTACATTACTCTGATACCGTGTGATTCGTTTTTTTTTGTAGTAATTCACAAACATTTATCACTAAAAAAAAGTACCGCACGCTTTTAAATTAAGTTTTTAATTACTTTTATTATAGCTTGTTTTTAGAATATATTTTGTTATACTATCGCTATTTATAAACCCGAGATGAGCCAGTAGTTAGAACGCATGCATCTTAAAAGATGATTGCGGATTCAAACCCAGACAAGCACCAGTATATAGATGTACTGAATTTGTGGTAATAATTCATCTCGTGCCCAGCGGTATAGGAAAGCATTGTGAGGAAATCTGCATATCCAATTTCATCGAAATTCTGCTACATATGTACTCCACCAACTTGCATTGGAAAGAGTATATCTAAGGAAATCATATATTAAAATATGTAAAAGTACAGCAACCACTAGTATATGGTCCTGAATTGCATTAAAGCCTCATTTTGAGGTTTGAGGAAAAGTTTTGGAGCTGACTAGGGTTAAAGGACACACACACCATCGGGCAAGTTTTCTCACGATTTCCGTCACCTTGAATTAGGTATAAACGTGTCCAAAACGAACCATTAGACTCCCTTTCAGAAATATATAATGTTGGAGCAAAATGCGGACACGTTTCGGTCACATGTGACCCGAGGTGCTTCATTATTGTAATGCCTTTAGTGAAATTCTATTCCACCCTTTTGCGCAATACATGTGAAATTTTATCAGCAAAATTTTTCTTTTATTTTCATCTTTATTTTATTTATTTGTTAATGTACTTCAAGATATGTACAATAATGCTTTTAAATGTATATTGATTACTTGATATTGTAATATAAGGTTGATTATATGGAATTGGTTTAATAATAAATCTGTATTAATATTATAATTGTGAAAGTAACTATTTCTGTATGTCGCTCTTACAAGACCAAACCGCTAACTCTATTATAACTAAAGGCAATATTATTTCAGCTCCAAACAAATGAGGTACCACCGGTAGAGTAGCCTTCAAATGACCTGAGTAACACCAAGCTAGTGATATTCCAAGCAAGCACATAATTGAAATAGAATTGAATAATTCAACGTTCGAATAACTTTGAAAGCATCGACGTAGCCAAGTTATATACTATGAAGCTAAAGTAACTTAGTGAAAACTTAGATTGGTTTTACACTTACTAAGTGTTAAGTAATTAAAGGTAAAGTTTCACTGGTAAATTTCCAAACAACAAAGGCTAAGGAACTCTTACAATATATAACATTTGTTTTCCGACTTTGTTCATTTATACTAGACGAGCGACCCGCCCGGCTTCGCACGGGTGCAATACTTATACTAAATATACTACACAATTTGTTTATTTACGACTATTATACTAATGAATAAGAAGTCGAGATGGCCCCGTTGTTAGAACGCGTGTATCTTAACCGATGATTGGGTTCAAACCCAGGCAGGCACCACTGATACATGTGCTTAATTTGTCTTTATAGTTCATCTCGTGCTCAGCGGTGAAGGAAAACATCGCGAGGAACCCTGCATGTGACAAATTTCATAGAAATTCTGCCACACGTGTATTCCCCCAGCCCGTATTGGAACAACGTGGTGGAATATGTTCCAAAACCTTCTCCTCAAACGGAGAGGAGGCCTTTAGTGTACTGTATATCTTTTGATATGAGTTTATATATTGTTTTTTTGATGCTACGGCTCATTTTATTACGTTCCATTAAGGTATAAATTAAATAGTTCAGTAGTACTACAACGAATCTGAAGCCGCGTTGGATGTCTATCTGGGGGATTCCCACTTCTCAGAACCTTCACCAAAGTTTATTTTTGTAATATAAGTTACTAGCGACCACTCTCGGCTTCGCACAGGTAAAATACTGATAGTAAATATACTACATGAGATGTTACGACATCACATTACAAACTTCTAAAATTATCAGTGTTTCTTTACTATATTGTCCATGTATTGTACACAAAAACCTTCCTCTCGAATCACTCTATAAAAAAGAACGCATCGAAATCCGTTGCGTCGTTTTAAAGATCTAAGCATACATATGGACAGACAGCGGTGAGCGACTTTGTCTTACACTATGTAATGATGTTATCACGACCGATAATAGTCAACAACGAACATTATACATATTAATTAACTACCTCCTCAATTAATATGTGCTATGTAGGAGTACATTTAGTCCCCTTTGAGAATAAGCTTGACATAACGTCGTACGTGGTCGATTATTCTCAAAACAATATAAAAATAATTCGTGTCGTGAGAAAGAGAAGGAAATATCTTCCATCCTCTTCTTCTCCCTCTACGCTTATCAACTCAAATGGTCTTACAGAAAAAAATACATAGTGGTAAATATGCCATAGAATGGTGCCTATAGCCTATCACTATATATTATAAAAAAAAAAAAACAAAATCCCCCGGCCGCGTCTGTCTGTCTGCATGTTTGCGATAAACTACAAAACTGAACTACTGAACGGATTTTCATGCGGTTTTGATTGATAGATAGATGGATTCATAAGGAAGGTTTTGGTATATAGTTTATTAAGGTTTTTGTGTAAATATGTTGAACTAGAATAATTGTTAAACATGACTAAAAAAAACAGCAATAAATACATAAATATAACGACGAACATCCGGGATGGGCTGCTATTAGTTATTAATACTAACAATATTGAAACGGATGTTACGCCCTTTGTGTACTGGCTCACTCACCTACTCGTCGGAAAACAACAGTTTTAAGTACTGTTTACCAATAAAATTTATGATAAATAGGTGTTACCTAGATGGGCTTGCGCAAAATCCTACCAAACTTCAAGTAACTAATGGACTCTTTCGGTTTACATGGTATCTCTTGACCAAGGAGTTCCGGCATTTTTGCCACGAGTCTCTTCATGACACAATAAAAAGGGCTCTTGCCATCGACGTTCCTGCTCTTACTGAGCCGTCTTAATTAGTCGTGATGATGGTAAGAGACCTGATAGATTAACATTGGTTTCCTGGGAACGAGAACTGGCCCATGTGTGGGTCTCATACCCGAGAAACAATGTTAAGAGCTGGTGTCGCTGGGGAAAATACTGAAGCAAAAAAAATGTCTTTCGTCAAATTTCGTCCCATTTGCGTCGAAACACTTGGCCAGTGTCGCTTCATCAAAAGTATAACATCTTGCCTTATTGCCTACACTGGTGACAGAGGAGCTGGTTTGTGTTTTGTCCAAAGGATCGGAATTGCGATTTAACGGGGAAATGCTGCTAGCATTCTTGCCACCTCCACGCGATCAAGATTTATACAGTAAACAAAGCCTCCTCTTCCATTAATTTAAGGTTAAGGTATTTATTAATTTAAGGGTTTGAAACATATTCCACCACGCTGTTCCAATGCGGGTTGGTGGAATGCACATGTGGCAGAATTTTGATGAAATTAGACAAATGCAGGTTTCCTTACGATGTTTTCCTTCACCGACGAGCACGAGATGAATTATAAGCACAAATTAAGCACACATACAGGGTTATTGGTAACTCGACGTATATCCGTTAGGAGGTGATAGGGGTGACTATTTGCAATAATTTTAACCCCCATATGCATACTCCAAAAGTGAACCATTTTCGAGTTATCACGTTTTTTAACTTTTTTCAAAATTTGTCAAAAATGCAACTTCAAAAACTTATTTTAAAAAAGTTTCAATTAAAAGCTATTTTTTTCTTTTGTTTTATGAAAACAATAATATATCGGATATTTGTCAATATTTAAACAATAATTATCGGTCCAAATTTAAAAATGCGAGACGTAAAACGAACTTATTTTAATTATTTTTTCCTCAAAAATGCCTTAAAAACTAAAAAAATCAATATGAAACTTGGCCTGCAGATTATTTTAAAAACATAACCGTTTTCTTAGCTTTTCAAAAATGTATAAAACGAAGGAAATTATTTCAAATCAATCGAAATAAAATCGCCAGAAAGGACGCTGGACGATGATTCGTATTCGAACACGAACAAATGCGTACTAAATGTCGCTTTTTCAAATTCGCAAAAAAGGTTGTAGGATGTATATATATATATATATATAGTGGTGCTTGCCTGGGTTTGAACCCGCGATCATCGGTTAAGATGCGCGCGTTCTAACCACTGGGCCATCTCAGCTCTTAATTCTTATGTTAATAAATATATACTAACAAATACAAATATTTATATGCTTTTTATCAAATTACATTCAAAGAAATAGCGATCCATTGAGCGATCGAATATTAAAGAGTCTTATCACATACCAGATACAGGATTTCAATATATTCCAATATTCCTGGAAAATTTCAATTTAGATACACACATGCTCGAGAATACATCCTGTATAATATGAACACATTTGTCAAGTATTCCTAAGTGGATAACCGTGTTATGAACTCCCCGGGAGACTATATTAAATTACTATTAGTTTGCTTAAACTCTAACGACTTAGCATTCCGCTGTACAGTAAGAGATTACTAAAAAGTCCATTTACAAGAGCAGCCTGCAAATGTCCTTCTTTTGGGGTATGGCTCTTATTTTAATAAGGTTTGAACTTAGTAGATTTTTTTATACTATTGGTTGGCGGACGAGCATATGTGCCATCTGATGGTACGTGATCACCACCGCCCATAGACAACGGCACTGTGAGAAACATTAACCATTACTTTAATCATCTGCCAACCTTGGGAACTAAGATGTTATGTCCCTTGTGCCTGTTACACTGGCTCACTCGTTCTTTAAACGGAACACATCGATACCAAGTACTGTTGTTTGGCGGTGAATATTTGATGAATGGTTGGTACCTACCCAGACGGGCTTGCACAAAGTCCTACCACCAATAATATTATCCTAAGTATAGTAGATCCTCAATTATGATTAGACTGAGGCTAATTTTAGCGAGCTATAGTTAAAGTTGCCCGCTTTTAAAACGCGTTACGCGCTTCCCACACGTGATGGAAGTGGGGGGGAGTACGTGAGACTACCCGATGTCCTGGATACCGTATACCCAGGTACACCTGTTTCGGTGGACGCCACGGGATCGCTTTTGCGTGCTACCGTGACCCCCTGACGATCAAATAGAGTTGATCCCTAGTTTTTTGGATATATTTTCCTTTATTACCGTAATGAATTATGATACACTTGGCTGGGTTTTAATTCAAAGTTCTTATAACAGCACGGCAAATTTGACTTGTTTTATTTGTAATTTAAAGTAGGTGGTCAAGCTTACCTGAAAGTAGGTGGTTACCAAATTTGATAAAAATAAAATGTCAATAAGGTTTCATTTAGAATGGAAATGAGGACCTTTGAAATACCAGATTTTCTAAAAATTCCCTTATTTAACATTTCAACGATGGTAATATATGGCGATAAAAAAAACTAAGCATTTAATTTACATAAATACTTATTTTATATAACGCAGAGAAGTTTTAGTGTGTCATTGTTAGATAAAGACCCATATTATCTCCTCGAGTCAAACATCAAAGGGTTAGGGATCGAGAGAGGACCTATTATGTTAAGCCTTCGCCTTCTACGATTACAAATGTAAAAAAATACTGGAAATTGAATTGGCTAGGAATGGCTAGCAATTTCGTTCCAAATTTAAATACTAAAGGAACTGATGTCATAAATGTTAAGTCCGTTACGCTTGGACACAGTACTGAGTCATTTGACCTTGATAATACGTCAGAATGTATTGACAAGCCCGGGCAAGGAGACATACCTCAGGGCCCATTACCAGTTTGACCAAAAGACCAACCGAACTACCTCTCTCTAAGTTGATCTTTTTTTTTTCTTTTATGTATAGGTTGGCGGACTAGCATATGGGCCACCTGATAGCAAGTCATCATCACCCATAGACAATGAAACTGTAAGAAATATTAACTATTCCTTACATCGTCAATGTGCCACCAAGCTTGGGAACTAAGATGTTATGTCCCTTGTGCCTGTAGTTACACTAGCTCACTCACCCTTCAAACTGGAATACAACAATACTGAGTATTTGGCGGTAGAAAAACTAATGAGTGGGTGGTACCTACCCAGACGAGTTTGCACAAAGCCCTACCACCAAGTAAATATGAAGCAACCTTGAATGCCAACACAGGCTTTTTTCATACTTAAAACCGACATACCCTAACACTAACTTTTGAAATGAGTGGTGAAATAATTCCATGTCAACTTCCTTCGAATTTAAAATCAATAACATCTTAAAGAGAATAACAACTCAATACTTTTCCCCTTTTTTGTAGTGTTTATTAAATACTACCATATATTGTCACAACCCGTCACAACCATTGGGTACCATTGAAAATCAGCGTTGGGTTCTTGGAACCCAACTTGGAAGCTGAATGGTACACCTTTTAGGACACAATAATTATCATTGTTTTGTTATGTTGTTATAATTAGTCATATTTTTTTATTTTTGTTGTATTTGTCATTTTTGTTGTTTGGCAGGCTTGGTCGAGCCGTCGGAGCGATCGGAACGCCTCATATTGAAATAAATCAGAGAAGAATATTCCCTGAGTTTAATTTCAAACCTCCGAGGATGGATAAAGATCGAAATCCTGACACTCGTGACGTCAGCTATGCTGGCGTCATGTGTTTTTTTAAAAACGGGCTCGGACATGCGACTCAGTTATATTTCTCTTTTATCCTTTTTATTGTGTCTCGTGTCCTATTAAGCATTTCTTTCTTTCTTTTTATTTTAGAGTCGAGATGGCCCAGTGGTTAGAACGCGTGCATCTTAACCGATGATTGCGGGTTCAAACCCAGGCAAGCACTGCTGATTCATGTGCTTAATTTGTCTTTATAATTCATCTCGTGCTCAGCGGTGAAGGAAAACATCGTGAGGAAACCTGCATGTGACAAATTTCATAGAAATTCTGCCACATGTGTATTCCACCAACCGACATTGAAACAGCGTGGTGGAATATGTTCCAAACCTTCTCCTCAAAGGCAGAGGAGGCCTTTAGCCCAGCAGTGGGAATTTACAGGCTGCTGTTGTTGTTGTTGTTGTTGTTGTTTGTTGTTTTATTTTTATTGGAGAACGCCATTGCACTAACTGACTATTAGTGGTCCAAAAACATTTTCTCTCTAAAATTATAACCGATCCTCACATCGCCATGCCCCAACAATTGTAATGTATAACATAGTTGTCTCTTGTCTCTTGGGGATCAAGTTACACTGGCTGACTCACCTTTCAAATCGGAACTAAGTATTGCTATTTAACATTCGTATATATCTTTTTTAGAACGGGGGTCTCACCGGAAGCCGTCAATTCAAAATGTAAAACGAATTCAAATTTTAATTTTATAGATTTATTTTTGATACTAACAGGTTATTTGTTTTGTTTGTAATTTTTTTATTTGTATATGGATTAATAATCTGAAATAAATGCTTATTATTATTATATGTGTATAAGTCTAATCAGGGCTTGTAAAAAACCTTACCAAAAACAAATCGATCATATGACCTTGTCAAAATGATAAAAGAACATTCTAAGGCTTTGAAATAAAACTAGTAATGACGGATTTGAATCGCGTATATTAATTATTTTTGACGGGTAGACAGTCTACCCGTGACCACGAACGCTGTAAAGTGCTCGAAACGTCGGGATGTCAAAAATAATTAATATACGCTATTCAAATCCGTTATAACTAGTTTTATTTCAATGTGTAATAATCGCGAAAATTTAAGACAACATTATTCTAAGGCTTTTCATTATCACTAAGAACATGTATCGTAAAATAATACAAATGAATAAATACATTGCGTATTAGCTTACAAAGTCTATTCGTCTAGACAAATCGGAGTCAGTTATGTAAACCAACTAGCTGTGCCCGCGACCTCGACCGCCTTTGAATTTAACAAAAACATAATATTGTAGCCTAAGTTACTTCTTATTATATCAGTATTCTACCAGTATTCTACCAGTGAAAGTCCCGTCAAAGTCGGTGCAGCCGTTCCAGAGATTAGCCGGGACAAACAGAGAGACAGACAAAAAATTTAAAAAAGTTATTTTGATACATGTACCGTGTATACTATGCATTGAGTAAAAAAGGGCTATTTTAATATTACAAACAGACACTCCAATTTTATTATATTTATAAATGAAAATATATAATACATACATACAAGGTCATTATAGAGCTCTGAAATGTAAAGGAAGACATCGGATGACTGAAATTAAAATCTATTCATCAACAGCCTTTAAATTCCCACTGCTGGGCATATTCCAGTATTCCACCACGCTGTTCCAATGCGGGTTGGTGGAATACACATGTGGCAGAATTTCTATGAAATTTGTCACATGCAGGTTTCCTCACGATGTTTTCCTTCACCGCTGAGCACGAGATGAATTATAAAGACAAATTAAGCACATGATTGTCTGGGTTTGAACCCGCAATCATCGGTTAAGATGCACCCGTTCTAACCACTGGGCCATCTCTGCTCTTAAATCAATTAAAACTCTAAAAATCTATTCGAAAGCGATAAAAAACATATTATTATATTTTTAACCGTCTTCAAAAAGGAGGAGGTTATCAATTATATATATAACAATAATTATAACTACATTATATAATCGTACATCGACTTTTAAATCATCTAATGTTTTTCATTTCATTTTATTTAGGAGGACTCTAAAAAAATGTTGAATACATTATTATTTTTAAAATTTTTTTTGGATATTTAATTGTTTTAAAACAGTGTTTTGTTTGGAGTTAGGTTTTCTTTTTGTTATTTTTTTTTTATTTATAATATGCATATTGTTATGCTTAAATAATTCATTTTTAATTCTAACTATTCTCTTTTATATTTTCATTATAATTAAACATTTGTAAGGTATCCGAAACGATCGGATAATCCATAATTATTTCGTATCCGTAACTGCACTAATCCGGTAAAATACAATTCATATATCCGTATTCATATCCATATATTATGTATATACCTATATAACATAGAATTTAATTATATTTCAGTATGATGATCAATTTACGCTTCTAATCATATTACATACATGCTTGTTTGTATGTTTGTTCAAGAAAAACTAAAACTAAAAGTCGTATTGAGATGGTATATTTTCGCTCGCGGTTTCGCTCGTGTTCTAGGGGTTGAGTATCATGTGTTAGGTAAAAAAATAGCCTTTGTTGAACTCCAAGTAATATTTTTAAGTTCAAGTTTACTTTATACGAAATTTCATCAAATTTGGTTCATTAGTTTGGTCGTGAAAGAGTAACTGATTGACAAAGCTATTTTCACATATATAATATTGTAGTATAGATAGGTAACTATCATCTATGGCGTATGGTGTATCACATTACAATTAAAATCTTCAGAACATATGGTTTCACTAACGAATATATATATATATATATATATATATATATATATATATATATATATATATATATATATATATATATATATATACCCTCCTGTTTGGAAAGTAGATTCTACCGGGAAGAACCGACAAGAAACTGAGTTAACACAATTATTTAAATTAATATATCCTGCCTGGAAGTCAACAGGTATTAATTCCACGCTTTTTTTATAATATAGGAATATAATATATTAGTGATTTTAATGTATATATATATATATTCAGCACATGAATAATCAATGGCACTTGTCTGGGTTTGAACCTAAAACAAAACACACAAAACACTGGGCCATCTCGGTCAGACAGACGGCGTTACTTTCAAATATATAATATTAATATAGATTATTTATTAGACTAATACATTAAATTAATATTCAATACCCTTACCGCATTTGCAACTATAAAGAACATTACAGGCGTCGTCTTATAGAGGAAGCACATTTTCCATCAGCTAAAAGCTAAAATGAAAGCTTCTCTACAACTTATGATGGCAATTTGCTTCGTAATAGGATACGCGGGGCGTTTGATTGGCTATAATCGAGTTAGTAGTGATGCTCTGCACCAACCGCATAGGACCTCCGCAAACTATTATAGCTGAACTAGGTACTATTTTTATAATATAGAACTATCTGATAGTAAATTAGTTGGAGTTATTATAAATAAAGCATATTTCTTTTTTTTTCTAAATAAATAAATATGAGACAACATCACATATATGACTCTGATCCCAATGTAAGTAGCTGAAGCACTTGTGTTATGGAAAGTCAGAAGTAACGACGGTACAAACACCCAGACCCAAGACAAGGTAGAAAAGTAATGATAATCTACATTGACTCGGCCGGGAATCAAACCCGAGACCTCGGAGTGGCGTACACACCACTCAACCACGGGAATATTAGGGAATTAATATAAGTTTCACCATTTCGTTTAAATGAAGTTCTTGTACGTGACTTATTGAGTTAACTGGCAAAAGCGCATTTTGCCTCTCTTTCTTTTTAGAAGTAACGACGGTACCACAAACACTTAGACCCAAGACAAGGTAAAAAAGTAATGATAATCCACATTGACTCGGCCGGGAATCGAACCCGGGACCTCGGAGTGGCGTACCCATGAAAACCGGTGTACACAACACTCGACCACGGAGGTCGTCAAACTACAAATATTTCATTCATTCATTCTCATTTATGAATGACACACACAGTGATGTTTTCCAATATTAATAATTTAGTGTAGGTCTACGACAGCCCGATCGAAACGTTTCCATACTTATATATCATTAAAAAATAATTACTTTTAATCGATAAGGTATATCAGCAAATTACTTATAATCGATATATTTCGATATCAAATCCATTAATGCTATGACATTTCGAGAGGCGGTCATATTTGAAGTTTACGGTGTGATCGGAAAATTTGTTCCAATAAATAATAAATTCGTATATTTTCATTTATAACTAGTTATAATAATAAGCAAACCAAACATTTTCCATTTAATAATTATGTGATTACGGAAATAAAACCGTTTGAACCTATAATTACGCACATAATCACTTCTAGACTATCCACTGGACAAAATGGATTCCAGGCACTTTGGAATCATCATATTATAAATTATAAAATATTGCTAATATTTTTAAGCCAAACACAAAATCAATGCAGGAAGTCTGCACTCTGAGTGCAGACCCATGATAACCGGTATACACACTACTCCACCACGAAGGTCGGCAAATGTCTTGATACATATACATAGATTAAGGGTAATACAACTGCCTTGGGGCCTCTACAAGAGAGAGACCCCAATAGAGATTCTGACGTTTAAATGTTAATATAAATTAAGTTTAGTCTTAAAAGTTACTAATACAAAGAATTAAAATATAATTGACAAATCTGACAGGAAGGAAAATCTTCAATTTAATTTGGAAAATCCTAATTAGGGCCTCCACTCCTTTGTGGCCCCAAAGTCACCTTTGAATCTGGCTCTGTTTGGGTAAGAGTATAATATTTATTATTCAAGACTACAATCTTAATTTAAGACTTAATAAAACTAATTACTTATTTCGGACAAAATACTTAGTTTGTATTCAGTGCGTTCGACTAATCTATTTAAATGCCGTTAAAACTCGACGCTATTTCCATCAAAAGTTTTATTTTTTCTGTCCAAATTGCCTGACTTTGGGTCAGCGTTACGGATTTATGGATGTATTTTTTCTTTATTTATGAAGTTGATTGCAATGTAACCTGATATGTTGTGACGTAATTTTCACAATCGAAATAATGGATTCACAACACGACTTAATAATGATTAACGATATCGGAACGCCCCACGACACGACTAAAGGCATGATCCCATGTCTACGGTGCCGTTTGCCGTGCAACGGTACGGCATTGCCACCAACAAAAGGCGTGTGGCCGTGCCGCGCCACGGCTACGTGTACCGGCCCCCACTCAACGTACTACGGTAAAGTAAAAGTAAAGTAACAGCCTGTAAATTTCCCACTGCTGAGATAAGGCCTCCTCTTCCATTAAGGAGAGGGTTTGGAACATATTCCACCACGCTGTTCCAATTCTGGTTGGTAGAATGCACACGTGGCAAAATTTCGATGAAATTAGACACATGCAGGTTTCCTCACGACATTTTCCTTCACCGCCGAGCACGACATGAATTATAAACACAAATTAGGCACATATATATAGTGAAGCTTGCCTGGGTTTGAACCCGCAATCATCGGTTAAAATGCACGAGTTCTAACCACTGGGCCATCTCAGCTCGAAACGTACTACGGTACAGTGCCGTAATATTCCACGATTTCACATAGCACACGACACAACGCCGTAATGTCGCGATATCGCAACGTAGCATGGCACGGTGTCAGAACGTTTCGCGATGTTGCAACGTGACACGACACGAATTCATAATAATCAGAGATATCGCAACATGGCACGGCACGGTACTAGAACGTTTCGCAATATCGCAACGTGTCACGACACGAATTCATAATAATCAGCGATATCGCACCATGGCACGGCACGGTACTAGAACGTCTCGCGATATCGCAACGTGACACGACAGGAATTCATAATAATCAGCTATATCGCAACATGGTACGACACGGTACTAGAACGCTCCGCGATGTCGCAACATAGCACAGCATGGTTCCAGAACTTTCCGCGATGTCGCACAGTGTTACGGCACGATGCCGTTATGTTCCAAGATATCGAAACGTCTCACGACACGGTGCCATAATGTTCCGTGATGCCGTATTCTACAAAGAACTAACCGTGTATAAAAACATCAAGAGCTACTGAATATCTTTCCAGTTTTCTTTAGTAGATCCAGGTGTAAATACCCTCCAATCCGATTGAATATAAAGTTACCACGATTTACATTAAATTGAATCCTGTGACATGATCTGAAACTGATCGAGAGACTACTTGAATGAACTGAGATGAGTCTACTTGAGACTCTGAGTGGAGAATTTGAGAGGAAAATTCCTGTACAAGATTATAATTTCATAATCAAATAATTCTGTAAATTATTTCCGTAAAATTTTTCCAGCGGAACCTTTAACCATTTATACAGTAAAGGTTTATTGGAATATTTTTTCTGTACATTTGACATCGATTATGCAAAATTCCATAATGATCAATTGTGTCACACTTCACAAGTCACTTTCTCTGTCCCTATATCCTATGTATGCTTAAATCATTAAAACTACGCAACGGATTTTGATGCGGTTTTTTTTAATAGATAGATTAATTCAAGAAGAAGGTTTTTAGATTTTTGGATTGAGAAAGTTTGTATATAATATATGGACAATATAAATATAAAATACAATCTCATTTTCCGGTTATAACAATAGCATTGTAATATTCTCGTGTGAAAATGGTCGCGTGCGATGACTTATGAACAAGGTAAGGGCACAAAAGAAACCATCGCTGTGAGGTATCCTGCATGCACGGATGAATAATGGTTCTTGGACCGAGATACAATGGAATACATCATGAGGAAACTCGTTGTAAAAGATGAAAATCGTGTTTATATATCGTACTAGTGCCTGCGATCTTGTACGCGTTTCAATTTCCAAAAAAAATAGAATTGTGCCCAAAATTACTCCTTATTATATTAGTTATCTGGCAGTGAAAGCCCCGTCAAAATCGGTGCAGGCATCAGAGATTAGCCGGACAGACAGGGCGGCAAAAATTGTAAAAAACGTTATTTTGGTATATGTACCGTGTATACACATATATATTGAGTAAAAAAGGGCTATTTATATATTACAAACAGACACTCCAATTTTATTATATGTATAGATTTACCTATGTACCCCTATTCGATCACTCTTTCTTTCCTCTACCTTAAGGCTATCAAGTAACAGCCTGTACATTTCCCACTGTTGAGATAAGGCCTCCTCTTCCATTAAGGAACATATTTCAGGAGGGTTTGGAACATATTTCACCACGCTGTTCCAATGCGGGTTGGTGGAATGCACATGTGGCAGAATTTCGAAGAAATTAGACATGCAGGTTTCCTCACGATGTTTTCCTTCACCGCCGAGCGCGAGATGAATTATGAACACAAATTAAGCACATATATATATATAGTGGTGCTTGCCTGGGTTTGAACCCGCAATCATCGATAAACATGCACGTGTTCTAACCACTGGGCCATCACGGCATTTGATCATTAGTTACAAAGATTACAGTCAAACAAATTTGACCTCTTCCAATATATTCCGAAAATTCAATTCACTGATAATTTCCATCCTCTTGATTCATTTGTACTTTGAATTCTTTTTGAACTTGAAAAAGCCACTCCTTAATCATGATTGTTGATTCACATCTTGTATCTTGTTATCGTTCTGAGTGGAACTCTCTTTGATTTCTTAGTTTGCCGCTTGTGATGAACTTCAAAAGGTTTTTATGAGATAGCGCTGTGATCACGGCAATTTCAACTATAGATCACGATTTCAAATTTGTGTATGTTTATAAATTGAAAACCTATCAAAATTAACAAGACATTTTTAACTTTGCCGTTTCGTAAATTCAAATCGTTTGTAAATAAAAATTTTAACAAAAAGAAAAACCGACTTCAAGCAAAACACTATTTTAAAACAAATGAATATGCACTAAAAAGTAATAAAAATAATTGCGTATTCGACATATTTTTTAGAGTCCTCCTAAGTAAAATGAAATGAAAAATATTAGAGTACTTAAATGTAGTTATAATTATTGCTATATTTGGAGTCGGTGTCAGCCAAGAAAACCCTACAGTATATATATCAAAAAACAATACGAGAATATTTTAACAAATATGTTTTTTACAAATTACCTTTTATACAATAATATATTGGATCAAATATATTATTGTATAAAAAAGTGCATTTTATATGCACTAGGAGTAAGGATAAGCTTATAACGCCAAGTTTCCGACTCCGCAAAGTCAATAAATCCTTCTTGGGGCAAGGTATCCGTTTCTATAACAAAATTCCGCAGAAATTTTTAACTTTGCCGTTTAGTAAATTCAAATCTTTTGTAAAAAATACATTGGTAGAAAAAGCATATTATTCGATACAAGATTTTGTAGATGATAAAAAAGCGTGGAGTTAATACCTGTTGACTTCCAAGCAGGATACATTAATTGAAGTAATTGTATTTAATTAACATGACGTTGTATTTTTTAAATGTTAAAAAAGAGTAACTTCTGAGTTTTTGATTTTTGATTTTAACATTAAGGCCCTACGTATACACGTATAAACGACCTCCGTGGTAGAGTAGTGTGTATACCGGTTATAATGGGTACGCCATTACGAGGTCCCGGGTTAGATGCCCGGTGTCATCACAGTGGATGTAGAAAATGTTTATTAGTTTTCTATATTGTCTTGGGTCTGTTTGTGGTACCGTCATTACTTCTGATTTTCCATAATACAAGTGCTTTAGCTACTTACATTGGTATCATGTACATGGTACAATGTATGTGACATTACTCTGATACCAATGTATTATAGCATTTTATAATGCACATGTATTGATTTCAGCTATATTTGTAATCTCTTGCGTGCCATGTTTCAATTTTCATCGATCAAATAATACCTTAAAATAAAACGCGAAACCATATCTTAAAAATACATCCGATGGTTATGAATTTTCTGATTTTATCTTTGACAATTTATTAAATGTATATGAAGCTATATGTAAAGTAAAAAGTAAAGTAACAGCCTGTAAATTTCCCACTACTGGGTTAAGGGCTCTTCTCCTATTAAGGAGAGGGTTTGGAAGATATTCCACCACGCTGTTCTAATTCAGGTTGGTGGAATGCACATGTGACAGAATTTCGATGGAAATTAGATACAGGCAGGTAACACTCTAATTAATACAGTGGAAGAGACGACTGAGGAACCACTGAGGCATTTCTGGTTCTTTTTAGTAGAATCTACTTTCTGAACCGTACTTCTACATTTAATTCAATGCTGTAACTGTAACTGATCCAAAATAGCTTTCAAGATCCTACTAGAACAAAGAATGTTATTATTTTGCTTTCACTCGCAAGTCAACCCATGAGCGGAAACTAGTTTAAAATAAGTAGCTCATCGAGATCCCATAGCCCATAGATAGTGTTGCCAATGTGTGAGGAATTCCCCGAAATTCGGGGAATCGGAAGTCGATCGGGGATTGGTGTGGGGATTGTCACTGCGGGGAAAACGAGGGGAATTTTATATTATACCAAAACGACCGGTAATTGATTCTTTTGCCGATGTTTTGTTATTACGAAATTCGAAAGTGTAGTCGATTATTAGTTATCATGTTAGCAAATACTTTTCATTATAGGACACACACTCAGTTTGTGTAATGTAAAAGACTACACATGGACGACACAGTTTCCTTAGTAGAGATGCAATATGGTATAAAAAAGATCAACACGAAAAAAGACATCAAACACTATGTTTTTCCCTTTAGTTCTGTTTGGGGAATTTGTGGGGAATTGGGTCATTTTTCCTCGACCTTGGGGAATTTCGCTTTAATTTTTGGGGAATTTGGTGAAAAGGCATTGGCAACCCTGCCCCATTGTTACATTCATACCAAAATACTTTATTCCAGTAGACTTATAAGCAGTTTTTTTAATTTCACAAGATCATTAATTATAAAGCTTCGGTCTGATTATCGATTATTCCGAGAAGATTAATAATAAAAATGATTAGGTTTCTCTAGCGAGGAATTCTCGGAATGAAATATAATTTCATTGACCTGACCCAGAAATTGAACCCGTATAGACTAGTATACCAGTCAGTTTCTTTCTCATAGTAGTATTATGTATGTATGAAAAAATATTACTGATTTCATGAGAAAATGTGATACTCATAGCATTAGTACAAGTAACAAACACAAACTTGTTACTCCTGTTACTCGACTGCATAGAGTCAGTAACTCCTTTGTGGGGCAATGTATACGATTTTACAACAGAATCCCAAAAAGCGTTCAAAATGCCTCTGTTGCCAAATTAAAAAAATTTTAGTAAGGAACGCTTGTGTGCAAAATAATACAATTAATGAGTTTATGATCGATAGCACACCTTGGGAATGAAACGATCGCCTTCTGGCTATTTCATTTCATATCACATTAAACAATGGTTTATATAATATATGAGACAAAAAAAAACCCGCTGAGTTTCTTTCGCCGGTTCTTCTCAGGTTAGGGTATTTTCTTTTCCGAAGCGGTGGTACTGTTTCAATTGACTATTAATAAGAAAGTGTAATAATTCTATATTGAATAAAGTTGTTTGAGTTTGATAGAAAGCATCTGTTCGTTTGCTTTGAGGATCAGAACATCATACAACATCACACAACCGCATGTCACTCACACATAATAAAAATTTAATCTAATTTTTTGAATAAAAAAAGAGAGCCATTTTAGATGGTTACCCCGGGAATCCCCCCTGGGTGCTAGAGGCCCGCATATGCGTGCCGACCGTCAGGGCATCACGGTAGCATGCGTAAGCGATCCCGTGGCGCCCACCGAAAGACGGAGAGGGTACCGCTGGTTTGGTAAACCCGGTGGACCTGGGCGTGCTAGGTGTCCAGGAAACCGTGGAGTCGACACTTTCCATCACGTGAGGGAAGCGTGTAAAGCGTTTTTCCAGCGGGAAAAAAGAATTGGTTAGATGATTAGTGCATCTTAACATTCGATTACTGGTTCAAACCCAGAAACACTGAATTTTCATGTGCTTAACTTGTGTATATAATTCATCTCGTGCTCGGCGGTAAAGGAAACATAATAAGGAAACCTGCATGAGTCTAATTTCAACAAAACTCTCCCCAATGTGTATCCACCCACATTGGAGCAGCGTGGTGGAAGATGCTTTAAATCTTTACCGCAAAAGGGAGAAGAGGCCTTAGCCCAGCAGTGGGATATTTACAAGACGTCATCGACGTCTTGATGATTTTTTTCCAGAACGCGCCAAAAAAGCTCTATCTGCAATAAAGGCATACAGAAATTGCGCCACAATTTAAAATGATTCCTATAATACCACAGAATATTACAAGAATAGTAATAATTCAAATTTGGAACATGCAAAGCTGCATGAATGCAATACCGAACACAATAGGCTACTTCCACACTTAGACATTACCTAATATTGATAGCTGTATTTAACTGGTCGCTGGTTTCACCGAAACGTACCAATATATACTATAAATAAATAAATATGAGACAACATCACATACATTACTCTGATCCCATTGTAAGTAGCTAAAGCATTTGTGGCATGGAAAATCAGAAGCTACACAAACACCCAGACCTAAGGCGATATAGAAAATTAATGAAAATCTACATCTACTCGGCCGGGAATCGAACCCGAGACCTCTGAGTGTGTACTGGTGTACACACCACTTGACCACGGGCATATTAGTAAATTAATAAAAGTTTTACCATTTCGTTTAAATGGAGTTCTTGTGAGTCGAGATGGCACAGTGGTTAGAACTCGTGCATCTTAACCGATGATAGCGGGTTCAAACCCAGGCAAGAACCACTATATACACATGTGTTTAATTTGTGATTATAATTCATCTCATGCTCGGCGTGAAGAAAAACATCGTAAGGAAACCTGCATGTGACTAATTTCACCGAAATTCTGCCACATTTGCATTCCAACAACCCGCATCGGAATAGCATGGTGGAATATGTTTCAAACTCTCTCCTTAATGGAAGAGGAGGACATATCCCACCAGTGTGAAATTTAAAGGCTGTTTCTTTTTTTACTTCTCTGTATTTTTTTATCTAAGCCAAATTACACATTCACAAAGCCGAGTTATAAAAGCAACAGAACCATATCACCTTCCAAAATAAACAAACGAAAATATTTCGTTCACTCACTGAGACACTATTAATATTTAATTCTGTTTTAATAATGAAACGCCATATGTCACACTTCGTACACAAAAATACTTGAGCAACATTGCGCTCAGTACACACATATTTGCATATTTTATACAATATTTACGCGGTCGAAAGCTAAAAACCGTATATTATTTGAGTTTTTACCCCCAGGGACCTTTTGGGACATAATAATATATTTACACGTGTATATAGTAGGTATTTCTTACACCAGCGATCTGCCCCAGGCTTCGTACTGAAAGGGTGCTAAATATACTACAGAATTTGTTTATTTACTATTCTATATTGTCCATGTATTATATGAGACAACATGAGACAACATCGCATACATTACTCTGATACCAATGTGAGTAGCTAAAGCACTTGTGTTATGGAAAAAAAAATACAGACGAATTGATAACCTCCTCCTTTTGGAAGTCGGTTAAAAATCAGAAATAACGACAGTACCACAACGCAGACCCAAGACAACATAGAAAACTAATGATAATCTACATCGACTCAGCCAGGAATCGAACCCAGGACAGGAAAACCGGTGTACACACCAATCGACCACGGAGGTCGTCAAAAACCTTCCTCTCGAATCACACTCTCTATTAAAAAAAAATTAAAATTAAAAAAAAAATTAAGGATATACACATAGGGACAAAGGGCAATAAGCAACTTTGTTTTATACAATATAATGATGATACAACACTTTTATGTATAAATAATGGAGATAACGGGTATACGCCCTCATTTATTAGAATGACAATAATACACAACGCGATTTACATTTTATTAGTTGTCTGTGTGGAGAGATTTCAATGGTAGTGTATGGACTGTCAGTTGTTCAATGAGTCTGTCTAATGATGTCTAATGAGGCTCTTGGTCTCTTGGTCTTTGTACAGCACCGGCGTCAGACGTGCATCGACAAATAAACAGCCTATCAATTTCCCACTTCTGGGCTAAGGCTTTTTCTCCCTTTGAGGAAAAGGCAGACGTGCAACAACAAGAAAACAGCTTGTAAATTTTCCTCTGCTGGGCTAAGGCCTTTTCTCCCTTTGAGGAAAAGGATTGGAAAATATTCCACCAAGCTGTTCCAATGTGGTGGAATACACATGTGGCAGAATTTCTATAAAATTAAATACACGCAGGTTTCCTCGCGAAATTAAGCACATGAATATTGCACGTGCTTGCCTGGGTTTAAACCCATAATCATCGGTTAAAATGCGTGTTCTTACCTCAGCTAGACGTGTGTGAATGAATTAGGATTATCAACATGTTAGATAACCAAAGTGCTCCTTTTGGTGAATATCTGCGACATGTACATTCCTGAGGAGGAAAAGGTAAACTAATAAAGGCTGGTTTCCGACTTCGCAAAGTCAATACATCCTTCCTGAGGCACGGTATTCGTTTCCATAGTAAGATACCTACGTAACCTATAAAAAATTTGAACCTTATTTCAAAAAAAAATATTAATAAATAAAGCATGTTACTAACTACAAGATTATATTAAAGATAAATAGCGTAGAATTAGTATTTCTTGATTTCTAGATAGGATATATTTATTAAATTGTATTTATTTTGACGACCTCAGTGGTCGACTCGAGTGTGTGCACTCCGAGGTCCCGGGTTCGATTTACCGTTTACTTTGACCGTCATTACTTCTGACTTTCCATAACCCAAGTGCTTTAGCTACTTACATTCGGATCAGATTAATGTATGTGATGTTGTCCAATATTTATTATTCCGTGTTCAATGGTGATGCAAAATAACCTAATCAAACCCACAGGTGTCAGAATAAAGTCCATCTGAGTATCTACCAACTCATACTGGAGCACGTAATGATATGTACTCAATGCCCTTTCATCAAAATATGACGTCATAACTCAACAATGTATCTAAATTACACAGACTATATAAACCACAATAATGTACGATGATTCAACACAATTCAAACATATGAAAATACAATGATGCATCAATATTTATATATTAACTAACTGTGCCTTACTCGTTTTAATTTATAAAAAAAGTTATATGATGCCTAAGTTACTTCTTATTACGTCAGCTGTCTGTCTACAAAAGTTTTGTCAAAAACGGCTCAGCTGTTCCATAGATTAGCCGGAACAAAAAGACAGATAGATAGACAGAAAAAAAATAGTAAAGTAAAGTAACAGCCTGTCAATTTCCCACTGCTGAGATAAGGCCTCCTCTTCCATTAAGGAAAGGGTTTGAAACATATTCCACCACGCTGTTCCAATGCGTGTTCGTGGAATGCACCTGTGGCAGAGTTTCGATGAAATTAGACAAATGCAGGTTTCCTAACGATGTTTTCCTTCACCGCCGAACACGAGATGAATTATGAACATCTCAGTTCAAAAAAATTAAATAAATGTTATTTTATTATATGTATCGTGTATGTGTATGCATTTAGTATCAAGCGATTATTTTAATATTACAAACAGACACTTCAATTTTATTATATGTATATAACGAGGAGATAGGCATTAACTCGTTATCATGACATGATTATTATTATTAATATTCGTAATATGAGTCCAGTTTTTCACGTCAGTAATATATCCCACTTCTGTGTACTTTCTTCCATATCCTATTATGTATGACTTTTCAGCTGTCATGTATTCTACGTCATACTGACGTTGCTATCATGTACGATCAAATCAAATCAAAATAAACTTTATTCAAGTAGGCTTTTACAAGCACTTTTGAACCGTCATTTAACAATTATGTGAAGCTACCACCGGTTCGGAAAGTAGATTCTACTGAGAAGAACTAGCAAGAAACTCAGTAGTTACCCTTTTTAAAATTTAAAATATATATAGTCATGTTAGTGAAACACAATTATATATGTATGTAACATATCCTGCCTGGAAGTCAACAGGTATTAACTCCACGCTTTTTTATCATCTATTAAATCTTGTATCGTATAATATGCCTTTTTTTACCGATGTATTTTTTATTACAATTTGAATTTACGAAACGGCAAAGTTAAAAATGTCTGCGGAATTTTATTACGGAAACGGATACCTTGACCCAAAAAGGATTTATTGATAAAACAATAAATAAATCCTAATTAAAGTTTTTGATGCTTCGGTATAAAGATATCATGATTACAGTTTTCATTTGTTAATAACACAATGCCTTATTCATCTACGTAGTCAGTCAAATTGAACGCGATCACGCAAGGATTTGGACGGTAAAACCTTCCAAGGTCATATTACGCGTGAATCAATAGACAACAACTTTCGTGCATACATAACTGTGTATCTATGTATTTGTGATGTAAAGTGTAAATACTGCCCTCAACCACAGATATTTAAAGACTATATTCTTATGAGGGATGTTGCACATATGTCATTTTGGATCTGAATACGAATACGGAATAAATAATCTTTTAGTCATTTCGGATACGCTAGGATACGAAATTTCAGATAGTTTCAATAACCAATATAACATTAATTAAAAATTATTGTAACATAATTACAATGTTACGATTTGTTATTATTTCAAAGCTAGTATTTGGTAGTAAGTATAGAGATTAAGATTTGATTTAATTTGATTTAGTAAGTATACTTACAATCAACACGATTGAAACAAGCAATAACAAAGAAATGGTGGCGGAATATCGATGATATTAGACACATGTAAGTTTTAAATCAAATCAAAATCAAAATACCCTTTAATGTACACCAGTAAATAACTCACAAAGATTAGGAAAGATGTACAAGAGGCGGCATTATCGCTAAAACAATGATCTCTTCCAGGCAACCTTCCTCTACGGAAAACGGATACAGAAAGAGGTAGGGGTGTACAAAGTGGATATAAACATAATAAATAAATACAGTGTAATATTTTATTATATAAATAAATAAAGTTATTTATTTATTATTTTAATATATCATATAATATATTTAAAAAAATAATATAATGTATAGTACGTAAGTTTCCTCAAGATGTTTTCCCAGCCCATGCCTAGCAGTGCGAAATTTACAGGCTGTTGTTATTTGTTATTTATATTTGTACATCTTTTATTTGAAATAATTATCATCATCATATGAGTGCAAAGTTTGGAACATATTCGACCCGGTGTTCCAATGCGGGTTGGTGGAATACACATGTGGCAGGATTTCTGCGAAATTAGACACATGCAATTCCTACACGACGTTTCCCTTCACCGTCGAGCACAAATTAAACACACGAAAATTCAGTTTCGCTTGCATTTGAATCCGCAATCATCGGTTACGATGCACGCGTTCTAACCACTGGGCCATTTCGGCTTTCAGCTGAATAATCCAATAATGCTCAAATTGTGTGCACATAAAGTTTTATTTCAAGCTTTAATAAGCATTTTTTCAATCGGTCAAAGTATTATTATTTAAAGTCACTCATATGGAAAATCTAGGGCACATCGCGATCGATATATTGTATGAAAAAAAACCAACGGAACCTCCTTGCTAATGGAATTAGTGAACTCATTTGAAAGCACTTCGGGTCACTTGGACGGTCCTCTGGATAACGGCTACGTTTACTCGTCAATTGATTTAGGTATTTTAGATAAAATGGCGTATTTAACACATAAATACACATCTTCAAATTGGAATTTAACTCACATAAAAAGGCATATTATTCGATACAAGATTTTATAGATATATTAACTTAAATAATTGTATTTAACTAACATGACTTTGTATATTTTAAATATTGAAAAATAGAAACTACTGAGTTTCTCGCCGGGTCTTCTCGGAAGAATCCACTTTCCGTACCGATGGTAGCTTCACTCAATTCTAAAATGACGATTCAATGATGCTTGTAAAAGCCTACTTGAATAAAGTTTATTTTGATTGATTGATTGATAAAATATATATTTATTTTAAAGTAGTTGCCGTGTCCTCGGTCGCTTTTAAGTGTCATTTATCATGTGTCAGGCAAAAAAGTAGCCTATGTTCTTTCTTAGAGTTCAAATTAGCTTCACACCAAATTTCATCAAATTCGGTTCAGCGGTTTGGTCGTGAAAGAGCGTCAGATAGAGTTATTTTCACATTTATAATATTAAGTATAAATATAGATAAAAAAGTGTGTACTAATATATATACACGTGTTAGATTCCACTCTCTCTCAGTCTCAGAAATAAATCTCAGAAATCCAAAAACCGTTAAATAGGAAAATTAAAAGAAAATCTAGTTATTAATAGATGGATCCAAAATGTAACTTAAAACTAACTTAATTAAAAACGGTCAAGTGGTTTGGGAATACTTACGAAACCACGGACATCGGACTTTTAGGCAGACATATTCACTTACGACGGCACGCCCCTCCACGTTAAACAAATATCATCGTTACTATGTGTGAGTGACCCTCGTGCTTATAATGTCTTAGTGTGCATGAGAAATCGAAGTGTATAGACAGCAAAATAATACAAATTAGACTATAAGCACTCCATTACAAAACAAAGTACGGCTTTATGTATGTTCGCAATAGACTCCAAAACTACTGAACGGATTTTCATGCGGTTTTCACAGATAGACAGAGAGGATTCACAAGGAAGGTTACGGTATATACTGATAGCGTTTCAAATAAATAAATAAATAAAATCATATCAAAACCAATTTATAGATTTTATTTATGAGATTATTGTTGTTTCTTTATCTATACATATAATAAAATTGGAGTGTCTGTTTGTAATATTAAGATAGCCCTTTTTTATTTAATGCGTATGTTCAATGTATACACGGTACATATACCAAAATATTTTTTTTTACAATTTTTGTCGGTCTGTCTGTTTGTCGGTCTGTCTGTTTGTTCCGGCTAATCTCTGGAACGGCTGGACCAATTTTGACGGGACTTTCACTGGCAGATAACTGATATAATAAGGAATAACTTAGGCTACAATAATATGTTTTTTCGCTAATTTTAAACGCGTACAAAGACGCGGGCACAGCTAGTTTAACAAATATATCAATATAACAATAATAATGTAACAAAAAATCGACTTTTAATAAAACTCTGGGGAAACGAGTTACAAATTAAATTATAAGCCCATAAAAAATTACACGCCTTTTTTCACCCTGAGGACGGAAATTTTTATTTAAATTTAAATAGAAACTTTTATACAAAAAGTTGTAAACCGGAGTTCTGAGGTTATGAACATAAAAAAATATAACAAATATGAGAACCTTCTTCTTTTGAAGTCTGTGTGCGTAAACAATTATATCCATAACAGTATCAGGGATTTAACGTCAAAAGCAGTCGCCACAGAGAAAAATACTTCTCTTATTCTAAGTTAAAACACTTGAACCTTGGACTAATAGTGGAAAAACCTCCAATAAAAGTATAACATTCCGCCTTAATGCCTCCACTGATGACAGGAGAACTGGTTCTCTTTTGGGCCAGGGGATCCGAATTCCGATTCAACGGGGAAATTTGCAGCCCTCCTGTCACCAGTGGAGGCAATGAGGCGAGGTGTTATACTTTTGATGAAGCTTTTTGCACCACTACTCCAAGGGCCAAGCGTTTCGACGGCAAATGGAACAATAAAGTTATTGCATATAAGACAGGATTATTTAAATTATTTTTTGGCTTCGGCTTTTTCCGCAGCGGCACCAGCTCTTAATATTATTTCTCGGATATGAGATGGGGCCAACGTGTCAACACATGTAGCGTCCCACACAAGGGCCCGTCCTCGTTCCCAGGGAACCAATGTTAATACAAACGCACTTATTTATATATAATTATATTTTCATGATATAAGTTGAAGATCGAGCAAATAAGCCTGATGGTAGGTGGTCACATCATATAGACATCAAAGCCTTACATCGCTGATTCCATCAACATTGAAAACTAAGCTGTTATGTTCCTATATTAATACGGCTCACTCACCTTTAAACCCGGGAACTCAACAATAATGAGAACTACTGTTTGGCGGTAGAATATTTGTTGAGCGAGTGGTACCTTCCCAGATGGATTTTAACATAGCCCTACTGGTTTACATCTCCGCAAAGTCAATTCAACCTTCCTTGGGCATTTTTTTTATGTTATAGGGGGCAAACGAGCAGGGGGCTCGCCTGATGGACATCTGCAACACCGGGGGCTTACGGGTGCGTTGTCGGCCTTTAAGGAAGGAGTACGCTCTTTTCTTGAAGGTTCCCAAATCGTATCGGTTCGATTCGCTTCTATGACAAAAAAACTAAAATAATGTTACTTTTATTTTATGAAGGATTATATAGTTGATAGAAAATTTTGGGTTTGTTCTTTGGTTATCATGCAGAATAGGTAATAACTCAAGTATTGTCTTTTATAATGTATAAATATTTGTTGGAAAAGAGTTAGTACTGAGTTTATTTCCGGTGTTATTCGGCTTAACATTTAAAACCGCAAGAAGCTTTAATTAAATTTAACCATGTAAAATAACGAATCATTTTTACTCACAAGAGTTTACTTATCGTAAAGGAATTTTGATTATGATTTAATTAAAAATAAATATTTTTTCCCGACCCTTAACCGCCATCTTGTTTACAGCTCGTCAACAAACACAGCATCATAAATGAATCTGTTTGTTTTGGACCTATTTGTGTTTATTGATATTGTTGTTACAAGTTACGTGAAGTTGGGTTCATATTATATAAATATTTAGGTACTGTTTGGTTATCAAGTTTTACACAATGCAAACATATTAAATAAATATGAGACAACATCACATACGTTACTCTGATCCCAATGTAAGTAGCTAAAGCACTTGTGTTATGGAAAATCAGAAGTAACGACGGTACCACAAACATCCAGACCCAAGACAACATAGAAAACTAATGATAATCTACATTGACTTGGCCGGGAATCGAACCTGGGGACCTGCGCTTATAATTACACTGGATCACTCACCCTTCAAACTGTAACACATAAACACTAAGTATTTCTAAACGTGGTACCGAAATATATTTGTTTCAATTTATGAAATAAATTTACACCAATCAACAAACGTATTAAACGGATGTAAAACATAATATTATACAGGAAAAAATGAATTACGAGCCGTAACGATAACATAACCGGTTATATCCGGTTCGAGCTGGTTCGAACCGCTTTCGTTTCAACGGTATTTGTCACGAATTTTTTTATGAATTATAAGGTACGAATATATTAACCATGAAACGCGTATAAAGTCTTTGTATGTAAATTTACATGTCATGTTTGTTTTCAGCTAAAGATATATTATTTTTGGTTCAATGTCAAAACAACTTTGTAAACAAAACTCCATCACCCTTACGTACAAAGTCCAATGAGGCGTTAATTTGACACGGTTCTAGAAAATTACTGCAAAATAAATCTGAAGCATGACACTGTATTTACCAGCAAGGGTCTGACTAAGCACACGAGTAATTGGACCACATGATGGTAAGTGGTCACCATCGCTCATAATCAATGGCGATGTCAGAATTATGAACCTCACCTTGCATCGTAAATCTGTTAACACCCATCGAAACTAAGATGTTTTGTCACTGTTTTGTGTCTGTAGTTACACAAGCTTACACACACTTTAAACTAGAATACAACATTACTACTATTTGACTGTAGAATATCTAGTAGTATTAGGTAGTGGGATGTTTCCTCACGATATTTTTCTTTACCGCCGTGCTCGAGATATCAAAAGTGTAACACCTCGCCTCATTGCCTCCACTGGTGACAGGAGGGCTGGTTCGTTTTTGCCCAGAGAATCGGAATTGCGATTCAACGGGGAAATGCTGCTAGCATTCTTGCCACCATTGCACGCGGTCAAGATTTATACAGTAACTAGTTTTAGTTCATATTTGTATATATTTAAGCATTTAAAATTATTAATTCTTATGTTAATCAATTCTTATGTGAATATTCAGTGTTGCTTGCCTGGGTTTGAATCCGCAATCACCGTTTAATATGTACGCGTTTTAACTACTGGACCATCTCGGCCTAATAAAAATAAACAAATCTATAAAAACGCTAATCAACCCGCTACCGCTACCGCTTCCGCCTGTACAATACCAACGATATTTGACTTACATTCGTGTATAGCGTGACCGCCGTAGATTATAGTTTTGCTGTACATTGAAATATTCATTTACGAATTGTTTCATGATGTATACGATACAGCTACAAAGTTGTATAATGAACGTCGCGTTATTTTGTAAACAATTAAGATTATTAAAGCGATTTCCATAATAATTGTCACGTAGAATTAGCATTTATCTATTTCTACTTCGAAATTAAGTTTATAATAAAATTCTGCAGACATTTTTAACTTTGCCATTTCGTAAATTCAAATCGTTTATAAAAAATAAATTGGTAAAAAGGGCATATTATTCGATGCAAGATTTTATAGATGTTAAAAAAGCGTGGAGTTAATACGTGTTGACTTCCAAGCAGGATATATTAATTTAAATAATTGTATTTAACTAACTTGACTTTGTATTTTTTAAATGTTGAAAAATAGTAACTACTGAGTTTCTTGCCGGTTCCTCTCGGTAGAATCTACTTTCCGAACCGGTGGTAGCTTCACTTAATTGTAAAATGACGATTCAAAAGTGTTTGTAAAATGCTACATGAATTAAGTATATATTGATTTTGAAAACGGCAATATCTGAGGATGTGAATATTCAGAGTTGAGTTAATAATTTTCAATTCCCCCACGATCTCTCAAGATCTCTCATTCGAGATAAGTTACCCTTTGAAGGCTCATTCTCATCGTATATTTTTATTCGTCTGTTTTATGGTACAAAAAGAAATTGGAAAAAAGGGTTTCTAAGTGATCGTTTTGATGGTCTGTTAGATTTTGGTCTCGATAGCCAATCTGAGACGACTAGCCTATACAGTATAAATTTGTGCATATGTGTGTGTAAAATCTTTTATTCAAGAAGAGATAACGACCTTCGTGGTAGAGTAGTGTTTTTCACTGGTTTTCATGGGTACAGTCCGAGGTCCCGGATTCGATTCCCAGCCGAGTCTATAGTTAATTAGTTTTCTATGTTGTCTTGGGGGGTTTTGGTACCATCGTTACATCTGATTATCTATAACACAATGCTTTAGCTACTTACATTGGTATCAGAGTAATGTATGTGATATTTTATATTATAGTATTAATGACTACTCTTATTGAAGTGTAATAAACTTAAATCATTTATAAGATATATTAATAAAAAACCAAATTGTTCAATACAAGATTACTTATATTGTGAAAAAAAAGCGTGGAGCTAATACTTAGTGACTTCCAGGACATATTATATTATAAACATATGTTAATAATATAATATATCCAATTATATCTGTCACTAATAGTTTTATAAAATTACAATTCAAAAGTGCCTGTAAAAAGCCTACTTGAATAAAGTATAATTTGATTTTACAGTATTGAATTAAATGTAAAGCAATTGGTTCAGAAAGTAGATTCCACCGAGAAAAACCTGCTAAAAACTCAGTAGTTACTATATTCCACGTTCTAATTTCCATGGGCGTTATCAGGTGCCCATTTGGTCCACGTCGAAATATTTCAGAAAAAAATTACTAACCAACACTTTCGCGTAGTGGATTAGGCTCTAGTCCGTCTCCTCAAAATTGTGGTCCTATATAATCCTACATACAACAACAACAACAACAAAATGCCCACTGCTGGGCTAAAGGCCTCCTCTCCCTTTGAGGAGAAGGTTTGGAACACATTCCAGCACGCTGTTCCAATGCGGGTTGGTGGAATACACATATGGCAGATGTTTATGAAATTTGTCACATGCAGGTTTCCTCACGATGTTTTCCTTCACCGCAGAGCACGAGATGAATTATAAAGACAAATTAAGCACATGAATCAGCGGTGCTTGCCTGGGTTTGAACCCGCAATCATCGGTTAAGATGCTCGCGTTCTCACCCCTGGGCCATCTCGACTCTGATAATCCTACATAATCATAATCCTACATAATAGTAGTAAATTGTTGTCGATCAGTTTCACTTTACATTCACTAACATGAGTAATGATGAAATTCTTTCATAACTTTCTTTGGTTTCGATATTCTATTTCCGACCGGCTTGTGAAAGCTCACTTATTACTTATGCATATACTCAGAGATTTGGCCTTTCAGCTTTGTAAGCCACCCAATTAGATACTTGCACGCTAGAAGAATCATGGTCTCATTTTTCGTGAAAAGAAAACATTTCGGAGCATATTCAATAAGCGGAAATGATTTTGACGACTTTTGGTGATATTCCAAAATAATGGAAAGCAAGTAATGGATAAATTAAAATAGGGAATTTGTTGTACCATGTATTCACTGCTTCAAGATAATTGGTTCAAGCCCGGGTAGAGCTGATGATAAAAAAAGTAAAAGTAAAGTAACAGCCTGTAAATTTTCCACTGCTGGGATAAGGCCTCCTCTTCCATCAAGGAGAGGGTTTGGAACATATTCCACCACGCTTTTCCAATGCGGGTTGGTGGAATGCACAGAATTTCGATGAAATTAGACATATGTAGGTTTCCTCACGACGTTTTCTTCACCTCCGAGCACGAGATGAATTATAAACACAAATTAAGCAAATATATATATTGGTGCTTGCCTGGTTTTGAACCCGCAATCATCGGTTAAGATGCACGCGTTCTAACCACTGGGCCATTTCAGCTTACACTGCAGATAAAGAATTAAGTTCTTTTCTACAACCATCATGTTTTGAGGACCGGGTCTCCGGGACTCTCAAATACCAGACGAAATGCGGTAGCAAAGCCATGGCGTGCCGACCCATTTGGCTGCAACCTAACACCACCCAAAGGATGCAACGTGACACTACTACTTGTGCAACGTGTAATTTTCTATTGTCAGTGTCAACGTGTAATTTTCTCTCAGTTACGTACAAACTTGGATTGGAGAATTTACTTTTTCATACCTACCTGAGCCTCTAAAAACACATATAGACTGTAAGAAGCGTCCCACTATAGAAGAGAAAGTAATAACGATATAAGAAAGGCATCTGTGTATTTGCACACACATATTGCGCACCAAATATCTTGCGCAGTTAACTAGTTCTCTTTAAGAATGGTCACCATGAGCAAAATTACCCAAAACCTTATAATAACTAATCTTATACGAGCTCCATTTTGCCAAAAAAACTCTTACAGTAAATAGTCCTTAATATACTGAATATTAATTATCAAATTATTTATCAAACAATACTTCCTTTATATTGTAAATATAACTCAGAATAGGATTTATTTTATGTTTGATATTAGATACTTCAAAGTACTCTGGCTTTCAAGAGGCTTTCGATCGCTGACGGCTTTGTCAGACAGGCTACCGAACGAGCGCATTATATATGCAATAAAACATTTTACTACCCCATTGGTTTATTGGTCAGATATAAAGCTGTAGACCCAAGGTCACGAGTTCAAATATTGGATTTTCTGTCAAAATATTCTCAGTATTAGCACAAACTTTTTGAGAGAGTACATTTTTTTTATCATTAATTTCATTTACAAGTTGTGATATCAGTTTAAAAGTAATTAGTATTTTTCTTATCCTTATCATACAACATTTCGAGTTGCGAGAGAGAAAGAGAGAGACCTATCAAGAGTAATATTCCTTTACAAACTGCGGGAGTATATAAACTCGAATGTGAGTGTGGTTTATCTTACATGAACAGGTACATATAGGAGATGTCAAAAATAGGCGTTCTTCAAAGTCTGCAGTCTGTGAACATGCTCTGGATAAACCTAACCATTTTATTCGATTTGATAAACCACAGATCCTCGCTAAAGAACACAGATTCATTCCTAGAATGATACGCGAGGCTATTGAAATTCAAAAACATCCGAACTTCAAAAGAGAAGATGGTTGGAGACTTTGTAACACCTGGGATCCACTTATTAAAAATTTAAAATCCCAAATCCAACAGACTGCAAGACCTAAAGATACAGTCAGTGCCTTCTGCGTGCAACCGGAACGTTACTCAAGATACCAATTGAGAAATCGTTGGCGGTGGTTGTTAATAATATTTATTTATTTATTTATTGGATCGCCAACAAAGTATACACAAATACAGCCATTTAAATTAATACAATTAAGATGCTATGTGCTACCTCAGTTACAGGCAACCACTTCATGCTGAAATAGTAACAGAGTGCATGTAATCACAAGTTAACATTTTGGTTTAAATACATTTTAGTTTAAATAAAGTGCATGGAGAACCAACAACTATAAACTAAAATCTAAGCTTAATTAATTAATTATACATTTTTTAATTGTTTTTTTGAATTCAAGAGGCCTACCCGAGAATATATCAATATTAGTATTTTTAAAAAGAGAGTTAAACTTTAATGTCATTCTATTCAAAGGTGAATAATGAGCGAGATTACTTTTGCATTTTTTTGTATTGAATGGAGTATACACGAGCCTTCTTGGGAGTTTTACTGGTGCATTAAAGTATAGTTTTGAAAGTAATTGCGGGCTGTCTATATCTTTATTTACCATTTTGAACAGAAATGTATGGTCAAGTATTTCTCTTCTGTTTTGTAGAGAATCAAGGTTAAAGTATTTTAATCGGTCAATGTAATGAGGGTGTGTTTTAGTTATGTTACAGCTGTAAGACAGGTGCCACAAAAATCTCTTTTGAACCCGTTCTATTCTTTTTATGTATACTTCATAATGTGGATTCCAAACATTGCTACAATATTCTAGCGTACTGCGTACTAAAGTGTTATAAAGATTAATTTTACTGGACACTTTTTTAAAGTCCCTACCATTACGTAATATGAATCCTAGTGTTTTAAAGCTTTTATTTATTATGTGATCAATATGCAGATGAAAGCGGAGCTTTGAGTCGAAGTTTACTCCTAAGTCCGGAACACTGGTAACTTCCTTTAACTTTTTGTTTTTAAAAGTATAATAGTACACTAAGTCTGATTTGTTCCGTGAAAATCTAATAAAATGACATTTATCGATGTTCATAGACATGTTGTTATAGTCGCACCAGTCGCTAAGTTTGCCCAAGTCTTCATTCAGCAATTTAGCGTCATTAAGACTGTGAATAGGTTTCATAAGTTTAACATCATCGGCAAATAAATAGTAACGAGAATGGTTAAAACACAATGTAAGATCGTTAATAAAAATGTTAAAAAATAATGGCCCAAGGTGGGAACCCTGTGGAACTCCAGATAAAACACTAAAAGATTCAGAAAAGTATCCTTTAACAGCTACAATTGACCTTCGTTCACTCAAATATGAAGCACACCATTCTAAAATGCGTCCACATATACCGTGTCCTGAAAGCTTTGAGAGCAGTATCTTATGGTCAACTCGATCGAACGCCTTGCTGAAGTCGGTATATACGACGTGGACTGGCACTTTAGCATCGATCGAGTCACATAAATCCTCGACGTAGGAAATCAAGTTAGTATTTGTGGAGCGAGATCTATAAAAACCATGTTGATGCGGTGAAATAAGTTGTTTTACATGCCATGCAATATAAGGATATAACAGGGATTCCAGTACTTTACCAAGAATTGATAACAAGGATATCGGTCTATAATTATTTATTTGATTGGGGTCTCCGGATTTAAAAATAGGTATTACTAAGGATATTTTCCAATATGTAGGAAAAATACCCGTGGAAAGTGATGTATTAAATATATGGTAAAGCGGGGCCGTTAATGCATCAGCGCAATTAACAATAAAGTAAGATGGAATACCATCGAAACCTGCTCCTTTAGATGGATTGAGACTTTTTAACGCTTTATGTATTTCCTTATGAGACAAAATTATAGAACTGATAGTCCCAGATGAAGCTTCATGAGCAGCATGAGTAGTTCTATTTAAATTTGAAGTATTTGTACTATAATAGGATAAGAAGTTAGTAGCAAAGAGATTACATATTTCGTTACCACTATTAGCAACTTGATTATCAAGATACATTTGGGAAGGAAACTCGGTACTTTTTTTCCTTTTAGACTGTATGTAGGTGTAAAAAAGCTTGGCGTTCTTGGATAGAGAAGACTCAAGAAGTTCTAAATAATTATTGTAACATTCGGTTTGAAGATGTTCACATCTAGATCTTAACAACTTAAAAGACAAAACGTCGAGAGGATTTCCATACTTGCCTGCCCTGATTCTATATTTGTTTTTTTCTCGCAAAAGTCTAATTAGATTTTTTGAAAACCATACGGGATAACGATTTTTATTAAAATTCTTTTTGGGAACATACATACCAATTAAGACTCGAAGGACTGCATAAAAAGATGCAACCATCTCGTTTACATCTCCACACTTTGAAAATTTATCATCCCAATCTATATTTTGTAAAGCCTCCTGAATTTTACAATAATCAGCCTTAAAAAAATTATTTCTTAACATGACTTTAGATTCTAGTGACTTACCGTTGCTAAAATTTATTGAAAATTGTAAAGGAGGGTGATGACCGTCAATTACACTTAAAATATCATAGCTCGGTGCTAAGTTGACGACAGAAACATTGCTCAAGATAAGATCTAAAATTTTATTGTTCTTATTTGTCACGAAATTATATTGTTTTAAATCATTAAGTACAATGAAATTTATAAATAAGCTTGCAAATGAACTATATGTACAATTTGAGGTAGGATTAAAATTTGTACACGGTAAATCTACTGTTTGTGACCACTCAATATTACTTATATTAAAGTCGCCTACGATTAACGTTTTATTACCAGTTTCCATAACTCGATTAGTATTAGCAATAAAGTGTTCTAATATGTTTCTCTGAATAGGTGGGGGTAGATATACTGCACAAATAAAAACATGAGATGAGCGGCCGCCATTATCAATATCAACAGAAATCCATAAGTCCTCGCAGGCACTTTCGAAGGATTTAATTCTTTTCGAATTTATTAATTTTGACACCGCGATTAGTACACCACCTCCCGTTTTTTTATTACAAATAGGACTGGATTCCCTATCCCTCCTGTAAACAGTGTATCTGTCGTCAAATAGTTCCGAATCCGAAACACCATTGTGAAGCCACGTTTCACATAAGACAATAATATCGTAATTACAACATATAACATTGTTATAAAATTCTAAAGTTTTTGTATTTAATCCTCGAACGTTTTGGAAGTAGCAATTAAACGATGTGAATTAGAAGAAAAAATAATTAAACTAAATCAATACACAAAAAGAGGAAAATCCCTTAACTTATCTTAAATTATTTTTGATAGGGTATCAATACTATTAACAACAATAATTTTGGAAATTTCGGTCTTACGTATAAATATTTTTCCGCCGCGAACCCACACAAATTTATATTGCAGCTCCTTTGCCTTAAGTCTGGCTTTCATATGAAGGGATTTCAACTCTGGAGACAGGTGCTCGACTACATATATGGGCTTTTTGTCCCTACCCCCACCAATCCCTAGGTGGCTGGAGTTTATTTTATCTGAAGGGTTATTTTTGTTGAATTGTATCACGCCAGCAAGTACATTATCCCGTATACGTGGAGAACGAAATTTGACCAATATGGAACGAGGCCTGGAGCTTGAAGGGTCGTATTTCATGGTGCGCGCACAGTAATCAATATCCTTGGTATCGATAGGACATTTAATAACATTACCCAATTGGGCCACGATGTTGAGTAGGTTCTCGGATTTGTGCTCGGGGACACACTGAATTTCGAGGTTATTAGCCCGCACCAAATGATTCAACTGGCTTATTCTAGAACTTAAGTTGTTAACAGTTGTGCGCAACATTTCATTTTCCTTAAGGAGACTGTTGATATTATCCGTCTGTGTTATATGTTGTACCTTAAGATCTTCAAATTTTTCGTTAATAAAATTCATTGATTCCTTGAAAATAGATATTTCTTCATGTATATTTTTCAGCTGAAAACTAAGCTTCGAGTTCAGTATTTCATCGAGGCTACGAACTATTGTTTCGCGGACTTCGGTTTTAATTATATCACGTAAATTATCTTCCGAGATGCAATGACACTGTTCACTATGGCTGGATGTGTCGTCCAAACGGTTTTTAAATCTTTGCGTGACATGTTCATGGTTTATCAAGCTTTCGACTCGAGAATCTAATACCGGACGTACTGGAGTATTCGTATTGTCACGTTTAGGTTGCTTACATATACAGCTTGGACATAACCAATTGCATTTAAATTCAGATGTTAGCTTTGTAGAAGATTTTTGCGATATATTAACGCATAAAAAGTGATAGCTATTTGAACAATTAGTGCATTCCAGAGAATCATTCTTGTTTACGTTTTTATTGCATGCCGCACACTTCGTAGACATTGTATAAGCGGCGCTTGCGATTGCAGTCTACGAATATACGTATGTATATTTTTTTCAAGTTGCAACGACGACGTTTAAAAACGAATGAGTGCCTTCGTGCGTTTTCGGGAGGTGTCGGTGACGTCGCCCGTGGCTCACACTAGGATCTCGTTGACTCGAGAGAGATGAAAAATAACTATTCCTCTCTTTTACCCGAAGTGCGCGGGGAAAGGGGGTGATACGCAATGGTCACTTTATTCAAGTAATTACGTATTTTATGTAGAACATCACTAAGCAAACTTGTCACTTATGTTAACTAATTATTAGTTCCAATTTAGCACGAGATGTATTTAAACTTTCATAAAATAAGCGATAACACGTCTATCACTGACCATGGCTCGAACAATACTCATTTCCTTTGTCAACCGACTTCAAAAAGGAGGAGGTTATCAATTCGTCTGTATTTTTTTTTTTTTTTTTTTTTATGTTTGTTACCTCATAACTTTTTACTGGGTGGACCGATTTTGATAATTTTTTTTTTGTGTTGTTTTTTTTGTAGTGCTTCCCGTGGGGTCCTATTTTTTTTATTTTTTTCCGATGATGGTATCCGTATGAAAACGACATAAGTCTTAAATTTGCATTATGTATGTGCGCGATAAATAGGTGAATAACTCAAAATTGGTTGGCACAATCTTGATGATTCTTTTAAAATTATAAAGGACATACTTTAAGGGTAGTTTGGTGAAAGTTTGGTAAGGTTTTGAGTATAGGATCCATGACAAATTAAGGGAACGGGAGGGAACGGAACAATTCTGAGGAGCACGTTAGCAATACTCGGTCGAATCTTTTATTTATGGGTTACTTGGATATTTAAATCACCTTCCGGAACGTGGTTATGTTCATGTAATTGTCATAATCGAATATTATAATTAACTAGCGACCCGCCCCGACTTCTCACGGGTGCAAAACTGATACAAAATATACTAAAGAATTTGTTTATTTACGACATCACATTGCAAACTTCTAAAATTGTCAGTGTTTCTTTACTATATTGTTCAATTATTATATACACAAACCTTCCCCTTGAATCACACTATCTATTAAAAAAAACCGCATCAAAATCCGTTGCGTAGTTTTAAAGATATAGGGACAGAGAAAGCGACTTTGTTTTATACTATGTATTGACGGAACTCCTAAACGGCTTACAGTTAGGGTGCGATTTGTGGCAGAATTTCTTACAGTCTTTATTCAAATTTTGTGTATATGATGTGATGTCATATGATGTACGACATAGCATACGAATAGCTCTTTTGCAAAGTTTTTTTACTGAGGTCGATTACAGCTCATTCGAGGGTGGTACCTTGTAGTTTATGCCGCATGACGTATTAAAGCCTCATTTTCGAAAATCTATTTTTGCTTTATTCGAAAGATTCTTTTGAAATTGTCCCCGCAGTAGTTTCTGATTCATATAAACGGCACGCTTAATCTATCCATATTAAAAAAAAAATTTAGTCTACATCAGCTTCACTTAAAATCAATAAATAAATAAAATTTTAACAAAAAGAAAAACCGACTTCAGACAAAACACTAATTTAAAACAAGATTCAAATCCATTATAACTAGTTTTATTTAAAAGAGAGTGAGAGAGTTTGCGAGTTTCTTGTCGATTCTTCTCGCTAGAAGCTGCTTTCCGAAATGGTGGTAGTATTTAATTGTTGACGATTCAAAAACGCTTCATTCTGAAGTTTACTTGAATAAAATTGATTTGATTTGATTTGATTTCGTTTACTATTTTAAATATAACAGTTCAACATTTATGAACTTTTTCTAAGAGACTTTTTAGTAAAAGAGCACATTGTCCAACTAAAGAATTATTAACTATGTACTCGTAGTCAAGTCACAGTTGCAGTTACTTCAAAGTTACAAGGTTATTCCCAGAATTAGTAGTATAAATATCTTCAAAAATAGTTTTTCACGATAGCTGTGTATAGATGTATAAAGTAACAGTAACAGCCTGTAAAGTTTCACCACGCTGTTCCAATGCACATGTGGCAGAATTTTAATGAAATTACATATGTGACCTGCATGTGCAGGTTTCCTCTTTTTTTTATTATTTTTTTTTATGGTATAGGTTGGCGAACGAGCATATGGGCCACCTGATGGTAAGTGGTCACCATCGCCCATAGACATTAACGCTGTAAGAATTATTAACTATTCCTTACATCGTCAATGTGCCACCAACCCTGGGAACTAAGATGTTATGTCCCTTGTGCCTGTAGTTACACTGGCTCACTCACCCTTCAGACCGGAACACAACAATACTGAATACTGTTATTTGGCGGTAGAATAACTGATGAGTGGGTGGTACCTACCCAGACGGGCTTGCACAAAGCCCTACCACCAAGTAAAATGTCCTCACGATGTTTTTCTTCACTTCCGAGCACGAGATGAATTATAAACACAAATTAAGCACATATATTTATAGTGGTGCTTTCCTGGGTTTGCAACCGAAATCATCGGTTAAGATGGACGCGATCTAACCACTAGGCCATCTCAGCTCGTAGTTGTATACAACGTTAAAATCCCCTAAATTTCCTACTGCTGAGCCTTCTAAAGCCTTCTCTGTTTTAAGGAGAATGTTAGGATCATAACCCACCAGGCTCCAATGTGGGTTGTTGGATACACACGTGGCAGATTTATTGTAATTATGCAGATTAAATTATAAACACAGATTAAGCACATGAATATTCAATGATCCTTGCCTGAGTTTCAACGCTAGTCATCAGTTGATGAATGCATTCTAACCACTGGGCCATCTCGACACATTATTATGTATATTCGTAGTTAAATTTATTTAATTGTTACAAACGATTAAAGGCAAATTGTTGTATATGCATGAATTCTAGTAAAGTTAGGAAGGGTAAATCCTACTAATATCATAAATTCCAAAATTTCATTGGAATTTTGTTAATCAATCACGCCAAAAGGGCTGATCGGATTGAAATAAAATTTGGCATATACATATATTACAGCCATAAATAACAATATTTTATCTGTGAAAAATGAATACGCAGTCAAAACTGAGGGCGGTGACTAGTCTTTTGCCAATATTGCAAAGTCACAAGAACGGTCGCAGTAAAAAACTTTCTGGGAACGATAAAAACTACGAAAACCGTTAAAAGTTAGAGCTATTGATTCTGTAGCTTGACTTTATTTGTCCCGCGAGGTCGAAAACATTCGTCACGTTCCGTGCAGACGGATGGAGTGATGAAGCGAAAAAAAAGTTTATAGGTAGGCGACAAGCATATGGTTCACCTGATGGCGAGTCACCACTACCAATAGACAACAGTGCTCTAAGAAATATTGACAATTTCTTATATACCTGTCGGCGCGAAACCACGAATTTAAGAAAAACACGTGTCCAGAAATGATTATTTTAATAATTCAAAACTGTTTGATTGTTAAATTAATAATTTTTAGTGAATTGAGAAATGTTAAATTAGTCTGAAATATTTTAGTGCTTGTAAACAGGTGTTATGTTGAGTGAATAAGTCTACCCACCTATTTTTGTCATAACCAAGCGCCCGCCGGTATCGACTAACTTGGTCGAGTCGCCGGAGCGATCGGACCGCCTCATATTGGAATAAATCAGAGAGGATTATTTTCTGAGTTTAATTGATTAAAGACCGAAACCCTGACAGTCGTGACGTCAGCTATACCGACATGATTTTTAAAAACGGGCTCGGATATGCCTTCTCCGCTATATCCAATGCGCCACCAACTTTGGGGTCTAAGTTGTGCCTGTAGTTACACTGGCTAACTCGTCTTTTACTTACTATTAATTCCAGATCTCGACCAATCATATTTTGTCAATAGAGCCGAGAAGGTTCAGTGGTTAGCACGCATACATCTCAAGCGATGATTGAGATCAAACCCAAATAAGCACCACGGAATTTTCAAATGCTTAATCTGTGTTTATAAATCATCCCATGCTCAGCGGTGAAGACATAATCGTGAGGAAACCTGCATGTGTCTAATTACAACGAAATTCTCCAAAGCTGAAATATGTTCCAAACATTTTCCTCAAAGTACTTAGCCCAGAAGTGGGAATTTTACAGGCTCTTAACGTAGTTAATGATCAACAAAGTTTATTAGCTTTGCTCCTGTATTGGATTGGTTAAGCTACACTGGGTTGAACGACTACTTATGAATAAGTCACTAACCTTATCTGTATCTAATAACTTTCCGTACATGCACTAGTTTCATTGTGTGTGTTCATGTACGTAACTGTTTATGGGTGATCAAACTGTTTTCATGAATACGCCATATCATACCTGTAACAATAAACTCACTGTTAGGAATATTACATATTAGTAAATAGTAAATTTAATATTAATATAAGACTTTTATAGATATATAACTGGTAGTCGCCCCCAGTCGGGTTTTAGGGGTTGATTGTGACGTATTACGCAAAAAAGTAGCCCAAGTCCATTATTGGAGTTCAAGTTTGCTTCATACTACACAGACAGACAGAGTTACTTTTACATTAATTATATTAATATTTATTGCATCCATGTAAACCCGGAGCGCATTCCTTGTCAATTAATGAAATAAAACATAGACAAAGTTCAAACACCTTGAAGGCGAACATAGTCTACCGACAATGCCCTCTGACCTTTGAAGGGGTAAGCTTGTAATAAAACATTATTTTAACAATAAAATAACTCTCTCATTTTTATTGGTAGAAATTGTCGTTGTAAATGAAAATGGCATGTCATGAAGACGGCTATAATTTTACCTTTTACTATTGGTCGATAAAATCGTATTTTTGTTGTACTGCAGTACATACCTGCGGGGAATTCAGTGAGTCTCTGTGGAAACAGGCTTGATATCAGAACGTTCTTCATTCGAATAGGCTTTTAAACGCACTTTTGAATCGGAAATAGTATTGATTTTTTTATACTCTGTTGGCAAACAATTGCGTCACGTGATAACCACTTGATATACCAAATATCGGAAATTTGAACTCCAAGGCAGGATAGGCTACTTTTTTGCCGAACTCATGACAACGAAACCCCTAAATCGCGGGCGATAACTAATTCATAAATAAAGCAAATTATTTAAGAAGCTTTATAAGATTTCAAATGCAAAAGTTTTTATTTCTGAAATCTGCAAGGTTTTATATGGTAGTAGGGCTTTGTGCAAGCCCGCCTGGGTAGGTACCACCCACTCATCAAATAATCTACCGCTAAACAACAGTACGTAGCATTGTTGTGTTCCGGTTTGAAGGGTGAGTGAGCCAGTGTAACTACAGACACAAGGGACATAACATCTTAGTTCCCAAGGTTGGTGGCGCATTGACGATGTAAGGAATAGTTAATATTTCTTATAGCGTAATTGTCTATGGTTGATGGTGACCACTTACCATCAAGTGGCCCATATGCTCGTCCGCCAATCTATTTCATAAAAAAACCTCTTAATCCGGTGAATCGATTTTGATGAAATTAGGTATTTACATAGTTTTACGTCAGTGAATTTTTAGTTGATAACAAAAGCAAGGTTTGCAACGATCGTTTCAAGTGTACGAACTTATGTACAACTCAGGTTAAATGTAAAGTAATTTTATACTTTTCTTGGTTGTATCGGTTAAAACCCGATTTTTTTTATATGAGCTGAGATGGCCCAGAGGTTAGAACGCGTGCATCTTAACCGATGATTGCGGGTTCAAACCGAGGCAAGCACCACTATATATATGTGCTTAATTTGTGTTTATAATTCATCTCGTGCTCGGCGGTGAAGGAAAACATCGTGAAAACCTGCATGTGTCTAATTTAATCGAAATTCTGCCACATGTGCATTCCACCAAGCAGAATTGAAACAGCGTGGTGGAATATGTTCCAAACCCTCTCCTTAACGGAAGAGGAGGCTTTATCCCAGCAGTGGGAAATTTATGGGCTGATACTTTACTTTATACTTTGCTTTGGTTGTATGGTTTTGTTTAGGTAGGTTACCCGTTGGTAGTTAGGTGGTTAACATTCTGCTGCCGATTGCAATACTCAGTTTGAGTACACAGTGAGCCAGTGACCAGTGTAACAACAAGTACAGGGGATATAACATTTTGTTACCAAGATTGGTGGAGCTTTAGCAAAGAAGGAATTGTAAATATTTCTTACAGCGCCAAAGTCTATGGTTGATTGTTGACTTACCATTATGTGGCCTATTAACCAGACAACCTACCTATTTTCAAAATTCGAGCAGCGTTCTATTGGTTACAAAAATAAATGAAATTCGTCACTGTTTCACCAACAATATAAAATTTCCAACACAATATGTAAAGTTGGTGCTTTTATTAAAAAAGAAAATGCGTGTCTCGTTACGTTTCTATGATTAGCATGCATGTTACGGCACATATTTGCATGCACTGCACGTTCAACCGACCCAAGTAAGCTAATATTGAAAAGGTCACCAATAAACACAGGAAACTAGACTTTATAATCTTGTTAAAGTACCGTTTTTTCATAAGAAATGTAGTATATTAATAATACAATAAATTTCGTATAAATCAGTGGAAGGCATGCTTGACCACCGCTTCCTTTTGCGCGACTTCTAAGACATTTTCTGCCTCGCACAACTACTTTGTGGAACCATCTTTCGCCGGCGGTTTTTCCGAACCAATACGACATGGGAACCAATACGACATGGGAAAGCGCCGCCAACCTTGGGAACTAAGATGTTACGTCCTTTGTGCCTGTATTTACACTGGCTAACTTACCCTTCAAACCGGAACACAACAATACTGAATACTGTTATTTGGCGCAAGATTAACTATGACGTCATCTTATATATGTAGTTAAATAAGCGTTTACGTGGCTGTGTGGCTATCCACGCTGGTGCAACGCTTCTATTAAATCAATGTATAACTAGCCTCGTGGTTTAATTAACAAGGACCTAGAAGAAAAGAGCGTACTCCTTCCTCAAAGGCCGGCAACGCACCTGCTAGCCCCCTGGTGCTGATGTCCATGGGCGGTGGTAGTCACTTTCCATCAGGTGAACCTCCTGCTCGTTTGCCACCGATCACATAAAAAAAGGTTAAATACTGTACATGACGTTCGCCTTATTAGTCCATCTGACTGGATTCTGTCAATCGGTCTCTACTTTGGGACTTGTCCACTATAACAGCTATCGTTATTCAACCCGCTCCTATTTCGGTCTCATTATTTACAAACCAATTTCCAAATATGTGTTGGTAACTCCAGTTTTTTTCAAGAAAACATCAAGCATGGCAAACAGTCAGATACAGATAATTTCGCTGGCTAATTATACAAACTCCAAGCTTGGTATATCCAGTTCTTTACCATATTCCTTATTGAAATTAACCGTCAAAGATGCTCCGAGCGTCAGTCACTTCAAAGCACGTGGTGTAACCATTTCCGCAGATAGTGTCTTCGTTTCTTTAGTGTATATTGACACGAATGACAACTATAGTCTTCAATCATAGCAATATCGTCGTTAAGGATTAACGTGGATTGCCAAAGGCAAAATTCTTATTCCCAAAGTTAATAATTGCGGGATATTAACCATGTTTTTTTATTTTTATTCGGTGGAGCTCGATATTTTGACATTATCTACGAATGTCTTGTTCACGAGAATAAAAATAAAAAACATGGTAAATATCCCGCAATTAATAATTTTAGTAATAAAAATAACCGTGTTAATTTAAAATCTTATACTTAAAAGTTGAGATGGCCCACTTGAAAAGTTTAACTTGCTTAATGATTATCAGAAATATATCACTGGTTCAGAGTAGAACTGTCGAGAGAAACCCAGCAATACTTTATTTTTTCTCGTAAGTAACATTATGGTAACCAATCCCAAGGTGAGAGAGAAAAATGCTGCATATTTAAAGAACCTTTTTAATTACCTTCCAGCTTCAAGTCAACTAAACATGTACACACTCGTTGAGCCATATATATTCTCGTGAGAATAAAACTAATGGAACGTACATTTTGAAATTAATTATTCTAAAAAAGGACTTTTCACGTAAAGTAAGTAAAGTAACAGTCTGTACATTTCCCAATGATGAGATAAGGCCTCCTATTCCATTAAGGAGAGGGTTTGGAAAATACTCCATCACGCGGTTCCAATGCGGGTTGGTGGAGTGCTTATGTGGCAGAATTTCGATCAAATTAGACACATGCAGGTTGCCTCACGATGTTTTCCTTCACCGCCGAGCTCGAGATGAATTATAAACACAAATTAAGCACATATATATAGTTGTGCTTGCCTGGGTTTGAACCCGCAATCATCGGTTAAGATGCACGCGTTATCACACCACTGGGCCATCTCAGCTCTCTTTACGTAGTACGCTAAATAATAACAAATACATACATTGCTACTTTTATACAACGCAATAGTCATCTTTTGTTTTGTTAACACGCAATGTAAAGTAACGAAATTGATATTATCATTTAGTAATATAATATAATTTTAAATATTTGAGCCAATTCCGACACCAACAATTCGATTAATGTTGAATCTGACGTCGAAAAATAATAGTTTTGTATTCCATTGATTTAGCCCCGTGATTAAAAGACATAAATCTCAACTGAAAATTATAGTACAAAGCAAAGTTTCATTTCCATTTTCCTAATTCGCGTTTATGATTCAAATCAAGTTCCGTGGAAAACGTCCTGAGGAAATTCACATGTATTGTATTTTCTACGTTTATTTTCTATGTATATATTTTCTATGTGTATCGACCTGACCACACTCTAACAACGCGTTAGAGTGTCCTTCGTACCCAATAGAGGCCTTAGTCCAAAATTTTTTACGTCATTGAGATTTCATTAATGTGTTATATAATTTGAATTGAAATAATAATATTGAGTACGGCTTTAATTTTTAAATACGTTTTTATTTGAAATAACATTTATTAGTATAATTATTGATTCGGTTATCGAAACCGTATTGTGGGACTCCCGTCACTTCCTCTCGTGGCGTGGTGCGGCGAGCTGGTACCGCATGGCACGAGTAAAACAAAAGGCGGTGGATTTTGAACGGGCAGTGAGAAGAAAGCTAGATTCGTGGAAGGGCGGTAAAAGGATGTAATTATATACAATAAGCGGATAAATAATATATGTATCGATTGGTAAATTAAGATAAACACAACATAACAGACGAATGGAATACATATGTCACAACTAGTTTCAATAGGCATTCAATTAAAAGAAGCCTTGTCTTTAAACTTCATTTAATCAGCATCAATAATGAGTTTCAATCCTTTTTGTTTTTAAACATATAACTTTTTTGGCCAGCGTCGATAAGCATATACAATACACATCTGTATTTTTACCAATATGATTGTATTTTGTTGAAAAAGTTAACAAATGAGTTTCTTGCCGGTTATTCTCGATAGAATCTACTTTCCGAACCGGTGATAGCTTCACTTAATATAGTTGTTAAATGACTATTCAAAAATGCTTGTAAAAGTATATTTCGATTTTGCTTACATTTAAAAAAAGCGTGGAGTTAATACTTGTTGACTTTCAAGCAGGATTTGTTAGTTTAAATAATTATATTAACTAACATGACTGTATTTTTTTTAAATGTTAAAAAAGAGTAACTACTGAGTTCTTGACGGTTCTTCTCAGTATCTACTTTCCGAACCGGTGGTAGCTTCACTTAATTGTTAAATGACGATTCAAAAGTGCTTGTAAAAGCCTACTTGAATAAAGTTTATTTTTATTTTGATTTTGAACAAAATCTCATTACCATGAAAATTTAGAAACATAGAAAACAAACACACAAAAAACATATCTATTTATTACTATATATTTGTGCCTCATCTGCTTTGGTCTTCGAATTGATTTTGATATCTTTTACGAAATCACTTCGCCCGTTCGAATATAGATTTAATTGTTTAGTATCCTTTACACAAAGCCTTTCGTCTTTTGTCCCTTTATGAAGAGACGTTATTTTATGTTATACTAGAGAATCGAATTCTCAATAGAAATGTATTAAAATGTTTTACGCGCAGATTTGCACATCCATTTTGTGACTTTAAGACGTGCATAGGTACTTTTGGCTCGTTTTACAAATACAATTAATTTATAATAAGAATATATTTGTAACCATACCCGTTTTCTCTCCTTTTAAGGAGACTGTTCGGTAATTATAAACACATTAAAGGTGAAGGAAAACATCTTAGGAAAATCTTACGAGAAAGGAGGTAGTCCGATATGGACACTTCTAACATTATCATCATCTACCCGCAAACTTCAGTCTCGTGAATAAGACGTTCGTAGATATTGTTGTAATATAGAGCTCCAAATAAAAATAAAAAACATCGTAATTATCCCGTTTTTTTTTTTTGAATAACTGTAATAATAAAAATCTTAGATCGTGAGAAAAACTTCATGTTTCAAATTTCGTAGCAATTCTGCCACATGTGTATTCCAACTTGCATTGGAACAGCTTGGTGGAATTTGTTGCAAACCTTCTCCTCAAAAGGGAGAGGAGGCCTTAGCCCAGCAGTGGGAATTTTACAGGCTGTTGTTGTTATTTGGTTATTAATCTGACCCTCTGTTCTAATGCATGTTTGACCCGGTTTCGCACGGATGCAATGCTGACACTATATTTAGTGTACTACAGATTTTTTTTTATTTACGACATCACATTAGAAACTTCTGAAATTATTAGTGTCTCTTTACTGTATTGTCCATGTTATATACGAAAACCTTCCTCTTGAATCACTGTAACTATTAAAAAAACCTCATCCAAATTCGTTGCGTAATTTCATAGATCTAAGCATACATTGGGACAGACAGCGGTAAGCGACTTTGTTTTATACCCTGTAATAATCCGCTGGTATTATCGATCATAATATATTTTTATTAAACTCTGAATCTACGGAACCATTTAATATTATTCCTGGAGAGTAATAGCAGCAGTTCAAGTTACATTTGTCTGTCGAGTATTATTTTACTTCCCGTTACGAGGTCGTACGGATAAACGGTGCTATTCTTTTACCATTGAGAGCACTCGTTAATCGATCTATTCGCCCGCAACGTACAACGCCGAATACTTTACGTGTATTTATATTCAACACTTTTTTCTTGTAATATTTTTTTTTTGTGTTACATACAAAGGGCTTAATCTTGACCAAGTTAGGATCTAGATAGACCTTAAATCTAGTATGTTACTAGTAGTTCTTGAGATATTAGATTAGAGGTTCAAATATTATGGTACAAACAGTAATAATAATATTAAAGTCATTTATAAATATTTGTTACAATTAAACTGTGAGTCTAAGAAAAATATCATGATGTAACATAGTCACAGCCTATAAACTACCCACTGCTGGGCTAAGGCCTCCTCTTCCATTAAGGAAAGTGTTTGGAACATATTCCACCACGCTGTTCCAATGCGGATTGGTGGAATGCACATGTGGCAGAATTTAAATGAAATTAGACACATAGGTTTCCTCACGATGTTTTCCTTCACCGCCGAGCACGAGATGAATTATAAACAAAAATTAAGCACATATATATGGTGGTGCTTGCCTGGGCTTGAACCGGAAATCATCGGTTAAGATACACGCGTTCTAACCACTGGGCCATATCAGCTCATTATGATGTAACACGCATGATTCAAATAACGTTTTATCCTTGAATCAGCACGACTCTGCATTACACTCTAAACTTATAAAAACGAGAGTATGGTATGGAGAGATATAATGTGAGTTTGTCTTTCTAATAAAGACAAACTCACATTATAGCAGTAAATATAAAGTAACATATATAAACACAGAGTATTGTTATTATTACAGTTATATGTTACTTACTATTACACAAATATATAGTAACATATTATGAAGATATTATATATGCCAATCACACACAGTTACAGTCATTCTCACTCACAAAGCACTACATATGTTGGTCCTTCGAGCCGGATTCATAACAAAATTTGAATATGTTAACTAATCATTAAATCTTATGAAGCGATTGAGAAGATAACTCTACTGTTCAATTCAAGTTATTGGTTCGTTATAATTTACAAGATCCTAAGTGCTCAAAGTTCAGGCTACAGTTAAATCCTTACGCTTGTGAACGCTTAAACAAGGCTGTATCTAATTAATGTTCGAGCAGTTCCCGACTATTGTACATGAGAATTTATTTGTATATGGAATAAATGGTTGGTAGAATTGTATGCGATGGTAAGTTGTTAACGACCTAATGTTGGTACTGTAGAAATATTAAATATTTTTTATCCCTTGCAACTTCAGTTCAAGAGGTGAGTTGGCCTCAGTGGTAAGATTGCCAGGTTTGACCGAAGAATCATCTTTATCGATGATTCTGTGGTCAAACCTGGCAAGCACCACTCAATTTTCTTGGGTGCTCAATAGTGAAGGAAAACACGCATACATTTTTGTTTATATTTAATCATATATATACTTATACTACATAAGTAATTGTTGATTTTTATGTGATTCGATTAAATCTTGAAAGAGCTTTTATATTTCTCATTAAATTTAAATCAAATAGATGTTTTGAATTCAAATAATAATTTCGTGACAAAAATAAATTAAGCGTAGACGATCGAGACGTTGGTCCTTTTAAAAGATTTCGAGATTATTCTTTATCTATCAATATTCAATGGATAAGGAATATTAAATCTTAAGCTTATCTATACTATTTTTTTATAGGTGGCAAACGAGCAGGAGGCTCACCTAATGGAAAGTGACTACCACCGCCCATGGACATCTGCAACAACATGAGGCTCGCAGGTGTGTTGCCGGCCTTTAAGGAAGGAATACGCTCTTTACTTCTTGTTAATTAAACCATGAGGCTAGTTATACACTGATTTAATAGAAGCGTTGCACTGGCAGGGACAGCCACACAGCCACGTAAACGCTTATTTAACTACATATATAAGATGACGTCATAGTTAATCTTCCGCCAAATAACAGTATTCAGTATTGTTGTGTTCCGGTTTGAAGGGTAAGTTAGCCAGTGTAAATACAGGCACAAAGGACATAACACCTTAGTTCCCAAGGTTGGCGGCGCTTTGACGATGTAAGGAATAGTTAATATTTCTTACAGCGTCATTGTCTATGGGTGATGGTGACCACTTATCATCAGGTGGCCCATATGCTCTTCCGCCAACTTATACCATAAAAAAAAAGTGTTCTCAAGTCGTATCAGTGCCACAGAGTGGGTTTCGTGGGTAATTGGATAAATACGAATGTACCTGTCTTTTACCTTTGCATGCTTAAACGCTGAACCGATTTAAGTGAAGTTTTAGCCGCGGTAACATAATATGTTCTTTTTTTTTCATCTTGAGGGATAAAATGATGACAGTCTTTGTGGTTTAAAATCAAAATATACTAAATTCAAGTAGGCTTTTTTAAACGTCATTTAACAACTATATTAAGTGAACCTACCACCGGTTCGGAAGGTAGATTTTTTCGAAAAGAATCGGCAAAAACTCAGTAGTTCCAATCCAATCCATCAGCCCATTTCCGTCCACTGCTGGACATAGGCCTCTCCAATTGCACGCCACTGAGATCGTTCTTGGGCTACTCGCATCCAGCTCCTGCCAGCCGTCTTGCGTAAGTCGTCACTCCACCGTGCCCGAGGACGTCCTACACTACGTTTGCCGAGACGCGGTCTCCACTCTAGAACACGTTTCCCCCAACGGTTATCGGTTCTGCGGCAAATATGGCCAGCCCACTGCCACTTCAGCTTACTAATCCGGTGGGCTATGTCGATGACTTTGGTTCTCTGGCGGATCGCCTCATTTCTGATGCGATCCCGCAGAGAAACGCCGAGCATAGCCCTTTCCATAGCACGCTGAGCGACTTTAAGCTGGTGGACCAGCCTTGCCGTGAGTGTCCACGTTTCGGCTCCGTATGTCATGACGGGTAGGACGCACTGGTTGAAGACTTTCGTCTTAAGGCACTGTGGGATTGACGATGTAAAGATTCGACGTAATTTTCCAAACTGTAAAGGGAGACAGTAGTTACTCATTAGTTAAATATAATGATTTATGTATGTGATATATCCCGCCTGGAAGTCATCAAGTATTTATTCCAGGCTTTTTTTATCGTCTGTATAATCTTGTATTGAATACTATGCCTTCTTAACTTATGTATTTTTAACAAACGATTTGAATTTAAGATACGGCACAGATAAAAATGTCTGTGGAATTTTGGTATAGAATCGAATAATATAAGTATAGCTCTATAAATTTTGGGTATAATCGTAAATTCAAGGAAGATAATATTTAAGGTTTTATACGGACTATAACATAGAGTAGTGTTGGTTCAACCGTTTTATCTGCTGAGTTGGCACATTTATGTCCTGTATAATATATTAAAGACGAAATTTTGGTTCCGTAGCCATAAAAGGCGGTACAAAAGTGTTTGTTTTCATTCCATCGCCAGACAACGCTTAGAACTAGAACGCACTGGTGATTTTTGTCACGGTGACTGTTTCGTCACTCTTGTCAAGTCCGTGAATATATACAGATGCAGACACAAATGTCACCCAATTGTCACGTCGTAACGTGCGCGCACTTCCATACATATTCAGGGACTCGACAAGAGTGACGAAACAGTCACCGTGACAAAATTTACCAATGCGCGTTAGTTCTTAAGAAATATTTGTTACTTGTTGTCTTACTAATTTAAATATTGTATTTTGTTGTCTATTTTCTTTAAGATTATGTGTCTATCGTAATTTTCCTTTCGTATTATTTTCGTCGCTTTCTTTTCAGTAGTACAGTTTTTTTTTTTTTTTTTTTTATGGCATAGGTGGCAAACGAGCAGGAGGCTCACCTGATGGAAAGTGACTACCACCGCCCATGGACACCTGCAACACCAGGGGTCTTGCAGGTGCGTTGCCGGCCTTTAAGAAAGGAGTACGCTCTTTTCTTGAAGGTTCCCATGTCGTATCGGTTCGGAAAAACCGCCGGCGAAAGCTGGTTCCACAAAGTAGTTGTGCGAGGCAGAAAATGTCTGAGAAATCGCGCTGTTGTGGATTTAACTGTAACATCCTGTAAATTTCCCACTGCTGGGCTGAAGCCTCCTATCTCATTAAGGGGAAGGCTTGGATCCCACCAATGCGTGTTGGTGGAATGCACATGTGGCAGAATTTCGATGGAATTGGACACATGCAGGCATCACGATGTTTTCCCTCATCGCCCACCACGAAATGAATTATAAACAGAAATTAAGCACATACATATAGTGGTGATTGCCTGGATTTTAACCCGTAATCATCGGTTAAGACGCACATTCTAACCACAAGCCCATCTCAGCTCAATTTAAAAAATAGTGTTTATATATAATAATATTTCAATTTCCAATTTCAAAACGTCACTTCCTTAAATATATTTAGCGTACAGAAGTGAAACTGATTAAAAAAGACAAGCTTAAAACACTTGAACGACTTACTAACAAACCAAAAATACTTCAAACTTAGAACATATCTTAACATAAATAAATCATCAAATCATACATGATTTGACGATCTCCGTGGTCGAGTGGTGTGTACACCGGTTTTCATGGGTACGCCACTCCGAGGTCCCGGCTTCGATTCCCGGCCGAGTCAATGTAGATTATCATTAGTTTTCTATGTTGTCTAGGGTCTGTGTGTTTGTGGTACCGTCGTTACTTCTGATTTTCCATAACACAAGTGCTTTAGCTACTTACATTGGGATCAGAGTAATGTATGTAAAGTTGTGTCATATTTATTTATTTATTTATTTATTTATTTATACATATTGAAGTAAACTGCCTACAAGTCCAAAATTAAACAACGAATATTTTCTAACAGATTACAAGTCACGCCAATATCGACCTTACAGTTCGCGCTCAAAAAGAAAAATTAATGGCGGCTTAATATCGTTTCGCGCGCTTTTGTTGCTTTTTTTACTGTTCTAGCCAGTTGTATGGACAAAGGAATCTCCAAAACATTCATTTTCTAGATTAGAAAAAAGAATCATGATTTTCATTTCTAAGTATTAATATTAAATAAATAAAAATTTTAACAAAAAGAAAAACCGGCTTCAAACAGAACACTATTATAAAACAAATGAAAATGCACAAAAAGTAATAAAAATAATTGCGTCAATTTTTAGAGTCCTCCTAAGTGAAATGAATTGAAAAATATCAGACTATTTAAGTCTATTTACGATTAGTGTACTTACAATTATTGTTATATTATAATTATCACCCAGTGAAAAGTTATGAAGTAACAAACATAAAAAAATACAGACGAATTGATAACATCGTCCTTTTTGAAAACGGTTGAAAAAAAGCGAAAATGGTTGATAAGAATCTGTAAGAAATGAGAATAGTAATAGCCTCATTTCTCTCGGATTGCGGTTTTTAGCTAAATGAAGGAGAAATTATGTAAATATGCTTGAAGTTTGTAAAAACGTACTTCCCTTCGTGATTTATGTTATTTTTCGGTTCGCGGTCTCGCGTTATGTAAATTTATTTACGAGACCGAAGCGGTCTGTGTAACGTAAAGTCGATACTTCGATCAAAGTTAGATTTATTTATTACTAGCGACCCGCCCTGTCAAGTCGCTCAGCGTGCTATGGAAAGGGCTATGCTCGGCGTTTCTCTGTGGGATCGCATCAGAAATGAGGTGATCCGTCAAAGAACCAAAATCATCGACATAGCCCACCGGATTAGTAAGCTGTAATGGCAGTGGGCTGGTCATATTTGTCGTAGAACCAACAACCGTTGGGGAAAACGTGTTCTAGAGTGGAGACCGCGTCTCGGCAAACGTAGTGTAGGACGTCCTCAGGCACGGTGGAGTGACGATATACGCAAGGCGGCAGGCAGGAGCTGGATGCGAGTAGCCGGAGAAAGACCACAGTGGCGTGCGCTTGGAGAGGCCTATGTCCAGCAGTGGACAAAAACGGGCTGATGATGTGATGTGATGTGATGTAACCCGCCCTGGATTCGCATGGGTTCAATACTGATGATAACCACACAACAGGATTTTTTTTATTTACGACATCACATTACAAACCTCCAAAATTATCAGTGTTTCTTTGCTATATTGTCCATGTATAATATACAAATACCTTCCTCTCAAATCACTCTTTCTATTAAAAAAAACCGCATCAAAATCCGTTGCGTAGTTTTAAAGATTTAAGCACATAGAGGGACAGAGAAAGCGACACCATCTTTAAATAGTATTCGTAAACGCATTTGTCGAAGTTGGATGATTAGATCATAAATATTTAACTGTCAAGTACAAGTTTCCAATTATTATCAATAGATGGCGCTCTTTTGTTTTCGCGTTAAACCTGAATCGCGATGTTTTTATTTTTTATAATAAATATATAAGGTTTAGTCGGTGTTGTGACAATACTCAACCACAACCGACTCGTCGTCGCTGGCTGACGGGCGTTCGCCGGAATCTACCGACGAACAAGACCTTGCTGCGCGACGGGTGAAGCCATCAGCATCACACGTACATACCAGCGGGATCCGCCAGGGGTCGCTGATTTCCAAGGCTCGATCGCCCTGTGGCGTGAACCCCACCCGGATCGAACACCATGGATTATAATCCACCCAGTGACCTGGCATGCAGACGGCGTTGCCACCACTGTAGCGGGCCATCGCCCGGACCAGTTACCGCGGGCCCTATCCGGGCCTGCGTGTATATCCCTTAAAAATTTGTTACCAATATTGTTTGCAAAAGATAAGAGGACGGACAAATGGTACACCTGATAATAAATGGTAACGACCGCAATATATGAAAGATACCTTTTTAAAAGGTAATTGGACCGCAATTTAAAATATAACGTATTAATGTATTAAAATTCGAAGTGTTTAACATCTCTAATGTTGTATCAAACTTGAGAAAAGATATGTCTCCTGAGTTACACTGACTCAGTCAGACTTCAAAATGGAACCCAATAATACAAAGTATTTCTGCTTGATAGAATAAATAACAACAAGTGTTTGTTGAACCCATAAGTAAAGTCAGAGTAAGAAAACCTTCGCTAGTTTTAAAATCCATTCCTTCATCAAGTTTTAACCTATTAGTACCTTTTGAATCTAAACATCAAATCATTGCGACGCAATATGTCATTCTCGATCGGTAAAGCAGATTATCGCTCATACTGAGCGCACGAAAATATAATAATATACTTACACAATAACCTACCAAGTAAACTTCAGGCGTAAACATATTGGTCCTTCGAGCCGGATTCCATGTAATTAATTTGAAAGTTTTTAAAAGCATTTAAATATAGAACATATAAGCCATATAATATTGATTGGTCATTTAAAAAAAACCGGTAAAAAATGGCGGAGAAAACTCTTTGGGTAATTGGAAAAATCTACATTAAAACAGTGTCATCTTGTCTCGAAGCTTTGTATCGCTACAGTGACGGATGAAGGCAAATGCTTTAAACTGAGATGAGAACGCTAAGATATATTGATCGTCGAGATTGAATAGAATTCGAAATAAGGACGAACAAGGAAGTTTGAAAGTATAAAAGTTAGAACGATAAATAATTGATGCATTATGCAGAGGAATTATTTTAATTTTGTTTTTGTATATGTTGGCGGACGAGCTTATGGGCCAGCTGATGGTAAGTGGTCACCATCACCCATCGACAACGACGCTGTCAGAAATATTAACTATTCCTTACATGGGAACCAAGATGTTATGTCCCTTGTGCCTGTAGTTACACTGGCTCACTCACCCTTCAAACCGGAACACAAGAATACTGAGTATTGTTATTTGCAATTGGCGACCTCCGTGGTCAAGTAGTGTATATGTCACCGTAAGATTACAAAATTCGTTAGATTACAATCTGACGAGACAGATTATAATCTGTCGAAATATTGTGAACAGTGAAATATGATTGCAATTTTACGCAATTTTTCGCTATATTGTTATCTATCGAAGTTAAACTGTCAGATTACAATCTGTCCCGCGTCAAATTGTCAACTGTCGATAGCTCTTCCTGATTGGTCGGTCTTATTGTAAGAGTCAATCATATGTCACTATTATTATACCAGGACTGAGTCGATTTAGAAAAAGATTAATTTTCTGTGTTGTCTTGGCTCTGTGTGTGTGTGATGTCACTTCTCATTTTCCACAACACAAGTGCTAAATTACATTCGGATCAGAGTAATGTATGGTATGTTGTCCAATATTTATAATTGTTATGTATGTATGAAATCTTGCATATCAATTAAGAAGCAAATATCTTTATACGATGAAGCTGAAATTTTCTATAAACGATCTGTTTGGATCACATTATTGGTTATGACGTCATTTTAAATCCAACATGGCGGCATACCCAAGATGGAGGACAATTTATATTTATTGCCTTAATAAAAGATATAACAGCTCGCGAGATTTACTTGTATTAATAAATAAGTAAATTATATAATTTAATGTGAATAATTTTATGTATTAATATTTCTAACGAGAACCTGTTATCCATACTTCCATACTAATATTATAAATGTAAAAGTAACTATGTCTGTCTGTCGTTCTTGCATGATCAAACCATTGAACCGAATTTAGTCTAAGATAACTTGAAATCTAAGCAAGGACATAGGCTATTTCATTTAATTTCAATTGTTTATATAATATATGAGACAAAAAAAAACCCGCTGAGTTTCTTTCGCCGGTTCTTCTCAGGTCAGCGTATTTTCTTTTCCGAACCGGTGGTACTGTTTCAATTGACCATCAGTAAGAAAGCGTCTTCTCTATATATTGAATAAAGCAATTTGAGTTTGAGTTTCTGCCTAATACTTGACAACTAACAACCTAAAATGCAAGCAAAACCGCGGCTGATAATTAGTATCACAAAAGTTGTGTGAAAGGTGTCAAATATGAAATGAGGTTATAAGGTAACAACTAAAGCTTTAGCGTAAAAGGTTTGTATGTAGTGCATTAAAATGAAGATTTTGTTTTTAAAAATATTTTTAATTTTTAATTTAATGTCTTACAAAGAGAATTTATTATATAATGCTCTGAGACAAAAGAACGAGTGAAAAATGTTAGAGCAACTTTCTTCCGTTTCTTTAATAAAATTCCGAAGATATTTTTAACTTTGCCATTTCACAAATTCAAATCATTTCAAGGCATAATATTCAACTAGCTGGGCCCGCGACCTTGTACGCATTTGAATTGAATTTAACAAAAAAAATATTGTTTTAGCCTAAGTGATTCCTTATTATATCAGTTATCTGCCAGTGGAAATGCCCTCAAAATCGGTTCAGCTGTTTCAGAGATAAGCCGGAACAAACAGACAGACAGACAATAATTGTAAAAAAATGTTATTTTGGTATATGTACCGTGTATACATACAAATGCATTGAGTAAAAAAGAGCTATTTTAATATTACAAACAGACACTCCAATTTTATTATATGTGTATAGATATAAGATTATGCAGATGATAAAAAAGCAAGGAGCTAATACTATGACTTCCAGGCAGAATGTATTACATACATATATAATTGTATTTAACTAACATGACACTGTATTTTTACAGTGCAAGTTGTGCTCTATATAAAGCCGTTAATATTTTAATAAACTTTAGAAAACGAACATACAACGACAAACATTTTCAACGTTTTCTGGAATCCTTTTGTTAAGATTGTCGGGTTCCTTGTTATAATAGCGTGTAAATAACTCACTATATCCCATTTCATCCCACTCTAGAAAAAAGAATACTAGAAAAAAATACTATTCAAATTTTCGTAGAAATTCATCGCTAGCTTTCCTAGTGCATTCTTGTAATTAGTATTTATTGTAAGTCTACAAAGTATTTTAAATATAATATTTATAAATAATCATTAAAGGTTGTATAACATCTAGCTGTCGAGTTATATTCAGTCACAGAACTATATAAATGCAATAAATACTTTTTGGTTTGACATTTTATAAATAAAAGTAGAAATAGAATATTATTGAATTTGACATGGGAATTGTGAATCTGGGTTTAAATACGGAAGATAATGGATGTTTGTACAGAAAACTGTAAAAATGAATATTGTAAACCATATTAAATATTGTTAATTATTTGATGTTCCTGTTTATCTGAAGCTGGGTATACATTATGTAAACATAAATTACGAAACTCGCTTTAAAACTTCTCCTCAAAGGTAGAGGAGGCCCTAGCCCAGCTGTGGGAAATTTACATACAAATGATAAATAAATAAATAAATATGAGACATCACGTACATTACTCTGATCCCAATGTAAGTAGCTAAGGCACTTGTGCTATGGAAAATCAGAACTAACGACGGCACCACAAACACCCAGTCCCAAGATGACATAGAAAAGTAATGATAATCTACATTGACTCGGCCGGGAATTGATCCCGGCACCTCTGCGTGGCGTACCCATGAAAACCGGTGTACACACCACTCGACCACGGAGGTCGTCAATATAAAAATACATAGTATAAAACAAAGTCGTTTTCTCTATCCCTATATCCCTATGTGTGCTTAAATCTTTAAAACAACGCAACGTATTTTGATTTGATTATTTTAAAAGATAGAATAATTCTAGAAGAAGGTTCCTATATATAATACATGCACAATTTATTCACACACACTCACATATACACTGATAACTTTAGAAGTTTCCACTGGATGTCATATCATTTCACCCGTGCGAAGCCGGGAGGGTCACCAGTAGGTAATAAAATAAGGCATCAAACATATTTGAAAAGCATCTTCAAGTTCAAAATCGAAATTGAAAACTTCAACCATATATAACTTTATATAGTAAAAAGTAAAGTAAAGTAACAGCCTGTAAATTTCCCACTGCTGAGATAAGGCCTCCTCTTCCATTAAGGAGAGGGTTTGGAACATATTCCACCACACTGTTCCAATGCGGGTTGGTGGAATGCACATGTGGCAGGTTTCCTCACGATCTTTTTCTTCACCGCCGAGCACGAGATGAATTATAAACACAAATTAGGCACATATATATGTATAGTGGTGCTTGCCTGGGTTTGAACACGCAATCATCGGTTAAGATGCACGCGTTCTTACCACTGGGCCATCTCAGCTCATTTATATTATAATATATATTTATATTAGAAAACAAAACGCAAACCTGTGCTTGTTAAGAATTTACCAGAAAATATTTTCGTAATATTAAAATTTTCAGCCTTAAAAGCTCAAATTTAAGCATAACGAAGCTTACACAGCGAGCTCATGTTTAACATAACCCAAAATATATACAAAGGATGTGACGTAACGAAAACATGATTTTCTCAGATTTAATACTAAAACAAGATAAGCCTCTTACTAAAAGCTTGCGCTGAGGCTGTGAACTATTTCCAGGTCAAAGTGCAAAAATATATTTAATAAAATATTATTTTATATTGAACACAACTTAATATCAATAAGCTTTTCATAAAAGAATATTACTATTCAGTGTACAGGCACAAGGGACATAACATCTAAGTTCCCAAAGTTGGTGGCGCATTGACGATGTAAGGAATAGTTAATATTTCTTGCCACCAACCTTGGGAACTCAGATGCTTTGTTACACTGGCTCACTCAACCTTCAAACCAGAATATAACAATTCCAAGTACTGTTGTTTAGCGGTAGAATAACTGATGAGTGGGTGGTACCTACCCAGACGGGCTTGCAGAAAGCCCTCCCACCAAGTTAACTCACCAATAAGAAAAAAATCAAATTAAACGCAGACAATAACCATACAAGTAATAACTCAATAATCGAAAGTGAAACCAATCAAAAATAATCCCAGCCCTTGTAACAAAGGGTCTGAGCGCTGACCTTCAATCTCGAACCAATACAATAAATGGACCCCTTATGCTGATAATTTCTATTCTTCGGACCATTGTAATTTGATATATATAAAAAAGATTTATATTTCTAGCATGTATTCAAAAAAAACCTTTATTTCATTCAAGATCTTAAATAAATCAACTTTAATTTAAAATACGTGAATGTATGTCTTACTTAGAGGTTGGCGGACGAGCATATATATAATATGTAAGAAATATTAACTATTCCTTACACCGTCAATGTGCCACTAACCTTAGGAACTAAGATGTTATGTCCCTTGTGCCTGTAGTTACACTGACACCCTTCAAACCGGAACACAACAATACTGAGTACTATTATTTGGCGGTAAAATAACTGATGAGTGGGTGGTACCTACCCAGACGGGCTTGCTCAAAGCCCTACCACCAAGTGAGTGTTGTTGTATTTTAGTATTATTTTTGCTTTCTAATCTATAAATTACTAGTAGTCGCCCGCGGCTTCTCTCATGCTTAATGTTAACGTTGTCATGTGTTAGGTAAAATAGTATGTCTTTTTTCGGAGTTCAAGTTTGCTTCGTACCAAATTTCGTCAAATTCGGTTCAGAGGTTTCGTCATGAAAGAGCCACAGACAGATAGATAAATAGATAGATAAAGTCTTTATTTGGATCACACCACATGAGTAAAAATAAGAAGAGAAAAAAAAAATGTTAAATATAGACAAAGATTTATTTGGTCAATAGTTTGATCAAACTTGGTTGATTGTGTTTTGTTTGAAGTGACTTTTTTTTTAATATTCGTGTAGGGTAGGTTATAGCTTGCTACTCATTGTATGTATATGCTAACGCCAATCTTAGTTACATATACGGTACATATACGGTAAGATACACGAATGCACGCGTGTTAATGCTCCGTCCGATAGTAATTTAAAAGTGCATGTAGTGTCGTTTCAATACGTATAATTATTTATCTAAAAAGTGAAATATGGCCAAGTGTATAAAGTGTGGTAAAAACGTTACAAAAAAAACCCCAGGAATACAGTGTAATAAGTGCAACAAATGGTTTCATGGCGCCTGCGCATCGTTAACAACCGAACAACTTAACGTTTTGTATGAAACGGAGGCGGTAGATTGGAAATGCCGCGCTTGTAGCAGCCAATATAAGAAGAGGCGCATATCTGCAATATTACCTGACCCTGAGGATGATGAAAACGATGATCCTGAAACACCAAATGTACAATGTTCTTTCAATGACCAGTTTTTATCGGATATAAGACGACAAATAAGGGATGTCATCCAAGAGGAAATACGTCGAAGTCTCCAGTTTTACTCCGATAAAATCGACGAATTTCAAAATAAAATGAAATCATATGAATCACACATAAAAACGTTAGAAAATAATTGTAAAGATATAAATAATAAATATACAAACTTACAATTAAAAATAGATGCATTACAACAAAAAAATAATGTAATGGAACAAAACCAGCTTAACAACACAATTGAAATATGCGGCCTAAGTAAAAAAGAAAACGAAAATACTCTTGATATAGCAAAAAAAATTGGGCAAATTCTTAAACAGAACGAAAACGAGGTTGTCTCCGCATTTCGTAAAATGCCTAAGTCATTGCCGGGACAGAATAGGAACGCGTCGACCATTGTCATGACCTTGCGTGATGGATGTCGAGATCAATGGTTGGAGTCATCGAAGTCCACTACGATAACAGGCAAAGATATAGGACACGACGATACATTTAAAGTGTTTCTTCGAGAGGCCCTCACCCCTTCTACCGCGTATTTGTTGTGGCTGTCAAAATCTAAGCTTAAAGACAGTGGTATTTATAAATACGTATAGTGTAAAAAAGGATCGATCTTAATAAGAAAGAACGACAAGGAGAAGGTGCACACTGTAAGAGGTGAGAGGGACATAGATCGCTGGTTATCAGCTGCAAAACAAGCTACGTGAGTAAACAAGTTCTTATTATTCTTACAGGGTGCCCCGTCTCCCTAGTGGTCCAAATTCATATATACCATAGTAGTTTATTCATGGATTATAGTGATCCAAGTAAATTAATTGAGGAACGTTGTTACGATAACTGGAATAACTATGTACGATCGATAACTGTAAATTCATTATTATTTTTTCATATAAACATAAGATCTATTACAAAAAAATTCTCACAGATTGAATATATTGTGTATAACAGTACCCGAAACATCGATATAATTATACTAACAGAAGTAAATTTAAAAGAAAATTGCGCATCCTTATTTGAATTACCGAATTATAACATGTACACAAAATTACGTGTTAGTCGTAGGGGAGGGGGAATTATTATTTATATCCATAAAAAGTATTTATTTACGAAAATTAATTCTGTAACATTAAATTTTGAATCCCTATTAGGTAACATTGAAATATATAAAGATTGTAAGTTATGTGTCTGCGCTGTGTACCGGCCGCCTGATACGAATAAAACTCAATTCATAAAGGAGCTATGCAACTTAATCGGAAACAATATTTGTAATAACATTTTACTTATTGGCGACATAAATATAAATATAATGAATTCGAACAATATAACTAACTCGTATTTAAATTCCTTGTATGAACTAGGGTTGGAATGTGGAATTAAGCAATACACCCGTGTCGAATTACGAAATAATATTATCACCAATTCATGTTTAGATCATGTGTTCGTGCGCAGTGTGGATTCCCATACAGTGCACACAGCCGTAATAAACAACGCAGTCGCTGACCATTACATTACGGGGTGCGCGCTCGCCGGCTTGCCGCGCGGGACTAGTCGCGGAGCGGAGTGCAGCCGCACTGTCACTAAGTTAGATAACGAATTAGTTACTAAAGAGTTAAAATCCGTTGACTGGAACACAGCGCTCACATACCACTGTCCTGATAGCGTATTAGACTTTATAGTAAATAAATTTCAATGTATATATAAAAAGTGTATAATAACGATAACAGAAAATAGTAAAAAATGTAAAAAATGTCCGTGGTTTAATAATAAAATAAAAAATATGTGTAAGAAACGAAATAAATTATATAAGATATGGAAAAAGGATATGAGTAATATAGAAAATAGAATTATTTACAATAAATACAGAAATAAGACAAATAAATATATAAACTATGTAAAAAATTCATATTATAGGTTAGAAATAAGCAATAATTTTAAAAATACTAGAAAAGTGTGGCAAATTGTTAATAATTTAAGTGGAAAAGTTACAAAATCAGTAGATGAAATATTAATAAAATCTTTCAAGTTAGATATACAAACAGTTGCTGACAACTTTGCTGACGAATATAGTAAAAGTGTGGACGCAATAACAACTTCTTGTAACCAGGTTATGCTGGACTCGAAATCTTACCGTAGGTGCCCTGAAGTGACAATGCGATTGCGAAAAGCAAGTAGTGATGCTATTCAGAAAATTATAACTAAATTAAACCAAAACAAAAGCCCGGGTCTCGACGGGGTGCGCGCTTCAGATATAAAGGCAATCAAGAATGAAATAACACCTGCATTGACACATTTTGTAAACACGTGCATTGCCACTTCTAGGTACCCAAATCAATTAAAAAAAGGTATTATTCGTCCGATATACAAAAAGGGCAACCATACAGACTATTGTAACTATAGACCAATCACAATATTATCCTGTATAGACAAAGTAGTTGAGAGATACTTGAGTCAGGAGATCAATGCTTTCTTACATAACTATAACATAATAACGGACAGGCAATTCGGTTTCCAAAAGAACCGGAGTACTTCTCAGCTACTGTGTAAATTCACCAATGACGTCAACAATTACATGAATGAGAAAATGCATGTAATTGTTGTTTTCATTGATTTTAGTAAAGCATTCGATTGCCTTATATACAATACATTATATACCAAGCTGCAGGACAATGGTGTACAGGGTCCTTTGCTCGAATGGTTCAAGAATTACCACGAAAACCGGTATACTGTTGTAAAAATCGCAGACGTATATAGCAAAGCAGTAAATACCAAAAAAGGAACAGCACAGGGCTCAATTTTGGGCCCTACAGAGTATTTACTATACGTAAACGACATGTGTAACACCATGAGAGAGGGCTCCGTATACCAGTTTGCTGACGACACTTGTTTGCTAGCCGCTCATTCCGATATCAGAGTAGCGGAACAAATTATAAATAACAACTTTAACACACTATGTAAATGGGCGCATGATGTGGGCTTGTTCATCAATGCATCTAAAACTAAAGCCATGCATATCCACACATCGCATAACAGAGCAATGCACACGCCCACCTTACGCGCTCACAGCCACGATTGCTTACACAGTCTGGCGGACACCACTGCGACATCATGTAACTGTACTGAAATTGAATTTGTTAACAATCACACGTATGTTGGACTAGTAATTGACAGACGCTTCAACTGGTCAGCGCATGTAAATCATATATGTAATAAACTTAGATCTATACTTAGTAAACTCTCCATACTGAAATACAAAGTCCCTTATAAAATGTTGAGAGTACTGTACATGGCATTAGCAGATTCTACTATAAATTACTGCCTAAGTAGTTATGGAAGAACAAATAAAACATTAATTGACAACATATATGATTTACAGGTGAGGCTATTGAAGACTGTTGTATCAAAAAAAATACGTCATAAACCCAGGTACCGCAATAAATACGGCACCAGAACATATAAGTATATGTTACCTGTAATATTAAATAATCTCCCTACTCAAATATGCGACGAGTACATGAATAATTCAAATCCCACAAATATACTTAAAACTTATTTCATAAATTCAATTAAAAATATGAATAATAAGAAAATATAAAATTGTAGTTGTTGTAAGTAGTAGGTACTAGCATTAATTAATAGTTAAATCTTAGTATAAGAACTCGGCTTCCACACAGAAACCATACAGGTTTAAGTGGAATGTCTATTTGTATTCTAATCGTTTGTAACAAAAAACGTTTTTAGTCAATAATAAAAAAGTATGGTTGTGTTCATGCAGGTTTTCTCACTATGTTTTCCTGCACCGGCGAGCTCTAGATGAATTATAAACACAAATTAAGCACATATGTATTTAGTGGTGCTTGCCTGGGTTTGAACCTGGAATCACCGGTTAAGATGCACATGTTCGAACCACTGGGCCATCTCGGCTCTATGTATATAATATGTTATAAACCTTCTTCCCTTAAAGGGCCTTTAACCATCTTAAATAATTGTCAACATCCAAATCCCACCAAAAACATAAATGTAAAAAAATGCCAAGTCTCTTGATGCAGTCTTTCCATCGTAAAAAGTTTTGAGATCCCATTGAAGCCAAGTCCTTCAAGTTATAAATCAATATTTAGTAATTTAAACCTATCTTGGCGCAAAATTTGTAGTTTCTAAGTCTGCTAGAAGTACTTTAGATTTTTGATGATTGGCCAGTGAATCAGTGAGTGACAAAATGGTGTAACTTTGATCGACCGTAAATCCTAAACTACTAATTCAATTGGCATGTAATTTCGAACTTCAGCTTGTTCTTATGTCTTCTTTTGTTCAACGAAAACCTAAACTCCTAGCTTTGTCCATGTCGAAGATATAGGGGGGTCCAAATAGCCGCGAATCGCTTCGAGAAAAGTGGTACGGCCGTGCCCGTTTTGCTCGAGACTTGGCTGGCGCCCTGCCGTGCCTCCAGATAATGCACTTTTTTAAATAACTGTATTCAAGACGCTGACGTAAATTGAACTCGTACTTGACAATACAACCTTTAATTAATATTCACGCAAACAAAAGAAGAAAGTTATGGTAACAATAATTTCCTGAACTTCATGGAAATATTCGGGGTGACCATATATCTCGTTTTGAGTGGGACAGTCCTGGTAATAATCCTGGTATGAAAAAAGTCGAAAATGTCTTGTGATAATAAAACTTCACAAGAACGAAACTTTATATGTATATGAAATCAATTTAAATTTGAAAATTGATGTCCTATCTAGAAACACTAACCTTTAGTAATCCTAATAAATACAATAAATAAGTTTGTTTCTATGTTACGAATAACTCCTAATTTTAATAGCTTGGTTTTTTTTTAAGAAATTTTGAGCATTTCTTCAGCAATGCGCCCTCAGTGGTTTCAATGACTCAACTTTCAAACCGGTGCACATTAGTATTTGGAGGTAGATTATATGACGAGAGGATGGTACCCACCCAGATGCCAAAAAGCTTGCAGCACAAAGGCCTGCCACCAAACTTTAGACTTTTATTTGACTACCAACGCTCATGGACATCTGAAACATCAGGGGGCTTGCAGATGCGTTGCCGGCCTTTAAGGAAGGAGTACGCTCTTGTCTTGAAGGTTCCCATGCCGTATCGGTTCGGAAAAACCGCTGGCGAAAGCTGATTCCACAAAGTGGTTGTGCGAGGCAGAAAATGTCTAAGAAATCGCGCTGTTGTGGATTTTCGGACATCAAGGTGGTGCGGGTGAAACTTAGAATTTTGGCGAGATGTCCGAAAGTGAAATTCAACAGCCGGGATTAATCCGAACAATTCCTCGGAACATTCCCCGTGGAAAATTCGGTAGAAGATTCAGAGTGATCCAACATCTAAAGCTCAGCTTAATCATGAAATCAGGCTTTCCTAAAATTACACATCAAAAACCTATCAACTCCTACCGTGAATAGCCGAGGGCACGAGCTAGTTTAAACTATATTTTCCATTATATAAAACAAGAAGCAAGTTGTAATTACGTAAGGCCTTTGTCAATGAACAAGTCGCCCGGAGCGAAATTTAATTTAATCATTCTAGAATGAAACGTTTAGTGTTATGAAAATCTTAAGGAGACGCCTTTAGTGCATGTGAAAAGGAATATTCTAAGTTAAATCGTAAGTGTAGTTCGGGTTACAGATATGGAGTAATAATACGATCTCGAGCAGTGATTCCCAAAGTTGTCCAGGGTCTCCCGTGGACCCCCAGGGGTCAGACATGATGGGGGTCTACGTAGGCGTGAATAAAAATGGGGGTCCATAAAATGTTAATAGGGGTCCACGAAAATTTATTTGCTTTTGTTTGTAAAGAGCAAAAATGTAAGCATAGTTATATTACCTTATTACTTTTTTTCTTGTAATTCTATTCTTTTATTTATTTATTTAACTCTTTATTGCACACCAAATATACTTATGTATATAGACACAAAATATATTTTCTTTCAAAGAATATTGGCCAAGCAAAAGGCGGTCTTATGGCTTATAAGGCATTTCTTCCAGATAACCTTTGGATTAAAAGGATAATGGGTATGGAAGACGGCAATATGGTGGTGCAGTAAAAACTTACATTATGGAATAATAACAAATTTTAATAAGTATTGTATTTGAAAATGTACCATTTTTCTTTGTGTACCTGTCATCAACGTAATAGTTCAAGTTAATTCGTAAATATATTCATATTGTACGTGAGCAAGAGCCGCGGCTAATAGCTAGTCAAATAAATATTAGTATTTAATGAACATATTCTTGAAAACTATAATTGATATATTTAAGATCAAAAATTCTTCGAATTTCTGAAGTGAGTTAATGACAACGAATATAACGCTTCTATATATAATAAAGATTTCTATAAATTCTATATTCAATGAACTCATTTTGACTTTAGAAACTTAATCTATTTAATGTTATAAATGTGAAAGTAACTCTGTTTGTCTGTCCCTCTTTCACGACCAAACCGCTGAACCGAATCTGATTTTAATTTGCTATGAAGGAAAGTTGTACTCTAAGAAAGGACTTATTTTTGCCTAAAACAAGACAATCTAAAACCCAAGCGAAACCGCGGACGACTACCAGCATTATATAATAACATATATAATCGTGCACTAGGAGTAAGGATAAGCTTATACAGTTGGCTGTGTGTTTCCCACTTCGCAAAGTAAATAAATCCTTCTTGGGGTAAGGTATCTGTTTCTATAATAAAATTCCGCAGACATTTTTAACTTTGCCTTTTATTCGATACAAGATTTTATAGATGATAAAAGAGTGTGGAGTAAATACCTGTTGACTTCCAGGCAGAATATGTTAATTTAAACAATTCTATTAACTTACATGACTTAGTTTATAGTTTTTAAATGTTGAAAAATAGTAACTACTGAGTTTCTTGCCGGTTCTTCTCAGTAGAATCTACTTTCCGAACCGGTGGTAGCTTCACTTAATTGTAAAATGACGATTCAAAAGTGCTTGTAAAAGCCTACTCGAATAAATTTATTTCATTTTGACTTTTGATATTATTGTAGAACGATAACTGAGTGACGTGTTCAAGGAAGTGACGTCACCGTTTCGAATGTAATGACTGAAAGGAGCATCCATCGTAGTTTGTCACGATGCTAACAAATTTGAACTTGAATATGTAAATAATAAAATTGACAAATAAAAATGACTATATAGTTGAGTTTCTTTCACCGGTTCTTTTCAGGTCAGATTATTTCCGAACCGTTCCGTTCATGCAAACCAATAGTTCAGGCACGCGACTGCATGTACGTGTGATATTATATACTAGCGACTCGCCCCGGCTTCACACGGATTCAATAAAAGTAAAGTAACAGCCTGTAAATTTCCCACTGCTGAGATGAGGCCTCCTCTTCCATTAAGGAGTGGGTTTGAAACATATTACACCACGCTGTTGCCACACATGTGGCAGAATTTCGATGAAATTAGGCACATGCAGGTTTCCTAAGGATGTTTTCCTTCACCGCCGAGCACTAGATGAATTATAACACAAATTAAGTACATATATATAGTTGTGCTTGCCTGGGTTTGAACCCGCAATCATCGGTTAATATGCACGCGTTCTAACCACTGGGCCATCCCAGCTCTCACGGATGCGATGCTGATACTAAATGTACTACATAATTTGTTAATTAATATATATTATAATCAGTGTTTCTTTACTATATTGTCCATGCATTATATACAAACACCTTCCTCTCGAATCACTCTATTAAAAAAACCGTATCAAAAACCGTTACGTAGTTTCAAAGATCTAAGCATAAATAGGGAGAGACAGCTGTAAGCGACTTTGTTTTACACTATGTTATTATGCGTGTGCATGCATGTTAGTATGTGTGCGTGTTAATATGTATGCGTGTACGTGCGTGTTAGCATGTGTTCATTTCTGTATGCGTGTGTGAGTTTTAGTATGTATGCGTGTGGTTACCATTTTTATAATAATCGCTTAGTTATGAAAATACAAAAGCCCAGCAGTAGATCTTCAACAATGTTAATTTACTTTTGTCAAGAAAATGCAAAACAACCATTGACGCGCCCTGGATTTTAATTCAACTAAATTTTTCATTGTCATTTCATTATTCTCGAACCTTGTTCATTTATTTCATTGAGTCTTATTTATTACATAATATATAAAGCAACTTTGTTGCAAGTGTCCCACGACACCTCTCGGCTTTAGGGTTCCGTAAACATAGGGCAAAACCCTAAGGGACCCTATAACTAAGACTGGTATCACTTGCTTCTTGGACCATCATAGATTAAAGTTTGCACAGACGTATCTCTGTTGCAAATAAAATAGTAAATACTAAAAAATAATCTTGACTAATATTATAAATGTCAGAGTAACTCTGTCTGTCTATCTGCCGCCCTTTCACTAACTAACCAATGAACAGAACTTGATGACATTTGAGATGAAGTAACTTTGAACTCCAAAGAAGGACATAAACTATTTTTTGCCTAAAACATGATAATCAACTCATAAAATACGAGTGAAGTTGCATGACAACTGGTATAACATAAAAATAAATATGTACTCCGATACAACAATTTTGCCGTTTTTATAATTGGTACGGAACCCTTCATGTCCAAGTCTGTGTCGCACTTGACCGCTCTTAGATTATTTATTTAACTTCTTATTTAACCATTAGTTTTCCGAAATTATAAATTCTTTCAATATTTCATCCGTCGAGCGTCTCACACGCGCCATTTTGTGTTTATCATGATTAAATTTGACGACCCCTGTGGTCGAGTGGTGTGTACACCGATTTTAATGGGTACGCCAATCTGAGGTCCCTGGTTCGATTCCTAGCCGAGTCAATGTACAAAAAGTTCATTACTTTTCTACATTGTCTTCTTCTGATTTTCCATAACACAAGTGCTTTAGCTACTTACATTGGGATTACAGTAATGTATGTTACCTTAGTAATGTGTCTACCTTGGTGGTAGGGCTTTGTGCAAGCCCGCCTGGGTAGGTACCACCCACTCATCAGATATTCTCCCGCTAAACAACAGTACGCAGTACGCAGTACGAACGTATTGTTGTGTTCCGGTTTGAAGGGTAAAGGAGCCATTGTAACTACAGGCACAAGGGACATAGCATCTTACTTCCCAAGGTTGGTGGCGCATTGACGATGTAAGGAATAGTTAATATTTCTTACAGCGACATTGTCTATGGGTGATGGTGACCACTTGACAAAAATGTGATGTTGTCCAATAAATCAAGAAAAACAAAATGTATGCATTAAGACATTTTATTATACCTTTCATATTCTGCTCATAAGATTTCCACAACGGTAAAGGTCTAAGTATATCCAGAGCACTGGGGTGGAACACGCTTTCCACACGATTGGCCTTCTGATCGCTTGATACAAAATTAAATGATATATAAATGTCACTATCTCGATAATATATGTATATATTCGACCCCATACCCAGTAAAGTCTAAATTGAAAATTATTCTAATCGAATTGTTGATTTAATATGTTAGCTAGCTAGGTCATGGCCCAGGAATCACAAGAAGAAGTTGAAGGCATTTCCGTGTATTGAGGGCACCAGTGAGTCCTATATTCCCTCCCATTTCCAGGTGGGGGGTACGCGTAAAGCATTTTTCCAGTGAAACAAAAAAGTGGCTAGATTAAAATGTACAGGTATACAAGTTCTGAGTTCATGCTCCCAAAATTACCATAACTTTGTAAAAATTAGATTTCTGACAAAAAACACAAATTAGAACAACTTTTCCAAAGTTTTCTAAAGTTGGGATGGCTAACATTCTCATTCAAAACACGTAAAAAAATCTCCCATTTACTTTATATTTGTTAGGGGCAAACGAGCAGGAGGCTCGCCTGATGGAAAGTGACTGCCACCGCCCATGGACATCTGCAACACCAGGGGCTTGTAGGTACGTACCGTACGTAGGTACCGGCCTTTAAGTATGGAGTACGCTCTTTTCTTGAAGGTTCTCAAGCCATATCGTTTCGTCGAAAGCTGGTTGCACAGAGTAGTTCCACAGAAAATCCAATATATAAATATAAAAGCCAAATTAATCACTGATCGATCACGAATTATGATTAACTATAACACGTTCAAATGTAGGCATATAGGTTTATTATAGGGTGTAGACATCAACTAAGAATCTTATGAAACTCCAAGCCCTGAGGGGATAAAGTGCCGAAGGTGTAGCTATACACACAATAATACTTTATCTGCACATACTCCATTGAAACCGGATATCCTGATCGAAATATCATCAAAAGCACAATGGTGACGTCATTCTTTCGATATTTACTTGTCAATCTATACTAAAGAGATGGCCTAGTGGTTAGAACGTCTTAACCGATGATTGCGAGTTCAACCCCAGTGAAGCACCACTGAATTTTCATGTACTTAATGGGTGTTTATAAATCATCTCGAGGTCGTCGGTGAAGGAAAACATCGTCAAAATGCTGGTTGCATTTGTCTAATTTCGAAATTCTGCTACATGTAAATCCACCGCATTGGAGCAGCGTGGTGAAATAGGCTCCTAACCTTCTCAAAGGGAGGTGGCCTTAGCCCAGCAGAGGGTAATTTACGGGCTGTTACTACAATCTATACTAATATGTCAACCTGATTACATTATTGTGTGATCTTGGGACTTTGTCTTGGTCCAAGCCTCATATAATTTACCTCCACACAACAATGCTTAGTATTGTATATTTCCGTTTAAAGTCATACTAAGCCAGTATATACTACACTACTATAGTTAAACATATTAAAATAACGTATCAAGTCGATTTTATTTCACGGTCACTACCTTTAATATGTATTCAATATAAAAAGATTCCTCTCATTAATTGTCAAAAGCAAACGTAATCTGTTTATCTAAAGTCAGTATTTACGCGTATTTTACTCCTGCCCTACAAATGTAACGAAGTGAATTAAACCCTTTTGCTCATATATCACGTCACACGCTTACAATAAGGGTTTATATACAGATGAAGAACAAATAAAAAAAGAAGATTCTTGTAGGTTAGGAAAGTCAAATTACTGGGCTTTTCTTATCTTTAATATTCATGTATTATGCTTTTAAGCCTTCCTCTTGAATCACTCTATTAATTGATGGAAATCGCATTAAAATCCGTTGCATAGTCCAAAATCCTCATCGTCATCCTCCTACCCTTATCCCAATTTACTTGTAGTCAGCGCAGCATGTCATCTTTTTCCAATTCTCTCTCATTCTGACGTCATCTCACAAGTAAGATTATTTCCAACCATATCGTCTTTCACACTATCCATCCATCGTGTCTTTGGCCATCCTCTTCTTCTATATCCATATTCATGCTCAAAACTTTCCTCACAACATGGTCTTCATTCCTCCGACATATCCATACAATGTTAACACCTCGGGTCAAAGAAAAACCGCCGATAGAAACACAGAGGGAATATTTTATAAATGTATTTTTTTTACAATTATTGTTTTCATAAAATAACAATAAACATATTTTCGGTATTTGAATCAGCCTGAAGGCGACCTCGTTCCCAAGTCATTAATCGTTATATCCGTTAGCACTTAAACGTTCTCTAAAGATTCTTTTAAATTTGCATGTATTGACCATTTACAACTACATTTGGAACCACAAACCCGTGTATTCCACCAACCAGCATTTGAAAATTTACAGGCAATTGTTGTTGTTCTTGGAACCAGCTTTTGCTGCCTTTTCGAACCGATAAAAAAAAAAGAGAGCAGAGAGAATAGTCAAGAAAAGAGTGACAACACACCTGCAAGCCCCTCAGTGTTGCAGATGTCCATGGGTGGTGGTAATCACTTTTAATCAGATATACCTCATGCTCAAACAACAAAAACAACAGCCTGTAAATTCCCACTGCTGGGCTAAAGGTCTTCTCTCCCTTTGAGGAGAAGGTTTGGAACATATTCCACCACGCTTTTCCAATGCGGGTTGGTGGAATACACATGTGGCAGAATTTCTATGAAATTTGTCACATGCAGGTTTCCTCACGATGTTTTCCTTCACCGCTGAGCACGAGATGAATTATAAAGACAAATTAAGCACATGAATCAGCGGTGCTTGCCTGGGTTTGAAACCGCAATCATCGGTTAAGATGCACGCGTTCTAACCACTGGGCCAACTCGACTCTCGGGCAATCTCGACTCTCTCATGCCTCATGCTCGTTTGCCAAAAAATGCTATGACTCGTACATGATGCGATGAAAAGCGTTAGGAATGATAGAAGCATTTCTCTAGACTAAACCAACTCCCCTGGCATAAGTGAACGCAATAAAACGTATTATGTTTTATAAAAGTTTTTGCGCCATTACCGAGGTATTTCTGCAGCAAACGGCTCAAATATATCATTTGGAATTAAAGGATATTTGTGTTGTTTCGTAGTACTTTTAGCCGTAGCACTGTTCTTTGCGAGAGCCGAGATGGCCCAGTGGTTAGAATGTTTGCATCTTAACCAATGATTGAAGGTTCCAACCCAGCACCTCTAAATATTCATGGGCTTAATTTGTGCTTATAGTTCTTATCGTGCTCGGTGGTGAAGGAAAACATCGTGAGGAAACCTGCATGTATCTAATTTCACATGTGTATTCCACCTTAATCTGCATTGGAACAGCGACATCAAACCTACTCCTCAAAGGGAGAGGAGGCCTTTAGTCCAGTAGTGGGAAATTTACAGGCTGTTGTTATAGTTGTTGTACAAATTTGGACAAAATAAATAAATAAATAAAATAAATTGGACACTGAAAAGTCCAATCGACAATCTGTTGAAAACACTTTTCTCTCAAGGCTCGTATCTAAAAGGAGGTCGCATACAAAATATTTTAATTAAAATTATCACAGGACGAACAAATTTAGACGCGTTAAACAGTCATTTTTAGCGTAAGAGGAGAATTCTCCAGAGTAATGAAAGCCTTATACACCTGTAAATAAAATCTTTATTCCTTTGAAGAGTAATTTTCAATTTTAAGCAGCTTGATTAACATAAATGAGGTTCTTGATGATAATAATGTCAAATTGTTGCCGACTACGAATATCTTAATATATATAAATATATATATATGACCTCTAAATGTCCTTGGACAATTCGTCCGATTTTGATGAAACTTTTTTAAAACACATTACTATATTTTTATGTAGTAAATACTCAGGTTATGTACCACCTAATTGTAGATGGCTACCACCGCATATAGACAGTGGTGCACACATAATAACCATTTCTTACATCACACTTACATTACACTGGCTCACTCACAACTCAAATCGGAACACACCTATACAGCACTTCTGAGGATTTCAGAATATCTGATTAGAGGGTGATACTTACTCAGAGGGGGCTTGCATGAAGCCCTACCACCAAATAAAGTACTATATCCCACCATTTAAAAATATTACACGTACCAACACCATATTAATAACAGTAATACCAGTAATATTATCCAAAAAGACATATGTTATATGAAAAATCCCTATGTTCATAATTTCTTAGGCCCTTTTAGCACCAGCCCACGGAATTATTTTCTTTATATAATACACTATAAATCTACTCTCTCACGGAGGCACTCGCCTCCATGTTGAATTATCGGCATGTATTAGTATGAGTTACTCTCATATTCACAAGAAGTCTTTGTGTGCGTGAGATGATTAATGGAATACATCTAAATAATACAAATTAAATTTATTAAGCAAATCGATAATTAAACGTAACGCGTCATCAATACTGATCAGATCTACATATATAAATATGTATCAGGTTGCCTGAAAGAGATCGATGCTTAGCGATAAGGCCGCCTGTTGCACCTCATGCAACTTTTATGTAACTAAAATGTTATTTTTTTAATTGTAAGATTGGGTGCAATAAAGAATAAATAAATAAATAAATATGTATTGTTTTAAATTAATGTATTCTTGGTAAATCGTAATTCTATTGAAAAATACCTGAGGTTGGAACATTGGGGATCTGCAGCTTTATATCTAGCTACTAAACCAATGATGATCAGGTTTCAGGAAAGAAGGGCTATTTTTATTTGATTGTATAGAAAAAAAATCTTATGTCACTATTATATAAAGAAGTTTAAATATTACATTATTTTTTTTCCATTTAACATTTTTATCAACAGTTTTGACTCAGATCCAGCGACTTTACATGCTTTTACATGGGAACATTCCCTGAAGAAAAATATTTCAAAAAACACATTCAATTTATATGGGCCAGGTACTGATCGAAATCAGACAAATTCACAGCCTTCAAAACCAATAATAATAATAAAATCATAACCTCGTAATCCTTCGTGAGAAGTCATAAAAACCTTTTCGGTTACGTCTGACTTTCAACCCTCAATCATAAAATGTGAATCCAGACTTACCTTTCGAAGGTATCTCTGCATTACGCATCACAACATAGTATAAAACAAAGTCGCTTTCTCTGTCCCTATATCCCTATGTATGCTTCAATCTTTAAAACTACTCAACGAATTTTGATGCGGTTTTTTTAATAGATACATTGACTCGAGAGGAAGGTTTTTGTATATAATACATGGACAATGGAGTCGAGATGGCGCAGTGGTTAGAACGCGTGCATCTTAACTCAAAATCAAAAGAAATGTAAATTTATAATTAGTACATTTCCATATTCGCACACCTTGACAGATGCACAGAACTTACATATTTATGATTTAAATGTATGTTTATACAATGTGACTCGACATTGTAGTAATGTTGTCATGTTATTTGATATTAATAAATTCATTTATAGGTTTAAGTTGACAGAGGGTACTATGTATCTACCAATTAAATCCAGAAGACAACTTGGTAACCTAATTGCTTACAATATTAATAATTATCCTATGTGTAATGTTACCAAGGATCATGTATATAATAAAAATAATAACCTAATTTACATTAACACTGACAAAAGTAAGGATATTAAAATTCATAGTTTAAACTGAATAAAATGACAAAACCTAAGCCCTCTTACTTAAATATTATACATCAAAATATACAGGGCATAGGTGGCAAAGATCATGAAATAGAATTATTTTCAGAAAATTACAAAACTCATGTATTTTGTTTCACAGAGCGTTGGATTAAAAGTTTTGACATATTTAATATCCCAAACTTTAAATTGTCAAGTACATTCGTAAGAGGGAATGCTATTCGCGGTGGCTCATTAATATTAGTACGGAATGATATCATTTGTAAATCTCGAAAAGATATTGTGGCCCTCTCTGTCGAACGTACTATCGAATTATCCTGCGTGGAATTTCCGCAGTACATTATAGTATGCGTGTACCGGCCCCCATCGGGAGATTTTTGCTTATTTGAGACCACTATGGAGGATGTTCTTAAAAAGATAAGCGAAAGTAATAAATATATAATTGTATGTGGCGACTTTAACGTAGACTTATTAAAAGCTACTTCGCTGAGTGTTCGATTAGTCACATTGTTTAGGTCATTTAATTTAACGCACCGAGTTAATGAACCAACACGAATAACCAACGATACTTCTACGTGTATTGACAATGTGTTTTGTGACTGTGAAATATATGAATTTTCAATTATAAATAATTTAACTTCTGATCACTGTGGTCAGAAGTTTTCTTTAGAACACAAAGAAATTATTCATTCAAAAAAAATAATGTACAGGCCAATAACGGCTCATAAAGTAAACTGTTTTAAAGATATTGTGGCGTGTAAATTAGCTTATTTAGATCTAACGACACAAGATCCAAATGAACTTTATAACTCATTTTTTGAATTAATATTAATAGAATTTAATAAAATATTCAAAATGAAATCATTTTATAATAATACAAAATTGAAGTTTAGTGACTGGGCTACTATTGGTATATATAAAAGTAGAAATAAATTATACGACCTATATGGTATGAAGCAGTGGAATCAAAACGAAGCCTTTCTAGGATATGTCAATAAATATTCCAAAATATTTAAAACAGTATGTATTTATGCTAAGTATTTATACATAAAGAACAAAATTTTGACTTCCGATAATAGAATAAAGGCCACTTGGGACATTATTGGAAGTGTTAGTGGAAAACCTAAAAAGGAAAGTATACCTATCAAATTAAACACAGGCAGTAAATACACAAATGCTGATTTGGAAGTTGCAAATTTATTTGAAATATTTGTTGATAACATACCTAATAAAATAACATCTCATTTAAAATCATCTACATTAGATGCAGCTAGATTATTAAATAAACATGTTTCTAAATGCGTTATTGATTTTTCTTTTGAAACAGTTTCTGCAATAGATGTTATAAAAGTATTTAAAACACTCAATATTAAAAAAACTAACGACGTATGGGGCATTTCAGTAAAATTCATAAATAACATCATACACGATATTGCTCCGTATATAGCAGTAGTTTTTAACAAGAGTTTGGACACGGGTTCATTTCCTGACTTGTTAAAATGTAGTAAAGTCTTACCACTTTTTAAGAATGGAAATAGGAGCGATCCCAGTAATTACAGACCTATTTCAATACTCCCATCTTTAAGTAAAATTTTCGAAAAATTATTTTAAATCAACTTCTTATCCATTTTGGTACAAATAAAATTTTTCATAGTGAGCAATTTGGTTTTACAAGAGGTCGATCAACAACTGATGCGGGAATTGCGCTTCTTAAGCATATTTACGATGCTTGGGAAAAATCACAGAATGCTATTGGAGTATTCTGTGATTTATCTAAAGCATTTGATTGTGTAGAACACGAGACGCTTCTTTATAAGCTCAAATATTACGGCGTTAAAGGTAGGGCTCTTGATCTCATTGCTTCATACTTAAGTCAAAGAATCCAGCAAGTTTTCATTAATGGAATAAAGTCTACTGGATCTACACTAAAAATGGGTGTTCCACAAGGTTCAATTTTGGGTCCCTTTCTGTTCCTAGTATATATAAATGACCTTCCTTTCTTTGTTAAAGGTATTTGTGATATAGTACTGTTTGCTGACGATACTTCACTGATTTTTAAGGTTGACAGGAAAAAAACTGACTATGACGATGTGAACGGTGCCTTATCACAGATACAAGATTGGTTTAATGTAAATAATTTGGTTTTGAATACTCAAAAAACAAAATGGGTAGTTTTTACCCTACCCAATGTTAGAAAGCAAAATTATAATATATCTTTAAGCGCTGGCCCGCTTGATGTAGCCGATACTACCGTGTTCTTGGGAATAGAATTGGATTCCAGACTTCAGTGGAGTCCCATTTGTCGTCCCTAACAGGGAGACTCAGCTCCGCGGTTAGAAAAGTTAGGCAACTAACTGATATTGATACCGCTTGTTTAGTTTATTTTGGTTATTTTCACAGTATTATGTCATATGGCATATTACTTTGGGGTAACGCTGCAGACATTGAATCTGTCTTTATTTTACAAAAGAGAGCAATTCGGTTTATTTATAATCTTGGAGCTAGAGACTCTCTTCGGGATGTTTTTAACAGAGTAGGAATACTCACTGTTGCGTCGCAATATATTTACAACAATATCATGTATATTCACAGTAACATTGATAACTTTGATAAAATCAGTGATAATCATTGTATATGCACTAGAAGTAAGGATAAGCTTATAACGCCAAGTTTCCGACTCCGCAAAGTCAATAAATCTTTCTTGGGGCAAGGTATCCATTTCTATAATAAAATTCCACAGACATTTTTAACTTTGCCGTCTCCTAAATTCAAATCGTTTATAAAAAATACATTGGTGAAAAAGGCGTATTATTCGATACAAGATTTTGTAGATGATAAAAAAGCGTGGAATTAATACCAGGATATATTAATTTAATAATTGTATTAACTTAAAAATTAACTAACATGACTGTATTTTTTTAAATGTTGAAAAAGAGTAACTACTGAGTTTCTTGCCGGTTCTTCTCGGTAGAATCTACTTTCCGAACCGGTGGTAGCTTCACTTAATTGTTAAATGACGATTCAAAAGTGCTTGTAAAAGCCCACTTGAATAAAGTATACTTTGATTTTGATTTTGATGATTGCGGGTTCAAACCCAGGCAAACACCTCTGATTTATGTGCTTAATTTGTCTTTATAATTCATCTTGGGCTCAGCGGTGAAGGAAAACATCGTGAGGAAACCTGCATGTGACAAATTTCATAGAAATTGTGCCACAGGTGTATTCCACCAACCCGCATTGGAACAGCGTGGTGGAATATGTACCATACCTTCTCCTCAAAGGTAGAGGAGGCCTTTAACCCAGCAGTGGGAATTTACAGGCTGTCGTTGTTGTTGTTTGTTGTTACATGGACAATAAATTAAAGAAACACTATACTTTAGAAGTTTCTAATGTGATGTCGTAAATAAACAAATTCGCTAGTAGGTATATTTAGTATCAGTACCCATGTGAAGCCGGGTCGGGTTCGTTGAATAAGTAAAAAATCGCGTTGTGATAATAGAGACGCAAAAATATAGACGCTGAAACAAAATCAAGGCCACAAATATGTAGTAATGTGTAAAAGTGACGTAATGTTAGAAAGGGACACAAATATATGTTTACTCTGAGTTAGAATATATAAGTTATATATTCTTTTGTCATACGAATATTTTCATTATGTTTGGTTTGTTTGTAGTATCGCTGAAGGTATTGTATTTTTAGGTTTAAAACACTCAAACGATTATTATGAGATTTCCCATACATGCTTAGGGGGTAGATTAATAGAATTTTCTATCTAACTTGACATTTATTATTGCTCTTACGCGGAAAATATTAATCGTGTAAGGGTATAAACTTTACTCTTAATTCTATCCAAACCCTTAATTCTTCCGAGCTTCAGATAGAAAAACTTACACATGCATAACAAAGGAATACAACAACAACAATAGCCTGTAAATTTCCCACTGCTGAGCTAGGCCTCCTATCCCTTTAAGGAGAAGGTTTGGAACATATTCCACTCGTTCCAATGCGGGTTGGTAGAATACACATGTGGTAAAATTTCTGTAAAATTAAACATTTGACCGGAATACTGTGAGTGAAGCGTCGCCAAGCACGAGATGAATTATAAACACAAATTAAGCACATTATATATTCAGTGGTGCTTATCTGGGTTCCAATCCGCAAACATCGGTCAAAAAGCACGCGTTCTAACCATTGGGCCACCTGGGACCAATTTTTTTTTTGTGATTTCCTTTTTCAGATTTTATTCGACGTTTTATTTGGAAAGCACTAAAAGTTTCCACCAGATTGAACAACTCCAGAAATATTGACGCTTATATAGGTCAGCGTATAACACTACAAAACTCAGAAACAAAAGTCCGACAGCAATGATTACATATATATATCTATCTTATAATAGCTCTGGTACATAAAGGCACTCATACCATATGTATTTTTACCATCAAAGTGACGTCATCGTTTAAGGGGTCAGATAGGGGGACGCGTTTGATATTAATGTCGGAAAACAAATTGAAGGTCACGGGTGTACTGTTATGTGTAGCCTTGAACTTATTTTACGACATACGATACTTCCAATGCCTTACAACGAAATTTGATGGAGAAATAAATAAATAAATATTGGACATCACATACATCACTCTGATCCCAATGTAAGCAGCTAAAGCACTTGTGTTATGGAAAATCAGAAGTACCGACGGTACCACAAATAGACCCAAGAAAACGTAGAAAACTAAGGAACTTTTTGTGCATCGACTCGCCTAGACTCGGAGTGGCGTAATCATGAAAACCGGACACACTGCATGACCACGGAGCTCGTCAATATATATTCATATAAAAATCAACATCAAAATAAACTTTATTCAAGTGGGCTTTTAGAAGCACTTTTGAATCGTCATTTTACAATTAAGTGAAGCTACCACCGGATCGGAAAGTAGATTCTACCGAGAAGAACCGGCAAGAAATTCAGTTGTTACTCTTTTTCAACATTTAAAAAATACAATCATATTAGTTAAATACAATTATATATGTATGTAATGTATCCTGCTTGGAAGTCAACGGGTATTAATTCCACGCTTTTTTGTCATCTACAAAATCTTGTATTTTTTACAAACGATTTGAATTTACAAAACGGCGCCGTTAAAAATGTCTGCGGAATTTTACTATCGATTTGTGGAAGTATCAAAAACTTTAATTAGAAATTATTTATTTTTAACCTACTTCAAAAAAGAGCTTATCATACTGAGGTTGGTATTTTTTTTACAATGTTACAATTTCATTATATAGTCGTAAACTTATTATTATTTTTTGCTAGATATATTGTAGGGTTTTCTTAGTTGACACCGACTCCAAATATAACAATAAATGTAACTACATTATATAATCGTAAATCGACTTTTAAGTACTCTAATATTTTTCATTTCATTTCACTTAGAAGAACTCTAAAAATTTTTTGAATATGCAATTCTTTTTAATACATTTAAGTGCATACTTGAAGTCGTTTTTTACTTTTTGTTAATATTTTTATAAATTTATCGTATATGCTGGCAACTTCAGAATGACGTAGATCACGTGATAACTGAAAAGTGTCATAGTTGATGCAATATCAAAAGATATATAACGAATGTGAACGAATAGACTTACATCTCAAATCTATACATATAATAAAATTGGAGTGTCTGTTTGTATTATTAAAATAGCCATTTTTTACTCAATGTAAGTATATAATTATAAGGTATTTGTATATGTAAGTATATAATTATATACCAAAATAACATTTTTTACACTTTTTGTCGGTCTGTTTGTTCCGGCTAATCTCTGGTACGGCTGGACCGTTTTGACGGGACTTTCACTGGAAGATAACAAGGTCGCAAGCACAGCTAGTATCATATATGTCTGATAGAAAGTTGATGCCTAACATCTCGTAATATATATGTCGGAAATTGGAAAACGTAACGTCAAATCCTAATCGATTTGGGCGTATTCGGACACAATGGTGGACAACACTGAGATGGTTGACAGCTGACGGTTGCCAAGGGTGGTTTACATAGAAAAAGCTAATAATTGATGAACGTCCGACTTCGCCGCGTTTCTTAATGTACATGATGGAAGAAGATCGCCCACAATCTCCAACGTTCCCTTCTTTATATACATATATATGTTTTTCGCGTAAAGTTAGTAGTTGGTTTAGAACATTTGAGAATTCAGAAGTGGGGAAGTGTGTTTGATTGATTATACTCAATGGAATTATTATTCTTGTACTTTACTTACTGAAATAGTTGAAAAGAGTAACTACTAAGTTACTTGCCGTTTATTCCCGGAAGAATCGACTTTCCGAAACAGTGGTAGCTTCACTTATATAGTTGATATAATCAAAAGTGCTTGTAAAATCCGACTTGATTAAGGTATATTTTGATTTGTTTTGACTTCTCTTACTGTATATAATATTTTTCATATGTTTTGATAGCTATGAAAGATCTACAGATTAAAATAAAACTTGGAAAAATATGCATCCACGATTCCTTCAGATCTTCAAGAAAAATTTTGGTCCGATAATCGAACACTATGTAAGTCTCTTGTTTGTAAAAATATGTATATTTTTGGCGCAGTCAATACAAATACTAGACGAATGAGGGTTTGGAAGAGGGCTGTCATGAATCACGGTATACCCATCGACCTACTTTCTATTTTTATCTGTGGCGACACCATAAATAATCCTACAGTGTTGTATATATGTGTGTGAGTAACCGAATCCGTTATGCATTGCATAAAGTATTCATATATTAATTAACATCTGCCTTCCTTGTTTCTGCTATTTTTTATTTTAATACTAGCTATACCCGCGACCTCGTACGCGTTTGAATTTAACAAAAAAGAATATTTTTGTAGTCTAAGTTAATCCTTATTATATCAGTTATCTGCCAGTGAATGTCCCGTCAAAATCGGTCCAGCCGTTCCAGAGATTAGCCGGAACAAACAGACAGACAAAAATTGTAAAAAAATGTTATTTTGGTATATGTACCGTGTATATGCATTGAGTAAAAAAGGCCTATTTTAATATTACAAACAGACACTCCAATTATATTATATGTTTAGATAGAAACGTGTAATTATCTGATTTTAAGTGATCACAACAATACGTATACATTGTCACATTAAGAAATATTCCAATCCTCCATCCCAAATGGTTCACCAGTAAAATCAATATCAAAATAAACTTTATTCAAATAGGCTTTTACAAGCACTTTTGAATCGTCATTTAACAACTATATTAAGTGAAGCTACCAACCTACTACTACTAATCTTAGGAATAAAGATGCTATGTGCCTTTAAGGTGATTTGAGAGGAAGGTTTTTAAATATAATACATGGAGAATATAGTAAAGAAACATTCATAATTTTAGAATATTTTAATGTGACGTCGTAAATAAAGGCAATTTTTTGCGCTCACAATGAAACACTGGCTAAACCCTACAAGGTAAATCATAATAATGTTGTATAATATTGTACACCTTAAGAATATTTTAATAAATAATTCTGTATAGGGCAGTTTTTGTGATATTAAGTCCTTGGCTCCTGCCATTGCCTCCTGGCAATCGCAGTGACGGTGGAGGGGTGGCTTTTGGGAACGCAGTGCGCAGTAGCAGATACATAAATCTAAAATAAAGTTAGACTAAGTTATTCTTTATTACATCATCTATCTAATAGTGAAAATCCCGTCAAAATCAGTCCAGCCGTTTCAAAAATTAGCAGGAACAAAGATAGACTGACAAAAATTAAAAAATATATATTAGTTTGGTATATGTATCGTGTTTTTACTTCATAATTCAAGTGTTTATTTTAATATTACAAACAGAAGTTCCAATTTTATTATAGATAAATAGATTTACGGTACTTAGTGTGTGGTAAAGGATTATAATTCATCGTGAGAAAACCTGCATGTTTCTAATTTCATAGAAATTCTGCCACATGTGTATTCCACCAACCACATTGGAACATCGTGGTGGAATATGTTCCAAACCTTCTCCTCAAAGGGAGAGGAGGCCTTAGCCCAGCAGTGGGAAATTTACAATCTGTTGTTGTTGTTGTGTGCTATGAGTATCTGCATGTGTGCGTGCTTGTCTGTTGTTTTGTAAAAGTAAAAATAACCACATACAGCATAATAGGCTATTTGACAATGCGAAAAATAAATTGTGAATTATTGTAATCAGTGTGTATTATAAGTTTAAAAATGGTTATTTACTAACGAAACTTGAAAATAATACTTCATTTATTCAAAAATCAATAAATAAAAATGCATTTTTTCAAATGTTTGTCACGTGACACAAAACACCCCTGATTGGCCGGTTTTATGATGAAGTCACTTTGTTGTAAACCTTGCTTTTCTACTGTATGTACCACAGATTAAAATACAGCAAAGTGACGTCACCGACCCCATTGCAGCGCAATATTGTCCAAGTAGCGTTTTCGCGCATTATTTAAATATGGAATTTTTAATATAACATTTTCCGGCAAATATGTACTAGAAATAAAAAAAACAACTTTTACTGGGTTCCTTAACCTCTACTAAATAATATAAAATGGATTTTAAAAACCAGTCAAATAGCCTATTTTGTAATGCTAGCAAGTTATGTAGACTGCATTTGAGAGGAATAACAGATTTTTCACAATAATCTACTAGTATTTGTCAGAAGTTTAAACAAGATACATGACTTCTAAACTTAGGATCATTTCATCTAAGTTTGTAATATATTTTTCCTGTTACGATCGAGTTGTATCGCTTGTTTTCCGTCCGTACTCGTCTTTACTGCGGTTACTTTTATTGTTTTTAAATTCATTTGTTATTTAAGTCGGAATTATATTATAATAGTAGCTGTGCCCGTGACCTTGTACGCGTTTGAATTTAACAAAAAATATACCTACGTTACTCCCTATTATATCAGCTATTTGTCAGTAAAAGTCCCGTCAAAATCGGTCCAGCCTTTCCAGAGATTAGCCGGAACAAACAGACAGACAGACAAAAATTAAAAAAAATGTGGTTTTGGTATGTGTACCGATGTATAGATAGTTTATATACTATTTAGACAACTCCTTTTTTGTCTAAATATTGATTAACCAATAAACCGAAATTGATGAAATTTGGTGTACAGTAGACTTGAACTCCAAGGACATTTATTTATGGTATTGGTTGGCGGACGAGCATATAAGCCACCTGATGGTAAGTGGTCACCATCACCCATATACAATTAAACTGTAAGGAATATTAATTATTACTTACATCGTTAATGCGCCACCAATCTTGGGAACTAAGATGTTATGTCCCTTGTGCCTGTAGTTACACTGTTTCACTCACCCTTCAAACCGGAACACAACAATACTGAGGACTGTTGTTTGGTGGTAGAATAACTGATGAGTGAGTAGTACCTACCCAGACGGGCTTGCACAAAGCCCTACCACCAAGTAAAGGCTTTTTTGCCTTAAGACACGAGCGAACTAGCAATCAATAAATACATAAAACAATTATAATTACTTAAACATTATTTTAAATACATGTTACTGGAATATATCGAACACATATCGGCACATTCACAACAATATCGAACGCTGATAACTGATAACGGCTATCATACGATATTTCATTAACTAAGTGCACGAACGAGTTTTCATTCGAAAGATAAAGCTGTTAATATATAAAGGTGACGCAATCATTCGAGAAAAGGAACAAAGTTAGCGTTAAAACAAAACCCTTTTTACTGTAATGACCGGATAATGAAAAGGAAATGACTATCTTACTTGAGAGGATTGTAATTTCAGTAGTTCGGGATGGCCAAAATAATATTATCGTTCTACAATGATGCTCCAATCTCTCTATCTCTTGTTACAATGCCCCGCTATCGTCCAATTGTTTTATAATGACAGCTCAATCATATTTAAAATAAGGAATAGTGTTATATGCCAATATTAAATGCTATGCGATATAAAACATTAATTACAGTTTAACAAATTATTGATCAATTAATAACAATAACAATTGTTTATAATAAAGTAAATTCAATAGCCTCTGCTATATTCATAATATGCAATAGTAATTTGATAAAGTTTATGATATAGAATCAAATATCATATCACCGTATTGAAGGATAATGTTACTCTCGTAACAGGATTTTATTCTTGTGTTCGAGAACGTCCCAGAAAACAAGGAAAGAATGTCAAACTAAAAAGAGAAAAAAACTGTATTGCCAATAAACTCAAACTACATTATTCAATATAGAAGTATTACACTTTCTATCGATGGTCAATTGAAACAGTACCACCGGTTCGGAAAAGAAAATACCCTGACCTGAGAAGAACCGGCGAAAGAAACTCAACGGGTTTTTTTAGTGTCTCATGTAGTATATAAACAATTTAATATGAAATGAAATAGCCAGCAGGCGATCGTTTTATTCCCAAGGTGTGCTATCGCTCACTCATTAATTGTTTAACCTTTAGCAGACAAGCGTTCCTTAATATTTTTTATAATTTGGCAACAGAGGCATTTTGAACGCTCTCTGGGATCCTGTTGTAAATTGCCCCACAAAGGAGTTACTGACTGAGGAGGAACAGCAAAGGATAATAATCCAGTTACTTTGTATTGTTACCAACAAGCGACCCGCTCCAAGATGACCCAATGATCAGTACCCGTGCTTCTTAGAATCAGAATCAGAACCGATGATCTCGGGTTCAAACCCAGGTGAGCACCACTGAATACTCATGTGCTTCTTTTCTACCGAAAAACTTTTCTTGCACTTAGTATAGTACCTATTCATTAACATAAGACCATCTGTAAGTTAATCCAACTTAAATTATGCAATGTATGTTAAACAATCATATAATTTATATTATAAGCCGAGCGACAACAATAAACATGTACTGTAAAACTATCAATAGGTACCCACGACACAGGAATACCTAGTGTGGGTACCACTGGACATTTCATTGTATAATGTTGTTTTTTGTTAATAAACACTTTTTCATTTTCATTTATGTTTATAATACATCCCGTGAAGGAAAACATCGTGAGGCCTGCATGTGTCTAATTTCAAAGAAATCCACCAACCCGCATTGAAACAGCGTGGTGGAATATGTTCCGAATGTTCTCCTTAAAATGGAGAGGAGGCCTTAACCCAGCAGTGGAAAATTTACAGACTGTTGTTGTGTGTTTGAACCAAAACCTATCCTCAAAAAGGTGAGGAGACTTTTACCCAACAGTAGAACAATAACTGGCTGTTACTTGATTATAGTATGTAAATATGGTCAAAAAACTAACCACCAAGATTACCATTTACCTAACAACCTATACAAACTTTGACCTAGATATAACCTAAATATATACTATATTATTCTTCGAAATATAATATCATATGTATATGTACTTCAATAAATTACGGTGTAATTTTACGTTATCTACGTTATATGTACTGATTGATTTGTTGGTTTGATGAAAGATATAAAAACGAAAAATAAAATTAAAGTGTTCACCATTGACCTTGGTTTATCGATTCCAATGGAAACCGGAACACATGTTAACATTTTAGGCAATTACTCTTCAAAAGGAAATTTATTGTTTAATATTTTAGTTTAATTTAATATTACTTACTTTATATGTTAGTTTCATTAATAAAAAAAAGACCCGCTGAGTTTCTTTCGCCGGTTCTTCTCAGGTCCCTTTTCCGAATCGATATGTTAAATATGACCATCAATAAGAAAGTGTAATGCTTTTACGTTGAATAAAGTAATTTGAATTTGAGTTGAGTTTGAGTTTAATAAAGTAGTAAAGTAAAGTACCACCCTGTAAATTTCCCACTGCTGGGCTAAGGCCTCCTCTCGCATTAAGGGTATGGAACATAGTCCACCGCGCTGTTCCAATGCGGGTTGGTGGAATGCACATGTAGCAGAATTTCGATGAAATTAGACACATGCAGGTTTCCTCACGATGGTTTCCTTCACCGCCGAGCACGAGATGGTTTATAAACACAAATTAAGCACACATATTTAAATATAAAAGCAGGGCCAATATTCATAACTTTACCCCAAAATAATTCACCAATTCTGTCAAATGTGCCATCATACTATGACTATAACCATCTCACCTAGTATATACAAGCGTTATCAATAACGTATGTTGTAGAGTCTACCTGTCAGGGACGATAAATGAGCATTCCACGTGTTATGACAAATAGGGCTTATCATTCAATGCGTGGAATTAATATTTATTGATTTCTTGACAGAATAAATAAAAGTTTAATTACACCTATGTCTGTTATAATAAGGATTGTAGATGATTACTGATTTTCTTTCCGGTTCTTCCCGGTAGAATCTACTTTCCGAACCGGTGGTAATATATTTAATTCAATTCTGTAACATGAACAAAAATGCTTTTATGAGTACGTGATCATGAATATTTAATTTTATTTAATTGAATGAAATGTTTCTTCTAAAATACCGTAGCGTCGGTTAAACCAAGATCGTCACTGTTCAATGATATATATAAATATATAATTATGTATGACAGACAAGACTCACAATTATATATTACAATTTATATTATGAGACAACATCACATACATTACTCTGATCCCAATGTAAGTAGCTGGAGCACTTGTGTTATGGAAAATCAGAAGTAACGACGGTACCACAAACACACAGACCCTAGACAACATAGAAAACTAATGATAATCTACATTGACTCGGCCGGGAATCGAAGCCGGGACCTCGGAGTGGCGTACCCATGAAAACCGGTGTACACACCACTCGACCACGGAGGTCGTCACAACGTCGTTTATTACAATTTAAACATTTTATGTAAATTTCCCACTGCTGGGATAGGACAGTGCCGGTTGGTGGATACACACGTAGCAGAATTTTGTTAAAATCAGCCATATGCTGGTTTCCTCACGATGTTTGTGAATTAAACACATGAGTTCAGTGGTACTTGGCTGGGTTTGAACCCTCAAGCATGCGTTCTAACCACTGGGCTATCTCGGCTCTACAACTTGATTTTACTAATTCCAGAGTATCATTAAAGTACTCCGTATAAATAAAACATTATTTCAAAATATACATTTGCCTCAAAAGAACATTTTTGGTAGAAATCTTAAGAAAAAATCCACGTAAAAGGAAAATATTCCAACACGTGATATGAAAACTGAAAGATTCTGATTACATACATTCATATAGATATTATGACATGGAGTCAATGTAGATTATCATTAGTATTCTATGTTGTCTTGGGTCTGGGTGTTTGTGGTACCGTCGTTGCTTCTAATTTCCCATAACACAAGCGCTTTAGCTACTTACATTGGGATCAGAGGTAGTGTATGTGATGTTGTCCGATATTTATTTTTTTATTATTACTTATTTATATGTATTTTCAATGCTAAGTCATTGATGTTAAGTCTGAGATAATTAATAAATTTTTATAAATAAAAAAAAAACCGCCTTCAAAAATGAACTAAAAAGAAAAAAATAATCAGTTACATCCATATCCAATTTACGATTTTTTAATCACCTCTCAAAGTCGGTGCCAACACTGCTATATATGCATATAGGTACATAATACATACATACAAAAACTAAATCTATTCATTGTATAGATTGACAGCATTAGACAAACCTTACTATCGATACAAATTAAATGATTTCAATATAGGAATTTATTTACTTTGTTGGCACCGCCTTCAAAAGGTGATTAAAAAATCGTAAATTGGATATGGATGTAACTGATTATTTTTTTCTTTTTAGTTCATTTTTGAAGGCGGTTTTTTTTTATTTATAAAAATTTATTTACTGCTTTTCAGTGTTGTTTTGTTATTTATAATTACAATTGGTAGTGTTTGTCATTCACTTTAATGCCGTTAATCATTGAGGAGTTCTCCTGGTAGTCCACCATCAGCTAGACTTCATCATAGGCATGTTTACTAACATCAATTGCTTGACGACTATCTTAAAGAAATAGAACTAAGCCCGTAAAATAGTTACTTACTAATAGGTTCTGATTACTAGTTGTGGTCTTCATCATCAGTTCCACTTCATCAAATGTCACTTTTCGTGTGCATATGACCAAGGCACTTTGAATAAAACCGAAATCACTATAGGTGTGCCTATAAAATTTGAGGAGTTCCCTCGATTTCTCCAGGATCCCATCATCAGATCCTGATCTCCTGACAATGGGACCACCTGTAAAACATGCCCTTTCAAACAAAAAAAGAATTGTTAAAATCGGCCCAGCCATCTTCGAGTAATTCGGTAACATACATAAAAAATAAAAAAAAAAAAAAAAAAAAGGCCCCGACGAATTGAGAACCTCCTCCTTTTTTTGAAGTCGGTTAAAAATTTTAACAAAAATAAAAACCGACTTCGAACAAAACACCATTTTAAAACAAATAAATGTGCACTAAAAAGTAATAATAATAATTGCGTATTCAACATACTTTTTAGAGTCCTCCTAGGTAAAATGAAATGAAAAATATTAGACTTTTTAAAAGTCGATTTACGATTATATATGATAGTTATTGTTATATTTGAAGCTGCTGCTGTTATGAGCTGTTATGAGGTAACAAATATAAAAAAATACAGACGAATTGATAACCTCCTCCTTTTTGAAGTCGTTTGAAAAGATATACAAGTATCACATGTGGCTGCGTCACCAGACTGTTAAATCAGTTTTTAATTAATGCAGTCGTAATCCTTAACATATAAGCATAAATCAAATCAAATCATAATAAACTTCATTCAAGTAGGCTTGTACAAGCACTATTGAATCGTAATCTTACAATTAAGTGAAGCTGCCACCGGTTTTGAAAATAGATTCTACCGAGAAGAACCGGCATGAAACTCAGTAGTTACTTTTTTTCAACATTTAAAAAATACCATATTAGTTAAATACAATTGTATATGTATGTAATGTATCCTGCCTGGAAGTCAACAGGTATTAATTCCACGCTTTTTTATCATCTACAACATCTTGTATCGAATAATATGCTTTTTCTACCAATGAATTTTTTACAAACGATTTCAATTTACGAAACGGCAAAGTTAAAAATGTGTGCGATGCATAAGAAAGATAAACAGCGATTTGTGATATTTTTACAGCTATTAAAATTACAAAGACCATAACTGACAATTTGGCTCCTTATCTAGCTGTCATCTTTAATAAATGTGTAATATTTGGTACTTGTCCAGACCTATTTAAATTAAGTATTTAAGACCAGTATCAAATATGACCCAAAATGGACCGATTTGAACATTGCTAATATAAAATAATCTTACTTACAACAACAACAACAGCCTTTTAAGGAGAATGTTGGAGAAGCCTCTCCCTTTGAGGAGAAAGTTAGAAACATATTCCATTACGCTGTTCCAATGTGGGTTGGTAGAACACACATGTGGCAGAATTTCTACGAAATTAGTCACATGCAGGTTTCCTCACGATGTTTTCCTTCACCGCCGAGCACGAGATGAATTATAAACACAAATTAAGCACATATATATAGTGGTGCTTGCCTGGCTTTGAACCCGAAATCGTCGGTTAAAATGCACGCGTTCTAACCATTGGACCATCTCGGCTCTTACCTATAGTAACCCAGTATAAGTATGCCTGCAATTACAATGGGACACATCTCTGAAAAGGAACCTCAGAGAGAATTGAACAGAAATACAAGAGCTGGCATTTCACTATCAATGAAGTACATTCCAGCTAGCTAACAGAGAGCAATAAATCGCAAGGCACAGACGCATGAGAACAAGGCCTAACTATAAGGCCATTTACACACTTGTTAACTTCTAAGTAATGCAGTGTACCGAAGTTTTGATCAAATAATTTTACTTATATATGCTGACAAATTTGCCATTTGATGTTGAGTGGTCACCACCACTAAAACCATCTCTTACATCAGCGTGTTTCCAACTTTAAAAACTAAGAAAAGCAAAAGAAAAACAACACATTATGTGTTGCTTTTTGGGGGTAGAAAATATCCTGTGGGAGTGGTACCTACCCATAGACGTTGCACGAAGCCCTACCACTAACACACGAAACCCTACTAATAGTCATAATAACCGTCAATAAATTATAAATATATATATTTCTATGGTTGCAATACAATATATTTTTCTTAATAAATAATACATGTTTGTGTTATTATCTATACTTATAAAGTAACACGTCCTGACTGACTCATCATCGCCGAGGGTAAACTAAATTTAGGTCTTGAAATTTGAAAGTGGCAACGTTTTATTTATAAGACTTAGTAGGTACTAAGGAAAGAAATTTGGTTTTTTCCCCTAAGGGGGTGATACTGTATTTTCGTGATACTGATAAAAATGAGTAAATACCTATTTAGGCGTATCTGTAACTTATTATATTCTACCCCTTAGGGAGTAAAATACACACATCTGTAAATACATTTAAGCTCGCAAAGTCGTAGACATCTAATAATATTGTAACAGATCTTGTCCGTCCAAGATGTTTGCGCTAGACAAGATGGATTAAATTGCACATGTATTGTAAAATAAAACAATAAAAATATCACAGGAGCAAGTTTTCGTGAGAACGAAGATTAGATACGACTGTTCACACTGCATTAATCTTGTCTGAAAGTACAGTCAGAGTAAGAAAACCTTCGTCAGTTTTAAAATTAATTCCTTTATCAAGTCTTGAACTCTTAGTACCTTTTGAATCTTAACATCAAATCACTGCGACGCAATATGTCATTCTCGATCGGTAAAGCAGATTATCGCTCAAACTGAGCACACGAAAATAGATCTTAAGGTGACGAACCTTTTCTTACCCCGACTGTACATTTCAGACACTTGCAGGAATTTCGTTTCGTCACGAAATAGTTTCCGTAATAAAGCTCGTTGTATATTGTGTAAAAGCCTTATGCTGTTGAGGAGATGGATTTAAGGCTGCGTTCGTATTCATGCTCCATAATGGGTGGAGTGGATTAATTATGAGCGTCAGAATTCGAAACAATTTTAGTTACGACATTTTACGTCGTGATCTCTCTCTCTCATTTTATTGTTTAAATGCAGAAGTTTTATAAGTTACATTAGTATTTAAAGAAAAGCTTATCAACCATTGTAGTATACGAGTTTGTTATTAAATTCATGGAAGCTAAAAAATAATTGAACTCTGTAATATGAAAATTCAAAAGTGCTTTTATGAGCCATCTTAAATGAAACACGTTTTGTTTTTTTTTTTAACTTAAAATTGGTAATATCTTTAAATAAATTAAATATATTATTTTAATGTTAATAATATGTATAATAATCATACATATAAACTATTTTATGTATTAATTTCGATTAGCTAGATGTATTTGCCAAAATTATCTAATGCAAATATACATATACACTGAAAATGGCAATCAGGTCACATTGTATTTTTTTTATGTTGGTGGTAAGAAGTCTGCCCTCACAGACTAACACAAATATATATGAGATTACTTACACATTATAAAGCGAAAAAGCCGAGAATCATTGTTGATGGCTATGCTATATCCACAACGCTGTTGCAATGCGGGTTGGTGGAAAACACATGTGGCAGAATATCTATGAAATTAGACACATGCAGGTCCCTTCACGATGTTTTCTTTCACCGACTACCACGAGATAAATTATAAACTCAAATTAAGCACATGAATATTCAGTGGTGGCCTGAGTTTGACTCCGCAATCTTATAGCATCTTCTATCTTACCTAACCTAACCACTGGGCTACCTCGCCTCATTGGAGTAGCATGGTGGAATAACGTCCAAAATCCACGAAATGGTTTTAACTCAGCCATCGAATTTTACAAGCTGTTGCTTAAATAAATGCAGAGTAAATTCAAGTGTTTCAAGTTACTCTTCACCTTTAATTTAAAGCTCGAATCGACGAAAGAAAATACAAGCTTTAAGTTAAGTTAATCATTAAAGATTCCCTTTGAGAGTTCATGACTGTAATAAAATTAAATCTAATTGAAGGCAGTGGAGGTTCTCGACTTTAAGCTCTCGAATTATTATTGCGACGGCGCTTATATTATTATCCAATTACGGATTAATTAATGTGAGTAATGAGTTTTTTATTTACATGTGCCTAATGCCTTACTTTAGAGCTTAGCCTTTTTTGAATGAATGTATTTTCAACGACGAATGTTTTAATTTAAATTTCATTTAATAATTAAACCTACTCATAATATATTTACCGCAATGTAATATATTCTCAGTATTGTTGTATTTCGATTTGAAGGGTGAGTGAGCCAGTTTAATTATAGGTACAAGAGACATCTCTCTTCCCAAGTTTGGTGGAGCCGTGGGTATAAGGAATTGTTAAAATATCTTTAATATATTAGGCGATAGTGACCACTTACCATCAGGGGCTCATTATCTGTTGATATTGTCAGCCATGGGCAATAATTTACAAATTAAAATTTATATAGCTGTTTCACACCAACAACAAAAGGCCTCCTCTCCCTTTGAGGAGAAGGTTTGGAACATATTCCACCAATGCGGGTTGGTGGAACACACATGTGGCACAATTTCAATTAAATTGTCACATGCAGGTTTCATTACGATGTTTTCCTACACCGCTGAGCACGAGATGAATTATAAAGACAAATTAAGCACATGAATCAGCGGCGCTTGCCTGGGTTTGAACCCGCAATCATCGGTTAAGATGCACGCGTTCTAACCACTGGGCCATCTCGGATCTGTAGCTGTTTACTATAATTTATTTAGTTAAGGTAGACAAACGACGACGCCATTTTATAAGTAGTGGTTGTATATGGAATTTAAGATTTTCGGTCTTCATATGACTGTCTCACTCATTCAAATCGGAAGAACGATCAAGTATTACTATTAGCTACTAAATCTATCTATACATATAATTAAATTGGAGTGTCTGTATGTGTATCCTGTTTAGAAATCAATAAATATTAATTCCACGCATTTAATGATAAGCCTTATTTATCATAACTTGTGGAATGGCGATTTCTTAGACATTTTCTGCCTCTTACAACCACTTAGTGGGACCAGCTTTCACCGGCAGTTTTTCCGAACAGATACGACATGGAAACCTTCAAGAAAAGAGCCTACTCCTTTCTCAAAGGCCGGCAACGCACCTGCAAGCCCCCTGGTGTTGCAGATGTCCATGGGCGGTGGTAGTCACTTTCCATCAGGTGAGCCTCCTGCTCCTTTCCCAATTATGTCATAAAAATAAATGCTCTTTCATCGTCCCTGACAGGTAGACTGTACAGCATACGCGATATTGATAACACTTGTCTGTTGTGTCACTAGATGAGATGGTTATCTATATATATAATAAAATTGGAGTGTCTGTTTGTAATATTAAAATAGCCCCTTTTTTACTCAATGCATATGTAAACGGTACATATATCAAAATAACATTTTTTGCAATTTTCGTCTGTCTGTCTGTTTGTTCTGGCCAATCCCTGGAACGACTGGACCGATTTTGATGGGACTTCCTTTGGCAGATAACTGATATAATAAGGAGTAACTTAGGCTACAATATTTTTCTTTTTGCTATATTGAAACGCATAGAAGTTCGCGAGTACAGATAAATAATAAAAGCAAAATCGAATCTGTGACATAGAAATCTTATCTTATCTCGAATTTTATTATTCATATTTCTAGAAAGTTTCTGCTACAACAAAAGCTCAACTATGAACAGAACCGTTACTTAAAGTCAAACTTCACAACATTAACCCACAAAGTATTGTAGGTGATAAAAAAGCGTGGAGTTAATACCTATTGAATTCCAAGCGGGATATATTAATTTAAATAATTGTATATAACTAACTTGACTTTGTATTTTTTAAATGTTGAAAAAGAGTAGCAACTGACTTTCTTGCCGGTTTTTCTCGGTAATCTACTTTCCCAACCGGTGGTAGTTTAACCTAATTGTAAAATGACGATTCAAAAGTGCTTGTAAAAGCCTACTTGAATAAAGTTTATTTTGATTTTGATTTTTTGATTCGTAACCTAGTAAATATAAATCAATGAAACGCATTAGTTTATTAAAGAATGATATCTATATATGTCATAACAATAATATCGAATTACGATAAAACCTCCCTCACTTCCCCCATAATAATGGGGTCTACAAATGGGGCCGTAGCCTTTCGCAGATACCGCGTAGAGTTCTACGAAAAGCATTCGTTTGAATATTTATATGAAAGTTTTGTAAAATAAATTACTAGTTGTAATATAGTTTTCAAATATCATATTTTCAATTCAACTGTATGGAACTAGGAAATAGATGTATGTAGTATATATGTAGCCAAGAACGGAAGCCTCAAGGCCATTTGATTGGAGCGTCAAAAGGTAATTAATAGAACTGTTCGATAAATCCTCGTAGACGATTCGAGGTGGAACATATCTGGGTGATTTGGATAAATGAACATTAGCAGGTGTAATCCTAATGATAGAGCGTTATAGAGAGACTATTAATAATGATTATTATTAAGTCACTGAGCTAGAGTCTGCTTTTTATTATGAAAAATGTAATACAACAATATATGTAATTTTTTTCTTATATGTTTACTTTATAATTTGAACTAGTAAACGCCCGCGATTTTGTTCCCGTTAAGGCATAAACGTAACCTATAATATATCCTTCCTCGAAATGCAAGTTTGTTTCATAACAAATTTCATCAAACGCGGTTCAGTGGTTTGGTCGAAAAATAGCAACTGACATACAAGGAGAGTTACTTTCACATTTATAATACTAATATAAATATAATAGAGCTTTTTTTTATTAAATTTACTTCATCCACGGTCTCGCAGACGGCCGTGCTTTTTTACATTTTATATTAAACATTTTGGCGTTTTATATTTTATTCTAAAAATCAGCAGATCTTCGCTGGAAAAAATTTTTGTCGTCTTCTTGGGAGACGTGGCCCACACTGACATTTTTTTTTATTTTATTTTTTAATATTTTATAATAATACATACATGTTGTATAATAAATAATAGATATTATATAATAGAGCTAAAATATTGCTTATGAATCTCACTCGCCTAAAATCCCAGTTGTCCAGTATTAATACCGTGGATTAACAATATGTCAGTTCCAAGCTAATGTCAGGAACGGGTCAAGCGTAAAGTATTTGAGTGCTTACAAATATGTCATAAGTGCTCTTGTTACCCTTTTTTCCTTCAACGGAGCTTAGAGAGGTCGACTCTCTTACTCTCGTGGAAACAAATATAACAAACAGAATAAATAAACGAAAACAACTAGAGATCGGAAATGAAATAACGGTAGGACGAGAAAATCGAAACGTAATTTGTAGACACATATATACACAACAACAACAACAACAGCCTGGAAATTCCCACTGCTGGGCTAAAGGCCTCCTCTCCGTTTAAGGAGAAGGTTTGGAACATATTCCACCACGCTGTTCCAATGCGGGTTGGTGGAATACACATGTGGCAGAATTTCGATGAAATTAGACACATGCAGGTTTCCTCACGATGTTTTCCTTCACCGCTGAGCACAAGATGAATTATAAACACAAAATAAGCACATATACATAGTGGTGCTTGCCTGGGCTTGAACCCGAAATCATCGGTTAAGATGCCTAAACCGATGATTTCCTCATGCTCGGATGTGAAGGAAAACATCGTGAGGAAACCTGCATGTGTCTAATTTCATCGAAATTCTGCCACATGTGCATTCCACCAACCTGCATTGGAATAGCGTGGTGAAATATGTTCCAAACCCTCTCCTTAATGGAAGAAGAGGCATTAGCCCAGCGGTGGGTAATGTACAGGCTGTTACTTTACTTTCAGTTAATGTATTATTAACTATTAACCAGTATAATAAGTGACGGTTTAAAATTAGTTAAATTAAATGATTGTTAAGGTTGTCGGATAAAACTATGACTACCAGTAGAGATATATACTATTGTAAAACGTTTTTTGTATAAATACATACACATTAAGGTAACGTAACAGAACAGCACGGCTGAGGAGACAAAATAAAATTAAAAATTAAATTTTTATATATCTTATTCAACCCGTAGAAAACCGGGTATATTAGCTAGTAAAAACATATATAATTTATATATGTATAATAGAAATAACTGGTAAACCTATCGAATGTATAAATATTAAAAGGAAGGTAATTTGTATTAATAAATATTTAATAATTAAATACACTTGGGAAAAGTAAAAATTACATATTATCATATGTTATGTTACATATACATACATATGTTAAACTTAATTAAAAGATTCTTTATTAAATAAAATAAAGAAATAAATCCTCGAAAAAAATTATATATAAACTATAGACTTTATTCTTAGACCAAATAACTTTCCTTGTGAATTGTAAAAAGTTTTTTTTTTATACTATTCTTGTATTTTTTCATAGAATAAATAATAAAGTTGTAATAAATAAATAAACGTTGAGATAATAATAACAAGAAATATTTTACAACATCACATACATTACTCTGATCCCAATGTGAGTAGCTACAGCACTTGTGTTATGGAAAATCAGAAGTAACAACGGTACCACAAACAGACCCAAGATAACACAGAGAACTAATGAAATCTAATGAATTCTGCATCTCGGCCGGAAATCGAACCCGGGAACTTGGGGTGGCTTTTAATAGAAAAGCGGTGTACGCACTACTCGACCACGGAGGTTAAATCCGAAACCATCAAGACAGAAAAAGATCTTCAGAGAATTGTGACCTTAAAATAAAATCATTAATATATAATTAATTAACGCGACATTAACCAATAATTCGATCATTCGGTTACAAATAGCGGTAGTCGAGATATCGGTTAAAGATAAAAGGTCCATCGGTTTTATGAATAGGGTCTACGAAGGTTCTACGAGGGTACTACGATTAGTCTACGGGGAGCCTACGAAGCTCATTTCCAACTTACATCTAATTCCAATAATATTGTTTTTACATTGGCGTTTGGACTTTTTATAACACATTCATTATCCATACGAATTAATAACGCATTGCTTTTAGTAAAAAAATTAGGAAATGAAATTTGGTTCGTGTATTTTTTTTCTGGTAAAAAGTTTACGAAAAATTGTGCACGGTTTTTTTTGTATACATTCATGTCTTGAAAATAATTGTTGAAAAGAGTGTGTTTGCATTTTTTAATTACGAAAGTTTCTTTTATTCATTATAATGTGTGTTTTGTACTTTTTTCGCTGAATTGTATTGTACCTTTTTTTACAGAAAAAAAAAACACATTATTTGCTAAATAAATTTCTTGTGTGTGATCCCTAATTTGTTGCTCTATTTAGTTCTTTTGTATCCAATGAAAATCACTTTCATTTGCCGAGCGCTGAAGATCGCAATTTTTGTCAAAAATAAAAAAAAAACACAGAAGAAAATTGTAGGTCTAATATGCTCTACACGTTGTATTACAAATTTTTCGATATTTATGAACAAAAATAAAAATTTGCATAAAACCAAATTTGTGCCCTAAATTTTTGGCTTTTTGATCAATATCTCGATAACGATGTTTGAAACGCTAAATTTGGTTTGGACTTAATTGTAGAGCACAAAAATCTACAAAAAACTTTCGAATCTCTTTGGATAACCGAGTTATTGCCGAGAAAAAAATTTCATCCCTTTTTACAAGATGGCGCCTTTAGCGTCCCAGAAATCTTGGTCGAAAAACTCAATGAGATTTTCTGGTATCCTCTAAAATATATCAAAAAATTGGCTTGTTATTTTCATTTGTATGTATGATTGGACTAAATTTAATAAAAACTATCAATACAATATAAATAATATTAAAATCCGAAGTGTTTATTTACAAGATAAATGAAAATAATCAACATATATATACAATAATTAAGGTTGTTTCGTATATGTTAGCTGATTATATTTGCAAAAGTTTATCTGATAAAAATACACACAACTTACAATACAGCAAGGTTATCAGCTTACAAATAGAAACTTTATATTTAAATTTTTATTTTATATTTAAAAAAAATTAATGAAGGCAGTCTACAAACCAACTTGTGATATGAAATCACCTTCACCCATAGACTGAAACAGTAACACCAGCTTGTAAATAACCACTGGACTAATCCCTCTTTGAGAAAAATGTGTAGGCTTTTTCTACCACGCTTTGCTAATGCAAATTGGTAACATAAGAATTGAAGAGGTAGAATTTCATTGAAATGGAGGCTTACGAACACGAGATGAATAAGCAACAGTGGTGCTTGCCTGCTTTAAGTAGATAGATTAATTCGAGAAGAAGGTTTTTGTATATAATACATGGACAATATAGTAAAGAAACACTGATCATTTTTGAAGTTTCTAATGTGATGTCGTAACATCCCATGTAGTATATTTATTATCAGTATTCTACCTGTGCAAAGCCGAGACTGGTCGCTAGTAACTTATATTACAAAAATAAACTTTGGTAAAGGTTCTGAGAAGTGGGAATCCCCCAGATGGACATCCAACGCGGCTTCAGAGTCTTTGTAGTACTACTGAACTTTTTAATTTACACCTCACTGGAACGTAATAAAATGACATCAAAATCCAATATATCAACTCATATCAAAAGGCATACAGTAGAATGTAATAAATATATATTTAAAAAGTCCAATTAGTATAATGAACTGAATGGCATACACAAGGCTTTTCATGAGGTTAGTTATTAGCAGGCTGGCTAATGGGCGAATGATGGTAAGTCTCAATCTTTCATGGACCATTGGTGCAGTAAGAAATAGTAACAAAATCAAAAACAAAATCTCTATTCAAGTTTTGAAGCGAGGGCGCAATTATGTACCGTACGCCTAGCGTCGTGAAAGTGTGCAGAATTGATCCTGACCCCTTGGGCAAACATCATCCCCACCAATACAAGTGATAAGTTTAAGAGTACAGGTCTAGGAATATAAGTAATTCCTTAAATAATTGGGACATTTGATATATGTGCTATTGTGGGGTGCTATTCACCCAGACAGCGCACAAAGCGGAGTAGTCTTGGTATCCAATAGAGTACTTTAAATTTAATTTATGGTAGCTAGATCATTAAACTCTCGTGAAAAATGACTACCACCCACATTTGCAACACTCGTGAGTTGATAGCCTTGAAATAATGTAACTATCTTCTTGAAGGTACCCAAGTCGTATCGGTTTAAAAACAGCCGGCGAAAGCTAGTTCCAGGGGCTTGTGAGAGGTGGAATATGTTCCAAAATGGCTGATTTGTGGATTTTCCGACATCTAATTAGTACGGATAAAACTTGGAATTGTGACGAGATATCTGAAGGTATTTTTTTATATGTTATAGGTTGGCGGACGAGCATATGGGCCAAATGATGGTAAGTGGTCACTATTACCCATAGACAATGACGCTGTACGAAATGTTAACTATTCCTTACATCGTCAATGTGCCACCAAACTTGGGAATTAAGATGTTATGTCCCTTGTCCCTAGTGTGCCACTGTAATTACACTGGCGCACTCTCCATTCAAACCGGAACACAACAATACTGAGGACTGATGACTGAGAACAACCGATGAGTGGGTGGTACCTACCCAAACGGGCTTACGCAAAGCCCTACCACCAAGTAAAAACAGTCGGGTTTATCAAAACACAATATACTCATATCATAACACAAAAACAAACTCATACAATATTAGTAAGGATTATTCTACACCCACGGGCGCTGACCAGAGACGATTAGCGCGGGTAAAGCCGGGTGGAGCGGTAAGCTTATAACTGAGGGAATTATTAATGTTGAGAAAATTAAATACGCTGTATATGTCTGTTCGTATTTTTAATTCGTTACTTATTATACAGAAATTATTTATACAGCTTGAATACTTAATGATATTGTAGCGCTGTTTTCTTTTTTTTAATTCAAAAAAAGAATTTTATTGCGATTGTTTTTTTTTCTTTTCTTAATATGAATTAATTATTTTCTTGTTTAAGATATATTACTGTACGGTCTGGTATTTTTTAATCTGTAATATTATATTTGTTTTCGTCTATGTAACGTATTTTATAATTATTATATTTGTTTACAGTTTAATATACATTACATACAATTATATATGTATGTAATATATCCTGCCCGGATGTCAAGTATTAACTCGTAGTCTTTTTATCACGATCACTAACTAAAACAAAGTCTCCAGGCTGTCTGTCTGTATGTTTGCGATAAACTCTAAAACTACTGAAGGAATTTTCGTGCGGCTTACAATAATAGATAGAGGAATTCATCAGGACGGTTTAGGTATAGAATTTATTAAGGTTTTGTGTAAATAAATCAAAATAGAACGACAAATGTGAAACATGAAAAAAAAATTAAAAAGATAATTTATGTCCCATGCGCAGCTTGTCCCAGGCACAGATCGTCATATATCCTTTATTGAATAATTTGTTGTTTTTTTTCTTATCAATCAAACTTAATGGTAGGTTGGTAGCCAACCATAAAGGTAAGTATTTTAATCTGTATCTTTCCCTGCCGTCAGTTAAATTTCGTAAGCTCTGTTCATTAAATATTACTGAGTTCGCTCACCAACGGTCGCTTTGTTCGCTCCGGGAATAAATTAAATACATAAATAAGTAAATATATACTACGCTCAGATTCGAAACTGTTGCTATTAATATTTTATCAAATGTATTTTTCTTTTGACTTTTTTTTTAATATTCAAATAATTTATTGCAAACTGTGGGACGACCAACAGAAATCTATCTATCTATTATTAATCTATCATTAATGTATTATTATTGCTTTTGTATGTGTTTGTAATTTGGCTCCTGATTTTTGTTTTCTTTTTATTCTATTGAGTTTTTTTAGTCGCGTTTAATACTGTAGTTTAATTATCACTTATTTTTTCCTAATATTTGATTTAGAATTGTAATATACGCTTATGTTTTCAATGCTCGTATAGTACGACACAAATTAGATGTAGCATCGGAAAATGCAATGGAATGCAAATAAAACCGATTACTGCCGATTTACACAACCGATAGAAATAGCTCCCTATCTCGCCATTCGACGCTATTCGTCGCTATAGAATCACGCGTCAGAGAAAGCAAGTGTATTAAATCGACGCGTCTAATTGACAAATATATTAGGTTATATGATATTACAAGTTATTACATTTGTGCAAAGATCATATTCGCATGAGGAATAAATGTTGATAATTTGGGTACTCAATTCGGATGTGATCGGTTTTACGAATTTTGCCGATGCGACATCTAAGTTGTGTCGTACTATAATCTGTATTAATTTAAAAAAAACTGTATTGGTCAATCATTTCTTTGTATTTTGAAAGGCAAATCTCAAACTCTGTCAGGATAAGCATATTTTATAATTTACAATACCATAATATAAAAACTAAACTATGAGGTTATTCTTCGTAGACTTGGTAACGCTTGCCATCTGCAAGCGACTTCTAAACAATAATTGCGGCGTTCAATATTCTCGCCAACATGAGGCGACAAGCTGTCAAATATTGTTTTCTAGTAATTTAAAAGATGGCGCTAGTGGTCCGCTGTCATATTTAATCATACAGCGGATTTGATTAAAAAAAACATCAAAAAAGGTTTTCAAAAAAAAGTTTAGTTTGCTTTCCGTATTTTAATTCTGATTTACTAACTGTTCGTAGTTTAATTTTGTCGAATAAGTACAATTATTCGTACTTTACGTTTGAACAGTGAACGACAATTGGGGCTCAATTTTTTTTTTTTTTTTGTCGATGAGGCTTTGAGTCGTTCCGCAAATGCTATCGAAATAATTGGTTATTAAAGAAAAAAAATAAAACAAGAATAAATAATAAAGTATCGTGGGAAAACCGGTTGGGACGATTTAATTTTTCATATTAAATAAAATACACAATGAAATAATTTAACGACCTTTGAGAATACTAAAATGACAATTATAAAATCGTTATTAAAAATACCGTATGAATTTATCTTTAAATACATATAATAATATTGGAGTGTTTGTTTGTAATATTAAACTAAATGCTTTTTACTAAATGAATATGTATGTATGTTACAGTTAAAACGCATGTTTGGTTACAACTCGTTTTTCATTGTTAAAACTAGTTTTTGCTTAATACGTTAAAACCAGAAATATCAAGTTAAAACTAGAATTTACCACTGATATATTATTTGATTATCAGGTGAAACTAGTTGTCTAATCGAGCTGTAGTTAAAACTAGTACTAGAAAACCCAATTTAGGATTAAAACAAGATATATGTAGTTTTAATGTTGATATGTTTGGTGGAGTTCGATATTTCGACATTATCTACGAATGTCTTGTTCACGAGACTGAAGTTTGCGGGTAGAGGTTGATAATGTTAGAAGTGTCCATATCGGACTACATCCATTCCCGTAGGTTTGCTAAAAAAAAAAATAATAACAAAAGTAATGTATTGCAATGTTCCTTACCTAGTAAAAAAAGTAAAAGTAAAATAACAGCCTGTAAATTTCCCAGTGCTGAGATAAAGCCTCCACGTCCATTAAGGAGACGGCTTGGAACATATTCCACCACGCTGTTCCAATGCGGGTTGGTGGAACGCACATGTGGCAGAATTTCGATGAAATTAGACACATGCAGGTTTCCTCACGATGTTTTCATTCACCGCCGAGCACGAGATGAATAATAACACAAATTAAGCACATATATAAAGTGGTGCTTGCCTGGGTTTGAACCCGCAATCATCGGTTAAGATGCACGCATTGTAACCACTAGGCCATCTCAGCTCCCTACCTAACAAGTAGACAAAAACGTTAATATAGTTTCAAAGAACTACTTATTATATACTTCTTGTGTTAAATTTCCAGTTAAATTGTAGAAAAAGTATGATTACTAGGAAGTGCAAGTTGTCGTCGTTAGTCAATAAAATTGTTTGAAATTTGAGATTAAGTAACAAGAGCAGGTAAGCGGTGCCATTAAATAAATTAACCCCTTCTCCTTTTTATAGAATTACCAAGTAATGGTATTTGTTGTCAAAGAATATTTACAAATATTTTAAGAATGCTTTCATTTGAGTTTTCACGTTTATTTTTACGAGATTTATATAAAACTAGCGATCCACCCCGGCTTCACACGTGTGCTCTGATACTAGATATACTACAGAATTTGTTTATTTACGACATCACATTACAAACTTCTAGAATTATCAGTGTTTCTTTACTATATTCTCTATGTATTATATACAAAAACCTTCCTCTAGAATCAGTCTATATTTCAAAAGAAACCGCATCAAAATCCGTTGCGTAGTTCTAAACATTTAAGCGTACAAAGGGACATAGGGACAGATAAAGCGACTTTGTTTTATACAATGTAGTGATAACAAGCCGGCCTGACAGATAAATTTCACAAGAGTGTGTGCAAATACAGAAGCATATTCTATACCCTTGCTTTCAAAACCCATTGGTTCAGACACAGAAACTTTTCCGGACCGAAACTTCCAGACCCCAGGATGCTAATGAGATCTCTTCAACTGAAATATCCGGTAACAAATTTGAATATAGAACATCAGAATCTAAAGCTACCTTCCTATAATAAATTCAAAACAAAAGCGTTCTCATTCCAGAGCGTTGATCACCTCTGACCTTGTATTGCGTATTTCATTCCCATAATTACCCGCTCCGCTCCCGATCCGCTCATTCCATTCACGTGAATACAACGCATTGTTGCCTTCTTTGTTCGTTCACTCTTTGTAAATTTAAAAAAACAAGACACAATGCCCATCACTTTTCTAATGCGATTATAATTTACATTCGTTCATATCGCTCATTCTGTCATTCAGCAACGTGAATGACTGGCAATTTTTGATGTAACTTTTGAGTACAGTTCTCTCACTTTCATTCACAATTGGACTTAATAGCAAACATTTTTTTATGTTTACTAGCTATTACCGCGACTTGGTATGAGTTTAAATTGAACTAATAAGTTATTATTGTGTCCTAAGTTACAACTTATTACATCAGCTATTTGCCAGTGAAAGGCCAAAATTGGTTCGTTCCAGAGATTAGTCGAAACAAACAGACAGACAGATAAACAGACAAATATGCGCATTTAGTATAAGGTCATTATTTTATTATTACAAACAAACACTCCAGTTTTATTACATGTATATAGATATCTATAAAATTAAAAACTAAACTAATAAAAATCTAAAAAGTATATCTGTTTGGTTGATCGCGCTAATTTTGATAACTAGTGGTCCGATATGAAAATTTCTTTTTGAGTTAGATAGCCTTATTGAGGAAGGCTAAATGGTACATCACGCTACGAACAATAGGAGCAAAATCATGGATGACAAAATCTGTAATTCAGCCAAGCAAAGTTTTTAATAAAACCTTTTTCATTAATTATGTTTTAATGCGTCAAGTTTTTCATATTTTTTTAAATATTTTCTTTGTACAAATTAAAAACTTATTATTGTATACATATATAATATGTACAGTTTAATTTAAAGAATACTATACCTAGAACAGTTTGTTAATTTTAAATTCATTGCGACGGTTTCGAAGTCACACCCAATACGGGTGCGCCGGTCAGCCACGTACAGTACGACACAACTTAGACGTAGCATCGGCAAATTCAATAAAACCGATTACTGCCGATTCACACAACCAATAGAAATATCTCCCTATCGCGCAATTCGACGCTATTCGTCGCTATAGATTCTCGCGTCGAATCAAGCAAGTGCATGTAAATCAACGTGTTAAATTGACGAATATATAAGGTCATATGATATTACAAGTTATTACGTTTGTGTAAAGATCATATTCACATAAGAAATAAATATTGATAATTTGGGATAGCGTACTTAATTCGGATGTGATCGGTTTTACGAATTTTGCCGATGCTACATCTATGTTATGTCGTACTATACGTGTAACTAAACTTTACAAGGGTATTTATAAATACTATGATAACATATTTTCCATCAAAACATACATATATAAATTAATGTACCAATGTAGTATTCTTTATTATATGATTTAAAATATAGTACATATATGAACAATTTAAGAAGATATGAAATAAAATATTAATCGATAATTATTATATAATTAAATAAAATTTACCTTAGTTTGATGTCAGTTAAACCATTATCTGCTCACAGGACACAAACACGTTTTATTAAAAGCACAGAAACACAACACGGCACAGACACAGCACGGCAGTTGATAAACTTTTGTGTTTATTCGTAGCAACCCGACCGTTCGCTACGGCGCCCGACAGGAAACTAAAGCTTGCCGTAGAGGCTATAAGGATCTATTAAAGCGCGAGTTGAGAATTAAAAAATAAAATATACTAATATACATACATATATCTTACTCATATTCATAATTACATATTATTTTATTACTTTTCTATTCCAATTCGAGAAAGCTTTTACTATCATAGTTTTAAAATTAATCGTTTATTTAAAATATGTTAACAAATTGTGTGATATAAAAGTTATAACATAATACTTGATATTCATATTGTTTTGTATAAACTTATAATATATCATTAAATGAAAATTAAGGAACAATTTAAGCCTTTGTTGTAACATTTTTTTTGTGATATAGGTTGGCGGATGATTATATGGGCCACCTGATGGTAAGTGGCCACCATCACCCATAGACAATGACGCTGTAAGAAATATTAACTATTCCTTACATCGTCAATGTGCCACCAACCTTGGGAACTAAGATGTTATGTCCCTTGTGCCTGTAGTTACACTGGCTCACTCGCCCTTCAAACCGGAACACAACAATACTGAGTACTGTTATTTGGCGGTAGAATAACTGATGAGTGGGTGGTTCCTACCCAGACGGGCTTGCACAAAGCCCTACCACCAAGAAAAATATAAAGAATTATGTTTAAATATCTGTAGCAGACCTCAACACAAGCATTATTTATAAGTCTGTTTTGGACAAATTCTCATATGTTCAAAATCTATAAACTTTATTAAATTAAGCTCATAAAAGTACTCATTAATGATCGTTTTCAACCGACTTCAAAAAGGAGGAGGTTCTCAATTCGTCCTATTCTCGTATTGTTTTTTGATAGATATACTGTAGGGTTTTCTTGGGTGACACCGGCTACAAATATAACAATAACTATAACTACGTTATATAATCGTAAATCGACTTTTAAGTAGTCTAATATTTTTCATTTCGTCTTACCTAGGAGGACTCTAAAAATATGTTGAATACGCAATTATTTTTATTACTTTTTAGTGCATATTCATTTGTTTTAAAATAATGTTATGTTTGAAGTCGATTTATCTTTTTATATATAGAGTGTATAACTTAAAGCTACCTCCGGTTCGAAAAGTAAACTATACTGAGATGAGAGAAAAACGACGAAAATATCAGTAGTTGCTTTTTTCCATTGGAATAACACAGTATATCAATGAAGTATATAAGTAATGTAAGTGCATTTATTGTTATTGTATAAACTCAAATGACTTTGATTTCTGCTTTTATTGAATACATTATAAAAGTGTTTTGGTATAATCTTTTTTTAATATATACATACCTACCTATTGTATATGATTGTCGCTCATCGTTTCATTAAATCAAATTATTTACGATCGATAAAAATGCGTGGAATTAATTAAATTAATACATGTTGACTTCCAGGCATGATACATACATAATTAATTGTAATTAATCAACATGACTGTATTTTTAAATGCTGAAAAATGTTAATTATTAAGTTTCTTGCCGATTCTTCCCGGTAGAATCTAAAATCCGAACTGGTGGTAGCTTCACTTAATATAGTTGTTAACAACGCATCGCAATCAATCCGTTAATAATTTAGAATGTATATTTAGAACCTTATTTAAGTTGATTATAAATTTAGAGTCGAGATGGCCCAGTGGTTAGAAAGCGTGCATCTTAACCGATGATTGCGGGTTCAAACCCAGGCAAGCACCACTGATTCATCTGCTTAATTTTTCTTTATAATTCATCTCGTGCTCAGCGCTGAAGGAAATTTCATAGAAATTCTGCCACTTTTGTATTCCACCGCATCTTTAAAATGGCACAATGAATTTTGATACGGTTTTTTTAATAGATAAAGTGATTCGAGAGGAAGGTTTTTGTGTATACATATAACAAACACTGATAATTTTAGAATTATAGTTTTATGTATTTTTATATCATTTTATTATCTTAAGTATGTATTAGTGTATGATAGAGATATATATTATTTATACATAATAGTTATATATATAGGAAGTATAAGTATTTGAGTGTAAATATTTGTATGTAAGTTTATGACTGCATCGCCTACGCCGATGGTTTTGAAATCTCCCTCTGATTGGATTGTCTGGAAGAGATGGCTAATAAGAGTTAATGTACTTCTTTTTTTTAATTATTTTTTTGTATTTTATTAATTTTGTGTTACTTTCTTTTTTTGTTTGTGTTGTGCAATAAAGAATATATATTAATTCATTCATAAAATAAACCATTTCTATCGTATTATTAGTATCAGTATTGCACACGTGTGAAGCTGGGACGGGTCACTGTTTTTTTTTATAAATAGCAATGTATTTACTATGAACGATTATTATTATTGTAGACGTTGGCGGCGCAAGATCGAATCTTAATGTGAGCAAGATACAGTTTGCGAGCCCTTTGTTGTTTTACAGTACTCTGATCCCAATGTTATGTTATACTTTTTCAAATTTCCGGCGCGAGGCCCTTTGCACCGCCAGGCCGTGGGTGCCCTACACCCCCTACGCCTTACGCCGATTACTCTAGTAACAGCCTGTACATTTCCCACTGCTGAGATAAGGCCTCCTCTTCCATTAACGGGTTTCGAACATATTCCACCACGCTGTTCCAATGCGGGTTGCTGGAACGCACATGCGGCAGAATTTCGATGAAATTAGATACATGCAAGTTTCCTCGCGATGTTTTCCTTCACCGCTGAGCACGAGATGAATTATAAATACAAATTAAGCATATATATAGTGGTGCCTGCTTGGATTTGAACCCGAAATCATCGGTTAAAATGCACGCGTTCTAACCACTGGGCCATCTCAGCTCACTCTGCCTGCTTAATAAACATTGTTTATGAAAATAGAGAGAACAAAACATTTGCTGTTCTGGCCCACCTTCCTTTTTATCAATGTTATCTGAAGTAATATTATAAATGTGAAAGTAACTCTGTCTATCTGACGCTCTTTAACGGCCAAACCAATGAACTGATTTTGATGAAATTTCGTGTGAAGCTAACTTGAACTCCAATTAAGGCTACTTTATGCCTAAGAACGAAACCGCAAACGACAACTAGATATACAGGGTTATTGGTAATTCGACGTACATCTGCTAGGAGGTATTAATTTTAACCCCCATATGCATGATCCAAAAGTAAACCATTTTTGAGTAATCACGTTTTTTAACTTAAATGTGTCAAAAAATGCAACTTCAAAAATTTATTTAGAAAAAATTATCAATTAAAATCTATTTTTTTTCTTCTGATTTATAAAAATTAATATACAATGAACATTTGTCTATATACATATATGTATGTATACATAGGCCAATAATTCAATAAATAACTGAGACCACGCTTATTAATCTATACTTTTAATATACCTTATATTAATTAATACAAGTTAATATTATCAATGTTCTTTTGACAATCTTCAAAATTTTAATGGGTCAAGTAAAAAATAACCGTGGAATTATATTAGAGAAACGACAACCGTGCCCCAGGAAGTAATTTGATCATCCATAATTTATGTCTTTCTATAATGGTTCTCGTTTAGCGATTCTCGTCTATAAATCATTTTACAGTTGAAACACTTCGACGTTCGAATAGTGCAAACTATTTTATTTGACATAAAATTGCTGATAATCCAAAAGCCGAGATGGCCCAGTGGTTAGAATGCATCTTACTGATGATTGCGGGTTCAAACTCAGGCAAGCACTTTTCCAAACTTGTCCTTTGTTAACTAATTATCTTTATAATTTTTGTAAATTTTGTACTTAAATGTATTTAAATATTTAATATATAAATTATTAAATATAAAGCAAAAATCTTAATAAAAAAGCATATTATTCAATACATGATTATATATACATGATAGAAATGTTACCTACATTTGTTGACTTACAGGCGGGATGTATTGTATACACACATAACTGTATTTGTATAACTTAGTATATTAAAGGAGGTGGGTTCGAGACATATTCCACCACGCTGTTCCAATGCGGGTTGGTGGAATGCACATGTGGCAGAATTTTGATAAACTTAGACACATGCAGGTTCCCTCATTATGTTTTCTTTCACCACCGTGCATGAGATGAATTATAAACACAAATTAGGCACATGTATATACTGGTGCTTGACTGCGTTTGAACCCGAAATCATCGGTTAAGATGCACGCGTTCTTACCACTGGTTTTAGTATATTAATTATAATTAAATATTGAATTAAAGTAACTGCATTTAAATCGGTAGTAGTTTCCCTTAATATAGTTTGTAAAATGTCGATTTAAAAGTGCTTACATTATCTACTTGAATAAAGTGTATTTTGATTTTAATTCTAAAACAGAATAGGATATAAGAAGCAGTGGCTGATTTACCAATAGGCTAAGTAGGCTGGAGCATAGGGCGGCAAATTTAGCCGAAACTTGTTATTATCTTACAGACATAAAAAAGAATTATAATTATATGTATAACTGGCAGAAATATCACCTAGTTCATAATCATACTAATAACTAGAAAAAACCGATGTAATGATGACGATAGAACACAAATCATAAAGTTGCAATTTCAGAATAAATGTAATCAACATGATTGTGAACTAAACTAACGTATTGAAATTCAAGAGTCAGTTGGGGCAGCAAAAATTGAATAGCCTACTAGCCTACTAGCGGCAAATAAATCCGCCACTGATAAGAATTAAAACATACAATGTTAACAAACTTGTTTTCAATAATGATAACAGTCGAATCTCGCCCGCTAAACGAACACTGGTTTTTCAATGAAATAAACTTTTTTCCAGTTAAATAGAATCGGCATTTCGAAGCGTTCTTGACGATTCCGAGCTCTAGCAAAATTCTATTTGAATAAAAATCATTTGAATTTATTTTCTACAGATGTTTTTAAAACTTCCAATGATGCGATTAGATTTTTATTATAATTAAATTATTTGCTTTTTAAAAAAAGTTATAGATTTTTATGATAGTCAAATCAAATCAAAATATACTTTATTCAAGCAGGATTTTATAAGCACTTTTGAATTGTCATTTAACAATTATATTAAGTGAAGCTACCACCAGCTTAGAAAGTATATAATACCGAGAAGAACCGGCAAGAAATTCAATAGTTACTTCTATCAACATTTAAAAATACAGTCATGTTAGCTAATTACGATTATATATGTGTGTTATTTATTCTGCATGGAAGTCTACAATTATTAATACCACGCTTGTATTGAATAATATGCCTTACCAGTGATTTTTTTGCAAATGAATTCAATTTATGAAACGGAAAACTTAAAAAAAGGTTAGGTTAGTTAAAGTAACAGTATGTAACACAGCTGGCCTAAGGCTATTACCCTCTAGAGGAGAATCTTTTTAGATTCCAACACACTGCTCCAATAACGACGTTACAGCACTCGGTGATATGAATTAATAATACAAATTATAACGATCAATCACGGAGCACGTTATTAATTATTAACACAAATTAAGCACATGAAATTTCAGTAGTGCCTCGGTTTGAACTCGAAGTCTTCGGTAAATATGCACGTTTCCATTATACATTATGATACAGGGTTATTGGTAATTCAACGTATCCCCGAATATATATGTATTTCCACTATTGTCTTCTGTGGTCATACCGGCTCCAAATATAACAATAACTATAACCAAGTTATATAATTGTAAATCGACTTTTAAGTAGTTTAATATTTTTCATTTCATTTTACTTAGGAGGACTCTAAAAAATATGTTGAATACGCAATTATTTTTATTACTTTTTAGTGCATATTCATTTGTTTTAAAATAATGTTTTGTTTGAAGTCGGTTTTCTTTTTGTTACAATTTTTATTTATTTACAACACGGTGGTTAGAACGCGTGCATCTTAACCAATGATTGCGTGTTCAAACCCAGACAAGCACCACTGTATATATATGTGTTTAATTTGTATTTATAATTCATCTCGTGCTCGACGCTAATGGAAAACATCGTGAGAAAACCTACATGTGTCTAATTTCATAGAAATTCTGCCACATGTGCATTCAACCAACCCTTGGAACAGCGAGGTGGAATATGTTCCAAAACCTCTCCTTAATGGGAGATGGCCTTAGCCAAGCAGCGGGAAATTTGCGGGCTGTTACTTTTTTATAGGTCTGAGTAACTCAGTAATCCAGTATCCCAGAAAATGGTTATCAATTAGCGACAAAAAGCGTTTTTATTCCTTTAAGAGTTTATTTTATGATTCAGTTTATTATTATAACTCTTTACTGAGGAGGATTTAAATTATAAACTTCTGTAGTATTCGTAGGACGGATTTGAAACCGCAAAGTAGGTTCTGTTTATGTAAGGCATCCCGGCTTTTGGGAGAGAGCTTAACCAACTTTGTTTATATATGGTTTTTGTTCACTGCAAGTCCGTCTGGCTACTTATTCTCAGCATCCTTCGTGTAGAGATTAACGACAAACACAGGAGTACTTATAAAAAGAGACGATTGTTACGATGTGAACGGTGCCTTGTCACAGATACAAGATTGGTTTAAAGTAAATAATTTGGTTTTGAATACTCAAAAAACAAAATGTGTAGTTTTTACCCTACCCAATGTTAGAAAACAAAATTATAATATATCTTTAAGCGGTGGCCCGCTTGATGTAGCCGATACTACGGTGTTCTTGGGAATAGAATTGGATTCCAGACTTCAGTGGAGTCCCCATTTGTCGTTTATTTGTCGTTTGATACCGCTCGTTTAGTTTATTTTGGTTATTTTCACAGTATTATGTCATATGGCATATTACTTTGGGTAACGCTGCAGACATTGAATCTGTCTTTATTTTACAAAAGAGACCAATTCGGTTTATTTATAATCTTGGAGCTAGAGACTCTCTTCGGGATGTTTTTAACAGAGTAAGAAAAAATAGAATAAATACTCACTGTTGCGTCGCAATACATTTACAACAATATCATGTATATTCACAGTAACATTGATCACTTTGATAAAACAGTGATAATCATTGTATATGCACTAGAAGTAAGGACAAGCTTATAACGCCAAGTTTTAGACTCCGCAAAGTCAATAAATCTTTCTTCGGGCAAGGTATCCATTTCTATAATAAAATTCCGCAGACATTTTTAAATTTGCCGTCTCGTAAATTCAAATCGTTAATAAAAAATACATTGGTAAAAAAGGCGTATTATTCGATAAAAGATTTTGTAGATGATAAAAAAGCGTGGAATTAATACCTTTTGACTTCCAGGCAGGATATATTAATTTAAAAAATTGTATTAACTAACATGACTGTACTTTTTTTTAAATGTTGAAAAAGAGTAACTATTGAGTTTCTTGCCGGTTCTTCTCGGTAGAATCTACTTTCCGAACCGGTGGTAGCTTCACTTAATTGTTATATGACGATTCAAAAGTGCTTGAAAAAGCCCACTTGAATAAAGTATATTTTGATTTTGATTTTGGTACCACCACCCACCCACTCATCAGATATTCTACCGCTAAACAACAGTACGCAGTATTATTGTGTTCCGGTTTGAAGGGTGAGTGAGCCAGTGTAACTACAGGCACAAGGGACACAACATCTTAGTTCCCAAGGTTGGTGGCACATTGGCGATATAAGGAATAGTTAATATTTCTTACAGCGTCATTGTCTATGGGTGATGGTGGCCACTTACCATCAGGTGGCCAACCTATTCCATAAAAAATAAAATAAAAAAATACAAGGTAATTGTAATTTTAATCAATAATCAACTAGAAATTATTTTTGACGATGTTAAATATTTATTAATCTAATTTATTTTCACGATACATTTGGAATAAAAAAATATTAATTACCATGCTAAAGCAAAATTATGAAGTTAGTCATTAAACAATTCTTGGTACGGGTGCAAAGAATTTCATTAAAAGTAACTCCTCCACCGGTGACACGAGGGCTGGTTCGTTTTTTACCCAGAGGATCGGAATTGCGATTCAACGGGGAAATTCTAGCATTCCTGTCACCATTCCTCGTCAGGATTTATACAGACTATATTTAATTTTTATTTGTGTATAGTTAAGAATTATGTAAATAAAGATTTTTTTTAATATTATATGTGGCAAACGGGCAGAAGGCTCGCCTGATGGTAAGTGATTACCACCGCCCATGGACATTTGCAACACCGAAGGCAGATGCTTTGGCCTTTAAGGAAGGAGTACGCTTTTCATGGTTCCAAAGTCGTATCGGTTCGGAAAAACCGCCGGCGTCAGCTGATTTCACAGATTGGTTATGGGAGGCAGAAAATGTCTTTAAAATTTTATAGATTGTTATATGTATTAAATTAAATCTTTTGAAAAACAAATCTTAATGCACCAATGTTTATGGACATTTATGAAAACAGCCTGTAAATTTCGCTGCGCTAAGGCCTCTTCTTCCTTTTTTTGGGGATAAGGTTTGGAATATATTTCACCACGCCGTTCCAATGGTATTATATTTACTATATTAAATCTTTATAATATTTACTTGGTGGTAGGGCTTTGTGCAAGCCCGTCTGGGTAGGTACCACCCACTCATCAGTTATTCTACCGCCAAATAACAGTACTCAGTATTGTTGTGTTCCGGTTTGAAGGGTGAGTGAGCCAGTGAAACTACAGGCACAAGGGACATAGCATCTTAGTTCCCGAGGTTGGTAGCGCGTTGACGATGTAAGGAATAGTTAATATTTCTTACAGCGTCATTGTCTATGGGTAATGGTGACCACTTACCATCAGGTGGCCCATATGCTCGTCCGCCAACCTATACCATAAAAAAATGCGGTTTGGTGGAATACACGTGTGGCAGAATTTCCATGAAATTATACACATGCACATTTTCTCGCTATGTTTTCCTGCACCGCTGTACATGGACATTTGCATTTATGGCCATTTACCAGTTCGTTTTACTAGTACCATAAACAAACCGAAAAATAGAATAGTGCTTTATCGCAAACATTGTTACGAATTTCTGTGCATAAAACAGATGCTGTTTATACACTGCACTGCGTATGCGTTACATTTTAGATCATCTATTTGCTAATTATTCTGCCGAAAATTGGAAATACGCGGTTAATTGCTGTGTGAGCCAGTGTTATTACAGGCACAAGGGACATCGAATATCCCAGGGTTTTTGATGTACATTGTACAAGAAGTTATGTTTATATATCATACATATAATAGAAGTAGTTTTCCACAGCTTTGCTCACGTTTTAAGAAGTTTTATTTATTTTGTTTACATTTTTTTATGCGAAAAGAAATAGCCAGGAGGTAATCGGTTTCATTCCCAATGTGCGCCATCAAATCAAATCAAATGAAAATAAACTTTAGTCAAGTAGGCTTTTACAAGCACTTTTAAATCGTCATTTTACAATTAAGTGAAGCTACCAACGGTTCGGAAAGTAAAAGCTTATCCTTGCTCTTAGTGCAGATGCAATGATGATCACTGGTTTTATCAAAGTGATCAATGTTACTGTGAATATACATAATATTGTTGTAAATATATTGCGACGCAACAGTCATAAACTCACTGATTATATTTCACACGCAAGCATTAACCTCAAGCATAAGGAATATAACATCTTATGATGCATTGGTGGTAATGATACAATACAGCGGCAATGTTTGAGAACGGAACAAATTAAAAAAAAAAAAGTTAAGGAACGCTTGTGTGCGTAAGGTTACTATACAATTAGTGAGTTTGATAGTTGATAGTTGATAGTTGATGTTTGATAGGAATGAAACGATCGCCTCCTGCCTGTTTCTATTCATATACAATGTGTATCCAAAAAATTTGACAAAAAAGGATCCGCTGAGTTTCTTTCGCCGGTTCTTCTCAGGTCAGGATGTTCGTTTTTCCGAACCAGTGGTACTGTTTCATTTGTCCATCAATAAGAAAGTGTAATGCTTCTACGCTGAATAAAGTAATTTGAATTTGAGTTTGGACCACTTAACATCTGGCTATTCCTTCTAATACAAAACAAAACTTCAATCGTGATTCTATATTGGAAAATGAATTTGAATTCACATACCAAATGTGTAACACGACTTTGGATTTTTAAATTTTGAAAAAGAGTAACTACTGAGTTTCTTGCCGGTTCTTCTCGGCAGAATCTTTCTTTTCAGAACATACCGAACCGGTGGTACCTTCACTTAATTGTTAAATGATGATTCAAAAGTACGTGTAAAAGTCTACTTGAATAAAGTTTATTTTGATTTTAATTTATGGATGGTGTTGTATTGGTGGTAGTGGTACAATACAGTGCCAATCTGACAATGGTGGTGACCACTTAACATCAGGTTTTATGTGAAATTCAACTGTAATTCTATATTGAAAAATGAGTTTGGATTAACACACAAAATGTGCCCTTTATTTGGTATAAAGGAATAACTGCAGATAATCTTATTCCATTTCCCTTTGTTAAACGATCTCGCGGCTTTTGAGATCCATATCGAGGACGACCTCTGCGGGAATTCATGCTGAAAATATTCTTTTACCAAGTATTTTACGATATTTGGTGTCAAAATGTGTAACTAATATTACTTGGTAGTTTTTCTTTCACCAATAATCAGCGCTACATAGTATAAAACAAAGTCGCTTACCACTGTCTGTCCCTATGTATGCTTAGATCTTTAAATTTAAGCAACGGGTTTTGATGCAGTTTTTTTCAATAGATAGAGTGATTCGAGAGGATGGTTTACATGGTTTACAATACATGGTCAATATAGTAAAGAGACACTGATAATTTTAGAAGTTTCTAATGTAATGTGGTAAATAAAGAAATTCTGTAGTATATTTAGCATCAGTATTGCGCCCGTGCAAAGCCGGGGTGGATCGCTACTAGTAAGTATAAAACAAAGTCACTTACCGCTGTCTGTCCCTATGTATGCTTAGATCTATAAAATTAAACAACGGATTTTAATGCGGTTTTTTTCAATAGTGTTGACCCAGCTTCAAATAAACAGGAACATTAAATAATTAACAATATTTAATATCGTTTGCAATATTTATTTTTACAGTTTTCGTCACAATCATCTATTATCTTCCGTATTTAAAAACAGACTAACAATTCCCATGTCAAATTCAATAATATTCTATTTCTTTTATTAATAAAAATGTCAAACGAAAAAGTATTCATTACATTTATATAATTCTGTGACTGAATATAACTCGACAGCTAGAAGTTATACAACCTTTAATGATTATTTATAAGTATTATATTTAAAATACTTTATAGGCTTACATAATTCGAGAGACGTTTCTATGTATAATAATATAGTCACAGTTATTTATTTTACAGGTTTCTAAAGTAATAACGCTGTTAGACATTCAAGGAAAAAATGGTTGGATGAAAAAAGTGTTTAATGTTTCTTACAGCGCCATTGTCTATGAGCGGTGGTGACCACTTACCATTAGGTGGCCCATATGCTCGTCCGCCAACCTATACCATAAAAAAGATTATGCAACGGATTATCTTTTTATGTTGAGACGAAATTCTGTTATGCAGCTAACAGTGACATGGTTGACATCACGCCGTAAGGAAGCGTTTAGCGCTATCCAGGAAATATCCCTCGTTTCTTTCTCCATTCATTCCAATAGCATAAAACAGGGTTTACTAGGTAACCCATTTGTCAGACTGGCAAACTTAAGACATAAATGTTAGCATATTTTAATATGATCATATTCAATTGTTTTAATACATTAAAGTTTTATCAGCATAAATAATTCGATTTAAATAGTTGTTACAATTTGCGTTGATTGTCAACATCCGGTTTTGACTAAATTGTTTTTTAAAATGGATCGAAACCGGATGTTGCTACAATCGAAGGAGAGGCGTGTAAACATTAAATACTAGGAGTAAGCCTAGAAATGGGCATTCTTACTTTAATCGTCGAATTGGAAGGATCGTAAACCGCTTCAGGAGAGATAAAGTATTGATTGTGAGGAGAGTTTTTGTATTATTCCAACATAAAATATGTATAAGGGAACAAATGTGGAATGGAACAAGAGCGCTCAATATGCATCAGATCCTACCAATAAACCTTTTAACGTCAGTAACCGTCAGCTAACTGTACGTGCGGATAATTTTATAAGCCAAGGAATACGTCCCGTCGAATCGAATTATCCCAGTAACTTAATAAGAAAGGTTTTACGCTAAGGATTGGGTCGTATCGTAAGCGAATTTTTATGGTGTACTTATAGCAACACATCTATTTTGTCATTACGCTAGCTACTAAATAGCCAGTCCAAGCGATTATAACACCTGCACGCCATCATTACACCATAAAGAAATAAATAAATATAAGACAACATCACAAACATTACTTACTAAGTAATACTACTAGTAAGTAGCACAAACACCCAGACCCAAGACAACATAGAAAATTAATGATAATCTACATCCGTTGTGTTAGCGCTAGTTACAATGATATTCTAATAAACAGATATGTTATATCCATACTAACCAACAGAAAAAAGTGTGCCGCGCCGGGGACCGTTTATTTAAGTTCATTTTTACATTTCGTTAAAAGTAAAAAGAATAGCTTGATAAAAACTATAAGTAAAGGGGATAACTAAATGTTATAATTACGCAAAACGTATTACTACGTAATTATGATGTATTATAACGTATTACTACGTAAAACGACTAAAGGCAATCGTCCCAATTAGGATGTTTTCTAGTCTTCACTTTTTGCGCGTTTACTGAGTACTGTTATCGCCAAGTAAATGGTTTAAAAATTTCGAACCAATGGGTGAAGATTATAGTTGTAGAGTATTCTAACTTACCAACAGTGGTCAGCAGCATGTTGTCAAGTGTGATGGCAACGATCACGAGCATCAGCTTCCGGGACTCCCGGATGACGTCCCGGTACACCGAAATATTCACTAATAAACCAACTGTCCGAGGTAACCTCTGCGTCTCTTCAGCGGGCGCCATTGGAACGCTATGAGATTCTCCCTAGTCGCTGCGGTGTATATTGAGACTGGGGGAGAAGATGCACGTACCTCATAAATAACCTTCCTCTACAAAGACATCAAATGTTCCAATGCGGGTTGGTGGAATACACATGTGGCAGAATTTCTATGAAATTAGACACATGCAGGTTTCCTTGCGTTGGTTTCTTTCCCGCCGAGCACGAGATGAATTATCAACACATATTAAGCACATGAATATTCAGCGGTGCTTGCCTAAGTTTGAACCCGCAACCACTGGACCATCTCAGCTCAAGTTATATATGCATTGGTTTATTTAATATTCTATAGTATAGCATAGCATAGCGAAACAATAAACACAGGTCTAATAAAAGTCCGAACAAAGGGAAGCTAGAAAAAAGGTCAAGTGATCAAATGCAATTTACACTAGAGTCGGACAAACTTCGAATTGAAATAGATTTTCCATTCGAAACTGAATTTTTGCGTTTTATTCACACTTTGAAATGCGAAACTTTTAATAGATTACAGAGTACACTAGTGATGTTCGCCGGTTTCGCCGACGTTAAAATATTCAATGGAAGTGGTAGCTTCACTTAATTGTAAAATAACGATTCAAAAGTGCTTTTGAAAGCCTGCTTGAATAAAGTTTATTTTGATTTTGATTTTTGATTAAAACTGATCTTCAACTGTCTAAAAATGCGAGTGAAACTGCGTAATACAACGACTTATGCAATAATAATAAATTCTGTAATGTTCTCCAAAACGCGCTTGGAAAAAGATTTTTGTAGTCGGGGTAAGATTGAGTTCGTCATCTTAAGATCTATTTTCGTGTGCTCAGTATGAGCGATAATCTTAGCGATCGAGAATGACATATTGCATCGCAATGATTTGATGTTCAAAAGGTACTTAGAGTTTAAGACTTGATAAAGGAAACAATTTGAAAACTGACTAAGGTTTTCTTACCCTGACTGTACATTACTTAAATCCATATTAATATTATAAATGTGAAAGTAACTCTGAAAAAAATAAAAAAAACAAGCTCTTTCGTGAAAGAGCTCAGTCGTGACCAAAGCGCTGAAACGAATTTGATGAAATTTGGTAAGAAGCAAATTTTAACTCCAAGAAATGACATGGGCTACTTTTTTGTCTGAAACATGACAACCAAAACCCTAAAACGCGAGCGAAAAAATACGTATACGTCTCGGGATGCTCAAGAGAAGTGATAGCTTAAGAAATACGGCTAACGCTGTGAGTTAGAGTGAGAACGAACGAGTCGCTGCCATATGCGTAAAAGAGAGGAAGCCAAATAGACGCCGTAACGCGTTACGTAACGAGGGAGTTTATCCTTCACATAAGAAGCCATTGCTTCAAAAGATCAAAGATGTATATTATTTTTCCAAATGACATATTGCGAATAATAATATACATCTTTGATCATCAAAAACATTAAAATTCGATTTCGAAATTCGAACTCACCGTGAGTTTGGTCTGTAAAACACAGGACCGAGTATCGAGTGTACGTAAAATAAATATAACTGGTGACAATGATAGGGGTGAAAGTGACAATAGTAGTGGTGACCGGTGTTTACGCAGCAAACGTACGAGAAAAAAGGTAGTCCGATATGGTCTAACATTATCAACATCTACTCGCAAACTTCATACTCGTGAACAAGACATTCGTAGATATTGTCGAAATATCGAGCTCTAAACAAGAATAAAAAACATGGTAAATGTTAATTTAGAATCTTATATAATCGGATAATTATTGATGATTGCGAGTTCAAACCCAGGCAAGCAGCACTATATGTATGTGCTTAATTTGTGTTTATAATTTATCTCGTGCTCAGCGGTGAAGGAAAACATCGTGAGGAAACCTGCATGTGTCTAATTTCATAGAAATTCTGCCACATGTGCATTCCACCAACCCGCATTGGAGCAGCGTGGTGGAAAATGCTCCTTATAGGAAGAGAAGGCCTTAGCTCAGCAGGGGGAAATTGCCAAGCCAAGCAAAAAGTTGTTGTTGTTTGGACATCTGATTGCGTTGTAAATCACTTTCCATCAGTTGAGGCTTTGCTTGATGCCATCTGTTCGAATTTACGAAACGGCAAAGTTAACAATGTCTGCGGAATTATAGAAACGGAACCTTGCCCCAAGAAGGATTTATTGCCTTTGCGAAGTCGTTAATTCGTTTAATTAATTCCAAATACTGGCCCTTTCAAACCGTGAGATGATGATGAGATGCTGAGAAATAGATAGTGGCTACTAATGGCATCAGCGCCTTTTTTAGGAATAGCACAAAATAATGCAATAACGAAAAAGGAAAAATAGAAAGAATTCGGATTTTAGCACACCTCAGGAATGAAACGATCGCCTCCTGGCTATTTCTAATCATATACTACTATGTATCTTATTAATTTGACAAAAAAAAAAAAGACCCGCTGAGTTTCTTTCGCCGGTTCTTCTCAGGTCAGAGTGTTCCTTTTTCCGAACCGGTGGTAGTGTTTATTTGACAATCAATAAGTAAGTTTAATGCTTCTAAATTGAATAAAGAAATTTGAGTTTAGAGGTTTTTCTATGAAAACATTGAAATCTACGTTTTTTCTTTGCTTTGTGCAAGCCCGTCTGGGTAGGTACCACCCACTCATCAGTTATTCTACCGCTAAACAACAGTACGCAGTTATTGTTGTATTTCGGTTTAAAGGGTGAGTGAGCCAGTGTAACTACAGGCACAAGGGACATAGCATCTTAGTTCCCAAGGTTGGTGGCGCATTGACGATGTAAGGAAGAGTTAATATTTCTACAGCATCATTGTCTATGGGTGACGACTTACCATCAGGTGGCCCATATGCTCGTCCGCCAACCTTTTCCTTAAAAAAAAAAGAAATTATCAAACTCAAAACTCTTGATTCAAAATAGAAGTGTTACACTTTCTTATTGATAGTCAAAAACTCTTTCACCGGTTTGGAATTTAACACCTCAGACCTGACAAGAACCGGCGAAAGAAACTCAGCGGGATTATTTTTTTTCCTTATCATGTTACATATACAATATATATTTATAATATTACAAATATATTTTTGTTATTTGAAACAGCCTGGAGGCGATCATCTCATTCCCAAGGTGTGCAGTCAACTAGAAATTCATTAGTGTTGTAATATCCTTTAGCACACAAACGCTCTTTAACGATTTTTAGAATTTTATAATTCAATATTGTTGAACGTTTTCTGGGATCCTGTTGTAAAAACGTATATACATTGTCCCAAAAAAGAGTTTCTAACCCTGCGCAATCGGGTACTAGGTGTAACAAGTTTATTCTTATTCCTAGTATTAATGGAATGTACGTCACCTTTTTTGGGAAAATCATTTATGTTTTTGCGTACATACATAACATTTTCAATTAAATTTAGGTCTTAACGAATCTTTTAGGCCCAGGTTATAAATTTCACGAATAGCACTTTTCTGCAGTACAAACATCGTATTAATTTCAACTGCATTACCCCAGAGTAGGATGCCATACGACATTATATTGTGGAAATAACTAAAATACACAAGGCGAGCCGTTTCCACATCAGTCAAAAGTCTAACCTTTTTACCGCATAAACTGCAAAGCTGAGTCTATTCACCAATTTATTTATACGGAAACCCGATTGCTTAAAGTCTATGGTCATACCAAGGAACTCTGTTGATTCTATAACATCTAATGCTTCCACGTTCAAAAGTTCATTTGTTTTAACACTTCTAACATTGGGAAATGTGAATATAATACATTTTGTCTTTTTACTATTTAACATTAGATTATTGACACTAAACCAATGTACTATTTCCGAGAGAGCATTGTTTACATCGTCATACATTTAAAGAAGTCTTTTTATTTTAAAAATTAAAGAAGTATCATCAGCAAACAATACTATCTCGAGTTTGTCACCTAAGAGATGTGGCAGGTCATTTATTGCATATAAACAAGGAAGAGAAATCGACCAAGAATTGATCCTTGAGGGACCCCCACAGTAACTTGAGCCCCGGGAGATCTCTTTCCATTTACATCAACCTTCTGAATCCGATTGCTTAGATACGAAATCAGAAGGCTGAGTGCAGCATCCCTAATTCCTTAATGATGTAGCTTCCTGACCAAAGTTTCGTGTTGCACACAGTCAAAGGCCTTAGATAAATCACAAAATACCCTAAGGCATCCTGTGACTCCTCCCAGGCCTTGTAAATATTTTTAACGAGCTCATCGCCAGCGTCAGTTGTCGAGCGAACCCTTGTAAATCCAAATTGATTGTTTTTTTGCAAATTGTATTTGTTAAAATGTACTAGCATTTGATTTAGTAATAGTTTTTAGAAACTCTTGCTAAGAGTTGATAGTACAGAGATGGGTCTATAGTTGTTGGGGTGTGATGTACTACCTCACTTAAATATTGGCAATACTTTACTATGTTTCATGAGGTCAGGAAACACTCCACTAAGAACACAATTATTGAATAATAAGATACTACTGATACTGTTGACTTCCAAGCAGGATATATTAATTTAAATAATTATATGAACTAACAGACTTTGTATTTTTTAAATATTGAAAAAGAGTAACTACTGATTTTCTTGCCGGTTCTTCTCGGTAGAATCTACTTTCCGAACCGGTGGTAGCTTCACTTAATTGTAAAATGACGATTCAAAAGTGCTTGTATAAGCCTACTTGAATAAAGTTTATTTGATTTTGATTAACAGTTTCTTACATTACCAATGCCTCCCAAACCTTTGGAAATACTTTACACCCCCTGTGCCTATAGTTACTATCTCTTTCATCTTTCAAACCGAAAATATTTTAAATACCAGTCAGGTTTGAACAAAACCTAAAAATTCAAATATCGAACTAAAACAACTGAATCAAAATCGGTTCATCTGCTTACAAACACATACACACAGGTTAACAGTAAAATAAAACAATTTTGTCATAAAAATATTATAATCCTATCAAAATGTACACGATTTTAATCCTTATTTACATAACAATAACATTCAATATCGTCTAACAATTATCTGTTATTTATCATCTTCTTCAATTCTTCTCTCAACATTGCCGCCTCTTGTTCCATATCTTCTAAACTTCTAGCAGGTTTTGCTGGATGACCGGGTTTAACTCTGAAAACATATACATGAATATTTTAGATCAAGTATTTAAACATTAGTTGAATCAAAATTAAATACAAGTTGAATCAAACAAAATCGAATTCATTGCGTCAAGTGGCGAACTAATAGGGGGGCTGGAAGGGGCCGCTCGCCCTGGGCTCCAATCTTGGGGGGCCTCCAAATGCACCAGCATTCCACTGATCAAATCTTAAACAACGCTTTTGAAATGTCCTTATAAATAAGTACGACTTAGATGTAGCATCGGCAAATTCAATAAAACCGATTACTGTCGATTCACAACCAATAGAAACAGCTCCCTATCGCGCTATTCGACGCTATTCGTCGCTATAGATTCACGCGTCAGAGAAAGCAAGTGCATGTAAAGCGACGCGTCGAATTGACGAATATATTAGGTCGTATGATATTACAAGTTATTACGTTTGTGCAAAGATCATATTCACATAAGAAATAAATATTGATAATTTGGGATAGCGTACTCAATTCGGATGTGATCGGTTTTACGAATTTTGCCGATGCGACATCTATGTCGTGTCTTACTATACCAACATAATCTGACTATACAGCTACCTACACTTGTAGACTTATGTATATATATACATATATGTTATATACATAGTATTGTATTAGAACTGTCATCGAGAAATAAAGAAATTGAAATAGTATAATGGCAATAGGTAATAGTAATATTTCTTACGGCGCCAATGTCTATGCCTTTACTATATGTGCCTTGGTGATCACATAAGTTCTAAACAATATATAATATACAAAATAAATACTCACTGATCATGCTTCGCTAATTCCAAATATATCAAATCGTTTTCAATGAAATCTCCTTTCTTCCTCGGCATTATATGACAATGCAAGTGCTAAAAATAATAACATTTTAATTAAATTTAAATATATATTTGACATACAACTAAACTATATGGATAAGAAATATCCTGCTAGAAGGACCAATTAAATGCATTTAGTCAACCTGCTTTGGATGGTAGTGGAATAAAATCTTTATTATAATTGAATAAATAATATAAATAAATAAATATGAGACAACATCACATACATTACTCTGATCCCAATGTAAGTAGCTGAAGCACTTGTGTTATGGAAATCAGAAGTAACGACGGTGCCACAAACACCCAGACCCAAGACAACATAGAAAACTAATGGTAATCTACATCGACTCGGCCGGGAATCGAACCCCGAACCTCAGAGTGGAGTACCCATGAAAACCGGTGTACACACCACTCGACCATGGAGGTCGTCATATGTTTTAATTTATGTTTTAATAGTAATATCAGTATATTTACAAAAAAACCGAATTTAAATGATACTCAGGGAAAATAAATTGTATATGAAATGCAATAAATTTATTATCCTTGCGCTTTTTCAAATTATAATTTGGACTTAAAGCGACGTATAATTATCATTGCATTTTAATATGTGCATATGCATAATGCATGTATATATATACCAAAATAACATTTCTTACAATTTTTGTCGGTCTGTCTGTTTGTTGCGGCTAATCTCTGGAACGGCTGGACCGATTTTGACGGGACTTTCACTGGCAGATAACTGATATAATAGGGAGTAGCTTAGGCTTAACAAAATATATATTTTTTGTTACATTCAAAGTAACGGAAACAGCTAAATTGACCTGGCCATTTAACAGTTTTCCAGTGACCACTGCTATACATACCCTGACTGTCTGCCCCGCGTCAGGACCATCTTGTATAGTGACGGTACAAGATTGGGTTTCGTGAACTTTCTCCATAAGCTAAAAGAATATAAAAAAAAACCTTCAAACAATTATTGCACAATAATTTATATATTTAATTTTTTATTTTTAATCTGTTATTTTAAGCATTTATTGGTGGTAGGGCTTTGTGCAAGCCCGTCTGGGTAGGTACCACCCACTCATCAGTTATTCTAGTGAGTGAGTGAGCCAGTGTAATTACAGGCACTATATATTACATATATTACAGGCAGAATATGGGTCACCTGACGGTAAGTGGTCACCACCGTCTACAGACAATGGCGCTATAAGAAACATTAAGCATTCCTTACATCGTCAAAGCGCCACCAACCTTGGGAACTAAGATGCTATGTCCTTGTGCCTGTAGTTACACTGACTCACCCTTCAAACCGGAACACAACAATACTGAGTACTGTTCTTTGCTGGTAGAATATCTGATGAGTGGATGGTACCCAACCAGGCGGGCTTGCACAAAGCCCTACCACCAATTAAAAATAGCATCATAATCTCACATTTTGGATCAATCGAACAGTTCTATAGAAGTCATCAGCTTCATCGTCAGTCAAGTCCTTATTGCGTTCAGCGACGCGTATCGGAGCCACCAGTACGTGACCTGGGATGACACACCTGGAAATTGGAACATTTAGCAATGGAATGTTCTGGAAGATACAGTCAGAGTAAGAAAACCTTCGTCAGTTTTCAAATTCATTCCTTAACTTGACTGAACTTAAGACTTGATGTCTTAAATTCTTACTACCCTTTGGAACTAAAGCACTAAACTGACATACTTATGAACACTGCTGCTGAACGCTGAACAACTAGCATAATTATGAAATTAAACGAGTGCAACTAAAAATAGTGTAACATCTTTGGACATTGACATTTTTAATTTTACCGTTTCGTAAATTCAATTTAACGACACGAAACGGCAAAGTTAAAAATGTCTGCTAAAACACTCTGCATATCACGTGAAGTGGGGGACTTTGCCCAGTTGTGTGACCTTATACTGATAGTTTTGATGATCATCTTTGTTCATACACATTGGGTAAAAAAATTACCATCAAGAATGGGACTTTTTAGGATGAAATAAGAATATGGTTTCCTCACTTCTTGGACAATTTGGGGGGGGGGGGGTTGGTGAAAAACGTGGGAGCTTGGACTTTTGCTTTCAAAGCTATTCTCAGTCAAATTTCAAAACAAGAAAAAGCTATTTTATTGATAACTAGACAACTAGTTGCCGCCCTCGGTTTCGCCCGCATTTTAGGAATTGGTTGTGATATGTTAGGCAAAAATGTCCTTTCTTGGAGTTCAATTTTGCTTAACAGTCAAAGTCAAAAGTCTTTATTCAAAATGGAAGTGTTTACACTTTCTTATTGATAGTCGAAAATCTACCACCGGCTCGGAATTTAACACACCAGACCTGAGAAGAACCGGCGAGAGAAACTCAGCGGGATCAATAGGCTATTTGACAATGCGAAAAATAAATCGTGAATTATTGTAATCAGTGTATATTATGAGTTTAAAAATGATTATTTACTAACGAAAGTTGAAAATAATACTTAATTTATTCAAAAATCAATAAATAAAAACGCATTATTTCAAACGTTTGTCACGTGACACAAAACGGTCCTGATTGGCCGGGCTTATGATGAAGTCACTTTCTTGTAATCTTTCCTACTATATATACCACAGATTAAAATACAGGAAAGTGACGTCACCGACCCCATTGCAGCGCACTATTGTCCAAGTAGCGTTTTCGCGCGTTATTTAAATATGGAATTTTTAATATGATATTTTTCGGCAAATATGTACTAGAAATAAAAAAACAACTTTGACTGGGTTCCTTAATCTCTACTAAATAATATAAAATGGATTTTAAAAACCAGTCAAATAGTCAATTAATATATAAATCATTTTACAATATACAACAATAAACATATTTTTGTTATTTGAAACAGCCTGGAGGCGATCATCTCATTCCCAAGGTGTGCAGTCAACTAGAAAGTCATTAGTGCTGTAATATCCTTTAGCACACAAACGTCTTTAACGATTCTTTTCATACCAATCAACAAATTCGGTTCATTGATTTGGTCGTAAAAGTGTGACAGACAGACAGATAGAGTGACTTTCACATTTATAACATTGTGGTTTAAGAATTTTATTTTTCTCATAAAGAACATACAATGTTCACTTAAATGAGATATTTTACGTAATAATTTAACCGACAATTTAGTACAGTAGTAACGACTTATACAATTCAAGAGTAATTAATCTAAGTATTTTTAGAATAAGATAATAATTTTTTATTAAAAATCGTAAAGGATTTTTCATTGAAAATTTCATTAGGTAAGCTATTATATAGTTTTGCTCCCTCAAACTGTAGAGATTTAATTCCATATTTCGTCCTGGTCTTGGGTAATTCAAGTTTGTGTATATTTCTAGTGTAATGTTTGAAAGTTTTAGTTCTAAACGTTATTAGTGTGTGTATTGTTTTTTTTACATTCATAATATAGATCTAAAATCATTTCTTACCTTAGATTAACGAACGCATATGTCAAATCCGATTTGTAGAAGACACAGGATTCGGGAACTTTGACGTGTCCAAATGTATTCACCGGCCCGGATGTCGGGTGTTGGGTTCGATTCTCGGGCGGGGCTATCCGCTCCGAGTGCTCTTCTAGAAGGGTGTTTCTTAAACTCAACGTGTACAGGGAATAGACGTCCGGCCTGAAATTATACTAAGGGTCTGAAAAGCGGTTTAATCTCTGAGCAAATACTGTGCCCATCGATATTGGTAAAATGCACAAATTATACTTAGTTTACAAACAAATTGACGACCTCCATGGTCGAGTGGTGTGTACACCGGTTTTCATGGGTACGCCACTCTGAGGTCCCGGGTTCGATTCTCGGCCGAGTCGATGTAGATTACCATTAGTTTTCTATGTTGTCTTGGGTCTGGGTGTTTGTGGTGCCGTCGTTACTTCTGATTTCCATAACACAAGTGCTTCAGCTACTTACATTGGGATCAGAGTAATGTATGTGATGTTGTCTCATATTTATATTTATTTATTTATATTTAAATATTGTTTCTGTTATCTGTTAAATATATATAGGCAGATGTTCAGATATGTTACTGGTGGTACGTGATCACCACCAATAAATCTTGGCACTGAATTTTCATGTGCTTAATTTGTGTTTATAATTCGTCGGTAAAGGAAAACATCGTGAAGAGACCTGCATGTAACTAATTTCAACGAAATTCTGCCACATGTGCATTCCATCCGCATTGGAACAGCGTGGTGGAATATGTTCCAAGCCTTCTCCTTAAAAAAGGGAGAGGAGGCCTTAGCTATATAACTTATACTATTTTATTAAAAATATATTAAATATTATTATTTCACTGTAATGTATTTATATATTATGTTTATATCTGCTTTGTACACTTCTACCTCTTTCTATGTCTGTATATTTCCTCTACCATAAGATTGTCTGAAAGAAGGTGCCTCTTTTGCATCTTTTGGAAAGTGACTAATATGTTTATTGGTGTACAATAAAGAGTATTTTGATTTTAATGTGGCGGTAAAATATATATGTATACATTTTACTTGGTGGTAGGCTTTGTACAAGCCCGTCTGGGCAGGTACCACCCACTCGTCAGATATTCTATCGCCAAACAACAGTACTTAGTATTATTATGTTCCAATGTAAAGGATGAGTGAGTCAGTGTGACTACAGGCACAAAGGGTATAACATCTTAGTTCCCAAGGTTAGTGGCGCATTGGCAATATAAGGAATGATTAATATTTCTTACAGCGTCTTTATCTATGGGTGGTGGTGACCACTTACCATCATATGTTATATGTGCGTGGTACCACCGTAAATCAAAAAAGTAATAACAATCTTACCGTCTATGTTGAAACACGGGCATATTACGTCTTACACTAACTATCTTGTCCGATATCTCCGCGATCGCATACGTGGGGCTGGAGTCCCCGCAGTCGGCTAGGACTTCGCCCCAGGGATCCACGCACAAGCCGTGCCCGTAGGAGCGCCTCTTTGCATTATGATGGCCGGTCTGTGCGGCCGCTATCACGTAGCATTGATTCTCTATCGCCCTCGACCTGATGAATTGGAAAAGATTTTTAACGTCAACTATTACAACAACAATAACAACAACAGCCTGTAAATTGCCACTGCTGGGCTAAAGGCCTCCTCTCCCTTAGAGGAGAAGGTTTTGGAACATATTCCACCACGCTGTTCCAATGCGTGTTGGTGGAATACACATGTGGCAGAATTTCTATGAAATTTGTGTCACATGTAGGTTTCCTCACGATGTTTTCCTTCACCGCTGAGCACGAGATGAATTATAAAGACAAATTAAGCACATGAATCAGCGGTGCTTGCCTGGTTTTGAACCCGCAATCATCGGTTAAGATGCACGCGTTCTAACCACTGGGCCATCTCGACTCACTGGGCCATCTCGACTCTTATTACGTCAACTATTATATACTAGAAATTTATCGTTTATTCAAGAGATTATTTGGAACATCGAAGCCTGTGAATGTTAGTTTCGATTTAATTGTAAAATCTGTGTCACATTTGGCGGCAAAATTATTAAACTTTCTTTAGAAATTTGTCCATAATTATTTTTTTCTTATACAACAGTAGTGCCGCTCTCTAACCGGCCAGTAACTTTTAGTATCAGCATTGTACCCGTGCGAAGCCGGGTCTATAGCATAAACATCGCGATTTTTAAGGCATTTTCTATCTCACACAACCACTGTGTGGGACCAGCTTTCGCCGGCTGTTTTTCCGAACCGATACGACATGGGAACCTTCAAGAAAAGAGCGTACTCCTTCCTCAAAGGCCGGCAACCTGCAAGCCCCCCGGTGTTGCAGGTGTCTATGGGCGGTGATGATCGCTTTCCATCAGATGAGCTTCCAGCTCCTACTCGTGCTCATGCACCTATAGCATAAATAATAAATAAAATTTTAACAAAAAGAAAAACCGACTTCAAACAAAACAGTATTTTAAAACAAATTAAAATGCACTAAAATGTAATAAAAATAATTGCATATTTAACATATTTTTGAGAGTCCTCCTAGGTAAAATTAAATGAAAAATATTAGACTACTTAAAAGTCGATTTACGATTATATAATGTAGTTATAGTTATTGTTATATTTGGAGTCCACCCAGTAAAAAGTTATGAGGTAACAAACATTAAAAAAAAAAAATAAAAAATAAAAAAAAAAAAAATACAGACGTATTGATAACCTCCTCCTTTTTGAAGTCGGTTGAAAACGAGTATAACTTACAGGCACGGTGGAGTGACGATTTACGCAAGGCGGCTGGCAGGAGAAATACCACAGTGGCGTGCACTTGGAGAGACCTATGTCCAGCAGTGGACGAAAACGGGCTGATGATGATGATGATGATGATGATGATGATGATGATGATGATGATGATGATGATGAACTTACCTTAACAAAACGTGCCAATGCGCTGATCCCGTAGCGTAAGTGAAAGCCGACGGATAAGTCAGGATCTCAGCGCCCATTATGCTCAGAGCCGTGCTCAGTTCCGGGAAACGCATATCGTAACAGATAGACAGACCTGAACGGGAAAATATATCGTTGATGACGAGAGTATTACGTAGAAGGTATAAAACAGCCTGTAAATTTCCCACTGCTGGGCTAAGGTCTCTCATTTTGAAGAAAAGGTTTGAAACATATTCCACCACGCCATTTTACTTGGTAGGGCTTTGTGCAAGCCCGTCTGGGTATGTACCACCCACTCATCAGTTATTCTACCGCCAAATAACAATACCCAGTATTGTTGTGTTGCGGTCTGAAGGGTGAGTGAGCCAGAATAACTACAGGCATAAGGGACATAGCATCTTAGTTCCCAAGTTTGGTGGCGCATTGACGATGTAAGAAATAGTTAATATTTCTTGCAGCTTCATTGTCTATGGGTGATGGTGACCACTTATCATCAGGTCAGCCATCAGGTGGCCCATATGCTCGTCCGCCAACCTATACCATAAAAAAAGAACGCTATTTCAATGCAGATTGGTGGAAAGAAGGTATTTTACAACCTTCTACAATTGGTCACTTAATTCCTAACCCTAAAATGAATGTCTTATTTTAATCGTGTAAAATTTCCCACAGCTGAGTTAAGGCCTCCTCTCCATTTGAAGAGAAGCTTTGAAACACTCCACCAAGCTGTTCCAATGCGGGTTGATGGAATACACAAGTACCAAAATTTATATGAGATTAGACACATGCAGGTTTCCTCACGATGTTTTCCTTCACAACCGTGCACGAGATGAATTATTATACTGAAATTAAGCACATGAATATTCAGTGGTGCTTGCCCGTTACCACTGGGCCATCTCGGCTTCACTTGTACAAAATATGCAAAATAAATTACTCACTTCAATCTGTAACCATATAACCAATAAGACCAATTTGATCCTTTGTAAAAATGTTTGGCCGAATCAGTTATATCGACCAATGAAAATGATTATAATAGGCTATTTGACAATGCGAAAAATAAATTGTGGATTATTGTTATCAATGTATGAGTTTAAAAATGGTTACTTACCAACGAAAGTTGAAAATAATACTTAATTTATTCAAAAATCCATAAATAAAAATGCATTTTTTCAAGCGTTTGTCACGTGACACAAAACGCTCCTGATTGGCCGGGCTTATGATGAAGTCACTTCCTTGTAAACTTTGCTTTTCTACTATATCTACCACAGATTAAAATACAGAAAAGTGACATCACAGACCCCATTGAAGCGCCATATTGTCCAAGTAGCGTTTTCGCGCGTTATTTAAATATGGAATTTTTATTATGATATTTTTCGGCAAATATGTACTAGAGATAGAAAACACAACTTTTACTGGGTTCCTTAACTTCTACTAAATAATATAAAATGGATTTTAAAAAACAGTCAAATAGCCTATTATCTCATCTCCTATTGACCAATAGCAACAGGCCTTTAGGTTTCCTACCTACCAATCCTACCAATCGGGGAGTCAACTGGTGCCACAATCTGCTTGCCCGGTGTACAAAAATCACTCTCCTTCAATCTTATATTCCTCTCCGGTATTTCTACGTCAAATAAGTGAATCTTTCTATATGTCTGAACTATATCACCATTGTTGTTTATTATTATATGTGTATTGAAGAGTTTTTTGGGATTATTTTCGTCCTGAAAACAAAATTATAAAACTCACCTTACTTATTTGGCAGACATTTTCAACTTTGCCGTTTCGTAAATTCAAATCGTTTATAAAAATACATTGGTAAAAAAGGCATATTATTCGATACAAGATTTTGTAGATGATAAAAGGCGTGGAGTTAATACCTGTTGACTTCCAGGCATATATTAATTGAAATAATTGTATTAACTAACATATTTCGTATTTTTTTAATGTTGAAAAAGAGTAACTACTGAGTTTCTTGTCGGGTTTTCTCGTTAGAATCTACTTTCCGAACCGGTGGTATCTTCACTTAATTTGTTAATTGACGATACAAAAGTGCTTGTAAAAGCCCACTTGAATAAAGTTTATTTTGATTTTGATTTGATTTTTAATTATGAGATCTAAAGGTGTAATAATAATGAAATCAGCTTTTTTTCTTTTATATGCGGGGACACCGTTTCTCATGGGTACGCCACTCCGAGGTCCTGGGTTCGATACCAGGTCGAGTCGACGTAGAAAATTCATTAGTTTCCTATATTTTCTTGGGTCTGGGTTGTTTGTAATACCTTCGTTACTTCTGATTTTCCATTACGCAAGTGCTTTAGCTACTTACATTGGTATCAGAGTAATGTATGTGATGTTGTCCAATATATTAATATTATGAAGTTATAACTCTAGAGACGCGCTACGAAACATTTAAGAAAGTTTTGTTATTATATTGAGGCCATACAAAGAAGTTGCTCGCTAAACTGCCAAGTAAGTATCAAGTACAGTAATATATATTTCATACTAATATTATAAATGTGAAAGTAACTCTGTCTGTCTGTGGCTCTTTAACTATCAAACCAATGAACCTTATTTCACAAAATTTTATATGAAGCAAACTTGAACTGCCAGAAAGGACATAGGCTACTTTATTATCTAACAAAAGACAACCACCCCCTAAAACTCAAGCAAAGCCACGGGCGACTACTAGTTATACCTAACGTGACCATTTATTTTTTTGACTCAAAACGGGACACTCATTTATTTCAGTCAATTTAAAGGTAGCCAAGAAAAAAAATCCTTTTTTTAAAGTCATTTATTAAAAATATATCAGCTAGGTCAAAAGTTACAAATTATTAGAAGTATACGGTAATGTTATGTAGATATGTTATGTTTGTGTATATATGATTTACCTAAAAGGTGTACACCTCCGAACCCCTTTCTTAGAGTATTCAATGTCCTCTATCCAAAGGTTGTCTGGAAGAGATCGCTCTTTTAGCGATAAGACCGCCTTTTGTACCGTGTTTTCTATTTTGTTGTGTTACTTCTTATATTTTTTTTGTTTCGGTGTACAATAAAGCATATTTATCTTATCTTATCTTTATTTAAAGGTATACGGTATACCACACTCGCACACAGCTCGCGTTCGACTGAGCGGCTACGCATATTTTCACGCGTCTTCAGAAAACGGGACAATTTCGTGTCCCAAAGTTAATCTCATGGACACCGGAACTCGTAATCTTAAAAAGGGACTGTCCCGTTCAAAAGGGGACGTCTGGTCACGTTAGTTATACCTAATTATTAAGCTTTATTATTGAGAAGGAGGTTTGGTATTGAGGAGGTTTCTTTTATTCAATATTATCTCAAGATTTCTTTTTTTTTCACTTTATTGCACAACTATTTAACAAAAAATAAATTGAACAAAAGGCGGGCTTAAAGTAATATAGCCTTATCTACCAGCCAACCTTGGCACGTGCAAGAAAGAGCGTACAGTAGATGATAGATTTTCTTACTTTCATGGTATAAAGTTAAAGGATTTCCTATCATACCTTTTCATGCACTCCGCCCATAGACAACCAGACATTATGCTCAGCGGCCAACTCTCTATACTTCTTCACAGTATTACCAGTCAATATTGATTCAGCCGAGTTAAGTGTATCTTGTTTGTTATCACAGATAAAATCACATGCTTCTGGAAAGAATATCACCTGGAGAAGAAAAAGAATAAGCTATTATTTTCTTACAAATAACAAAAAATACTTAGTAATGTTTGCTGTTAGCATCAGCTACTCTGGGTAGATACTGCTCACGTAACCCACATATTAGTTATTCCCCTGCCAAACAACAATACTTGGTAATTTTGTGATTCGGTTTGAAGGATAAGTAATCTTAGCTCATGAGGTTAGTTCATATATCAGTATAATAAAAATTAATCGATGATTTAATAGGCTATTTGACAATGCGAAAAATAAATTGTGAATTATCGTAATCAGTGTATATTATTAGTTTAAAAATGGTTATTTACTAACGAAACTTGAAAATAATACTTAATTTATTCAAAAATCAATAAATAAAAACGCATTTTTTCAAACGTTTGTCACGTGACACAAAACGCTCCTGATTGGCCGGGCTTATGATGAAGTCACGTTCTTGTAAACCTTGCTTTTCTACTATATGTACCACAGATTAGAATACAGCAATGTGACGTCACCGACCACATTGCAGCGCCATATTGTCCAAGTAGCGTTTTCGCGCCTTATTTAAAAATGGAATTTTTAATATCAAATTTTTCGGCAAATATGTACTAGAAATAAAAAATTCAACTTTTATTGGGTTCCTTAATCTCTACTAAATAATATAAAATGGATTTTAAAAACCAGTCAATTAGCCTATTTTCACAGTACCAATATTTATAGTTGGTAGTGACAATTGATTACCACTTCATCCAATTGACTGTGTCGTCATTTAATTTTTAAAGTATGTTACTAGTTACATAATTAAAAAAAAAACACTACATGATTAGGCATAAAGTAAAGTAACAGCCTGTAAATTTCCCATTGCTGGCCTAATGGCCTTATCTCCCATTAAGGAGGGCTTGGAACATATTCCACCAAGCTGTCCAACGTGGGTTGGTGGAGTGCACATGTGGCAGAATTTCAATGAAATTAGACACATGCAGGTTTCATCACGATATTTTCCTTCACCACCGAGCATGAGATGAATTAAAAACACAAATTAAGCACATATATGTAGTGGTGCTTGCCTGGGTTTGAACCCAAAGTCATTGGTTAATATGCACATGTTCTAACCACTGGGCCATCTCGGCTCTTAGATTATACATAGACTACAAAATTAATAAAACCAAATAGTTCTATTCAGCATTTGTCATTAAGGTTATGCATGTTTCCAGCTGTATTTAAATGCTTATTCCAATAATAATAATGTTACTATTATATAGAACAAAAACCCTCCCTTACGGTTTTGCTCCATACAGCTTGATCAGTCCCTGTCTCCTACCTCCAGCACAATTACTTCACATGGGCCACATTATCAACAAAATCATAGATCAAGTAATATTAACGCAATAATTAGTAAGTAATGTTTGTTTTCTTTTTTTTTGTTTTTTTTAAGGGTCCTTTGTAGGCAGCCTATATGTCGGCCCCATTGTTACACGCTAAATACAAACAAAAAGGGTAGGACTAAACCAGTTTAAGAGAATTAGTAACAAATTCATATATTTTGACTGCTAAAATACTGGAAGGCTTACTAAATAGAATTAAAAACACCAATATTAAATAAATTTAAATTAAGTTCGCATTTTAGTGTTTCTCTCAAACTGTGGTTACGGACACATGCAGACAACGAGTGTGAAACATATTCTAATACAGCACATACTTCACTTTTCCTCATCAGATGCTTAAACATGCCTAGTGGCATGTGTCCAGATCTAAGTCTAAATGCTATGACTTACTTCTATTAATATTACTATAATAAGTAATGTTTGTTCTCACAAACATTTCACATACCTCAGCATTATCTTTAACAGCGTCCCTTACTAACTGACTAACAACATTTAAATTCGCTACTTTATCAGCGACCGATGTCATCTGACATACTGCTATTTTTTTACTGCTCATCGTGTTAATTTCGCGCTTCACGTGGATCCTTGATATTCGCTTAAGTACTGATATTGTCCAACACTAAAATAAAAACAGCATTCAATTATTTTCCTAGTAGACAAAAGTTAGTAAGGCTCATTAAAGCCCTCTTAGGAAGACGCGAGCCCTCAGCCCGTAGCGATAAAATATTTCAAGAACATATATCTGTAGTTACTTTAATTTCGTTATATGGCGTTTTCAGGCACTAATAATAATTGGTTTATCAAATTGTAAGATATTTGAATAAATTTGTGGTAGGACTGCGTTTTTTCACAATGAAACGTCGTACCGAAGTCTATATCTGCCTAGCTACGCAACTTTATTAAACAAATATTATTCTGTACCATATTCAATACGCGTTTTAATCAAACTGTTTACTTTAAGTATATGATATAAATGCTATATATTATAACAGTAATTAATTGCGATTAGACTTCATTACAATGAGCGCGTAATAAGATAAACATTGTTATCATTATAAACGCCAATAAAAGATAACAATGAAAAGTAAGTAGTGAGTTTTCAATCGTAGTAAACTTCGCTTACCCGCATTATACTTAATCTAAACAGCGGTAGAAAGAAAAAACTACCTGAATATACTTTTTATCTTTACTTTCATCAATATTTGTAAGTCAGCTGTTTATTTTCAGCAGCTGAGCTTCAAAACTAAAGGTTATAAATGTCGTCATAAAAGTCACAATTCGGTATTTTTCGTTTTTCCCGCTTGGAAATGGCAAAAGTATGTATTCAAAAAGCCGCATCCTCTGTGTATTTTCTATAAGACCTGGATAAAATATCGGGAAATAAACTAAAACTCTCATGGTATTAATAGGTTGGAAATTTTGAAATAATAAAAAGTTAACACAAAATATTAATTTTGTTTTATTCAATAATCATTAATGTATAAAAATGTAAAAAATATATTTAAATATTTCCGACGACCTCATGTTTTAATAAAATATAAGTATGGTATGCGATACTTTAAAAACCATTTTACAAGTTACAAACCAAAATAAATACTAAATAAATTATTAAAAAACCATACTGACAGAAAATTTTAAGAATCTCCACTACTTTTTGACCGAGGTTCTTCATAATTTTAAATCTGACCCTAAAAATGAGCTGTATTATAGTCCTGTCTCCGGAAACAAGTATAGCGTTTATTATTTCTATAGCCCGCAGTGGAAATACGGAAATATAAAACGCAGGCCTAATATGAGATAATGCAATCTTCAATACATTTGTACACTCTTCATATCGGCTCACATAGCTGATGCTTGCAATTTATATTAAAAAATTTATATCGTTAAAAGCAATTAAATAGAAAAAAAACGGAACATGAAGCTATGAAGTGAGTTTTACATGCCCTATACCTTTTATACCCCACACGTGTATGGAAAGCTTCATATAATTCAGAAACATAAAACAGACTTAATACGATATCATTTGATAATATAACTTTTTTTTACTTGTATGTTTATTTATTACGAATAAATAACCATTATGTAATTTATTATGTAGTTAAATACCTTCATAAAGTAATGAAATTATTTTTGATATCGTAAATCGTGAAACGAAACGCATTTTTCTCAAACAAAAATGGCGTAGTTTGTTGAATGTCAGTGTTGTGAAAATGTAAAATAAATAAAAATGTTTAGACTCGTAAGAAGTGTTTTTATATGCCTAACTATTCTTCTCCTTATCATAGAAACATGTGAGTATAAAAATTTTAGTTATTCCATTCGAAAATATGATTGTATCGAATATTATGTATATAGCTTTTAAAAATTCAGTATTTTTCATATTTAAAGGGCCTTGGGTCTATAATTGTTCATAACTGTTTGCTTAATGTACGGTTTTGTTAAAGGTTTTTCCTCAATTATAATATTATACAAAGGGATTGTGACATTTTATTGTGAAAAATATTTTTTTTTCTAACGCAATGGTTGCTAACAAATTAACGGTATTTTTTTTCGTTACAAACAGCATTCCTTTCTCTTTGAGCCTAATTATAAAATCTAACAGTTATATTTTTAAACATTACTCAGATAAATTCATACATTATATATTAATATGTGTAAAAAAATATATGAATAAATATCGTATATGATAAGCATAAATCAATATTTATATAAATCAAAGAAATTAAATAAATTGCCGGTAAAGTCATTTATTTGTACAATATACGAAAATTACTCAAAAAAAAAAACAAATAGAAAGAAAAACGTAAATATTCACAACTTAAAACTTATATAAAGTTTAACCTTCTCATTCAATTTTAAACGCGAGATAATAAAGGTCAGATAAAATTTCCTGAAGGTCTGTTAAACATGAAAACTGTCTACGGTACATACATACATATATATAAGTTTATTTCTATGTTTATTTACATGTTGTGTATAATCTACACTAATATATGAGGAGTAGCTTTACTGATATAACGCTGAACTGAAAAACAATAATAAATATATGTAAAACATACAACGGGCAATACAGAATGTTTTGCAGGTTTTTTTATAATATTATGCCTAACAATGTAACACAGACTCGCAGATTTGTTACAAGCTTTTTGGGCTATTATCATCCACACTCCTAGCACAAGATCTTAGTTCAGTTTCAGTTGTAAATAGTGATAATGGCAATACCTAAAATGTGGTGAGGTGTGATATTAATATATTTGTAGTATAAACAAGATACATTTGTGAAATATAAATATTCCATACTAAGGTTATGTCCTCTGAAATATTAGTATGTTAAACAAGTAAATATATTGATTAAATAAAACATATACTGAACGGTTTTCAGCATTACCCTCATCATTAAAAATAATAACTGCATGTACTTGTTACCATAGAATATGCAAATAAACCATACCTTACAATGTCTATAATATTATAATAATTTTTTAACTGTTGAAAAAGAGTAACTACTGAGTTTCTTCCTGGTAGAATCTACTTTCCAAACCAGTGGTAGCTGCACTTAATTGTAAAATGATGATTCAAAAGTGCTTATAAAAGCATACTTGAATAAAGTTTGTTTTGATTTTGATTTAAAGAACGGCCTTTTGTGACTATTAATGTCTATAAAAGCCATATCTGTAAGACTATTTGTTGTATGAGGTTCTCTAACCTTTGGGGATGGTGTTCAGTATAGGACCTTCCTTGGAGTTCAAGCTTGATTCATACTAAATTCAATCAGTACTAAAACTCAGTACAGTCATTTTTAGTTAAACTGTATAGCAATTGCTTTTACATTTATAATATTAGAATTAAAGAAACTTCACTATCAACTTAGGTTACATAGAAGTTTCAATGTAAATAATGATTTAAATTTATGATTTAAATTGATGTATCATATGCACAGGTTTTACAGGTAAATTAGTTGAAGCGATGAGGCAACAGCAATCTCATTTCGAAAATTTTGTATACATTTTGACTAGTTTTAGCACAATAAACTACTCTCATTTATAGACTCATATTTATTATGTATTTAAGAAATAATGGCATACAAAATATTGCCAAATTAATATCAGAAATTCAATAAAATTAAAGTAAAAATAAGTAGTTAAGTGGAATTGTAATAGTGTTATATTATAAATACAGGTTATTATTAGATATTAATCAAGGGTAGAGTGTATTGCATATAACAGAGGTAATTTAAAGTTATATGAAAATATAGTATATAAATTTCGTTTTTTCGTTGGTTATATGTATAAACACAATTTTTTACTCTACTATCCAAACCATGATGAGATTACTTTTAATCTCATAATTTTTTCTTTGATTCCCAGGCTCAAGCGATCCGCAGCCTCCATTCTTAGCCCTCAACAGCCCCGGGGACACGGAGTATATAGATATTATTGTGCGTCAGGAACATGATAATTTGACTCTGGTATGCGAGGTGCGGGGTGACACGACGCCGAGGGTCTACGTGTGGAACTATGTGAATGACAATGGGACGGATAGAGGCAGGTAAGCATCAAGGGGCATAATAACTTTTGCCATTTCTTAAACTGCAATGCAAATTAGCACTGAAAGTGTTGTGTCCAGTGGTGTAGCTATCGTAGGGCAGGTGGTGCAGTGAACCAGGGCCCCGGAATTCAGGGGGCCCTCTATCTAACCATAAGCTTCTGAAGCTATAAAAACACAACCCTACACACAAGATTTCTTATTTGGTATCTATAGTTTTAAAGGGTTGGAAAAGAGGGGGTGAGGGCCCGATTCATTTTCTATGCACCGGGGCCCCTCCTCACCTAGCTACGCCACTGGTTGTGTCTTGCGCCTCTTTCATATAGAATGGCTATTTGTATTGTGATATTAAAAAAAATATTTATATACTTTACAGACCGTTCAGCATAGAGCCAGTTGGAGGTGCATCGGTGAGCAGTAAGCTAGAACGAACCAACCTTCAGATATCAGACAGCGGTCACTACATGTGCTCTGCGCCTCCTTTCAGCAGCACCCTGTATATCTTGGTACAGCCTAGAGGTGAATATGAGTTGTTCTACCGTTCAAAGCCCCGGTCGACATGAGGAAAAGTTACTGAGTTCTTGCCCATACAGAGCCGTCTCAAGCTATGCTGGGCCCCTTAGACACACACAAAGGCCCCTTAATAGATATTATCTCCAAATAGTTTGATGAGAACCTCATCTGAAGTTGAGTTTCAATACATTTATTTTCGTAAATTCTCAGGAATCTAATTTGTAATAATAATAAATTTGTAGTAATATATTATATGGCATAATGCATCTATTTCTATCAAAACGTCTGCTTTACATTTTTAATCTTGACAACCGTCTATAGCCTTTTGGTAATGATGTTAGATATCTCTTGCAAATATGGCTATTTCTAAAGTATTCATAGCAGTCAAACGTGTGAAAGACATCGGTGTTTTTGCGGGGCCCCCTTCAGGATGGGGGCCCGGGCTCGAGGCCCCCTAAGGTTTGGGGCCCCGGGTACTAACGTCGTGGTGCCCTCAGGCCCTTCGTACTGCGCGCGCGGCGCTTTCTGGTGCGGTCCGCGCTGCGTGCTGCCGGCCTACGTGTGCGACGGCTGGCGCGACTGCCCTCAGGCCGAGGACGAAGCGCCGCCCTTCTGCCCGCCGCAGCCCTGCAGCCGTGAGTCCCTTACACCTCAGTACAATATTAGCTTATGATATACAGTTTAAAAATAAAGATTTGAAATAAATAGAAGTGTCATAAATTAATTTTTTTTATTCTTTTTTGTTTATATAAATTGATCACAGATATAATAATTTAGTTAAATTAATAATTAATTTATTATCTTAAAGATAACTATTTTAATATAATTATATGTATAACGACTATTTAGCTAGGCATATACTCTTTCTCAGACGTGATGATATTCAAAACATAAGTCTAGTCGTTGACATTTGTAATATATGTATTTCTATTGATATTCTTTTAAATATACCCTTTTTTCGCTGTCATGTGTTCTACGTCATAATTACGCATCAAACATGTATGATAAAAAAAAATCCTAGTTAAAAATATATACTTTAACGACGGCAGGCAACGACAAGCTGAATTGTTCGTCGGGGCGCTGCATATCGGAGTCTGCGTGCTGCCGGCCGGGCGCCCCTCTGTGCCGGGAGCCAGCCTGCTGTGCCGAGCACCGCTACTCCACGCTCGCGGGTAACCTTACTGAGATATCAACACCCCCCACCCCCCATTTGGTGCACCTTTTCTTACAATAACAACACGACCGCCCCCCCCCCATTTGGTGCACCTGTTCTTAAAATAACAACAGATAGAAAATTTCCCACTGCTGGGCTAACTAGCTAGCTAGCTCCTGAAAGGGGGGAAGCTTTGAGGTTTGGAGCACATTCCACCATTGAACTCAGAATTTTGTTGAAATTTGTTACAACAACGCACAGGTTTTCTCAAGATGTTTTCCTTCACCGCCGAGCACGAGATGAATTATAGAAACATGTAAATTCAGTGGTCAGTGGTGTTTATTTGGGTTTGAACCCGCAATCATCGGTTAAGATGCACGCGTACCACTGGCACATCAGTTCGTACTGATTGATTCATTTTTAATATCGATTATACTGTTGATAAGACACATATTTTATTTAATGGAGAGCATTTCGACCATAGAGTTGATATAAAACAGACGTGGCAGATATATAAGTGATAGCTGTATGAGTATGAGAATCCAGTAGTTTCTTGATATTGAACCTTTCTTTTTTTTTTTCTTCATATACTGTGTCCACAATATACAATATCCACTAAGTAATTAATTTAATAATATAATAATTTTAATAAAAAATAAATTAATTCAATGAAATGCTTTAATATTTATTTTCTAATTATTAATTAATAATATTTCGTGATTATTAGTCGAATTGTTATATGTAAAAGTATTTTTATTATTTATTGTTATTGTATTTAAAAATATTTTATAAAATATGTGTATTGTAATGTTATAAGTGCATGCCGAGACTACCTGTAATTAGAACATTTTCGTTGATTTAAGTTGTTATATTGTATGTATTCAATGTGTTATTGTATCTACTGTTGGTTGTCCTAAGTAAATAAATAAATAAGTAGTTTCAGATTTGTAATTGAGGCCCGTGACCTTGAAAATGGTCATCAAAGACATAATTATACAAAACTTATCATACTTGTATATTGATTTTAATGTATTTTTTTGTCTTCAGGTTACGTGGAAGTTGAGTTCCCGCCGCTGTTCGAAGATAGACACGCGCCGGACGATTATGGGTTCATTCAGTCAACTATATACACAGTCACCGGTTAGTTGAAATATATCTGCTTGTGATAACATATATATGATTTGTCAAGGAGAAGACATTGTCTCTATGGGCAAGTTTTTTTTTATGGTATAGGTTGGCGGACGAGCTTATGGGCCACCTGATGGTAAGTGGTCACCATCGCCCATAGACAATGACGTTGTAAGAAATATTTACTGTTCCTTACATCGTCAATGTGTCACCAACCTTGGGAACTAAGATGCTATGTCTCTTCAAACCGGAACACAACAATACTGAGTACTGTTATTTGGCGGTAGAATATCTGTTGAGTGGGTGGTACCTACCCAGACAGGCTTGCACAAAGCCCTACCACCAATTGGCACACACTTTGATCACGGTGGTCAGAAAATTTAATAAAGTAATAGTGTTGTATTATAAATATCACACATATATATTACATGTTAATCACAATAGTCTTAGAAGTGTACAATATAATATTTAAATCTGAATTTTGTTTACTGTTATTCCTACTTCCATTGTAATAGGCTATTACTGAAAACTTGTATGTGAATGTTGACATTTATATGTGTGTATGTGTGTCTGTCAGCGTGCGCGCTGATCTTCATGATAGCGGTGGTGCTGCTGGTGTCGGCGCTCTGCAAGATGCACATGAAGCGCGCCGCGCTGCGCGGGTACGCCGCCGCGCACCGCGACACCGCGCACCACTACGCCGTGAGTACCGCGCACACGCACGCACACACACACACACGCACTCGCACGCACTCACTCACGCACGCGGACACACGCGCGTACACACACGCGCGCTAACAGACGCACGCACACACACACGCACACACACACACACACACGCGCATACACACACACACGCACACGCTAGTGATGATGTCGCCTCATGTCGTCTGAACGTGTTGGGAGCAAGCGAGATGGCAGACATCTCACCTGGCCGTGAGAACCAGCGCCAATGACCTACTTCTATCTTGCAAGTTGCATGCGTATAATAAAATTGGAGTGTCTCCTTGTAATATTATAATGATAGATTTTTGCTATATTTGTATGTATGTAAACACGTTCATTTTTGTCTGTCTGTTTGTTCCGGCTAATCTCTGGAACGGTTGGACCGATTTTAATGAGACTTTCACTAATGGATAGTCAATGTAATAGGGAGTAATTTAGGTTACTTTTATTTTAGAATTAAATATAAAATAAATAATTAAGTCCCGTTGCATTGTCCAAATACTGCCACATAAGACTTATTTATGACAAAAGTCTGAGAACTGAACAATTACACCAAGATCGTGGGCACATATAGTATATAATACTTATGAAAAATCTGTAACTGTGAACGCTTCTGTAATTGGGTACATTTTCAATGTTAATATGTTTTTATTTTTTTAAATCTAAAAAACATTGATATTTCAAAGTACAGACACAACAAAAAATTAAATAATTTGTCGTAATTTATTTGTTTGTAAATAAATATCTCCTCGTACTGTAATTGGTTGATTTAATTGATATTTTATTACAGACACAATATTTTTTTTAATTAAAACTTTTTTGAAAGGCACGCTACCCTCCCCGCTACGAAGCAGCTACGGCTCGACTGCTAGAGCCCGGGGCTTCAGCCAGCCCCGTCCGGAGTCCCCAAGTGACATCCGTAAGTATACTTATAAATTATTATTATTTTTTTATACATATATTCTGAAGGATTCTTGACAACAAAAAATATAATTTAATCCTATATCTATGTATTCAATGTGATTTTCTAATTGTACTGATTTATTGTTCTGCCAACAGTACTTGATTAATATATAATTGTTTATAACTAGCAACTTGCCCCTGCCACGGGTGCAATATTGATACTAAACATACTACAGAATTTGTTTATATACAACATCACATTGCAAACTTCTAAAACGATCAGTGTTTCTTTACTATATTATCCATGTACTATATATGTAAAACTTTCTTCTCTAATCATTCTATTTATTAAGAAAACAGCATCAATATCCGTTGTATAATTTTTAAGTGTCTGTAGTTACACTGACTCACTCACCCTTCAAACCGGGACACAACAATACTGAGTACTGTTATTCGGCGGTAGAATAACTGATGAGTGGATAGTACCTACCCAGATGGGCTTGCACAAAGCCCTACCACCAATTAGCACACACTTCGACCACGGAGGTCAGAAAATTTAATAAAGTTTTTTTCTGTATTCCAGGAAGCTGGCAGTCCGACTTCACCTCAGTCCCCGATCGAGGCCACCGATGACCCAGCATGCAACGGGGGCTTCGGACTCGCCAGACTCTCTGCGATATTCTGCTCTAGGTATAGACAGGTAAGATAGTATCGATCACATGATTTTTTCTATTGTAATGTGTTAATTCAACTCAAACTCAAATTCCTTTATTCAATATAGAAGCATTACACTTACTTATTGATTGTCAAATAAACACTACCACCGGTTCGGAAAAAGGAACACCCTGACCTGAGAAGAACCGGCGAAAGAAACTCAGCGGGTCTTTTTTTTCTGTTATTTTTTTTTTTTTTGTCAAATTAATAAGATACATAGTAGTATATGATTAGAAATAGCTAGGAGGCGATCGTTTCATTCCCAAGGTGTGCTATCTTGATACCTTGTGATACCTTGTGATACCTTTTGCACACAAGCATTCATCAATAGATACTATACTGTAATCAGACTGTGTTCTGTCGATAAGTTATTAAATTATTCACTTGTGCAACCCGCCTTGGGTAGGTACCATTCACTCATCAGTTATTTTACCGTCAAACAACAGTACTCAGTATTGTTGTGTTCCGGTTTGAAGGGTGAGTGAGCCAGTGTAACTACAGGCACAAGGGACATAGCATCTTAGTTCCCAAGGTTGGTGGCGCATTGACGATGTAAGGAATAGTTAATATATCTTACAGCGTCATTGTGTATGGGTGATGGTGACCACTTACCATCAGGTGGCCCATATGCTCGTTCGCCAACCTATACCATAAAAAGAAATCCAAAAGTAACTCCGCTGTAACTAACTTACTGACTAACTTCACTTATAACAAAATTGTAAAAGTATAAATAGTACGTATAATTTTCTCACATCATCATTATACCTGAATCTCTCCATTCTTATTAAAGAGAGCGTATCCACGTTACAGGTACCCACCCAGTGCTGCGACGTCGAAATGACGGACGTAAGATCCGCGTCGCTGACCAACTCGCCGAGGAATCGAACCCGGACCCTCGACTACCGCTCGCCGACGTACTGCGACACCGACATGTACTTCACCAACCCGGACCTGACGGCCCGAGAGCTGAACTACATGGCGACTCCGATAGAGTTTCTAAGGCGGCGGACCTTCAGACGGAACACGATCGATAGGGTCATGGACCAGCTTTCGGTCCAGAGACCACTGACCCTACAGCTAGGTAGGTTCCAACTCAGTATACCTAGGTTCGGTAGGCGCTCCGAGGAGCCTAGACCGGATACGCCAAACGTGGCAGAGATAAACATAGATGATCTAGAGTTTGTTAGATTAAATTCCCGTGAAACGTACACGCTTAATGGTAGAACGATAAGGTTGCTAGGGGCTAACTTCGAGAACTACCCGGTATTGGACAGTACCCGGCCCCCCCCTTACAATGAAGCGATGAGGTACAAGTACGGCCCTCCCCCCGAATATCTGAGTAGGGAGGGGATTAACGGTCAGGGTCAAAGCGACTGCACAGAGAACGAAGCAAGGAGCAACGTCGAAATGCCCCCCTGCTATGAAGACCTGGCCTCCGGTGTCGATTCGAACGCGAATATCGATAATTTGACAGTCGATGTTATCGATATTACAGATAATTCGAATAATAATGTAACCTCTGTCGATGTAGTCGATAATACGAATGTTGACAATAATTTTAATTCGGAGAACGATAATAATGTGTTCGTTGAATCTGTTAATTCAGTCGATCACGTTAACACGGCTAATTTGATAAACGATAGTTCCGTACCCGAGACGATAAGTTCCGTTATCGATAACTTGCCAGCTATAGATAGTGATGTGAACGCTAACGATAGTTACAACGATGTTGCGTAGCGTTTCGTAAGTGATTTTATTATTTAAGTGTTATATATTATTTGTTATATGTTATTTATATATTATAAAAAAATATCTATCAACGTCACGGTCTCATAGAAATATCTTGTATATGTATAATATGCGCATGCGCATCCTTTATTCGATTAATTTGACACTTATAAGTTAGTTTCTGCCGCAGTGACATAAGTGTACTACAGATGGCGCGGTAGTCGTTTCGAATAATTGTTAACTATTTCATTTTAATAATTATTTTAATGTAGAAGAAATCCTAGTTGATTTTAAAGTTTAGCAATTATTTATTAATTTCTTTAGAATTGCTTCGATGTTACACGTAGGTGTCTGTTTAGTATCATGATGCCGCTATCATACCCCACTGTGACAATCTTTCCCGGTACTCAAACTATCACCATACAAAAATTTCATCGAAATCGTTTCAGCAGTTTAAGCTTTAAGTAACAGATAGAGTTACTTTCACATTTATAATATTGTAAACCAATCGGTCTGAACAGAAGCGACAAGAAACTAATTTTCATACAATATTTTTTTTTAATAAGATTTAAATTTATTAATTGGCAATATCAACATAATCATTACAAGTAAGATATAGTATGTAAAAATATACTATGTTGTTTTAATATGTACGACACAACTTAGATGTCGCATCGGCAAAATTCGTGAAACTGATCACATACGAATTGAGTAAGCTATCCCAAATTATCAATATTTATTTCTCATGCGAATATGATCTTTGCACAAACGTAATAACGTGTAATATCATACGACCTGATATATTCGTCAATTTGACGCGTCGATTTACATGCACTTGCTTTCTCTGACGCGTGAATCTATAGCGACGAATGGCGCGATAGGGAGCTGTTTCTATTGGTTGTGTGAATCGGCAGTTATCGGTTTTATTGAATTAGCCGATGCTACATCTATTTTGTATCGTACTATAATCATATATGCTTGTATGTTTGAATCAATTATTCGCTAATGTTACATAAATTAAGGATACCTGTGTTTCACTGAAGTGTTTTCAATACTAGTACCCCGTGCCGGTTTCACACGGATGTACTATAGTGTTTTTTTATATTTTTACCGTTTATTCAATTTTTTTTTAATGCTTTTTACGGCACGTTTGTCAATTATCGTTTTATTGCAACTTACGTACGCAAAAAGTAAAGTAAATTAAAGTAACAGCTTGTACATTTCCCACTGCTGAGATAAGGCCTCCTCTTCCATTAAGGAGAGGGTTTGTAAGATATCCCACCACGCTGTTCCAATGCGGGTTGGTGGAATGCACATGTGGCAGAATTTCGATGAAATTAGACACGTGCAGGTTTCCTCACGATGTTTTCCTTCACCGCTGAGCACGAGATGAATTATAAACACAAATTAAGCACATATATATATAGTGGTGCTTGCCTGGGTTTGAACCCGCAATCATCGGTTAAGATGCACGCGTTCTAACCACTGGGCCATCTCAGCTCTACACGTACGCAGAAACCTTAATAAATTACATAATTAAACCTTTATGAATACCTCTGTATATTAGTGAAAACCGCATGAAAATACGTTCAGTAGTTTTGGAGTTTATCGCAAACATGCATACAGACAGATGCGGTCGGAGGACTTTGTTTTATATAGTGATATATGTCCTCTTTGCCCAACAGTGGGATCAATTAATAGTTTTTTTTATATATAATTCTTCTATTAATACAATGCCTTAAACAATGATTAAACTAGTCAGTTTTTTTATTGCAGCTTTAATCTATAATACCCAGTTGATAAATCTTGTTTATAAAATATATATTATATATACCTTGCTATGTTGTATATATATTACAAATTATAATACATGAATTAACAAATAACTTATAAAAGTGATTTTTATCTCAGTATGTTATGATAAATATATAAAAATAAAATGTAAATCAAATACGTGACTTTTGGTTCGGTTGTAGATTCTAACAGAACCGGTAAGAAACTCAGTAGTTACTCTTCATCATTACAAATAAGAGTGTCCGTCTATATATAATTAAACGTTAATATATAATATATTATATAAAGACAGAAATATTATGAATTTCGATATATAACAACTTATTGATATGCCTATTATAATAACAGTAGGAGTAACACGAATAAATCTTTGATTCACATATTATCACTCTTGTGTTATGTATAAAAAACCTTATTTAATAAACCTTTTTGGTTATACATAACTTATATCTACTTCTATTTTCGAAATTCAAAAAAAAAAGCTTCATATACTTTATAGAAAGGATGATTTTGAGACAATCCATAGCTAATATCATAGATTATTCAAGCTCTCGACCAATAATATCGCGTCAAATCGGTGTAAAATGTTTTTGATTGGTTTTTGTCTTCTTGTAGTTGGAAAAGACTACACTTGTATACAACAACAACAATAACAGCCTGTAAATTCCCATTGCTAGGCTAAAGGCCTCCTCTCTATTTGAGGAGGAGTTGATTTACATGAATACACATGTGGCAAGATTTCTATGAAATTAGACACATGCAGGTTTCCTCACGATGTTTTCCTTCACAGCTGAGCACGAGATGAATTATAAAGACAAATTAAGCACATGAATCAGCGGTGCTTGCCTGGGTTCGACTCACTTGTAACTTGTATACAATCTAATTTCAAATTCTTTCATGTTTTAGCTACAACTTCTAACTTAAAACAATGTTTTGAATGATAGAAATCAAAAAACATCAATATGAAAAGTTTAAGTAATTTATTTGCATCTAATCGTCTTGCTTGAAAACAGTTTATAGTTATCATAACTAAAAAAGCTATTTCGGACTTTTCAAATGTGGATAGGAAAAGTTATTTCAGACATTTTTTAACATCCTTTTCATAGGATCAAAAAAGGTTTCGTAGTTATTACTAAATCACAGATAGACAATTCAATTAAAACGTTTTACCTTGTAAGTTATTTGAACGTTAGCGTTAAAAGATATAGAGAGATTTTGCTATGACATCTGCTTGTATAGTCTGTGTCTCCAAGAAGCGACTATAACAAATCGAACTTGCTAACCTTTCTTATTGTATGAACTTATTCTTATTTTAAATAGGTCTACATGCGACCTTTCAGGGCTAAAATTGTGAGTAAATTCCCATTCCACGAAACGAGCTCCCAGGGGAATTTGTTCTGAACGCTCATTGGTTCATTCGCGTGACCAATTTTCTTAAAACGGTCTTACTTGTCGAATTCGTCTTTTGTTTCTCTTTATCGACCAATGAGGTGCGAATAGTTTGTGTCCCTAACTCATCTCGACGACATCCGTAGTCGAGTAGTATGTACACCAGTTTTCATGGGTACGCCACTCTGAGGTCCTGAGTCGATGTAGAAAAAATTCATTAGTTTCCTACGTTGTCTTGGGTCTGGGTGCGTGTGGTGCCGTCGTTACTTCTGATTTTCCACAACACAAGTGCTTTAGCTACTTACATTGGGATCAGAGTAATGTATGTGATGTTGTCCAATGTTTAATATTTAGCTCGTGGATGTAAATCGTGTCTGAAAGTGTTAACAGAGGCGTAGCTATCGTAGGGCCAGGTGTTGCACTGCACCAGGGCCCCGTAGTTCAGGGGGCCCTCTAAGAGTAAACCTTAAGCATCTGAAGCTAGTAAATCACGATTCTGCGCACAAGATTTCTGATATTCTTGGTATTTATAATTTTAAATGGTAATTATTAGTTAAAAAGGGGCCCAATTCTTTTTCTATGAGCCGAGGCCCTTCCTCACCTAGTTACGCCACTGGTTGTTATTAAAAACTTCTTTTATATATTTAATAGGCAATTCATATTAATATCGTAGCGTATACGCAAATCTAATCAGACATTGTGTGATAATATAACGCGGTCTAAATAATAATAATAATAATGCAACAATTTGAGTCGTATTAGAACTAGTGACGTCATTTACTAGTAAATGGATACTCATTGAATCTCATGTTATTACATAACTCGAAGTCAGATCGTTCAGAGTCTAATTGGTAACCAAATAAAAACAGGGTAAACGCACTCATTACCTTGACTAAAATATATGAGAGTGTTCAATCCAATGCTAGGAGATTCATATTTCTAATAGCCTAGCTCACCGGTTGGCAACCTTTTGGTAGGCAAGGGCCACACGGTAAATAAAGTATAGGCAAGTCGCAGTCATGATATTAACTTCACCATACCAACGCATAATTAGTGTTAATTAGTCATATTCCATAGAAAAAAGAAAACTACTATTGAAATCTGCAAACGATCTAAATAGGAAACTGACTTTACACAAATTTTAGTGTGATGTCTGAGATTTGAGACGCTACTTCTTGTACGTATAATTTGTCAACAATATTCGCAGGCCGCGTGTGGCCGACCACTGGTCTAGCTAATTGTTTATAGTGTATATTATAATATGCACTACAGACAGTACTAGAACAATATATCTTTATTTAAGATATAATACTCTTCTCCAACTGCTTATATCTATCTATCTTTCAAATATAAATCCAGTTTCGATAGCAACTTTAATGATATCGAAATGACAATATACTTTTTCCAAGTAGGCTTTTACAATAACTTTTTATTCGTCACTTAAAAAAGTATCTTAAGTGCAGCTACTACTGAATGTAGATTATACATAAAAGAACCGGCATGAAACTCAGTAGTTACTCTTTTTGAAAGCTTAATTTCTTCTAATTTAGATAAACCAATTATGTCTCATAAATTTGAAGATTTATTTTGCTGTCACTCCTGCCATTGGATTTTGCATGTTTATGTCAACCATACTTTTATCTGTAATTATTCTCTTTTGTAACGGTGGAAGGTATATTAAAAAAATAAGTTTTATGCTGACGGTACTCATATAAAGCTGTAAGTAGTAATTAATCGTCGCTACGTCACTGTGATTCGTGTATTAATATCCTACCTCCATTGGAAAACAATAAATGAAACGAGACCGACCAAAAATGCTTTACAATATAAATTAAATTAAAAAAAAATACAAATATTCAGTAAATAAAATATATTTAATGATTCTTGTTGATTTGGGTCATTTTGTTTATTATATAAATTAAAGGTAGAGAGACACAACTTAAATTCGTTAAACCGATCACATCCGAATAAAGTACGCTTTCCACTTAGTGTTGTCTGAAACTTTATTCAAGTAGGCTTTTAGAAGCACTTTTTAATCGTCATTTTACAATTAAGTGAAGCTACCACCGGTTCGGAAAGTAGATTCTACCGAGAAGAACCGGCATGAAACTCAGTAGTTACTGTTTTTTAACATTTAAAAAATACAATTTCATGTTTGTTAAATACAATTATTTAAATTATATCCTGCTTGGAAGTCAACAGGTATTAACTCCACGCTTTTTTATCACCTATAAAATTTTGTATCGAATAATATGCTCTTTCTACCATTGTATTTTTTACGAACAAACGTCAGAATCGCTTCGTTCCTATAGGAACGAAGCGATTCTGACGTTTAAGTATACTCAGTTATAATCAAAAGTTAAAACCAATCATGTTTTCATGATGGTGATCGTTTGTGATGATCATGAACGAACAAATGTTTTATATTCAGTGCCATATTGCCTAAGCTTTTTCTGTTTTTTCTTTATGTATAATTGAGTACATATAAGAGATACCCATGAAACAGATATTCTGCCGCCAAACACCAGTGCTTAGTATTGTTGTGTGTCAATACAATGTCACCAATGTTGGTGGCGTATTAGTAATTAAGAAATGGTTAAAATTTCACACGCCGCCAATGTCTTTGGACATTGGTAACCAATTCTCATTTAAATAAAAAATCAGATCCCAATGTTGGTGGCGTATTGGTTATGTAAGAAATTGTTAAAATTTGGACATTGGTCACCAATTCCCATCCAAATAAAAAATCAGATCCCAATGTTGATAGCGTATTGGTTATGTAAGAAATGATTAAAACATTACACTTCGTCTATGCTTGTGGACACTGGTGCCCAATTCTCATCCAAATAAAAGATATATATGAATTAATTTTTGCTTAAAGACGTTTTGTATTGTCATTTCTAGTCGATTTAAAATACTCAATATTTATTTATCATTACCCGACTATGGTACAAAAGTAACTAAAATTGGTTGTAAAGTAAACAGTCTGTAAATTTCCCACTGTTGGACGAACCTCTCCCTTTGAATAGAATGTTTGGAACATATTCCAAAACGCTGTTCCAGTGCGGGTTAGTGGAATACACATGTGGCAGAATTTCGACGATTTTACATACATGCATGTTTCCTTACGATATTTTACTTCAAAGCCGAGCACGAGATGAATTTTAAACACAAATTAAGCACATGAATATTCAGTGGTGCCTGTCTGAACTACTGGGCCATCTCAGCTCACTAAAATTGGTTACGAGATATTATATCTTGTTACACGGCTAGTGGTCACTTGACTAAGGAGTATATATCAATGGAGGATTGGCCATATTAGACCATAGTCGAGTATGATGTTTACCATTGCCAATAGCGATTAATCAAAACTGCCAATAACTTAATACATTTAAATCGTTATAATGATATTTTTGTAACACTTTACAAAAAAAATATATATATCAAAACGGCTTATATAAAATGTCTGTATATATAAATAAATATTTATTTCGTATCTGTTTTTTGTTAATACGATAAACAAAATGACCCAATGATTATATATATAATATTATATATCTAGTGTTAGAATTCTCTATCTGTGTTAGAATAAGTACTTAGACAATTGTAAATAGTCGATCTAAAATCGTTTAGTTTAATTAATATTAATTATAAGACATTTTTTTTTTCTTAATTTTTAAGAGCTAAATATATTATTGACTTATTTTGAAATAGTTAATTTTCAAAACAAATGTTGTAAATTCAATTAATTACAAAAATCTGACGGTATAATCTGTGCCTGATATCGTTACGTTGTTTTGTTAACGGTACAATAACCATAGGTAGTAGATTTGGGGGTAGTAATTGATAGAAATTGTTTACTATGTAACTACCAAGGATGTGGTATGGTTTCGGGTAGACAGATATGCTGTACTTCTTTGTTAAATTGGGTAGGGTCGATAAAATAAATGTTGTTTTTTTCTGTCAATAAATCAATATGTTCTGTATTCAAGTAGGCTCTACGAGATATAATATATGATATATGTGATTCTACCACCGTTAAAGTAGATTCTACCGACAAGAACCGGCAATAAACTCAGTAGTTACTCTTTTACCATATCGATTACAATTACAGAGTATGTCAGTAAAGTACAATTAAATTTAAATAATAATTACACCCCAGTGTCTCAGGAAACGTCTAATGCAATTGATCCTGTGCCTGTAATCTCTCTGATCCGGGTTTTCTAATAAAACTATTCATACAAACCATGTTTCAATACCTATTGAGGAGAAGTGAGGTCAAGGTTACAGGGTACGCCCTCCCTTATAACCTTGACTTTAATTAAACAGGATAGAGTAACGTAAATTGGTCCAAAAACAATATAAATTAATTAATTTTACTATTGTAATGTATACACTCTTTTAGTAAGAGGTAGCGTTAGCAAAATATTAAGTACTTTCAAATGACAGTGTCGACAAAATAATCGGCACTAATGTACAGTTGTTTTTTTATGTAGAAATTTACTTGCCATATAAAACTAAATATTATTTTAGAATCAATGTAATAATTTTTAGTTTGGATGGTTATATTAATTCAGATATAAATGTACTTAATGTGATTTTTTTCAACTGGTAACATCACAATACGCAAAAATGTGTTTTTTAAAATGTTTATATAATAAAATTGCTTTGTAATTAATATTATTTTTGTGATAATCTGTTATAAAGTTTATATTATAAGCGTAATTGTTATAACGTAGTTGTATGCACATAAAACAATAAATAACATATCACATAAAACCACGGCTTTCCACGTATTTAAATGTTTTTTGAGATTATATATAGTGTTAGTATACGCTTTGGTGATTGAGGAAAGGGGTGTGTACTAATGAATTTGATTAATAAACCTTTGCATATTATTATAGTCTTGATCATAGACATATCTTGTTCCTTTACGAATTTCATAAAGAAGAAGTTATAATCTTTAAAGTAGGAATGTGTCTAGATGAAAACATTGATGTAAGGTTCTATGTTAAGTTAACTGGTACCTCTTGTGACCTCTAAAAGGTTCCCTGAATAAAAGCTGCGTTCATGGTTTTGTACATATCACAAATTTTTTTTTTCAGATTACAGATAAAAGTAAAATTACGTCGTTGCTCCTACAAAAGTCGCTGTGTATTTTTTTAATATGTTTCGATTGTTACAAAAATAAAAAATATATCAAAATCAAAATAAACTATATTCAAGTAAGCTTTTACGAGCACTTTTGAATCGTCATTTAACAATTAGGTGCCAATGTATTTTTTATAAAAGATTTGAATTTACGAAACAGCAAAGTTAAAAATATCTGCGTAATTTTATTACACCGTCTTAATCGTTATTTCAATACGCACGAACTGTAAAAACAGTTTTGTTATTACTTCTATTGTTTAAAAGTTTACAAATTTAGCAATGCCATGATGTATGGATATACATCGAAACTTTCATATTGAAATAACGATAAATCGGCACAGCATTAAAAAATAAACACAGCAATTTTTGCAGGAGCAACGACGATTTGTTAGTTATGTATTTTAATTATATGTTTTTTTTTAGCTCTGTTTAAATTAGTCGATTTTATTATATAATCTGTTGAAACGAAAAAAAAAACTAACGACAAAGATCTTTTAAAAAATTTAATTATCTGTGGTACAAGAGTGATTAATGAACGAAAATCGAATCATGTTAAGCTGGTATATTTTCGCAAACCTTTCCTCAATCATTCCAAGCAACGCAATATTGCGTCACGAGGTAATATATTAAATAATATAATATATTATTATAGTACAAAGTCCAGCCTTTAAAATGCCTTACAGCTGTAATTATAAGCGAATAAAATCTATGTTTTAGAAATGCTGTTTTATTTTCCCGCCTTTTGTGACAAGTTGCTTCCATAGATTATTAATATTTTACAATATACAAACTTAGATGTTCTTAACATTCACATACGAATATGCATTTTGCTATGTGGTTCAAATCTTTATGTAATTATTTATTGAATATTGAATTGAATAAATCCCGTTGTTACCACTGGGTAACTACTTACGTACCACCCACTCATCAGATATTCTACCAGCAAACAACAGTATTCAGTATTGTTGTGTTCCGGTTTGAATGGTGAGTGAGCCAACTGACTACAGGCACAAGAGACATAACATCTTAATTCCCAAGGTTGGTGGCGCATTGAGGATGTAAGGAATGGTTAGTATTTCTAACAGGCATTATCTATGAGCGGTGGTGACCACGTACCATCAAGTGGACTATTGCTAGTTTGCGAACAAATGCCATAAAAATACTCCTTCGTTTTCCTTACACATTTCACTTTTGGAAAAAACTAAACAAAAAAAATAAAAGTATATTTCACACCAGTTATAATATATTTTTATTGTAACCAAATGTAATGTAATTTCAAAAGTCACGGGTTAAAGTTAAAAAAAATCTCAACTAACGCCATCTTTTGCAATTTTATCGAACTACATACTTAAATTTTGTATACAGATAATATCGCTGTCGACATAGATGGTGTGTTATGAAATTAGGGGTCAATTCTACTGATGTTCAACATTTAGGATACGATACCGAATAAATATAGACTGAATTTAAACTGAATCTTATTGTCAGTGTAATAAGAAAACGACGGCGCTTACGACAGCTTTCGATTCAATTGATAAATTGACAATTTTTTAGTAGAATTGACCTTAAAGATTATCGGGATGAATGGGACACAAAATTGGGATTCTCATTCATGTAACTGGCATTCATAAAATGTAATTTTGATTCAAAGATGATTTACTACAAGCAGTTGTAAATATATTTTTAATACTATAATGCTTTTTTCCCGTTTCAGACGGCAATGATCGTCGATCTCTCAGCCACGAACCATGCTTGTAAATAATTTATCTTGCTTCGCGCGTTACGCTATGATCTGTCTGTTTAAAATTTTCAAACTGTCATGAATTAAATTTTTAAAAAAGATTAATGACAGTCGTAAAAATATATCTAGAACAAAAAAAAAGTACTAATTAAGTAATTAGTGACAAAAATAATTATATGCGAAAATAGAAAATATTTAATTAGCTAACAACAACATTTAAATTATATATTAATTCGTTAATCCGTTAATTAACGAAGATAACAATCTTTATAACGGATTAGTTTTTGAATTTAACTCCAAAAAATTAATTTGAATGCTGTTTTTTATGGCTTTTAATTTGAACTTTACGAGTCGCATAGCTAGTGAGGGATTATGTACGCAATTTTTTTTGTATTATAATCTCAAAAACCGTCTGTTCCGTTATATAAAATGATTTACGACTATTATATTATTCTAATGTACCCTCATTTTATAGCCAGACACAATTTCAATTTGATGTGGAAAAGATTAAAGTGAAATTTACGACAACGATTTTTCTTAATATTGTGGATTTTTCTTTGGTCATTTTTTCATAATTAAGCAGAGTCGCTAGCGACAACTAACCTTTTTGAAAATAATATTAAATCAAAGACAAGGATTTCCCATAGACGTTTTTTAACTAGTAACAGTCAATAGGTAAGTAAAAAAAGTCGTTTAAGTGCTGGTATATTGTGAAGCGTATTTCAACGATTTATAAAAATAATACTCAGTGTTACGAACTGTTTCGACTACTGTGACAAAAATACAAAAAAATCTGTCATCATTAAGTCCAAAATATAAAAGCAATTTTTTTTTATTCATAAAGAAAAGCGATTTTAATGAGCATATAAAATTAATCATCATCATTATCATTACATAGTATAAAACCAAGTTGCTTTCCGCGGTCTGTCCCTATGTATGCTTACATCTTTGAAATTACACAACGGATTTTGATGCGTTTTTTTAAATAGATAGAGTGATACGAGGGGAAGGTTTTTGTATATAATACATGGACAATATAGTAAAGAAACACTGATAAATTTTAGAAGTTTCTAATGTGATGTGCCGAACCAACTAAGCTTAGCAGTATGTAATTTATTACTTAACACTATGTATTTTCATAGATATTATGGATTTAAAACGCAGACTAAAAAACTGTGAATATCAGATCAGATTTGCATCTGCGCGAAGCTGGGGCAGGTCACTAGTAATATATAAATTAATCCTATAATCCGTTATTCGTGGCAGTCAAATAACTATAGAATTGCGCTTTTTAAGCTACGGATATTTGTTACCAAAATGAAGCGTCTCTTGAATGTAACTGGTCATTAGTCAGTTATATTTCTCTAGCGTCATTTGAAACTAGTACGTACTGGTTACGTCTGGATATTTTTTCTTATCACACAATTATGTTTAAGTGTTTTTAATGCTTCTCAAAGACCGTTACATAAAGCTATTCGAATAGATCCTCAAATACTGACATTTATACATACTAGCGGCCTGTCCCGACTTCGCACGGAAGGACTGAAGTTAAACTTCTTTTTTTACAATCTTACCTTTTATTTATAAGTACATTTTTGTTGCTTTTTCCGACATGTTTAACAAATGTCGTTCTATTTCAACTTATTTACACAAAAATCTCAATCAATTATATACCTAAACCTTCCTTATCAATCCATCTGTCTATTAGTGCAAGCCGCATCAAGATCCGTTCAATAGTTTTGGAGTTACAACATACAGACAGATGCGGCCGGCGGACTTTGTTGTATAATATGTAGTGATGTTTTATACCGCTCTTAATCGAGATTTAGATAGTTTGCTTTTGCCAGCCTGCCTTGTCAGTTCTGTTAGTAAGTTCTTGACAAAAAAGATTTCAATGGGCCACTTCTAATTATCCAAGTATTGCATACTGAAACTTTAATTAAGATGCTTCCTGGTAATAAAAACATCCAGACGCTGAAATAACAAACACAAGTTTAAGATAAGATACATTATCTTTGGAGATAGAAATGTAATAACCAAAACAGCGCTTAGAATAATTTCTGAGACGCACAAATATTTAATTTAAGAAACTTTTATTCATGGACTTTAAATATGGAAGATAAATATTGAAGTTATAACTTCTTATAGAACGGTAAACCCCTTCGTTACGTAACGCGTTACGCCAATCCAGCATCCCTTTCTTACGCATACGCCAGGAGTAGGCAGGCTATATCTATCTCACTCTGACAGCGTTAGACGTATATTTAAAACTTTTTTTTTTCACAACAGACAGATTAAAACCTTAGTTTCAAAGGTTGGTAGCTGTTTATTGTTTTAAGATATAGCATCATTACATAGTATAAAACAAAGTCGCTTCCCGCTGTTCCTATGTATGCTTCGATCTTTGATATTACGCAACGGATTTTGATGCGGTTTTTTTTAGTAGATAGAGTGATTCGAGAGGAAGGTTTTTGTGTATAATATATGGACAACATAGTAAAGAAACGCTGACAATTTTGGAAGTTTATAATGTGATGTAAAGAAACAAATTCTGTAGTATATTCAGTATCAGCATTTCACCCGTGCGAAGCCGGGGCGCGTCGCTAGTTACTTATAATACTGTTTACTGGTGTTGTTCCTTAACCAAGTCGAGATGGCCCAGTGGTTAGAACGCGTGCATCTTAACCGATGTTTGCGGGTTCAAACCCAGGCAAGCACCGCTGATTCATGTGCTTAATTTGTCTTTACAATTCATCTCGTACTCGGCGGTGAAGGAAAACATCGTGAGGAAACCTGCATGTGACAAATTTCATAGCAATTCTGCCACATGTGAATTCCACCAATCCGCATTGGAACAGCGTGGTGGAATATGTTCCAAACCTTCTCCTCTAAGGGAGAGGAGGCCTTTAGCCCAGCAGTGGGAATTTACAGGCTGTTGTTGTTGTTCCTTAACCATGAGGTAAGCCTGTCTTATTATTGACTTCACATAATTTACTCATTGAAAATGTAGCATTACATGATATGTTAATGAAAAGTAATTATAATAGAATGTTAGATTATTATACAATTAATTTTCAAAGATAATAACAAACCTTGGAATTTGAACGATCGTTTCTATGTTATTTTATTTTGAAAATTGTTAAAAAAATTATCCGTTTTAAATCTTCTACCGGTACTTACCGGTACTAACCGGTAATTTAGGATATGTTTTCTTCTTACTTTAGGTTTAAGAACGCATAAGAATACAGTTAATTTCGACTATTAGTAAGTAAGTGTAATACTTCTATCAATATTAATACTATAAATGTGAAAGTAACTCTGTATCTCTGCCTGTCTGTAATAAAGTAACAGCCTGTAAATTTCCCACTGTTGGGATAAGGCCTCCTCTTCCATTAAGGAAAGGGTTCGGAACATATCCGCCACGCTGTTCCAATGCGGGTTGGTGGAATGCACATGTGGCAGAATTTCGATGAAATTAGACACATACAGGTTTCCTCACGATGTTTTCCTTTACCGCCGAGCACGAGATGAATTATAAACATAATTAAGCACATATATATAGTGGTGCTTGCCTGGGTTTGAACCCGCAATCATCGGTTAAGATGCACGTGCTCTAACCACTGGGCCAACGGACATAATCTACTGTTTTTACGTAACACGTGACAACGAACGCTTGAAACGCGAGCGAATCCACGCTCAACAACTAGTAAGATATTTTCTACTAAATTGCTGAAGAGAAAAGATTAGCCGGAACAAACAGACAGACAGACAAAAAATGTTATTTTCATATATGTACCGTGTATACATACACATTAAGTAAGAAGTGGTTATATTAATATTACAAACAGACTATCCAATTTTATTATATGTTAAGATTGGGAGTTGCTTTCAAGTATATGTAATATGTAAATCTAAATAAATTCCCTTTAAAAATTGGCGAAACGAAATAACATATACATCTAAATACTGATAAAACTTAAGTCTAGATTATAATTGATAACGTTTTCGTTATCAATTATGATATCTTTATCAGGAAGTCAGTATATTATCAATTGTATGACATAGTCGCACGCGCTGAGAAGCTTAAATCTATTTGAATAATTCGTAAGAACGCTTTGTCACGCTTGTGGGGTAAACATGCAAACTAGCTAAACCTGCGACATTGTACGCGTTTGAATTTAACAAAAAAATGTAGCCTAAGTCACTCCTTATTATATCAGTTATCTGCCAGTGGAAGTCCCATCAAAATCGGTCCAGCCCTTCCAGAGATTAGCCGGAACAAACAGACAGACAGCCAAAAATTGTTAAAAATGACATTTTGATATATGTACCGTGTATACATACATATGCATTGAGTAGAAAAGAGCTATTTTAATATTACAAACAGACACTCAAATTTTATTATATGTATATATTCCACATTATATACAATTATTTGTAGCGTTAAATTAAATTAAATTGTAAAACACTGTTTAAATAAAGACTATTTTATTTTAATGTTAATTAAATTTGTAGAGCCGAGATGGGCCAGTGGGTTGAACGCATACATCTTGACCGATGAATGCGGGTTCATGCTTAATTTTTTTAATAATTCATCTCGAGCTCAGCGGTGAAGAAAAACATCGTGAAGGAAACCTGCATGTGTCTAGTTTTAGCGAAATTTTGCCACGTTTGAATTCACTGACCATCATTGGAGTATCGTCCAAGGTACAATCGAATTAAGTTTTTTTTTTATGGTATAGGTTGGCGGACGAGCATATGGGTCACCATCACCCATAGACAATGACGCTGTAAGAAATATTAAGTATTCCTTACATCGTCAATGTGCCACAAACCTTGGGAACTAAGATGTTATGTCCCTTGTGCCTGTAGTTACACTGGGAGTATATGAAAAAAAACCTTACTTAAATTAATAAAAAATATGTAAGATTTCCTATGACTAAATCTCATTTTATTTGATCAATCTAGGATGTAGGATGGCTCTCCAAAAATAATTAGTAGGTACACTCGGCGTTACTTAACAATAACTCAAAAAATTAAGTCATAATTATATTTTCGATCGCAGAATATGTTTTCGGTAGTAAGTTTTACTATGGAGTTAAATTTGTATAAGTTAAATTGTACAGTCAGAGTAAGAAAACCTTCGTCAGTTTACAAATTCATTACTTTATCAAGTCTTAAGCTCTTAGTACCTTTTGAATTTAAACATCAAATCATTGCGACGCAATATGTCATTCTCGATCGGTGAAGCAGATTATCGCTCACACTGAGCACACGAAAATAGATCTTAAGGTGACGAACCTTTTCTTACCCCGACTGTACAATAAAAATATAAATTAATTATTATAGATAGTCAGGAACCGTGGTTAGTTGGAATAGTTCTAGAAAGAAAACTTTCGAAAGAATTACAATGAAACGCACACAATTTCCATAATTAATATTCATATGTAGCGTTTAGCGTGATCATAATTTCCATTTGAAAAGCGCTCCGCCGAGTTTAAACGCAGCACGAGACCTGGATGCTTTTTTTTTGAGCTTCGGGTAGATTTGGATGAAATGCTGCTTGAAGATCCTGGATGCTTTACATCAACACAATTCTCCGAATACTATAGCAAAGATTTTAGTGAATGCATATGTATGTATGTACAGGCTCTTACACACACACGCATGCAGTGTTTGTGTAAGAGCCAAGATGGCCCAGTGGTTAGAACGCGTGCATCTTAACAGATTATTGCGGGTTGTACTCAGGCAAGCACCACTGAATATTCATGTGCTTAATTTGTGTCTATAATTCATCTCGTGCTCGGCGGTGAAGGAAAACATCGTGAAGGAAACCTGCACGTGTCTAATTCACAGAAATTCCGCCACATGCGTATTCCACCAGGTGGAATATGTTCCAAAACTCCTCCTCAAAGGGAGAGGAGGCCTTAGCCCAGCAGTGGGAATTTACAGGCTGTTGTTGTTGTAACTAGCTGTGCCAAAGAATAATTGTTGTACCAAAAAACTATCTAAAAGATAACTCATTACGTGACTGACTATTTAGCACGCTATAGATCTATAAATACATCTACGTATTGGTATATTTTTAGTCTATATTTAATAATACAAATTAACACTGGCAACATTTGGAAGTGTTAAATTTCGTTTACACAAATCATCGTACTCATGACACGAAAAACATCATAAGGAAAAATCGCTTCAAAGCATGATTTTAGAATATTAATTTTCTATTTAATCTACACTAATATTATAAAGAGGAAAACTTTGTTTGTTTGGTTGTAATTAATAGGCTCAAAAACTACTGGACCGATTTTAAAAATTCTTTCACCATTCGAAAGCTAAATTAATCCCGCATAACATAGGCTAAATTTTATTTTGAAAAAAATAGGGTTCCGTAAGATATTTTGGGTTTTTCGGACAAAAAAGGAAAAAATCTACCAAAAAAGTTGATTTTTTGCGTATGATGCCTAAAACTATAAAAGATAGAAGTATAAAATGTTCTAACTCCGGTCCTTAGAGGTCATAATGGCCTCCGACCCTAAGAACCTCATTAACTTAAGATTCGTGGCTGATGTTGGTCTGGCTGAGGTGTTGTGATCACGAATTTGAGGTTTATCACAATAGATCCAAGCGCCGGTTGCAGTAATTCTTCAAATGTGTCCGTGCCTCAGCAGTAGGGATATTAGAAGACTGATTATGAACCGTTATCTACGCGGGCGAAGCCGCGGGCGACCGCTAGTTACTAATATAATACGAGTTAAATTATTACAGTACTTTTTAATATCGAAGTTCAGATTTAGAAGCTTTAATTTTAAAGATAACCATACATAGTAACAGAGAGCAGTAAGCGACTTCACTTTATACTATGTAATGACTCTTAATTTCTACCGCTAAACAACAGTACTCAGTATTGTTGTGTTCCGGTTTGAAGGGTGAATGAGCCAGTGTAACTACAGGCACAAGGGAAATAGCATCTTAGTTCGCAAGGTCTGTGGCAAAGCAGTGGGGGCCCTAGACAAACAGAAGCGTGAACAACCTAATAATTTTATTATCATGAATTAATTACTTTTTTTTATTTCAATAAGTAAGCGATGATTTATTTAATTGTATCGGTAACTTTAAAAATATTAAATAATAACATTATTATAATTTGACTATATCTCGGTATTTGTTAACTTGCTGAAAACTGTGGCCCCCACTTATGTGGAGGCCCCAGGGCAGTTGCCTAGGTTGCCCTCCCCTAAATACGGCCCTGTGCAAATGCGTTGCCCATTAACGATAAACACTAAACAAAAAAATGAGCGCAATGTATGTTTTCAATAATCTATTATCATGTAAGTACATTTGTATTGGAATCGAGTACTAGGGGCTCAGCGGAATCTTAACAAGAGCAAAACGTAAAAACAATAGTCCTGCCCAAAAAAACAACAACAGCCTGTAAATTCCCACTGCTGGGCTAAAGGCCTCCTCTCCGTTTGAGAAGAAGGCCTGGAACATATTCCACCACGCTGTTTCAATGCGGGTTGGTGGAATACACGTGTGGTCGAATTTCTATGAAATTTGTCACTTGCAGGTTTCCTCACGATGTTTTCCTTCACCGCTGTGCACGAGATGAATTATAAAGACAAATTAAGCACATGAATCAGCGGTGCTTGCCTAGGTTTGAACTCGCAATCATCGGTTAAGATGCACGCGTTCTAACCACTGGGCCATCTCGACTCAGTATTTCGACAGTAGTTCGACACTGTTAAAATCAGGCAAGCCTATCTTAATCCAGGTTGGAATTACAAAAAAACTCGAGCAGTTACATCGGCTTCAGTTAAAAATCGAAACGAAAATAAGAATTAGAATAGAATAATCTTCAGGCAGTACAAATATAGTTTGGAAGAAGACTAAACTCCTGTCGAGCCTGACTTTTCCACTGCAAGTTAGTGACTCAGTGTTACTAATTTCTAAGTAGCGTAGCGATACTTTACAGATAAATTCTGTTTAATTCCAAGAATTAATTTCTTTAAAATCGTGGAGTGGGGGGGGGCGTATTTATTAAAAAAATAAATATTGGACAACATCACATACATTACTCTGATCCCAAAGTAAGCAGCTAAAGAACTTGTATTATGGAAAATCAGAAGTAACGATGGTAAAGAAGTAACGGTAGTACCACAAACACCCAGACCCAAGACAACATAGAAAACTAATGAACTTATACACTACTGAACAACCAGACCTTTAAAGCCTTTACTAGCGACCAGTACAATCTGAATATCTTTAAAACTTCTAGATTACACGAGTTGTGTTGTTTATGGTCGAAAGTACACAGACTATAAAAATAAGCTCACAAAAAAAAAAATTAAAATATTTTGTAGTCGCAATATTATATACAAAATAAAATTAGGCAAACTGGAAAAAAAGTACTTAAATCGTATGATATAATTACCATTTATGTTTGTGTGTGTGTTTAAATCCAGCCAGAATATTCTAGAATATCAATAACAATACGAATCGCAATGTAGCCTGCGTACTTGTCTGGATTTCAACGCGTGACCTTCGGTTGAATCACGTGTTTTATCCACTGGGCCACCTGAGCTCCAATCAATATATATGGTATACAATTCATACAATACCGAACAATATCAGCTAAATAAAATATTAACTATTCTATAAATTTTTAGTATAACCTTATCAAAAATTCAATCAACTCAAGTAAGTATTCTATGATAGCAATAAAATAAAAAATAAATACAATAAATGTATTATAAAATGTAGTCTTATGAATAATATTACATAAAAAATAATTTGTATAATAACTAAAGAAAATCTACATAATATTTTATTAGAATACATCCTTACAATTACGAAGACGCGCCCCTCCACGTGAAATTATTATAAGCGTCTTATAAGTCTTTAGTATGAGTGTGTGACGTATTTGTAATGTCTTAGTGTGCGTGAGATACATAAGATTAAAGACAGCAAAAAAGTACAGAATATATTTGCAAGTTTATCTTATTCAAAAATAATTATTATAACGTCGAGGAGAACTCCTTCGTTGTTAAATAGATTTATGGTAATTTTTTTGATAACAACAATGTATTACAAATAAAAGAAAATAATGATAAAATTATTGTATTACGAAAATTATTACACAAAGTATATTTGTAAGTTAACTAGTTTGAAAAACGATTTAATACGAATCCTGTAATACAATTATATCCAAATACATTCGTTTTGAACTTTGTATTGCTTTAAATTTTTGGTTTAGTACGAAAAATCGATATTTTCGTCTGACGTACACTATCGCTTGTTTGAAATTGCCGCCTGTGACGTAAACTCACCTCTGACGTCACTCGGCCCCACAGAATAGCTGCGTCTCGCTCAAACTAATTAATGACAAAGCGGCATGAATGAGAGAGAGCAGGTAACGTAAGCTTGTGAATTGAGTACTTTTTTTATTAGCCAGCGTTGTTCAACTTGAACCTTACGGATAGATAACAAATCACTGATTACTTTATCTCGTGCTATCGTTTCGACAATGTTGTTGCTTTTGAAATACATCGCTAGATAACATTATTATAGTTTTATGCGTTACACGGCCTTGTTTTTCGCATTCCGTTATCTGAGCGTTTGTTTTTGTTAATGAAATGTCGCGGGGCGGTGTTGCACCTCCCTATCGAATGACGTGAGCACGGAGCGCCTCCGCGGCAAAAAAGTGAACTAACTTCAGTAACGAGAAATCCGTCGGGAAGTACGCGGGTCTAGCTGGATGTACCGCGCTCGTCCTCTACAATGGCTAGTAATATTAAGCCGATGCACAAGACCAAACACTTCCCGATAGACCAGCTAGTATGCGTCGGCAACTACGAGTTGGAAAAAACTATTGGCACGGGCAACTTCGCCATCGTAAAACTCGCCACACATTCTATTACTAAGAGTAAGGTGGGTACCTATCTCGTTTCGACGCGTATTTCAGTGATTTTTGTGTTCCCTATGATATGGATTTGCGTCTTTACTTATGTGCCTTACCAGTTCCTACCGGATTGAGTTGTCAACACAGTGTTTAGTGCGTGTTTGTGATCTGTGATCGGTTTTTTCCATTGTAGTCGAGTCACGGGTGTATTAAGCAGAGCTCAGGTTTGCAATGTAGTATCGAGAACTCGTTCCTCAAGACGTATCTGGCTGACTGATGGGGGCGAGAACGACAGAACGTGTTTTGTGTAAAAAAATAAAGTTGGAACCCGACCAGTTTCACGGTGCATTGTTTACTATACGTGACCGTATATTGTATGCACTTTTTAACTCGGTCGTATAATAATCGAACTTTGAAATTTTCTTTAGCGAAATTTTGTTCGCAAACTTTTCTTTTAAATATTTTTTTTTACCTTATTCAACATTCATTTGTTAGTTTTTTGCGAGAAAGGCAGCGATTGACCTTCAAAATGTTTTTACGACAATTATTTTCAATTGGGTAGTTTATTGGATGTTCTCCGTTCAATTATGGTGTCGAGTCTTTATTAAAGTCGCTTGAATTCTCGACAATATAACATAATAACTTGTACACAATACGTGAGAACGTTTCGTTTCTTATAAGAATCTTATTGTTTTAAGATTTCTCTTTGTTAGAGAAAGTTTTAAAAGTTATCGAAAACTTTATTGAAAACTAAACAAATTTCAAAAAGTTGATAAAACTTTATAGTTGAAATATAACCTACGAGTATTAAACCGCGCATAGAAATCGTCGCAAATAAAAAAAAAAAAACTTTGTTGTTGATTTCATGGTACAAAAACTCGTATATACAAACTTTATTAACATAACATTAGGTACTATGACTATAATTATTTAAAATATGCTTGATAATATACATTACAAGTAAAAAATGTTATCTATTTTGCATTTTTTTGTAAGATATGTTGATCTTTCCAACATAAATATCAGAAAGAGATAGAATAGAAGAATATATATTATATTACATGAAGAACAATGCAGGAATTTATTTTAGAGAAATACTGACAAAACATGGCTCCCTTTAACAGGTGAAAATTAATTAATCTATGTGAAACACACAATCAGTGTTTAAGAAATGCATAATTAGTCTAAATAAAGATGTTTTATATTCAAATAACCTCTTATGAGCACTTTTAGATATTTTTAAAAGATTATATCATATTATTTTAGGTTTACCACGAGTATGGTATGTAGATTAAACTCATTAAATTGCTCGCATTATTCTTTTACATCAATGAAACGGACAAATAGAGTACATTTTATTTATACTATATTCAAGTTTTTTACAAGTGATTTAGATATGTCATTTTACAAAACAATATTAAGTATAGCCCAGTTCAGAATGTAGATTCTATCAATGACAAGAAACTCAGTTGTTACTCTTTTCCAATAGATATACATAATGTTAATTAAATACAGTTACATACAATATATCCTGCCTGAAAGTCAGAAAGCATTAGTTCCACGCTTCTTTATCGTCTGTATAATCTTGTGTTGAATAATGTGCTTTATTTATTAATGTTTTTTTTTAACAACTGATTTGAATTAATGAATATTCTATATAGGTATATTTCCTATATAAAAGGGAAATATCAATCACTATTTAAGCACGGATTTCAGAAACTATAACACCTGCAAAATTAAAATTTAGTTACGTTCCATTTAGAGAGTATATATACACTAAGAATTAACGAGTTTTACGATTTTATTAAACTCCTCCCCTATATAAAAGTAGGTTGGTAGTTTTTTTTACGGAGTATAGCAATAGTTTGAGCTAGAAATTTATAAAAATATATATTGGAGAGTGAATAATACTACACTGACCACAAAATGAATTGAATATAGGAAAACAGTCATGACATAAGATTAGACTACTTTTCCTATAAAATAGTGTAACTTTTTTTAACTGTCTATACTATAGGCTTATTATGAAATGACATTACTTATAGTCGGAGTTATTTAAACATTGATTTCTCTCTTTCTAGCTACATTGATTTGACAATGAAAGAAAGGAATAGCATTATTTAACAAATGCCCTCCTTAAATAATATTGAACTGTCTCTTACTGTCTCAGGACAAAGTGTTACTGAGTCAAAAATATATGTAGTTAATTTTTTTTTAATTGTTTTCAATGTCTGTTAAATTATATCAATGTAGATTCAAATCTAATCAAATTCCTGCTGTTTAATGTTAATTTTTGTTTGAAGTTGATAGATTTGTCACCTGATGGTAAGGTCATCACCATAGATCACGACTGTAAGGAATATAAAACCTCGGAAAAGATGTTAAATTACTTGTGCTTGAAGTTACACTGGCTTACTCAACCTTAAAACTGAAATACAGATATAATATTAACTGGTTGGTGGACTATCAGAGACCAAAATATGTCATATTGTGTGATGAGTAGCTGGTACTTATTCTTACCACTAAGCAAATTGTAATTAAAACTAGCGCCATTTAAATTTCCTATATAAAAAAAAATTAAATCAGATTCAGTAATTAAAACGACCTCATCCATTGTCGCAATTAAATCAAAATAAAGAAAACATTAAAAGGAAATGTGTATCTGTCTATCTAGTAGAGGGATTACATATATATATATATATATAACTATATATATTTATATTCATTTATAGTCAGTTTTTTGTATATGTACCAATATATAGATACAGTGGCTACTGATTTTGAACCACTGACTTGTTACAACTAAACAGTGGCTGGAATGAAGATGGGTGAATCCCGAGTAGGCACCACTGATTCTGATTATTTACTTGATTTCCAGGTAGAACTTTAATTTATTTAATTCTAATTAATTGATATTAAGTCTAATTAAAATTATCAAAAAGATTAACTATGTAATCTACATACTGAATGAATGGGTTATTTTAGATTAAATTCAATTCTGTAATGTGACAGTAATATTAAAATTGAAAAGTGTTTGTATGAGATTATTTGAATGGATTATATTTTGTTTTTTTTTTCATTTTACTCTATGGTAAAATCAAAATCAAAATAAACTTTATTCAAGTAGGCTTTTACAAGCACTTTTGAATCGTCATTAAGAACTAAAAAAAGTAAGACTGGGCAAGTAAGACTGAATGGGTTACTGAACCATTGTGATGGGGATGAACTTACTCTAGTCATCATACTGTACTTCGAATAGTACATACAAGGTATGGTTAGTCCGTCTACCAAGTTAAAAAATATATCTAATAGTCTTATTCTCTGAGCTGAGATGGCCCCGTGGTTAGAACGCGTGCATCTTAACCGATGATTGCGGGTTCAAACCCAGGCAAGCACCACTATATATATGTGCTTAATTGTGTTTATAATTCATCTCGGGCTCGGCGGTGAAGGAAAACATCGTGAGGAAACCTGCATGTGTCTAATTTCATCGAAATTCTGCCACATGTGCATTCCACCAACCCGCATTGGAACGGCGTGGTGGAATATGTTCCAAAACCCTCGCCTTAATGGAAGAGGAGGCCTTATCTCAGCAGTGGGAAATTTACAGGCTGTTACTTTACTTTACTTTTACTTTTATTCTCAACAATGGATTAATATTCCCTGAGGCAACTTAGTAGCTGAATGAAATCGAGACATATGTGTATTTATAATCTATATTTAAAATGCTTGGAATTATTTATCAGTATTCTTTGATCTATTGAAAAAAAAATTGATAATAATAAATACATAAATATATATAATCTATGATAAGAGTATCTCTAATAGTACTCTGTGTTTCTTGTCTTTGGTACTGTAGTTCTTTTGGGTACAATAATATATTCTACTTTAGCTATGTATATAGATACGATATATATAGATTAATCTATGCATTACTATCAAACATAAGACATTGAATACGGCTTTATTAAAAGTAGAATATTTTTAGACCAAGGCTTTAATTCATAAGTCCTTAATTTGTTTATTTAGAAGGTGGCAACAATAATATTAAAATTACCTCATAATATTATAAATATATTAGTTTTGTTTGTATGTTTGTTTCATGTCAAAATAGCTAATCACAATGATATGAAACTTTAATTTTTTTTTATGGTATAGGTTAGCGGACGAGCATATGGGCCACCCGATGGTAAGTGGTCACCATCACCCATAGACAATGACGCTGTAAGAAATATTAACTATTCCTTACATCGTCAATGTGCCACTAACCTTGGGAACTAAGATGTTATGTCCCTTGTGCCTGTAGTTACACTGACTCACTCACCATTAAAACCGGAACACAACAATACTGCGTACTGTTGTTTGGCGGTAGAATAAGTAATAACTGATGAGTGGGTGGTACCTACCCAGACGGGCTTGCACAAAGCCCGTGGTAGGGCAAGTGAAATATTTTTTTAGTATACAGTTTTAGAACATACATTATCGAGTATGTTAATACGTTTCATATATTTTAAGATATAGAGGAATGAAATTGTAGAGAATATTGTCGGTCAAGGTACTCGATTTTGAAGCTAACGGTGCCAAAACTATAAGAGCGGTTTTAGCGTACGTTTTAGGGACGCCAAGTTGTACTTATGACCTTTTTTGTACCGCCGACAACGATGACAACCTCTTCCTAACTTTAAAGCATAGGTAATAAATAAGCCTTCGCATTTATATTAGTTACACCAAAAGTGAGAGCTGAGATGGCCTAGTGGTTAGAACGCGTGCATCTTAACCGATGATTGCGGGTTCAAACCCAGCCAAGCACCACTATATGTGCTTAATTTGTGTTTATAATTCATCTCGTGCTCGGCGGTGGAGGAAAACATCGTGAGGAAACCTGCATGTGTCTTAATTCATCGAAATTCTGCCACATGTGCATTCCACCAACCCGCATTGGAACAGCGTGGTGCAATATGTCCCAAACCCTCTCCTTAATGGAAGAGGAGGCCTTATCTCAGCAGTGGGAAATTTACAGGCTGTTACTTTACTTTACTATTTATAAATACAATACTATTATACCTTACTACTTATATCCACTTAAATTTTAAATCCAAAATCCCGATAGATAACAACTATGTGCCTATTGTTGTTTTTTACAAATCCATAGCTAATATCATAGATTAATCAAGCTCTTGACCAATGACAGCGCGTCAATTTGCTGTTTGATGCTGCTCAGAGGTTGTTGATTTGACTCATCTTTTATGATTGGAATAGAGAATAATTAATATTTAAAATCAAATCAAAATAAACTTTATTCAAGTAGGCCTTTTTTACAAGCACTTTTGAATCGTCATTTTACAATTAAGTGAAGCTACCACCGGTTCGGAAAGTAGATTCTACCGAGAAGACCAGGCAAGTCATCAGTAGTTACTCTTTTTTAACATTTAAAAAATACAAAGTCATGTTAGTTAAATACAATTATTTAAATTAATATTAATAAATTAATTAATACAAAGCTATGTCAGCTAAATTTATATACTATATCCTGTCTGACTGTCAACAATTTATAGTTCCACGCTTTTTATCATCTCAATAATCTTGTGTTGAATAACATTCCTTATTTATTGATGTTTTTTTTTTTAAATGATTACTATTTATGTAACAGCAAATTTAAAAATATCTCCGGAAATCCTTACCTGTATATAAAAAAAAAGTCGCTTACCGCTGTCTGTCCCTATATATGCTTGTATCTTTAAAATTACGCAACGGATTTTGATGAGGTTTTTTTAATAGATAGAGTGATTCAATGGGAGAGTTTTTGTGTATAATAAGTGTAGAATTATAGTAAAGGGAAATAAAAATTCTGTCGTATATTTAATAAGCATTGTACCCGTGCGAAACCAGGGCAGGTTTTATTATTAAAATAAATACCTTACTGTACAGTCACTATTACTTAAGTTATTACAGAGTATATAAAGCCAGAAACGGAATCTTAAGTTACTTGTTCACAAAGTAGATTCTACAGAGTTGAATCGGCAAGAAACTAACTAGTTACTCTTTTGTGACTATCGAAAGTTTATAAGTTGCATAAATGTCAGCCATGTGAAATCGGAGCGAGTATTTTCTACTTAATATGTGCGGATTAACTAATCACTAGATAATCTCATAATCGTCTGTTTATTAATTAGTCTTATAAAAAAATCTAAATCTATATATATAAAAAAAGCGAAATAACATTCATTTAAATGTTGAAAAAGTGCAACTACTGAGTTTCTTGCCGGTTCTTCTCGGTAGAATCTACTTTCCGAACCGGTGGTAGCTTCACTTAATTGTAAAATGACGATTCAAAAGTGCTTAAAAAAGCCCATTTGGGTGAAGTATATTTTGCTGATTAATCTCGAAATCTTAGAAAGAGAAACTATAACGCTTAGACACTTGAAATTTGGCAGATAGGTTGCTTATAGGGTGATAGATCTAAGCTATGAATATTACGAAACTGCACCCTTAAGGTGTAAAACGAGGTTTGTAGTGTGTTTCATAAGGGTAACCACAGGTACAGCTATTATATATAACAATTATCATATATATCTATACACTTATATATATTACTAGTTTCCGCTCGCGGCTGCGCTCGCGTTTAAGGGGTTGTCATGTCTATACCCTTTCTTGGAGTTCAAGTTTCATTTATACGAAATATTATCAAATTCGGTTTAGCGGTTTGGTCGTGAAAGAGCTACAGACAGACAGAGTTACTTTCACATTTGTAATATAAATACAGATATCGTCTGGGTGACAAAAATAAAAACTAGATTGCGTAACTTAACAGGTTTAATCTAAAACATCCAGGGACCCACTTAAAGATACACAAAAACACACACAAATAAATAAATATAAATTAAGTAAATATGAGACAACATCACATACTTTACTCTGATATCAATGTAAGTAGCTGAAGCACTTGTGTTATGGAAATCAGAAGTAACGACAGTACCACATACACCCAGACCTAAGACAACATAGAAAACTAATGGTAATCTACATCGACTCGGCCGGGAATCGAACCAGGGACCTCAGAGTGGCGAACCCATGAAAACCGGTGTACACACCACTCGACCATGGAGGCTGTCATACACAAATACATAGATATCGTCCAATCGTTGAGAAGGATTTCAGTTACACACACATGTACAAATATATAGATATATACTCAACTAGTTATCGCCCTTGGCTTTTAGGTTCAGCTTTGGATTGGTCGAAAAAAATAGCCTGAATATAGGAGTTCAACCTTGCTTCATACCAAATTTCATCAAATCAAAATAAACTTTTTTCAAGTGGGCTTTTACAAGCACTTTTGAATCGTCATTTAACAATTAAGTGAAGCTACCACCGGTTCGGAAAGTAGATTCTACCGAGAAGAACCGGCAAGAAACTCAGTAGTTACTCTTTTTCAGCATTTAGATAATACAAAGTAATGTTAGTTAATACAATTATTTAAATTAATATATCCTGCCTGTAAGTCAACAGGTATTAATTCCACGCTTTTATATCATCTACAAAATATTGTATCGAATAATATGCCTTTTTTACCATTGTATTTTTTATAAACGATTTGTATTTACGGCAAAACGGCAAAATTAAAAATGTCTGCGGAAATCCAATTCGGTTTAGAGATTTGATCGTGAAAAAGCAACAGACAGACAAAACTACTTTCTTATTTGTAATATTAGTAAGATATATGTTCGTATGTTACGAATATATATCGAACGGACGAGGGGATTGTTAATATTAAAATAACCAATGGGACTTAAAATATGTCTAAGACAATTTGCCTCAATGTAATTTTTTTATAATATACTAGCGACCCGCCCCGGATTCGCACTGGTACTTGATATGTTTCGTTATATTATGATCCAATAACGTAAAATCATTATAAATTGTAGCCTATATGTTCATTCATCGCTCAGTAGTTTTTCGTAAAATAGTAACAAACATACATCCTCACAAACTCTTGCATTTATAATATTAGAAGGATGTAATCGAAATCGTGTTATTTTTGTAATATATGTAAATGGACCACTTAATTTTATGTGGTCACCACTGTCTATAAATACTGGTTGTATGTTAACTATTCCTTGCAGCCAATGGGCTGCCAACCTTGGCAACTAAGTTGTTATGCCCTTGTGTTATGCACTGTTCACCCTTCAAACTAACACAATACTATATAACTAATATTTGTTGGTAAAATTTCTGGTGAATAAATAGACATAACACTAAGTATTTCCTTATTTATCTGAAAAAACTAACGGCACCTAAATGTGCTACGGTTTGGCAAAACCCACTAATAAGGGGGAAAATTTGGAGTTTATCCAGGATGTTCATATGTGCTCGTGGAAACACATTGCAGATTTTCCATCATGATATCATTTCGTCATCATCATCCTCCTGCCCTTAACCCATTTCCACTTGGAGTCGGCACAGCATCTCGCCTTCCATACTTCTCAGTCAGACGTCATCTCACAAGTAACATTTTTTCTAACCATATCGTCATCCACACAATCTAGACATAGATCTATAAAATATGTATATGCTCTTTTATATTTGATGGAAATTTTGCTCTTAAAACTATAAAGTATAATAATATGGAAATGCCATATCGATGGATTAGTAGTTTAGCATAAATCCGCATAACATACTATGTTTCCTTGAAATATAAGATGTAAAAAAAATTAATGGATTTCATTATAGATGCTGTCGTGCAAGTTAAATACGCATTTGTCTATTTTTGGTATATTTTTTTTTATGATATACATTCGTCGGAAATAAGCTAACGTATCATAAAACAGACCTCGTTTATTTTTTCACAACTTTTTTGTTTTTCTATCCCTACAATTCAGATGGTCAAAAATCTTCAACAGCGCAATTTTTAAGGCATTTTTTGCCTCACACAACCTCTCAGTGGAACCTTTTCGAAACGTTACAACTTGGAAACTTTCAAGGAAATATTGTTCATTTCTTAATTTCTTGATGATAATAATGATCTTATAGGCCGGCAACGCACCTACAAGCCATTTGTTACAGACCCCTATGGAAGGAAGTAGTCACTTTCCATCAGGTGATCATCATTTGTCACTGTTATCATAAAAAAATGTCCTAAGTCTGTCATACGAATGTATCATTGTTTGCCACCTTTATCATAATGTATTTAAAAAAAAATTAAATTGTAGACAAAAAAAGTTTGCATATTTTTAAGTAAGTAGAAATGCAATCTTGGTCTAAGTAGTATAAAAAAAAATAATAATCGAGACATGACAAGATGAACAACGCAATACTTACCAATGTTTTATGTATAAAGAATTAGTGGGTTATTTATTTTTAAATATTTAAAAATAATAAAACGTGTTCTTAAAAAGTAGTATGAAAAAAAAAATACCGCATTAATATTGAAATTATGTTTTAAATTTAGATACGAGAACCAGTCTTGAATATATTTAAATGTGAAACGAAAAAGTTATTTTAACCATACGAAAATGAAACTGACTAATATTTGTGCTGGCAATAATACTGTATTATTTACATTGGCAACACTTCACAGAATGATGGGGCAGGATGTGTCCTGATTTGATGGGATTATCCCGTATGCTTATAAATAATATTTTCTTTTAAATAATCTACGTCATCAATCAGGCGATCTATATTATAAAGATATACATGTATGCTTTGATTTGACTTATCTCCCAAGCTATTAACCCGATTTCATAAAATAGTCTTCAATAATGGACATAGGCTGTTTTGTAACTTGGCACAAAAATCGGGCTAGCGAATAAGAAGGCTGCTACATATGAATGCGTTGAGTTATAAAGCTTAAAAAAACCGCGCAACTGAGTCGCGCCCGAGGGTTCCGTACCAAGAGATAGAGAAATAGAAAAATAAAAAAAAATCAGTATTTGTCTCATACTTGTGCTACAAGATATTGCTTCTTGCCAAATTTCATGATTCTAGGTCAACGGGGATTACCCGGTTTTTTATTCCCTTTTCGAGTGTATAGGAAATATGTCGTAAACGCCATATCTTTTGATTGGATATACTTCATTTTGATTTAATAACATCCCTGAGGAACCGCTAATCTTGGTTTTAGAGTTCTGTACATTTTAACTTTATACCTCTACGTGTTACTGAGGAAAGGGTTCTTGACAAACAGACAGACAGACGTTGAAGATCTTGTAAGGGTCTTTATTTAATTTCGACCTCCGAAAAACAGGAAATTAGCCTCTACGTACGAAGCTAGTCAGGCTGCTAGTTGTATTATAAACCGATTATATACTTAAAAGAACCAAAATATATTTTATTCAAGCACGTTTGAATCGTCATTTAACAACTATATTAAGTGAAGCTACCTTCTCGGAATGCTTTTCTATCGAGAAGAACCTACAAGAAAGTAGTTACTCTTATTTCAAATTTAAAAGTACAAAGTTATGTTAGTTAAATACAATTATAAATGTATGTATAGTACGTCACAACTTAGATGTAGCATCGGCAAAATTCGTAAAACCGATCAAATCCGAATTGAGTACGCTATCCCAAATTATCAATATTTATTTCTCATGCGAAAATGATCTTTGCACAAACGTAATAACTTGTAATATCATATGACCTAATATATTCGTCAATTTGACGCGTCGATTTACATGCACTTGCTTTCTCTAACGCGTGAATCTATAGCGACGAATAGCGTCGAGTGGCGCGATAGGGAGCTATTTCTATTGGTTGTGTAAATCGGCAGTAATCGGTTTTATTTTCATTCCATTGCATTTGCCGATGCTACATCTAATTTGTGTCGTAGTATAATATAGCCTGCCTGGGTGTCTACAAGTATATTATTAAAATTATCATTTTATTAAAAATAAGATGAACTTCGTTATAAATGCGAGTTAAGTTACAACTTTTTCTTATGAAGATTTTAATAGTTAACTATTAAGTAGTAATCACTTCTTAGTAGGGCTTTGTGCAAGCCCGTCTAAGTAGTTACCACCCACTTATCAGTTATTCTACCTCCAAATAACAGTACTCAGTATTGTTGTGTTCCGGTTTGAAGGGTGAGTAAGCCAGTGTAACTACAGGCACAAGGGACATAACATCTTAGTTCCCAAGGTTGGTGGCGCATTGACGATGTAAGGAATAGTTAATATTTCCTACAGCGTCATTGTGTATGGGTGATGGCGACCACTTACGATCATGTGGCCCGTATGTATATGTAGGTTTATTTGTTACATCAAAACTTAAATGTTTGAACAGATTTGGATATGTGGTTTAGTAGGATCCTTACATCGACTCGAGGAGTTAGGCAATATGCTCGTTATCAGATGTAACGATATTCAAAATATAAGTCTAGTTGTTCACGTTCGTAATCTATTATGATATTTTCTGAATTATCATATTTTTCACTGTTGTGTGTCATGTGTTCTACGTCAGAATGACGTCGCCAGCATGTACGATAAAAAAAATCCTAATTGAAACTCCTTCATGCTTCGACATATAAATTATTTGGCACTAGCTGTGCTCGCGACTTTGTACGCGTTTGAATTTATATATCAGTTATCTCCTTATTATATCAGTTATCTGCCAGTGAAAGTCCTGTCAAAATCGGTCCAGCCGTTCCAGAGATTATCAGGAACAAACAGACATACATAAATTGTAAAAAATGTTTAGTATATGTACATATGCATTGAGTAAAAAAAGGCTATTTTAATATTACAGACACTCCAATTTTATTATCTGTATAGACAATTTTTGTTTAACTTTCGATGCGCTTTAAAGAAATGTAACTTCAAGCTTTGGGCAATATGAATCACACTTCTGTACAGTACAAACAACTGGTTCTATAAATAATTAATTTTACGTATAATTACCGTCGAGTTATCATTTCGTTAAATATAATTTGTATAACAATTGATTTAATTAATATATTTGTTAAGTTATAACATATAACAATCATTTTTTTACATAAGACTTTCATGTTAAGTAAAATTAAAGTGAAGTAACAGCCCGTAAATTTCCCACTGCTGGGATAAGGCCTCCTCTTCCATTAAGGAAAGGGTTTGGAACATATGCCACCACGCTGTTCTAATGCGGCTTGGTGGAATGCACATGTGGCTGAATTTCGATGTAATTAGAGACATGCAGGTTTCCTCACGATGTTTTCTTTCACTTCCGAGCACGAGATGAATTTATCACAAATTAAGCACATATATACATAGTGGTGCTTGCCTAGGTTTGAACCCGCAATCATCGGTTAAGATGCACGCGTTCTAACCACGGGGCCATCTCAGAATATGTGCAAAATTGTATGTTTAAAATAGGTAAACAGACTGGTGGAATGGCTATCCTGTAGAAAGTCCAACAACCAGACAATAAGAGATATTAAGCCAACTTTGAGCCAATGCGCAGCCAAACTCCAATGTGGCAGTCAAGATTAATAAATACCAAAAAAATTGGCCAATTTTTATTGGCAAAGTCTTGCCAACGTTGGTTACCGAAACGCAATGTATGCATATCGATCAAATTAAAAATATATAAATTAATTAATTCCCAAGTAGTTTTAAATCGTCATTATAAAAATCTATCAGGTCAGTGTAACTCTTACCGGCTCGGAATGTGGATTTCACCGAAATAACCGGAATGTTCATTATATGTATATGCTATAAATATAACGTAAAAATATACTTTGGTATATATTTAATTAAACTAAAAGCTATGGAATGTAGATCCTGATGATCCGCTAAGAAAGTTTGGTTTTTTTTTCGTTTAACTAAAATTTCGTACAAGATGTACGATTTGTACAGAATTAATTGATTAATTGTACGAGAAGTACAGACGTGCTCACAAGAACCTGCACATGGTGTTCATTGATCTCGAGAAAGCCTATGATAGGGTGCCTCGTGAAGTGTTATGGTGGGCATTGAAAGAGAAAGGTTTGCCTGGGAAGTATGTGGAGTTAATTCGTGCTATGTACAAGGGATCTTGTACCTACGTCCGATCGTCTGCCGGCAACACCGACCGGTTCAATGTGGCTGTAGGTTTGCACCAAGGGTCGGCTCTAAGTCCTTACCTCTTCCTGCTGGTTATGGACGCTCTAACGGCGGATATACAGGAGGAGGCACCCTGGTGCATGCTTTTTGCCGACGACGTTGTACTGGTTGGTGAAGATGGACCTGAGATCCAGAGCAGATTGGAGGATTGGCAACGGAAACTGGAGAATGTTGGCCTGAAAATCAGTAGAACGAAGACTGAATACATGTTCTGCGATTTCGGCGGTCTCTCCGGTCCCGAAGCCGTAGCGCTTGATGGCGCAGCTCTTCCAGTCTGCTCCGACTTCCGGTATCTCGGTTCCCTCATTCAAGGCGATGGCGAAATAGATCGAACGGTGAAGCACAGGATTAACACAGGATGGATGAAATGGCGGCAGGTTACGGGAACAATTTGTGACCCCCGTATTCCCCTTAAACTTAAGGGGAAGATCTATAAGACCATGATCAGACCTGCTGTCCTGTATGGATCAGAGTGTTGGGCTACAAAAGGGATGACTGAAAGACAATTGCATGTTGCGGAGATGAGAATGCTGAGAGGAATGTGTGGTGTTACGCGAATGGATAGAGTAAGGAATGAGTATATAAGAGGAAGTTTGAAAGTGACACCGATAGCCGAGAAGTTATGTGGAAGGCGGCTATCATGGTATGGGCATGTAATGCGGAGGAATGAGGAACACATTGTGAGGAAGGCCTTGAGCATGGATGTGGATGGATATAGAGGTAGAGGACGACCAAGGAAACGATGGATGGATTGTGTGAAAGACGATATGGCTAGAAAGAATGTTACTTGTGAGATGACGTCTGACAGAGAAGTATGGAAGGAGAAGACATGCTGTGCCGACCCCAAATAAAATTGGGATAAGGGCAGGAGAATGATGATGATGTACGATTTGTACAGCCTGTAAATTTTCCAATGCTGGGTTAGACCACTTTCTTTTGAGGAGACGGTTAGGAGCATATTCCTCTACACTGCTTCAATGAGAGTGATTAACATGTGACTCCAAGATTTTGATATCCCATAATGAGTCAGTAATATTGGTTTTTCATATCTATACTGATTCGAGATATCCCAGTGGTTAGAACGCGTGCATCTTAACCGATGATTGCGGGTTCAAACCCAGGCAAGCACCGCTGATTCATGTGCTTAATTTGTCTTTATAATTCATCTCATGCTCAGCGGTGAAGGCCATCGTGAGGAAACCTGCATGTGACAAATTTCGTAGAAATTCTGCCACATGTGTATTCCACCAACCCGCATTGGAACAGCGTGGTGGAATATGTTCCAAACCTTCTCCTCAAGGAGGAGGCCTTTAGCCCAGCAGTGGGAATTTACAGGCTGTTGTTATGTTATTTTATGATTTATTTATACTAATATTATAAATACTATAATAAATTTGTCTGACTGATACACACGATCAAATCAATAAACGAAATTTGGTAAAGTTCGCTATGAAGCGATCTGGAATTCCAAGGAAAAATATAGGCTCTCCATTCTTGACGCCTAAACTTCACCGAAGTTATCGGAAACAACTTGTATTACCTACATGGGTAATGCAAATGCTACATACACAGTCAATATAGATAAATAAAATCAAATTGTCTATCTGTGATTTCTAATTTCCCTTTAAAGATTAACATCTTTGCCAGTTCGCCTGGCTATCTTGTATATTGATAGTGTGAGCCAATTTTTGTCCCAGTGATTATGGGACGACACGTAATAAGTCGGTTAAGGTCTCATTTCGAAGAGCGTCAGTCGTAGATGTATAGACAATAGGCTATTTGACAATGCGAAAAATAAATTGTGAATTATTGTAATCAGTGTATATTATGAGTTTAAAAATGGCTATTTTCTAACGAAAGTTGAAAATAATACTAGATTTATTCAAAAATCAATAAATAAAATGCATTTTTTCAAACGTTTGTCACGTGACACAAAACGCTCCTGATTGGCTGGGCTTATGATGAAGTCACTTTCTTGTAAACCTTGCTTTTCTACTATATGTACCACAGATTAAAATACAGCAAAGTGACGTCAACGACCCCATAGCAGCGCCATATTGTCCAAGTAGCGTTTTAGCGCGTTATTTAAATATGAAATTTTTAATATGATATTTTTCAGCAAATATGTACTAGAAATAAAAAAATCAACTTCTACTGGGTACCTTAACCTCTACTAAATAATATAAAATGGATTTTAAAAACCAGTCAAATAGCCTATTAAAGATGATTCTTGATTGCAATTTACTAAATTGTTACAATTTAAGAAATAGAGAGGAAAAAAGTTACTGGCCGGTTAGGTTAGGTTTTATAAAAAAAAAATGAAAAACATCACACAAAAATTTTTTTCTTAATTTTGGCGCAAAATTAAGTTACAAGCAGTTTACAATGAACATACTGCTCTACTAGTCTGTGTGTACTTAGTGGTCCAAGTATTGGTCACACGAATTAATTTTAAAGAACTTGTTATATATAACAGCTGACCCAAATTTTCGATATTTAAATGTCAATATTTATATAAAGAAAACGATTCAATATATTTAAGTTTATAAGTACTTAGCTATGCACACGATTTCACTGGCAGATAACTGATATATAATAAGGAGTAACTTAGGCTACAATATTTTTTGTTTTTGTTAAATTCAAACGCGTACAAAGTCGCGGGCACAGCTAGTATCTAACAAATCTTTTGAATAAACGCGAACTTTCTCGTTACCCACTATATGTTAAAAACAATATATGTTTTTTTTAACATTCCTCTATGATGTCCTAATACTCTCCAGTACGGTACGCACCCACCACCCCGGCGTCTCATCGGGCGCCTCCTTACAGATTTACTTGTTGGTAGGCCTTTTTGCAAGCCCGTCTGGGTAGGTACCACCCACTCATCAGTTATTCTACGACCAAATAACAGTATTGTTGTCGATTTGAAGGATGAGTAAGCCAGTGTATAACATTTTGAACCTTCTAGAAAAGAGCGTACTCCTTTCTTAAAGGCCGGCAACGCACCTGCAAGCCCCCTGGTGTTGCAGATGTCCATGGGCGGTGGTAGTCACTATCCTTCAGGTGACCCTCATGCTCGTTTTCCACCTATCTCGTAAAAAAAAACATCTTAGTTCCCAAGGTTGGTGGCACATTGACGATGTAAGGAATAGTTAATATTTCTTACAGCGACATTGTCTATAGGTGATGGTGACCACTTACCATCAGGTGGGCCACCTGATATATGCTCGTCCGCCAACCTATACCATAAAAAAAACCGCATCAGAATCCGTAGTTTTAAACATTTAAACATTCATAGGGATATAGGGACAGAAAAAGCGACTTTGTTTATACTATGAAATGATGTGTTTTTGGTCTATAAATTTTTCTAAGGTCAAGATTAAAATACCTGTTGATAGGTATGTATATCACCGAAAAATGGCAAATACCGTTAATTATTACCTAACGGTTATCTATCGCGATAATCTATTCAGAGAGATTTTAATCTGTCGACGAAGACTAGACTGCCAATAAAACGTATACACTTCAGATACTCCATAAAGTTTCCGTTAGGTTAGCTTAGAATTTTTGGCCCAGTGGTTAGAACGCGTGCATCTTAACCGATGATTGCGGATTCAAACCCAGGCAAGCACCACTATATATATGTGCTTAATTTGTGTTTATAATTCATCTCGTGCTCGGCGTGAAGGAAAACATCGTAAAAACCTGCAAATGTCTAATTTCATAGAAATTCTGACACATGTGTATTCCACCAACCCGTATTGGAACAGCGTGGTGGAATATGTTTCAAACCTTCTCTTCAATGGGAGAGGTAGCGTTAGCCCGGCAGTGGGAAATTTACAGGCTGTTGTTGTTGTTGTTGTATGTGAAAATAGCACATGATGTCTATCAGCTGTCAGCTATCATTGTCCGACACCGACATCGGTTCGGATAGTGTGAAAGCGCTCTTACGGCCCCGAGCTTACTTTAAAATTGAAAAACAAACATATTATTTTTCGTTTCGTCTGAACTTTGAAATGCTCGGTTTTTCTTTACTGTGATACACTTGTAATACTATATAAACATCCTTTAAATTCCATCTGTTTATTGATAAAAACCGCATTAAAATCTGTGTAGTTTAAAGATCAAAGCGTATTTTATTATGTAGAGATTTTGTTTTATTATGTACTAGCGACCCGCCTGAGCTTCGCACGGATGCAATGCTGATTATATACAGAATTTGTTTATATACGACATCACATTAGAAACTTCTAAAATTATCAGTGTTTCTTTACTATATCGTCCATGTGTTATATACAAATACCTTGCTCTCGAATCACTCTATCTATTAAAAAAAAATCGCATCAAAATCCGTTGCGTAATTCTAAAGATATGACGACCTCCGTGGTCGGTGGTGTACACCGGTTTCATGGCACTCCGACGTCCCGGGTTCGGTTCCCGGAAGACTTGATACAGAAAAAGCTCATTAATTTTCTACGTTGTCTTGCGTCTGGCTGTTTGTGTTACCATCGTTACTTTGATTTGTCCATAATACAAGTGCTTTAGCTACTTACATTGGGATCAGAGTAATGTATGTGATGTTGTCCAATATTTATTGTTATTTATTTATAAAGATCAAAGCATACATAGGGTTAGACAACGGTAAGCAACTTTTTGGTACTATGTAATGATAATGATGATACAATCTTTAGAAAGAACATGAGATCTTGTTACTTTTACGTTCGAAACGGAAATTAACCCTTATCGACCTACCCTTCCTTACGCTTACCCTTTAAGGTCAAATATAGTTTTATTTAAGGTCATGTATTGATAGATCTCAAGATACTTCGACCTTTTTTATGGTTATCTAAATATTTTATTTCAATTTTTCATACAAGCCCGTCCAAAAGTAACACCCACTTATCAGATATTCCACTGCCAAACAGTACTCAGTATTGTTGTGTTCCGGTTTTATGGGTGAGTGAGCCAGTGTAACTACAGGCACAAGTAATAAAACATTTTAATTCCCAATGTTTTTGTATATCATAATATTATTGTAAGTGACATATAGGCAGCAGCCATGTCAGTTCCAGAGCTACGCTCAAAATCCGTCAGAAAAATGGAATTCCAAAGTTGGTGGCGCATTGGCGATAAACAAACCATATTAATATTATAAATGTGAAACTGTCCCTGTCTGTCTGTCTGTCGCTCTTTCACGACCAAACCGCTGAACTGAATATGATGAAACTTGGTATGAAGCAAACTTGAGCTCCAAATAAGGACATAAGCTACTTTTTTTGCCTAACTCTTGATAACTAACAACATAAAACGCGAGCTTAGCCGCGACAACTATTGGTCAATATTTCTTACAGCAACATTGTCTATAGCCCGTGGTGACCACTTACTATCAGGTGGCACATTTGCTCCTCCCCTTAAAAAAATAAATACATTACAAGATTAATATCAGATTATTAGCTCAGATGGCCCAGAGAGCTCAGATGGCCCAGTGGTAAGACTGCATCTTAACCGATGACTTCGGGTTCAAACCCAGACAAGCACCACTATATATATGTGCTTAATTGTGTTTATAATTCATCTCGTGCTCGGCGGTGAAGGAAAACGTCGTGAGAAAACCTGCATGTGTATAATTTCATAGAAATTCTGCCACATGTGTATTCTACCAACCCGCATTGGAACAGCGTGGTGGAATATGTTCCGAAGCCTCTCCTTTAATGGGAGAGAAGGCCTTAGCCCAGCAGTGGGAAATTTACATGCTGTTACTTTACCAAGATTAATATAAAGCATATTATCATTTATTTTCACGATTTACGATTTACGAAATCATACAAACGTACGGTTATATTATGTAAAAATAACATTATTATGTATTTATTTATTCAGAATGAATCTAATAAACGTAATAATTGTTATCTTGTATTCGTTTTAAAACATGAAATAACAAAAAAAGTTGACTGCACTTCTAATTATAGCACAAGATAAATATAATTCGTTACAATAATTCTGATTTAGAATTAAAATAGAAAGCTTAGTTTAAATTCAAAAGATAACACCTGTGTTAGAGCAATGTTGCCATAAAAAAGAAACAATAAAAAATAGTGTTATAAATGTGAAAATAGAATTAAAATGTTTTTAATTGATAAATGTTTTTTATATTAATTTACGGTCTAGTGAACAAGAAAAGGTTCATCAAGTATTAATCTATACGTGTAATAAAATTGGAGTGTCTGTTTGTAATATTAAAATAGCTGTTTTTTACTCAATGCATTTTATAATTTTTGTCTGTCTATTTGTTCCGGCTTATCTCTGCAACGGCTGGGTGGATTTTGATGGGATTTTCACTGGCAGATAGCTGATGTAATAAGTAGTAACTAAGGCAACAAGAATGGCTTATTGTTAAATTCAAATGCGTAAGAAGGCGCGGGCACAACTAGTTAATCTATACGAATTATATTATTAATTATAAATGCGAAACTAACTCAGTTATATATACCCGGAATAAGTTTTTTTTTTTTTTTTTAAATTGGTACGAAGTAAACTTAAACCCCAAGGAGAACAGGGAGGCTTTTATACCATACGATCAACCCCTAAAACGACCGAAACCCCCAACCACAACTAGTTGCATATATGTATAAATAGCAAAACTTTACCTAATTGTATATGCATGGTAATATTTAAAAGTAGCGTCAGAAAAATAATGGTCTTAATATAATACAATACATTATAAATTATATCTGATTCAGTCTGTTTGTCTTCATAATTATTTGTAAAATCAAAAATAACACGTCTCGTAACTTTGACTACTAAGTTTCTTACCGGTTCTTCTCGGTAGAATCTATATTCGGAACCGGTGGTAGCTTCAATTATTACAACAAAAACAGCCTGTAAATTCCCACTGCTGGTCTAAAGGCCTCCTCTCCCTTTGAGGAGAAGGTTTGGAACATATTCCACCACGCTGTTCCAATGCGGGTTGGTGGAATACACATGTGGCAGAATTTCTATGAAATTTGTCACATGCAGGTTTCCTCACGATGTTTTCCTTCACCGCTGAGCACGAGATGAATTATAAAGACAAATTAAGCACATGAATCAGCGGTGCTTGCCTGGGTTTGAACCCGCAATCATCTCAATTATTATAGGTGTTAAATGACGATTCAAAAGTGCGCCACAAATATTAATTCATAATATATACATTAATCAAGAAGGGTGAGGAATCTCTGTATAAAGTTAATGACCTTTATTGACCTTATGAGAAGCATAATATTTCTATTATTAAAAGTCGAGCAAATCTTCTAAGCAATGATGACCAAACTATAATATACAACACCCGCTTTAGGTCAAAGAAACAAACATATGGCGTAGTTAATTAAAGGCAGGTATAGTACGACACAATTTAGATGTAGCATCTGCAAATTCAGTAAAACCGATCATTGCCGATTCACACAATCAATTGAAATAGCTCCCTATCGCGCCGTTCGACGCTATTCGTCGCTATAGATTCTCGCGTCAGTTCAACCCGAGACAGCGAGTGCATGTAAATCGACGTGTCGAATTGACGAATATTAGGTCGTATGATATTACAAGTTATTACGTTTGTGTAAAGTCATATTCGCATGAGAAATAAATATTGATAATTTGGGATAGCGTACTCAATTCGGCAGTGATCGGTTTTACGAATTTTGCCGATGCTACATCGTTTTGTGTGGTACTATAAGCAGGTAATAATTAGTTTAGGCTGGTAAATACGCCACTGATTGCATGTGTATCTCTTTGTTCCGTGTTCCTCGTGAATGGCTATTCGGTAAAGTGGATTTTAACAACTGTTTCCGATAATAAAAGCGGTCATAACCGGTAATACCTTAAAAGAAAAACTTTTAGTAATCTTTCAATCTCGCTCTTTATCAAATTGCGCGTCATAGAAATACAGCAACAACAGCCTGTAAATATCCCACTGCTGGGCTAAGGCCTCTTCTCCCTTTGAGGAGATCGTTTGGAACATGTTCCAACACGCTGTTCCAATGCGGGTTGGTGGAATACACATGTAGCAGAATTTCTATGAAATTTGACACATGCAGGACTCCTTGCGATGTTTGCCTTCACCGCCGAACATGGGATGTATTATAAACACAAATTAAGCACATGAATATTTAGTAATGCCTGGGCTAAACCCGCAATCATCGGTAAAAATGCACGCGCTCTAAACACTGGGCCATAGAAATAAAAGGATATATTTTGCTTAAAGGTTTTAGTACAACTAAGTAAATAACAAAAAAAAAAATAAGTAGTTTTTTTTGCTACCGGTACGGAGTACTTTTTTACGGACAAGGCTACCACCAAGGAGGGTCGTTGCCTGCGAGCGCTCGGCTGAACACGAGACGTTAAAAAATGCTAGATTTCAATCACTTTAATTTAACCGACTTTTTTTGACTTTAAACGTCTGAAAAGTTTTTTTTTCTTACCCTGACGATAGATTATATATTGTTTGTAATGCTAGCTTGTAGAATGACATTTTTTTTAATGTAAGAATGACTGGCAAATACGCAGTGGGAGATTCAGACGTCATCTCACAAGTGACATTCTTACTAACCATATCGTCTTTCACACAATCCATCCATAGTTTCCTTGGTCGTCTTCTGCCTCTATATCCATCCACTTCCATGCTCAAGGCCTTCCTTACAAAATGGCCCTCATTCCTCCTCATAATATGTCCATACCATGACAGCCGGTTTCCATGTAGCTTCTCGTTTACCGGTGCAACTTCCTCTCATGTACTCATTCCTTACTCTATCCATTTATTTAAAGTAAAGTAAAGTGACAGCCTGTAAATTTCCCACTGCTGGGATAAGGCCTCCTCTTCCATTAAGGAGAGGGTTTGGAATATATTCCATCACGCTGTTCCAATGCGCATTGGTGGAATGCACATGTGGCATATTTTCGATGAATTTAGACACATGTAGGTTTCCTCGCGATGTTTTCCTTCACCGCCGAGAATGATGATGCAGGATGCACGCGTTCTAACCACTGGGCCATCTCAGATCCATTTATTTTGTAAGAAATATTTTAATCATATTTTATACTAGTTGTAACTCGCGATTTTGCTGGCGTTTTAGGATTTGATTGTCACGTGTTTGGCAAAAAAGTAGCCTATGTCCTTTATTGGAGTTAAAGTTTGCTTCGTAACAAATTATATCAAATTCGGTTCATTGGTTTGGTCGTGAAAGAGAGACAGACAGACAGACAGAGTTGCTTTCATATTTATAATATTAGTATATATTGTCACTCCAACCTTGGGAACTGATGTTATTGTGGCTTTAGTGACACTGGTATCAGTTTGGCAGTAGATTATATGACGAATGAATGGTGCCTACCAAGTATTTTAGTAGACCCTAAAATTTAATGCAAAGCTACCCTCGATTTCGGCTTTTTGAGTCTCGAGGCCCCGTTAAAAGCCCAGTGGTTACTTTACCAACAGTGACCTGTCTTTGTTATCCTTAATTTAAAATAAATCTCTAATAATCCTGTACATCTCTGCAATAATACTAGACCTACACATTTGTTTGGTGTTTTTGGGTTCGCTGTGGTTTTTGGAAGTGTTAGAAAAATTTAGTATAAAATTGATTATGAGAAATACTATATTGTTTTTAATTTAAGCTTGCCGATAATCTAGACTAGTCATGATATGTAGATTAAATAATTGAAGCATTACGATGCCTCATTTAAGACCAATTATGAATACCCATAAATGTCTCAAAATCTTAAAGAATCTTAAAGAAATTACTTAGAAGTATATTAATACCAGTATACCTATAACTAAGAAAATGTTTTTATTTAATTTGACAACAAACAACAACAACAACCTGTTAATTTCCCACTACTGGGCTAACCTCCTCTCCCTTTGAGGAGAACGTTTGGAACAACAATTTTGAACTAATATCTAACACTTAGGAATAAAAGCGAATAAAAATAAAATTGATAGGAACAATTTAAAATAATAAAAAACTCATACCAAATGGCAATGTATACTACCCCTAAAGGTATTAAATTTTAATAACTACCTCGTATATGTTATAATATTAATCCGGTATATAAGCAACCGTTTTTATTATAGAAGACATTTACCGGTTCACAGATAACATTATTTTTTAATATTTACGGAAAACCGCAATAACATAATGTATTACGTAATTTCGTTTAATTGTATCTATTAAATGTTTATTTAATTTAATATTTAATACGATTCACGAATTCAATTGTTTTATTTTATTTATTTAAACAAAATGGCGCTGGATTTGGCGCGAAAGTTTTTCTTTAGCCGACACTAAGTTCAAGGTAATGTAAGAAGGAATCTTTGCAACTTATTTCCTGGTTTACAGTGAATTAAACTTGGGCGAAATTGTTTGTAACAACTTACATATACAATTACATAGATATATATAATTCAAATACATATATTATTATTATTATCACTACATATTATAAAACAAAGTCGCTTACCGCTGTCTGGCCCTATGTATGCTTAGATCTTTAAAATTACGCAACGGATTTTGATGCGTTTTTTTAGTAGATAGAGTGATTCAAGAGGAAGGTTTTTGTGTATATGGACGATATAGTAAATAAATGCTGATAATTGTAGAAAAGTGTACGCCTTACTTTCCGAGTAGAAGATATAGATTAACTTATGGTGATGATTACTATCATAGTTGTGACCAAAAACTTGGTAGGGCTAGGCTTTGTATAAGTTTTTTTTTATGGTATAGATTGGGCATAGACAATGACGCTGTAAGAAATATTAACTATTTGTTACATCGTCAATGCGCCACCAACCTTGGGAACTAAGATGCTATATCCGTTGTACCTGTAGTATATATGTATTTAAGTATAGGTACCCCCTTATCAGAGCTTAGTAGGAAAAGGATATATATTAGGTATATGAAGAACTTTTTATGGTAATTTTAGGGGAACTGATAGGAATGACTAGTAATATAGTATAGCTGATTTCTTTGAACTAAAAGCAATTGAATCATAAAATTTCTCTACCTCTTTTTAAAACCTTACCAAGGGATTCTTTGTAGGATCGTTTACGAAATATAAAAGTAAAATTAAAGGGTATATATATGTAAAGTAAAATAAGTAAAGTAACAGCCTGTAATTTTCCCACTGCTGAGATAAGGCCTCCTCTTCCATTACGGAGATGGTTTGGAACATATTGCACCACGCTGTTCCAATGCGGGTTGGTGGATAGCACATGTGGCAGAATTTCAATGAAATTAGACACATGCAGGTTTCCTCGCAGGTTTTCGCATAGTGGTGCTTGTCTGGGTTTGAACCCGTAATCATCGGTTAAGATACACGCTAACCACTGGGCCATCGCAGCTCATCTCAGCGGACATATGTAGTTAAATGTAATAGTATTGTGCTATAGAGATGTATTAGTAAACTCTTAGCAGTGCACAATATAGCTGTCAGCTGAGTTTATAGAAAATTCCATGAAATAAGTAGATCTAAGGTTTATTTACCTTTATTCCCGCGACTGAAATAGAGGTGTAAAAATTTGACCTTTTAATCAATAATAATAATTTTTATTATCGATTAAAAAAATCTCACAAGACTACGAAATTGTGTATATATTAAACTTAGTAGTGTTCCACGGTTTTGCTCGTTTTTTAGGGTGTTCATGTGTTAGCCAAAAAATGTAGCCTATGTGTTTTCTTGGAGTTTATGTTTGCTTTATACCAAATTTCATGAAATTGGTGGTAGGGCTTTGTACAAGCCCGTCTGGGTAGGTACCACCCACTAATCAGTTATTCTACCGCCAAACAACAGTACGGAGTATTGTTGTGTTCCGGTTTGAAGGGTGAGTGAGCCAGTGTAAATACAGGCACAAGGGACATAACATCTTAGTTCTCAAGGTTGGTGGTGCAGTGACGATGTAAGGAATAGTTAATATTTCTTACAGCGTCGTTGTCTATGGGTGATGGTGACCACTTACCATCAGGTGGCCCATATGCTCGTCCGCCAACCCATACCATAAAATAAAAACAAACAAAACAATTCGGTTCAGCGCTATGGTCGTGAAAGAGTGACAAACGTACAGAGATACTTTAACACTTGTAATATTAATAAAGATAACAATTAAATAGCCTATTTGACTGGTTTTTTTTTAATCAATTTTATATTATTTAGTAGAAGTTAAGGAACCCAGTAAAAGTTGTGTTTTATTATTTCTAGTACATATTTGTCGAAAAATATCATATTAAAAATTCCATATTTAAATAGCGCTCAAAAACGCTTTGGACAATATGGCGCTGCAATGGGGTCGGTGACGTCACTTTCCTGTATTTTAATCTGTGTGCCTTCATCATAAGCCCGGCCAATCAGGAGCGTTTTGTGTCACGTGACAAACGTTTGAAAAAATGTATTTTGTTTGATGGATTTTTGAATAAATTAAGTATTATTTTCAACTTTCGTTAGTAAATAACCATTTTTGAACTCATAATATACACTGATTACAATAATTCACAATTTATTTTTCGCATCGTCAAATAGCCTATTGCGTTATATATTGTATATTTTACAAGACAAATTGTTCAGTAAGATGCACTAAGTAAATTATACAATAAACAATAATTCGAGTAACAATAGCGTAGTAAATAATTTCTTCTTTCTCGTTGAATCGGGTCGAGGTGAATGTAACCTCGGATTCGAGGTCGAGTCCTTCAGAAGTAGCCTTCTAGCGAGGTCACGGGGTCACCGTCTGCTATTCACAAACGGTTATCGAGCTGGTCTTATGGACTGTTTTATTATCTTTATATGAATAAGAACTATTGTAAATGTTATTCTCTCTGTTGGGATTAGATCTCCTTTTGAAGAGACTTGGAGCTCTATAGCTGATATGATACGTGTTGTAGATGATAAAAATCGTGGAGTTAATACCTGTTGACTTCCAAGCAGGATATATTAATTTAAAAAATTGTATTTAATTAAATAAATAAAATAAATATGAGACAACATCACATACATTACTCTGATCCCAATGTAAGTAGCTGAAGCACTTGTGTTATGGAAATCAGAAGTAACGACGGTACCACAAACACCCAGACCCAAGACAACATAGAAAACTAATGGTCATCTACATCGACTCGGCCGGGAATTGAACCCGGGACCTCAGAGTAGCGTACCCATGGAAACCGGTGTACACACCACTCGACCATGGAGGTCGCCAAATTAACATGACTTTGTATTTCTTAAATGTTAAAAAGAGTAACTACTGATTTTCTTGTCATTTCTTCTCAGTAGAATCTACTTTCCGAACCGGTGGTAGCTTCACTTAATTGTAAAATGATGATTCAAAAGTGCTTGTAAAAGCCTACTGGAATAAAGTTTTTTTTTTTTTTTGTTGAATATACTTGTGGTAGAATAAATTAAATAGTAAATTCAGTGGTGCTTGCACGGGTTTGAACCCGCAATCCTTAGTCAAGATGTACGGGTTCTAACCGCTGGGCCATCTCGGCTCAAATCTATCAGAAGCTGTAGTTCATTTCAGGAATTTGTATTGTTATGCTATGAATGTTATGTAACCGTAAGATTACAAAATTCGTTAGATTACAATCTATTGTAAACTGTCGAAATATGTTTGCAATTTAACGCATTATTGTAATCTATCGATGGGAACTAAAATGTATTTTGAAATATTTATATACAAAAATATCTATTTTGTTTTTTATAAGAATTAATAACATTAAGAACTGTATAAATCTTGACCGCGTGTAATGGTGGCAAGAATGCTAACAGCATTTTTGCCACCATTCCAACGATCCTCTGGGCAAACGAATCAGCCTACTGTCACCAGTGGAGGCAATAAGGCGAGGTGTTATACTTTTAATGAAGCTTTTTGCACCCCTTTTATTTATTTTTTCTCGCTAGAAAAACTCATTACGTGCTTCCCCCACGTGATGGAAAGTGGGGGCGACTCCCCGGAGCCCTGGACGCCGAGTGCGCCCAAGCATACTTGGTTTACTTACTAAAAAACCAGCGGTACCCCCTCCGTCTTTACGCCACGGGATCGCTTACTCATGCTACCGTGACGAACTTTTTGCACCCAAAATCAAGTAATAATTTTATGATAATTAATATAGTTCATTGTTAATTTCAGGTAGCAATCAAAATAATAGACAAATCGCGATTGGACGAAGATAATCTGAAGAAGACGTTTCGGGAGATAGCAATCATGAAGCGATTACAGCATCCGCACATTGTCAGACTATATCAGGTATGTTATAACATCGAAATCGTCGTCGTGGTTTCTATGATGAAATTCCGCAGATATTTGTAACTTTGCCGTTTGATTAATTTAAATAATTTATGAAAAAAGGGATTCATAAATGCTGATTATAAACGTAGCTTTGGAAACCCTAAGGGTTGAAAAGCCGTCATTTTCAAAGTTTTATTATTGGGATTTATTTGGGATACTGATTAAAAATGAGTAGGTATGTATTTAAGCGTTTCTGGATATTCAACCCTAAGGGGTGAAATACTCACTTTCAAGTGAACAAAGCAGGCAACAGCTAGTTTGACATATAAGACAAAATATGGTGTCGTAGATCATTGTTCAATTTCTAATAACCATCATGGCGGAATACGTCAGTCTCCTGATTAAGTTCAACAACAACAACAGCCCGTAAATTCCCACTGCTGGGCTAAAGGCCTCCTCTCCCTTTGAGGAGAAGGATTTGGAACATATTCCACCACGCTGTTCCAATGCGGGTTGGTGGAATACACATGTGGCAGAATTTCAATGAAATTTGTCACATGCTTGTTTCCTCGCGATGTTTTCCTTCACCGCTGAGCACGAGATGAATTATAAAGTTAAATTAAACACATGAATCAGCGGTGCTTGCTTGGGTTTGAACCCGCAATCGTCGGTTAAGATGCACGCGTTCTAACCACTGGGCCATCTCTGATTAAGTTAATTATGATTAAAAAGCTAATTGAGTATTTTTTTTATCCATCATCCTTCTTTATATAAGACGGATTCCTCGGTGGAATCAATATTCCAAACCGGTGTTATTCAATTTGCCCGTAAAATTATTCAAGTGCTCGTAGAAGCCTATTTGCATAAATTATTTTTTTGGTTTATATAACCCAATGTTGTTCTAGTAAACAGATATGTTATTAACGCGCAAAAAGTGAAGACTAGAAAACGTCCTAATTGGGACGTTTGCCTTCAGTCGTTTTACGTAGTAATACGTTATAATACAAAAACATCTAGTTATCCCTTTTACTTATTGTTTTCATCAAGCTATCCTTTTTACTTGTAACGAAATGTAAAATAAACGGTCCACGGCGCGGCACACTTTTTTCTGTTGTTTATTACGGATATAACATATCTGTTTATTAGGATATCATTGATATAACCCAGTTTTTTGTTGAAACGAAATCTTGTATTATAAAAAGTACTCTCCCTACTTGTTACGTATAGCCGATGAGCTTTAACACCTTTTTATAATCAGCTAGTTTCTGAGAAGACCAACTATCGACTTTCTAGCAGGTCCTCAGATAACATGCCAACTAACACTTATATTCCAAGTCTAGGAAATGGCAAAAATTATAAAAGCAAGTGTCTCTCAATCTCAATAGAACGCGTGTATCTTAACCGATGATTTCGGGTTCAAACCCAGGCAAGCACCACTATATATATGTGCTTAATTTGTGTTTATAATTCATCTCGTCTTCGGCGGCGAAGGAAAACATCGTGAAGAAACTTGCATGTGTCTAATTTCATAGAAATTCTGCCACATGTGCATTCCACCAACCCGCATTGGAACAGCGTGGTGGAATATGTTCCTAACCTTCTCCTCAAAGGGAGAGGAGGTCTTAGCCCAGCAGTGAGAAAGTTACAGGCTGATATATTTGCTTTACTTTACTTTAATAATTTTAATATGATGATTCTAAAGTGATTTTATGATACCTAAGTGAATAAAGAATGTTTTAATTTGATTACCTCCCTTTCAAAATATAATTTATTCTACCGATGTCAGGGAGGGTGAGAAAAATAAAGTTTCCAGACAGAAAAACGTCAAAAAAACGCATAACTTTTAATTTGAATTGATGATCGATGTCTACCATTTTCCAATATCTCGTGTTCAGCCGAGCGTTATCAGGCAACGACCCTCCTTGGTGGTAGCCTTGTTCGTGAAAAAAAAATCTGTACCGGTAGCAACAAAAAAATACTACTCAATTTTTTCTTACTACTTGTATTAAAATCTTTAAGCCTATTTAATTGTTTATTTAAAACTTAAGAAAAGAATAGTTCTATTGCGATCGAAATTGAAAGAAATTAATCACTTTTAGAAAAAGAAACGCCTGGATTGTGGTTCAAATTTCATCACAGGACTGACTGAACACGAGTTGTGAATAACAGCGCTGTGAATCTGTTTATTTGGAAAGAGCAACTATGCGAGTTTCTTGCCGTTTCTTTTCGCTGAATGCTCTCCGAAATGGCGAAATAAAATACATTTAATTTGATAGGATTGATATTTGAAAAAGAGTTTACACGAGCATGTAGTTAAAATGATAAATGAATATTTTTAGATGAAAGGTTTCCTGACAAAGATAATCTACGTTTTACTTATAAGTCCCTTTTTCCTTTCCCAATATAGTCCTCTAAACAGAAATGTCTGGCATTTCTTGAATATGAAGAATAAATTATCAATACAATATGGAGTAGTTTGGCAAAATCATCTAATAATAATTAAATAAACTGGTTTTCAGGTTATGGAGAGCAGTCACACGCTATACCTAGTCACGGAGTATGCGCCTAACGGTGAAATTTTTGGTAAGTGCCCTTTACATACAGTCCAATACATTGGTCTCTTTCTGGCATGATATAAGAAAGAGTAAGACAGCATTGTTTAACGAATTTACTCTGTGGCAAGGCTAACTGCAAGACCTGGGAATGTTATCCACTCATGATATACAGCTAACATCAATTGTTGTGTTCTAGTTTGAAGCCAGTGTAACTTCAGTGTAACTTTGAAACATCTGATTTCCCCATGGTTAGTGACGCGTTGCTACTGTAAGGAATAGTTAATATTACTTACGATGCCTATATCTGTGGTTTATTATGCATCTGATGGCTCATTTGCCAGTTCACATAAAAAACCAATTACATAGCTATTATGTATAAACCGCCTACTGTCCTTGAAAGAATTAAAGCCACAAAAAACGTGTCAAATTGGTGAGCATATCACCAGGTATTTTACAGTCAAACTACCATACTTAGTGGTGTGTTCCAGTTTGAAATTCGTAAGCCAGACTGGCTGCAGCACAAAGGCCATAACATCATATCTCCCAAACAGCAACTGTTTGGCGGTAGGATAGCCAACTGTGCTATAGAGAATTAATGGACCATTATTATGTTCAAATATGTTCCCTTTGTCGACAGATCACTTAGTTTCAAAAGGTCGTATGCCGGAATCGGAGGCGGCGCGAGCGTTCGCACAGATGGTGGCGGCGGTCGGATACTGCCACGCGAATGGCGTCGTACACAGAGATTTGAAAGCGGAGAATTTGTTGCTGGACAAAGATATGAACATTAAGGTCAGTTTCCGCTGCTCTCAACGACACCCTTGATCGTTATATAGCCTATATAGCCTTTATGGATAAATGGGCCATCTCTACATATTATAAAACAAAGTCCCCTGGCCGCGTCTGTTTGTCTGTATGTTCGTGATAAACTCAAAACCTACTGAACAAATTTTAAGTGAAGGTTTAGTTATATAATCTATTCAATTTTTTGGGTAAATACGTTTAAATATAACTACAATTGTGAAACATGTCGGAAGGAGCAAAGCCGGGCCGGGGCGCTAGTCTTACAATGAAATGATTATTCAAATCAAACCTACAGTTCCTGTGATAAAGAAATAAACACAAGACCCCCCCCCCCCCATTCCACACTAACATACGGATAGATAGATAGATAAGATATTAAGCCTGTTAATTTATCCAGAGGTAACATTTTAAGATATTGATATGTTTTTGTTGTTTAACTTTCCAGTTAGCGGACTTCGGTTTTAGTAACGAATACACAGCCGGTGCAGCGCTGTCGACGTGGTGCGGGAGTCCGCCCTACGCCGCCCCGGAGCTCTTCGAAGGGCGGCACTATGACGGACCGAAGGCTGATATATGGGTAACAACAGCCTGTAAATTTCCCACTGCTGGGATAAGGCATCCTCTCCCCTTGAGGAGAAGTTTTGGAACATATCTCACAACGTTGTTCCAATGCGAGAGGAATACACATGTGACACAAATGTTTTGTTTTTATTTATTTTTTATGGTATAGGTCGGGGGACAAGCGTATGATACCATCACCCATAGACAAAGAAGCTGTAAGAAATATTAAATATTCCTTACATCTTCAATGCGCCACCAACCTTGGGAACTAAGGTGTTATGTCCCTTGTGCCTGTACATAACAATACTGAGTACTGTTATTTGGCGGTAGAATAACTGTTGAGTGGATGGTACCTACCCAGACGGGATTGCACAAAGCCCTACCACTAAGATTTCTGTGAAATCAGACCCATGCAGGTTTCCTCATATGTTTTCCTTTCGCCGAGCACGAAATGAATTATAAAGACAAATTAAGCAGTGAAGCTACCACTTGGGTAGCTTGACTTGTTATAGATTGTTAAATGACGATTTAAAAGTATACTAATATTATAAATGTGAAAGTAACTCAGTCTGTGTATCTGACCGTTGCTCTTTCAATACCAAACCGCTGAACCGATTTTGATGAAATTTGGTATTAAACAAATTGACGACCTCCGTGGTCAAGTGGTGTGTACACCGGTTTTCATGGGTACGCCACTCCGAGGTCCCGTGTTCGATTCCCGGCCGAGTCAACGTAGATTATCATTAGTTTTCTATGTTGTCTTGGGTCTGGGTGTTTGTGGTACCGTCGTTACCTCTGATTTTCCATAACAAGTGTTTTAGCTACTTACATTGGGATCAGAGTAATGTATGTGATGTTGTCTCATATTTATATTTACTTATATTAAACAAATTTTGACTCCATGGAAGGACATAGGCTACTTTTATGCCTAACTCATGATCAACAATTTGAATCATTGGCAAATGGGTCAGTAAGTATTAATGAGTTTGTTTTGTGTAATTAAACATTATTTTCTCTTGATTTCCAGTCCCTTGGTGTCGTCCTATACGTGCTGGTCTGCGGTGCCCTGCCCTTCGACGGCAGTACCCTGAGCGAGTTGAGGAGTGTGGTACTCAGCGGCAAGTTTAGGATACCATACTTTATGTCACAAGGTATGTTGAGTGATATATATATAGTACGAAACAACTTACATGTGGTGTCTTGGTGGTAGGGCTTTGTGCAAGCCCGTCTGGGTAGGTACCACCCACTCATCAGTTATTCTACCGCCAAATAACAGTACTCAGTATTGTTGTGTTCCGGTTTGAAGGGTGAGTGAGCCAGTGTAACTACAGGCACAAGGGACATAACATCTTAGTTACCAAGGTTGGTGGCACATTGACGATGTAAGGAATAGTTAATATTTCTTACAGCGTCATTGTCTATGGGTTATGGTGACCACTTACCATCACGTGGCCGATATGCTCATCTGCCAACCTATACCATAAAATAAAAAATAAAAAAAAAAAAGTCGCATCGGCAAAATTCGTAAAACCGATCACATCCGAATTGAGTATGCTATCCCAAATCATCAATATTCATTTCTCATGCGAATATGATCTTTGCACAAACGTAATGACTTGTAATATCATATGACCTAATATATTCGTCAATTTGACACGACAATTTACATGCACTTGCTTTCTCTGACGCGTGAATCTATAGCGACGAATAGCGTCGAATGGCGCGATAGGGAGCTATTTCTGTTGATTGTGTGAATCGGCAGTAATCGGTTTTATTTTCATTCCATTGCATTTTCCGATGCTACATCTAATTTGTGTCGTACTATAGTTGTATCTATATGTATATAGTTAGTACTATCAACTCGTCTTCGCACAGTTAAAATTTATTAATTTACCAAGATCTCTAAAAAAGGACATTAGTTTCCTATGTTGTCTTGGGTCTGGGTGTTTGTGTCGTCGTTACATCTGATTTCCATAACAAAAGTGCTTTAGCTACTCACATTGGGATCAGAGTAATGTATGTGTTGTCTAATATTCATATTTATTATAACAAATTGATTTGATTTAAAATAATTTATGCCCTTTTAGCGTGTAGGCTATCTTGAGATCCTGAGGCATATAATATTCAGAGACGGATCCAGGTATGAGGCTAGCCAATACTCAAAGACCGAAGGAATAATATATTTTTATTTACGACATGTCACAATTGTTTGAGTACCCTGTACTGACTGACTGATTAATGTATTATAATAATCTAACAATAAATTGTTATGATTTCGTCATGCCAAATATGGAGTACAACTAAAAGAGCGATGTGCTGACGGCACACCCTTATAGCACTAATTTTGTAGGTTTTTAACACTCAAAAGTAGATTAGATTTCCGTAGATTAACCTCTACAGACAAACATATAAATTTGACTTCTTTGTATTATGATCAGTATAAACTATGATATATAATAATTTAAATATAATTATCTAATGTTAAGTTAGTTTTTAGTTTTAACTGGAGCCCTGTGTCCTCAGAGTGCGAGCAGCTGATCCGACATATGCTGGTTGTGGAGCCTGAGCGGAGGCTGTCGCTCCGGGGGGTGGCGCGCCACCGGTGGCTGCAGGCGCACCAACCCGGGCCCGGGCCCGGCAGCTACGGTACGACCGGTTCCGGTTCCGATTCTGGAGCGATATCTGCTATACAATGATTATTTAAACGACAGCCATGAACTTTAAAATGTCGTCAAATATCGAAGTAGTCATGATGTCTATAATGAAACATTATGTTCAACTAAAGATTAAAGAATCAGTCAAAAACATCAATGTATGTCATAACATAAGATTTTTTTTTTATTTTAAGAGCTTTGTCGCTAAAGCGACTTTGTCGCTCTGTTAGTGCACAAACGGTGTACATACATATCTTAGTAATAAGTTTACGGTCGTTCTATCAAAGGTTGGTAAATTATCTTATACAATTGTTTTGCAGAGTTTGACTCGGGAACTGATAAAATGCTATTACACTTGCCAACGTTCATATAACATAATGATGACAAGGATTCTAACACACACATATTCAAAATCGTTCATCCAAGTTATAGTGGAATATACTTACACACATACATTAATACATATCCTCTTTTGGACGGTCGTGTAAAAAATTCATACAATGTTCCATTAAACGATTATCATTATCAGACTAAGAAATATTAACTAAGTAGCATTCATCATATTGAAATCACATATACTCATCAATTAGACAAAACCGGTTTCAACTGGTTATCGGACAGTTGAAACCGGTTCGGTCCGTTTCAGTAGAGTAACGTACTGGTCATATTGAAATCAATCGGTAATCGGTATCAACTGGTCGATAATCATAATGTTGCCTTAAATTTTCGCGATTATTACACATTTAAATAAAACTAATTATAACGGATGAATCGGATGAATGTTTAAAAATAATTAATATACGCGATTCATCCGTTATAATTAGTTTTATTTAAATGGTCGATAACCAGTCGAAACCGGTTCCAACCGGTTCGGACCGGTTCAGTAGCGTGACCCCGCCCGCAGACGCGTCGGGCGGCGCGTGCGCGTGCCACGGGCCGCGGCCGCCGGGCGACGCGGCGCTGCACGACGCCGTGCTGGCGCGCATGCTGGCTCTGCCCGGCCTCGCGTTGCACCATGTCCAACAGGTGAGCACCCCGGACTCCCAGGAGTCTGACTCCCCCCCCCTACCGATGATGTCAGACTCGTCCAACAGGTGAGCGCCCAACCCACTCCCAGGAGTCTGACTGCCCCCCCCCCCCCCCCCACCGATGATGTCAGACTCCTGGGAATGGACTGGAGACGAATGTTGTCTTAGATTTACGCGATTATTACACATTGAAATGAAACTAGTTATAACGGATTTGAATCGCGTATATTAATTATTTTTATCATCCCGACGTTTCGAGCACTTTACAGCGTTCGTGGTCACGGGTAGACTGAATCAGTCAGTCAGAAATCTTAGATCCGTTTAGCAGTCTTAAATCCGTAAGTCCGTTAAAACTAGTTTTGTTTGAAAGTTTTACCACCAATTGACCAGACGTCCCTAAGACAAGACGAGATAATTCTCCTCCATTCAAATACTTATGTTTACTCTCAAGAAACTGAAGGGGGCTATCTGACTACTGGAAGTCTTGTAAACAGACTTCCAGTAGTCAGATAGTCCCATGATAGAACTACGTATACTAATAGACCAGTAGGGTCAACAAAACTATGCATAAAAAATTGAGATGTATGTAAATACAATCTATAAATAAATTTAGGAGATAGTTTAGAAGTTAAGAGTTCTTAGTGTATGTATATAATAATGCACACGGTACATATACTAGAAAAACATTTTTTACAATTTTTGTCTGTCTGTTTGTTCCGGCTAATCTCTGGAACGGCTGGACAGATTTTGACGGGACTTTCACTGGCAGATAACTGATATAATGAGCAGTAACTTAGACTACAATATTTTTTTTGTTGAATTCTCAAATTATCGCGGGTACTTCTAATGGATGCACTGATAATAATATATCTTTATTTATAATACAATACACTATTACACTTAAAACTGTTAACAGTTGTGTTAATGTTTTCAGTCGGTACAAGAGGAACGCTTCGACCACATATCTGCGATATATCATTTACTAATGGACAAAATGCAACAGAAAGATGGCGCTACAGAAATGGACAGAGGTGAATCATTTATAATTAACAAATTCTAAACATCTCAGCTCATGCTGAGATGCTGCTGAGCTGAGATGGCCCAGTGGTTAGAACGCGTGCATCTTAACCGATGATTGCGGGTTCAAACCCAGACAAGCACCACTATATATATGTGATTAATTTGTGTTTATAATTCATCTCGTGCTCGGCGGTGAAGGAAAATATCGTTAGGAAACCTGCATGTGTCTAATTTCATCGAAATTCTGCCACATGTGCATTCCACCAACCCGCATTGGAACAGCGTGGTGGAATATGTTCCAAAACCCTCTCCCTAATGGGAGAGGAGGCCTTATCCCAGCAGTGGGAAATGTACAGGCTGTTAAAAGTAACAAAGTAGTAAAGTAAAGACTTTACTTTAAACATCTAAACTTTACATGTTCTAAAATAGCTTCCATTTTCAAAAACATTTCAATTCTTGGTGGTAGGTCTTTGTGCAAGCCCTTCTGGCTAGGTACCACCCACTCATCAGTTATTCGACCGCCAAACAACAGTACTCAGTATTGTTGTGTTCCGGTTTGAAGGGTGAGTGACCCAGTGTAACTACAGGCACATGGGACATAACATTTTAGTTCCCAAGCTTGGTGGTGCATTGTCGATGTAAGGAATAGGTAATATTTCGTACAGTTTCGTTGTCTATGGGTGATGATGACCACTTACCATCAGGTGGCACATATGCTCGTCCGCCAACGATTTATAATTAACTCTGTGACTTTTGACCTCATGGTCAAAAAAAAGCATCGCATAGTATATAATATTGTTTCAATTGTGTTTCAGATTCACTGGACTCCACGACAGGCCGGCCCTTAGATCTCACTAGTTGTAAGGTAAACATACATACATACATACATGCATAAACTATTATATAGTATATATAAGTATAATGCTCACGATCTACTAATAAGCCAATTAGCAAAATACCAAGAAAAAATATTTTTTTTTTTGTTGTCTGTCTTACATTAGTTTATTCTGTTAAAAAAATAGATTTTATTGTCTATGTTTGTGTACCCGTTGTTCCTTTATGGTCATACCAATGTACTAAATAACATAATATTTGGTTTAAAGCAAGCTTGAATTCTAAGGGCATAGCAGTTTCTAAAACTTTCCGCCCTTAATTATAACCTTAGCAAAAGTCAAAATCAAAGTCAAAAATCCTTATTCAAAATGGAAGTGCTTACACTTTCTTATTGATTGTCAAAAATCTATCACCGGTTCGGAATATAATACGTCAGATCTGAGAAGAACTGGCGAAAGAAACTCAGCGGGTTTATTTTTTTTTTTATAATGTCAATTTACAATATACAATAATAAAAATAAAAAAATTATACCTTACCCAATGATATTCTAATAAACAGATATGTTATATCCATAATAAACAACAGAAAAAAGTGTGCCGCGCCGGGGACGGTTATTTTATTTTATTTATACATTTCGTTAAAAGTAAAAAGGATAGCTTGATAAAAACAATAAGTAAAAGGGATAACTAGATGTTTTAATAACGCAAAACGTATTACTACATAATTATGATGTATTATAACGTATTACTACGTAAAACGACTAAAGGAAAACGTCCCAATTAGGACGTTTTCTAGTTCACTTTTTGCGCGTTAATAACATATCTGTTTACTAAAACATCATTGATCTTACCGTTTATAATTTAGTATAGTACGACACAACTTAGATGTAGCATCGGCAAAATTCGTAAAACCGATCACATCCGAATTAAGTACGCTATCCCAAATTATCAATATTTATTTCTCATGCGAATATGATCTTTGCACAAACGTAATAACTTGTAATATCATATGACCTAATATATTCGTCAATTTGACGCGTCGATTTACATGCACTTGCTTTCTCTGACGCGTGAATCTATAGCGACGAATAGCGTCGAATGGCGCGATAGGGAACTATTTCTATTGGTCGTGTAAATCGGCAGTAATCGGTTTTATTTTCATTCCATTGCATTTTCCGATGCTACATCTAATTTGTGTCCTACTATAGCTTTCTGCTTTCTATAGTACATTTTTGAATGATATGTAGTTATATTCGGTTTTATATATAATTTCAGAGCGGTGAAGAGGAACAAATGGATGCTGAGGACATCAGCTCGGGTTCAGATAGCTTGCAGGCGCCTGGGTACCTCACTGCTGGTCAGGGGGACAGTTTTGAGAAGGTAAGTTTTAATATTAATTAGTTGCTATACTATCTTAAATATTGCTTTCCGATATTGAGCATATTGAAATTGTAATATTTTTTAATGATTTGTCTCTGTAGAGTTTCTATATCGATATGGTTGCTTTATGCAATATAAGGTATTTTATATTAAGGTTTGATTTGTTTTGAAAGTATAACAAAAAAAATTTTAAAAAATAATGTTTTTGCTAACCCTACCTTAATTCGCAGGTTGAGAACTACATCAATGTTTTTCAACAACAGCCTGTAAATTCCCATTGCTGGGCTAAAGCCTCTCCCTTTGAGGAGAAGGTTTTTGGAACATATTCCACCACGTTGTTCCAATGCGGGTTGGTGGAATGCACATGTGGCAGAATTTCTATGAAATTTGTCACATGTAGGTTTCCTCACGATGTTTTCCTTCACCGCTGAGCACGAGATGAATTATAAAGACAAATTAATCACATGAATCAGCGATGCTTGCCTGGGTTTGAACCCGCAATCATCGATTAAGATGCACGCGTTCTAACCACTGGGCCATCTCGACTCATATATAAAGTACGCATAAAGTAAATGCAGCTCGAAGTTGATGAGTGATAATAACTGACCTCGCTCAACATACTATTTGTTACGCCAGAGATTATTTATATAACTATACAATTTAACGCAAGCAAGCTGTTTTTTTTATTGTTATATTATATATACATATATATGTTTGTATTATAATAGGCAGGCTACCTGTATAAGGATTTATCAACCGACTTCAAAAAAAGTAGATTTGAAGTTGATTTCATTTGATAGTTTTGTAATACAAATATTGAAATAGAGTAACTACTAAGTTTGTTCGTATATTAGATACACAGAAAATGACCATTGGGCCATCTCGACTCACTACATTGTATAAATGTATTTAATTATTTAATTTAACCCGTGTGTCCGCAGTTCGGGTCGGGCTCGCAGGCGGGTGCGTGCGAGGCGCCGGCTGCGTGCGCACGCGCACACGACGCGCCCGCCGCGCGCCGCCACACCGTGGGGCCCGGCGACTGCCGCCAGGCGAGTGACCGTACTTACCGCGACGGTAGCCAGCCTGCCTGCCACCACTTGCTATATATAATAATAATATACTTTATTGTACACCACAGTAACAGAGTAATTTAACAATGAAAATTAAATATATACAAACTGTTATAAACCTAAAATATATACAAATATATACAATAAGGCGGTCTTATCGCTAGGTAGCGATTTCTACCAGAATCTTATGGGCTTAAAAACACAGTCTTGATTTCAGAGAAGGGTGGTGTCACATGTTATATATATAATGTTTAATGTATATTAAATAATAATTATCATATAATATACATACACATATTCACACAAAAATATATAAATATATACTTACTTACATACTTACATACATACATAGATACTTACATACATACATTCAAAATGCTATATCAAATATCAAAAGTATTGTCACCATATGACAATGCCAGGGAATGGTCTTTCACAAGCTTTTTAAAAATTGATAGATTTTTTGATTGTTTAATACACAGAGGCAATGCATTCCATAATTGTACAGCTTTTACAGTGAAAGATTTTTTATAAAATTTTGTAGAGTGAGATGGAATTCTAAGTGTTAAGTTATCTTGTGATCTTAGGAACTTACTAGAAGTCCCCAGATAATGAAATCTTTCTTGTAGGTAGGTAGGTAAATTCGGCATAAATAACACACAGTACAGAAGCGAAAGAGTATGTAAATTCCGGCGAAGGCGAATAGGTAACCACTTGAGTTGATGACGAAATTCTGATACATCTTAGCATATATATCTTAGCATACTATATTTGCTAACTAAGATTAATGCTATTGGAATTACCTTCCAGGTTATATTCAAAAATGGTGCCTTTAAAATTTTTGAAAAAAGAACTGTTTTTTTTTTGATGTTGTAATATTTATATTACCTTACAATATATTTTTTTGTTAACTATTAACATTAAGGCCTTCTAAAATTGAAATTAAAAATATATAATAATTGTCAGACCAATACTGATTCTTTCCTGTTTCATGATGTGTGTGGTACCTAGCAGTCTGGCTAGCACAAAGTTTTGCCAGCAAGTAGAATAATAAAATTGTAATGATTTTTTCCCTATTATAAGTAGTGGTAGATTTTTTATTATTTACTAAAATAAATTGTATAGTCAGTGGAGCTCAAAATATCCATACTTATATATATAATATTATAAATGTGAAAGTAACTCTATCTCTCTGTCTGTCTGTCTGTCTTCCACGCCAAAACGACTGGACCGATTTAAATGAAATTTGCTATACAAATAGTCTAGAATCCGAAAAGGGACAAAAGCTACTTTTTTGGTAACAAAGATGTAAGACCTCTTTTTATACAAATCATCAACGTCATATATTAAATTAATTTGTAAATTTATTCATCATAACAGCTAGTTCATTTATAAAATTAAATATATTGCAATAAAAATTTCAAAAACATTAAAAGGTAAAAAAAAGCTGTGAATATATGTACATAATCTGTATAAGTAGATATATTAATGTCAATAAAAGACTGAAAACAAAATTAAAATGACATTAAATAATAGAGGAAATATTCAAAGATAATTTGTTTTTGAATTAGATCGACTATTTGAGACACTTTTGTATCTCCCGTATGGTCTAGTGGCTAGGATACCTGGCTTTCACCCAGGAGGCTCGGGTTCGATTCCCGGTACGGGAAAAATATTTTTTTAATTTTAGAAATATTATATTGTTTATTTTTATTTTGAATAATATTAATTATTTTTTCTTTTTTTTATGTAATTTTCAGGCAGGCGAATTATCCGGACGTAACGTGCCGCACTGTGCCTCAGCACACTTTAGTGTACGTAAACATTTGTTTATTTTTATTCATCGACATCATTGCACCAAAAATATATATTTTTTCAAACCAAAAAGGTTAAATAGCAGACTTGCAATTAATTATCGGGTTATATTATCTTTGCGTCAATAATAAAAAAAAAAGTTAAGTAAATGATAATCTGTTTTGTAAATTGAACGCGTTTTTCAACTTAACAGTTGTATCCCGTATGGTCTAGTGGCTAGGATACCTGGCTTTCACCCAGGAGGCTCGGGTTCGATTCCCGGTACGGGAAAACACTATTTTGTATTTTTATTTTTTAATTGATTATTTCTGTATAAAAGGAAGATATTTTTTTTATTTTTACGAGCTTTTTCCAGACAAAAAAACTTATTTTTTAAAATAATAAATAATGTCTATACAAAATCATATTTTATTCGAAAAAGAAGTATAAATAAACGCATCTTAGATTTACGTACTCTATGCGACTTGCTTGCTTAACTACTTATATCAACATTATTTTACTTCCAAATTTCGGTTAACAGCGTCTTCGAAATTCAATACGTCATTTATTCCCAAATCCATAGCTAATATCATAGATTAATCAAGCTCTCGACCAATGATATAATGGTTTTATTAAAAAAAAGTGCCTTTAAAATTTTGAAAAAAGAACTGTTTTCTTTTATTGATGTTGTAATATTTAATTTTACCTAACAATATGTTTTTATTTATTAAATATTAACATTAAGGCCCTCCAAAATTAAATTAAAAAAAATAATAATAAATCTTGACCGCGTGAAATGGTAGGAAGATTGTTAAAGGAATCTTCTTAATATATATTTGGACAACCTAGCTTTGACTTATAGGACATTTTTGAAGTGGAGTCACAAATTTTTGTCAACATTTTTTTTTTAAATGTGGCAACACCTTTTGTGTAAGAGAATGAGTCTTGCAATGCTGACGAAAAGAATCAAATCGAAAGAAACTCCTAAATATATATATTTGGACACCCTTGCTATACATTATTCACCTATACATTTTTGAATTAGAGCCACAAATTTTTGTCAAAATTTTTTTTTAAATGCGGCAACACTTTTTGTGAAAGAAAATGAGAATATTTTTGGACACCCTAGCTATACATTATTCACCTACACATTTTTGAAGTGGGGGCACAAATTTTTGTCAAAATTTTTTTTTTATTGTGGCAATACTTCTGTGTCCGCAGTGCGGGGCGGCCCCGGCGGCGCTGGCTCAGGCTGAGGTGTCTTTGCTGCCCAACACCAACCTGGCAGCCAAGCTGCCCGCCGTGCAACACCACCCACCGCGCTACTGCAGCGTCAAAGACCACCACTTGCTCAAACCGCCCGTCGCCATGCAGACGCAAGGTACACCACGCACCCACCTCGATATATTACACGGCTGGCCAATATATTGTATATCAGTTTATTTATTTCGTCGTTACTCTTAAATATCTTATTTTGAGTAATACTGCCTACAAAATAGATGCATTCAAAGTCGTAAATTTTATATAGTTCTATACCGTTAAACATATTGCTATTACATAAGAAATATATTAGTAGTTAAATATTTATCGGGTTTCTTAGATAAATATAAAATTTATAATGGTTACATACTTTGTTGTTCAATTAAATTAAATAATAAAATTATCGTTTGTAAGTATCCCACTGGTGGGCTAAGTAGATCTCTTCAAGAGAAGACTTCGAAGAAAATTCGCCTATGAGGTACAGTTATATAAAAAAGTTATATATAAAACTTTAAAAATTATGCACTACATATGAACATATTATATACTTTATCATATTATGACATTCTCAGTAGGTCGGTCTTTAATGTCCATATTATGTAATGTTTGTTTTATGTACTTAATATGTCCCCCCCCCCCAGCGTCGTCGTTCGGGCGGCGCGCGTCGGACGGCGGCGCGCACGTGCGAGCCAGCGACGCGTGCGCCGCGCCCAAGCACCACGTACGTACACACACACACGCACACGCACACTCACACACATACACACACGCACGCACCCACTCACATACACGCACAGACACACCCACTCACACACGCACGCACCCACTCACACACACATCGTTATATAAGTAACAACTAGAAAATAAGGCTATAAAAATGTCTACGCTCAACAACTTTGAACTATTTATTATTGAAATAGTTTTATTGAGAAAAGTTATTATATAAAATGTATGTATACATATTAATATGATATTGTAAAAGTAGGTTTTTTATTAATAAAATCATTTGTCGATAATAAAATACATAAATTAAGTGAAACAAAATATACTGACACCGTAACGAGTTATTTAACGAAATTATCACTTGAAATATTAAAAGTATTGGTACATATTGTTATGTATTCAATATTTATCTCAGGTTTCAGACAGTGGAACGCCCACGAGGCCATCGGAAGCTGAACAGACGGAAGAGCAAGCCAGTGATTCTACGTATAACAATAATTTATGCAGGTACATATATCAGTACAGACGCAATATTGACGACTTATATATACATATAGTACAGGTATGTCAACTCTTAAGAGTCGAGATGACCCAGTGGTTAGACTCCGGGTTCAAATCCAGACAAGCACCACTATATATATGTGCTTAATTTGTGTTTATAATTCATCTCGGAAAACATCGTGAGGAAACCTGCATGTGTCTGATTTCATAGAAATTCCGCCACATGTGTATTCCACCAACCCGCATTGGAACAGCGTGGTGGAGTATTTTCCGAACGTTCTCCTCAGAGGGAGAGGAGGCCTTAGTCCAGCAGTGGGAAATTTACAGACTGTAGTTGTTGTTGTTGTTGTTGTCAACTGTTAACATCCTAATCTGGAGTTATTAATTTTTTATTGATTCAATCTTGTATTTGAACCCAATAGCTTGGGTACCTAATAGATATGGGTATGAATAAATTACGTTGCAGACTTATGATTATTTAAATAATAATAATAATAAGCTATTTGACAATGCGAAAAATAAATTGTGTATTATTGTAATGAGTGTATATTATGAGTTTAAAAATGTTTATTTACTAACGAAACTTGAAAATAATACTAAATTTATTCAGAAATCAATAAATAAAAATGCATTTTTTCAAACGTTTGTCACGTGACACAAAACGCTCCCGATTGGCCGGGCTTATGATGAAGTCACTTTCTTGTTAACCTTGCTTTTCTACTATATGTACCACAGATTAAAATACAGGAAAGTGACATCGACCCCATTGCAGCGCCATATTGTCCAATTTAAATATGGAATTTTTAATATGATATTTTTCGGCAAATATGTACTAGAAATAAAAAAATCTACATTTACTGGGTTCCTTAACCTCTACTAAATAATATAAAATGGATTTTAGAAACCAGTCAAATAGCCTATTGTCTATGGTTACAGGTACATGTTGAATCGAGGCAGCAGTAAACGGCACACCATGGCGACTCCAGAGGACGCTGCTAGCTCAGCCTGCGCGCCACCCACCATGGTAAGTCCCCTGAAACTGCCATCATATAAAACCATGACCCATATAGTTTAAACACCCGTCTCTATAATAAAATTCCACAGATATTTTTAACTTTGCCGTTTCATATAATTTGTAGAAAACATATTGGTAAAGAAGGCATATTATTCGATACACGATTTTGTAGATGATAAATAAGCGTGCAGTTAATACCTGTTGACTTCCAGGCAGGATATGTTACATATATAATTGTAATTAACTAACAAGATTGTTTGTTTTAAATGTTGGAAAAGATTAACAACTGAGTTTCTTGCCGGTTCTTCTCGGTCGAATCTACATTCCGAACCGGTGGTAGCTTCGCTTAATTGTTAAATGACGATTCAAAAGTACTTGTAAAAGCCTACTTGAATAAAGTTTATTTTGTTTTGGATATAAATCAAAACTACAAAGAAGTTCTTATATATAAAGTTACATAGGCTAGTGTTTCTAAGTCATGATCATCTCATGCAAGTTTCTTGCCGTTTCTTCTCACTTGAAGCTATTTTCCGAAACGGTGGTAGTGTTTAATTATTGACGATTCAAAAACGCTTGATTGTGAAGTTTACAACAACAGCCTGTTAATTCCCACTGCTGGGCTAAAGGCCTCCTCTACCTTTGAGGAGAAAGTTTGCAACACATTCCACCACGCTGTTCCAATGCGGCTGGAATACACATGTGGCAGAATTTCTATGAAATTTGTCACATGTTTCCTCACGATGTTTTCCTTCACCGCTGAGCACGAGATGAATTATAAACACAATTAAGCATATATATATATAGTGGTGCTTGCCTGGGTTTAAGATGCACGCGTTCTAACCACTGGGCCATCTCGACTCTTATTAAGTTTACTTGAATAAAATTGATTTGATTTGATTTGATTTGGTGTTGTGTGTTCGCAGGCGGCGCCGGGCGGCGCGGCGTCAGCTGCCAGCGTGCGCGTGCGCCGCAGTGGACTGCTCACCGTCACCGAGCGACCGCCCGGTCAGTGACCCAAACGCCCCCCCACCCCGCAGCCCCCCACCACGATGATTATTACAAATAACATTAACGATCGGTTCCTTAAACAAAATACTATCGACGGCGTATTTTGAGAGAGCTAAAGAACACAGCAATCCGCTGATTGCTCAATCGTGCCGATACACCTCTCGCAGAGGTAATATTCCGAATAGACTCAGGCGACCTATGCACGTCCTGAACGACACAGACGATTGCCTCACTATCGCAAACAAACCATTTGTAGGGAATAACACACTACACACCACACACCCACAGCGTTTCCGCCGGCGGAAACGAGGACCCAGTTATGCGACGTCTCGGAGGCGGCCGAGACGTCAGTAAATTCACTCAGTGTTAGATTCACTCCCCACCGATTTCGTTCTGAGCCGAGGTGCGATCTCATAGGAGACACCCTCGGGACGAACTTTAGTTTTAATTTAGTTTTAATTTAGAGCCCCGCGCTCAACCTCAGGGCAGAGGACATTAGTTCACGCCCGAAAGACAGGTGACGCTGTGAAGGCCAGTAGGGCCAACAGCAATACACAACACACAAAAAAAAGGTTCCTTAAATCACAAACAGTCATATTATTTATTATTACCAGTAATCCAGAGCAGCTTTGGAATATAAATATACACTAACAAAAAAAAAATTACAGTATATAGTCTGTGGACAAATATAACAATAATGATATACAAAGATAGTAATTGGCTAATCGCAGATATATAATCTCCATGGTTAATAGATAAGTGGGAAGGGGTCATATAAGAATATATGTCGTATCGTTTTGAAGATTTATTAAATAATAGTTATTTGTAATAATCATTCAGATGTCTGTATTCGATGTGTAGATATATATTATTAATAGTTTAATTATTTTGTTTTGCAATGATTATTATTCTTTATTTAAATTTTTCGAAATATTGGTTGCGAAAATTTGTTTTTTTTTTTTAATTATATAATTTGAAGTTTTTGTTGTAGAGAGTTTTCGAAACCAATTTACTTAAGAGATATTTTTGCTGCTTAAGTTTGATTTTTTTTTTAATTTAATCTAAAGCTAACAGCACTGTATATTAAGTGTTTTTATAAGCTACTCGGATAAGTAATATTTTGTTTTTGTTATAAGAAATTTGGACTTTCAAAAAAACGCTATACATAAATAATTTCATTATATTTTCCTATATAATATATTTTATTGATACACTTAATAAATGAATGAATTATTGGAGATAATGGTTATGACTCCAATTGAATTTCATTGAAATTCAGCGCATGCAGGTATCCTCACGATGTTTTCCTTCATCACTGAGCACGGGATGATAATTCATCCCGATTCAACCCGAATTAATTATTAAAATTGAGTGTTGTTAATTATAAAAATAATATACATTGCAGCAAAAGTATCTTTTAAAGCCTGTTTTATAAATATTATTTGCTATTTTTTAATTTATTTAAAGTATGAAGACTCATTATAGTGCGTTACGAGATGACAATCAGCCTCTTGTGTAATATTCGTTAAAAGTATCAAGATTTATTCGGCGTGATATATTTGTTTGAATATAACTTAGCCGAGATTATTATATTTCTAGTTTGATCTGAATAGATGACATATATTAAATACATATAATATACTAGCTGTTAGAAGTGACTTTGCTCGCGTAGAATACGAAAACACTCCATAGTTGGGTATCATGATATATTTGATAAGTGACAACAGCCTACAATATATGTTATATGCTTTTAGTTTTAAAAATGACAATACTTTCGTCCTTTTTCAACCCTTTAGAACACTTTTTTTCAATTGAAAAGTAGCCTATGTCCTTTCTTAGGCTCTAGATTATTTGTTTACCAAATTTCATTTAAATACGCTCAGGAATTTGGGTGTGAAAGCAAGACAGACATACAGAATCATATAATATTAGTATGGATAACACAACAACAACAGCCTGTAAATTCCCACTGCTGGGCTAAAGGCCTCTTCTCCCTTTGAGGAGAAGGTTTTGGAACATATTCCACCACGGTGTTCCAATGAGGGTTGGAATACACATGTGGCAGAATTTTTTTGAAATTTGTCACATGCAGGTTTCCTTACGATGTTTCCTTCACCGCTGAGTACGAGATGAATTATAAAGACAAATTAAGCACATGAATCAGCGGTGCTTGCCTGCGTTTGAACCCGCAGTCATCGGTTAAGATGCACGCGTTCTAACCACTGGGCCATCTCGACTCTCTGCGTAATATATGATTAAAATTTCCATAAAACGTCTTTCAACAATAATGTCTATTGATGTTAGTGGTCATAAAGATCAAGATCACTTACTTAATTACTGAAATAAATTAATTAATGCGTTTTAAAGTGTTCAACTAGTACCACACTCTCGATATTTTTTTTATTACAAAAAAGGTCTTTATTATTGTGGATATAGAGCACATAATACAATTTTAATATTAAATGCTTAAATATATACAAATATGAACTAAAACTAGTTATAGTACGACACAACTTAAATGTAGCATCGGCAAAATTCGTAAAACCGATCACATCCGAATTAAGTACGCCATCCCAAATTATCAATATTTATTTCTTATGCGAGTATGATCTTTGCACAAACGTAATAACTTGTAATACCATATGACCTAATATATTCGTCAATTTGACTCGTTGATTTACATGCACATGTTTTCTCTGCCGCGAGAATCTATAGCGACGAATAGCGTCGAATGGCGCGATAGGGAGCTATATCTATTGGTTGTGTAAATCGGCAGTAATCGGTTTTATTTTCATTCCATTGCATTTTCCGATGCTACATCTAATTTGTGTCGTACTATACTGTATAAATCTTGACCGCGTGCAATGGTGGCAAGAATGCTAGCAGCATTTCCCCGTTGAATCGCAATTCCGATCCTCTGGGCAAACGAACCAGCCCTCCTGTCACCAGTGGAGGCAATGAGGCGAGGTGTTATACTTTTGATGAAGCTTTTTGCACCACTACTCCAAGGGCCAAGCGTTTCGACAGCAAAGTTATTGTATTATATAGTTTGATATTTTTATTTTTATCATAAATGAGTCTTCATATTTTGACGCTAGTGCATGATTTTGTTTGTTTTGCTAATTTTTTTATTTTCTCCAACCTCTAGTAATTAGTCCTGAGCTCGTAATGGAGGTCGAGAAGCGAATGAAACGAAACTACCTCCCCCCATCGATACAAGGGGGCTATAGTTACCAAAACCAGACCGGTTACCAGAGCCCCCCTCCCTCAAACACCCAAAACCCTCAGGGTTCGATAACAGCGGGAACGCCTAATTACGCGAAGAATTCCATGAAGCCAGTCTTAGAAACTATTCCGCAGGGGAGTATAATGGGTTCGAATCAAGCGGTCTCTCCGTATACCCCATCCATGTCCCAATTCTCACCAACTCATGGTGCGGTCGTTTCTCAAACTGGGTCGATAATTAGTGGTACCCCCATAGCCAATCAGGGGTCAATAGTAACTGGTACCCCCATGCAAAGTCAATCTTTCAACGCTCCCAACCATGGTTCAATTATGTCTGGTACTCCCCTGTCTAACCAGAATTCAATGGAAACCGGTTCTGTCCAGAACCAACCAGTTATAACTCCATCGTTGCCAACCCAAGGCTCCATTATGACCGGTACTCCGATACAAAATCAGGGGTCGATTATGACTGGCACGCCTATCCAAAACCAACCGATACAAAACCAGAACTTCAATGCAGCTATGCAAAACCAGGGGTCAATATTAGCTGGTACCCCAATCCAAAGCCAAAATTTTAGTGCTAGTAACACGTTGCAAAGTCCAGGTTCAATAGTTTCCGGTACACCAGTTCAAAGCCAGGGCTCTATAGTATCCGGTACACCGGTTCAAACCCAGGGTTCGATAGTTACTGGCATGCCAATTGACAGTAAGAACTTTGGCACCGGTTTTGGTAACTTCGGCTATAACCAAAACTTCGGTCCGACCCCAACGAATATACCAAGCGGGTCTATAACCGCTGGCACTCCGGTCAGTGGCAGTGGGTTCAATCAGAATCAGTACAGTCGCCACCGGAAGTACTCTGGCCCGCAGCGTGTCAAACTGCAAATGTTAGCGACTGTACAGGAAATGGGTAATTTGTTAAATATTATTAAGGAATTGAGGGTTACGGTTTTGATATTTCGAAGGTATTACGAAGGACTTCTTTTATTATTATGATTTGGTGTGTGTGTGTGTTTGCACGTTTCAATGTGTGTTGATGTTTTTGTTGAGCTTTTCGTTTTGTTTGTAGATAGTTGTGTTTTATTGACAATAGATTAAGTTAATTAATAATGGACAAGGTAGGTAAGTTAGCAAAACTTAAAGTACTACTAGTCGTATTCTTATGCAACAAAATACTCGCACCTCATTGGTCAATACGAAGATTTGAGTATTGAAGGTCATACGCATTATCCAATGAGCGCTCAAGGGTAATTCCTTTGGGAGCTCGTTTCGAGGAATGGAGTAGTGTTTTGTTAATTGGAATTACTCAGTGAAATTAATTACGATTGTTAATTGTAACGGTTACATACTTGTAAAATTTTTGATTCAATACATACGGGTTTCCTCCCGAAGTTTATGTTAGTGATGTTTGACTAATATGTCACTGTAAGATTCAATAATTATATTATTTACAAAGTGAAGTGGTGTTAGTGTTCGAAATTTGAATGTGCCCCCCCCCCCCAGCGCTAAGATTCACTTGTTATATCGTTTGTGTTCGAAATTTGAATGTGTCCCCCCCCCCCCCCAGCGCGCGAGCACGCGGAACGCTACTCGCCCGTGCGGCGCGCGGAGGTGTCGCCCCCGCGCGCCGCGCACGACCTCGCCTCTGCGCGCCTCGAGTATCAGCAGCTGCAGGTACGTACACCACAGGCCCCCCCCTTCCTTATTTATACAGATGTTTCCACCAATCAAAAATCTCGAAAGTCTGGGGTTGGTGCCTACTCAACAACAACAACAAACAACAACAGCCTGTAAATTCCCACTGCTGGGCTAAAAGCCTCCTCTCCTTTTGAGGAGAAGATATGGAACATATTCCGCCACGCTGTTCCAATGCGGGTTGGTGGAATACACATGTGGTAGAATTTCTATGAAATTTCTCACATGCAGTTTTCCTCACGATGTTTTTCTTCACCGCCGAGCACGAGATGAATTATAAACAATTAAGCACATGAATATTCAGCGGTGCTCACCTGGGTTTGAACCCGCATCGCTTAAGCACGCGTTCTGACCACTGGGTCATCTGGGCTGTCAACAATTCAAGAAACACATTGTTCTTTAATTTAAAAAAAGTCTTATTGTTTGTCTCTAAAATAATATAGATATACAAATGACTCGTAATAATCGCTGATCTATATGTTTTATTGCGTTTTTCAGCGCGGTTTGGAACGCCGATCTGGAGGGGCGGTCGCGGGTGTGGGCGGAGTGGGGGGCGCGTCTCCCCCCGCGGAGCGCCTGCACACCCCCGCCACCTCTGTACCGGGTATGTATTACATGTATCATACATCTTACATACAAAATATTTAACTTTGCCGTTTCATAAATTCAAGTCATTTGTGAAAAATATATTAGTAAAGAAGGCATATTATTCCGGACAAGATTATACAGACGTTAAATAGGCGGAATTAATAAATATTGACTTCCAGACAGGATATTATATATATAGCTTGAACCCCGAGGCAGGATACCTTTTATACTTAAATGATACAATCAACCCTTAAAAAGGGGTCAAAGCTGTAGGCGACAGCTAGTTCTAGTGCTAGTTAGTTAGTAATATTCATTCTCATATTCTAGGGTCTCCTATTCACGCCGGTGCCTCCGCCCCCACTCTGGAGCTGAGCGCCGACCCAGCGCAGGTAAATATATAAATAAACATAGTATACAATTGATATAAGAAAAGACTAATTTATATGTCATGACTGTTATTATTATTATACTAGTTACGGTAAGCAAAAAACCAAATTTTTGTTAAATTATATTTATTACCAAAATAAATACATACTTAATCAGGTAAAAAATAATATAGAAAAATAAATCCTACTCTAAGTATTTTTTGCAAACCGTACTTCGCAGTACCATTTGAATAACAATTACTTATTAACTTAATTAAAGTAAAAGTAAAGTAAAGTAACAGATTGTAAATTTCTCATTGCTGAGATTAATATCCTTCTCTTCCATTAAGGAGAGGGTTTGGAACATATTCCAACACGCTGTTCCAATGCGGGTTAGTGGAATGCACATGTGGCAGAATTGTGGTGAAATTAGACACATGCAGGTTTCCTCACGATGTTTTCCTTCACCGCCGAGCACGAGATGAATTATAAACACAAATTAAGCACATACATAAAGTGATGCTTGCCTGGGTTTGGACCCGTAATCATCGGTTCTAACCTCTGGGCCATCTCAGCTCTTTTAATTTAAATATTTTTCTTTAATGATGATTCCTTTCTTTTCAGGACCTGTCACTAAAACTAGGCATAAATTTGAACACGTTATACTCGCCACAACTCTCGCAAGAAGTATTCAAATCCATCCATTCGTACGGCAGCTACGGCCTGCTGTCCGGTCACACCTCCCCCGCCAGCCCTGGCTCCCCCCTCCACCAAATCACGGAAGGCTTAAGTTATTTACACACCGGTTCCATAACCAGAGGAACGCCCCAACCCAACGCGACGCCCCTAGATTTAAGAAGTAACGTAGAAATGGACACGACCTTCCCTCAACTCCATCCGATGGTCCATCCTCAAATACACGTAGTGGCTCACAGATCTCTCAACAATTCCCCGATCTCGAACCCTGGATCACCCCTAGATATGATCCAGGAGGAGATCGGCAATGGAAGTCAGAATGGGGAGGCCAAGTTCCCGGAAAGGACATTCCAGATCCAGAACTACGCTTCGACTCATCCTCAGATAAGTCTGACGGACTGTTTGGGGTCAGAAATCACGTTAGTAGCGTCGTCGTCGGAGGACAGCGTGGATAGTCTAGAAAATTCCAAATATCCATTGCCGCAGTTCGTGATATCAGAGCCGTCGGATTTGGACGATCGGCCGTCGATAACCAAAGGTATAGGTAGGAAAGTTAGCCAGGAAACTGAATCGATCGAACTGCCCAAAGATGTAGACAATTTAGATAAGGATACGGATATGCCGTCGCCCAAGGAGAGCGTGGACGAGACCAGCAAGTACTTGAGTGAGGAGCTTGCAAGGCGCGGCAGTGACAAGAGTTTGGGTTTCAGCGATGATTCTTTAAGCAACGATTCGGCGAACGCATCCCCGAATTGCGAACAAAACATTCAGTCCATATATTCCAATATAGTTTCCATTAGTTCCGGTTTTAGTGAAAATAGGGGTAGCTTCTCGGAGCATCGAGAATCATTCTCGTTTTCCGATAGGGGTAGTTTTTCCGAACGGGGCGATTTCGGACGGTCCTCGTTTTCCGAGAAGAGCGACTTCGGTAGAGGCAGCTTTTCGGAAAAGGGGGAGACTCCAAGGTCATCGTTCTCAGCTCAGGGTGTCCTTGGAGAAGTTAAGGAATATTACGAAGATGTATACATGCCTAGAGATAAAACGTTGGATAAGTTTGAAGAAGAAAGTCCGCATGCCAGCGAGATAGAGAAGCTGCAGCGTTCAACGATGGATCTGCGTTTATCAGAAATATGCAGACCTGATGACCAAAGAATACCGATTCTATTGAGCCCGCAGAAGGTTTCCTGCGTCCAGGAATACTATGAAGTCGCGCTGTCCACTGTCTGTTCCCAATTGGACTCCCAAAGAATAGTCGAGCTGCTGAAAGAAACGATAAACACAAGAGTGCCCCCCCAAAATATTTTCATCGAAAAAGGCGATCAGAAAGACAAAACGGACGATTCTGAAGCGCTTACTGGTTTCCTGAATCTGGAATATTCCGGTGGTATCCAGATAGAGCTGGTTGTATGCGAGAATAAAGCGAAGGAAAAGAAAGGATTGAAATTGAGGCGGATATCCGGCGATCAGCGCGAGTACGGGAAACTTTGCCAGCAATTGATCACTAGTCTAACGGTATAGATAGGTTTAAGGTCATTTTTCCGCATCGGAAATGGATGATTTTTTTTGACAGTGTTGCGAAGCCTCGGTTCGGTGCTAAGACGCTGTTTTCGTAACGATTTTACGACAGGAAATCATCGCAATACGTGAATGAAGATTTCTCTCGCACGATTTCATAGAATTATCCGTATTTTCCACAAGAAAATAATCCAATATAAAAGCGTCCACTAAACCATCTTTTTTGAAGTTGGTTCTCGTAAGGACGGTTTAACTTTGTCGTATGACGTTAAAAATGTGATAAATAGTACCATAAATGGGGTCCAGTATAAAATTTGGACTGTAAGGTAACCTACACATACTGTAACAATCCGTTATCCATATCGAGTGCAGTCTGGTTATTTTTGAGCATTTAATTGAATTATGAAGTTCATTCCTCTTCTATATTTAATGTTTAAGGACACACCAATGCTCATTCCAATGGCAGGCAATTTGACCTTGAATAGGCTACTTGACTGGCTTTTAAAATCCATTTTTTATTATTTAGTAGAGGTTAAGCAACCCACTAAAAGTTGTTTTTGTGTTAGTACATATTTGCTGAAAAATATCAAATAAAAAATTGATATTGGCGATGCAATGAGGTCAGTGACGTCACTTGCCTGTATTGTAATCTGTGCTACATAATCCACGTACAGTAGGCAAACGAGGTTAACGAGCAAGTGACGTCATCATAAACCCGACCAATCAAAAACATTTTGTGACAAGTGACTAACGTTTAAAAAGTACATTTTTGTTTATGGATTTTTGAATAGAAAAATCATATATATTGATTACAATAATTGACACTTTTTTCGTTTTAGTCAAATAGCCTATTGACTTTATCATTTGTTAGTCTGTCAGGATAGTATTGACTTATTAAGGATGTATTTATCATGAATCCTTTGCAAGCTTGCTTGCTTGCAAAGGATGCAGGGACAAGAAATCTAAGTATAGTACGACACAACTTAGATGTCGCATCCGCAAAATTCGTAAAACCGATCACATCCGAATTGAGTGCGCTATCCCAAACTATCAATATTTATTTCTTACGTGAATATGATCTTTACACAAACGTAATAACTTGTAATATCATACGACCTAATATATTTAATTCGACGCGTCGCTTTACACGCGCTCGCTGTCTCGGGTCGAGCTGACGCGAGAGTCTATAGCGACGAATAGCGTCGAGTGGCGCGATAGGGAGCTGTTTCTATTGGTTGTGTGAATCGCCAGTAATCGGTTTTATTGAATATGCTGACGCTACATCTAAGTTGTGTCGTACTATGCTTGACGTGTCATTGGAATGTAGCTAGTATACAGCTACGGCCATACCTTTGCGCTTAAAAACGCCTTGTTCTATCGTTCGGTGTGTTGAATTCATATCTAACTAGTATCAATCTTGTATTTTGAACCTTATTTATTCGAATACGGTTCAAAATAGATTGACTATGTAATGTATATAATTTTCTCTGATGTTTTCAGATGTATTTGTATATTATGTTGATAAAAACAATTGAATTTTATTTATTCCAAGATTTATTGTACTATTCCATTTTAGATTTTAATGTAGTTTTAAGTTTTGTACATATAGTTAAGTTTTACAACATTTTATTATTATTTGATAGTTAATTGATTTTTTAAATTGAAATCAAATAAATAGGAAATGTTGTAATTTTTCGATACAGAAAACAGCGGTCAGTCTCGTTCTGAATTTAAATATATATATTTTTATTTCGTAACGTTATTTTTATACACGATTAAGATTGTCCGTCGTCTGTCTGTGTCGCTAGATACGAATGCCATGAGTAGTTAGAGTCGCGTTATCAAAGTTTAAAAATTTCTTGTAAATAATATTTTAATAAACAATTCCGATTCCATAATGTTATATTTGTTGTTTTATTACAAAAATATCCATCCTTTTTTTAAATTAAAAATATATTCAAAATCAAAATAAACTTTATTCGAGTAGGCTTTTGAATCGTCATTTAACAATTATTTAAAGCTACCACCGGTTCGGAAAGTAGATTCTTCCGAGAAGAACCGGCAAGAAACTCAGTAGTTCTCTTTCCCTCCTTTTAACATATATTTTATATGTATGGAACTTATCCTGCCTGGAAGTCAACAGGTATTAACTCCACGCTTTTTTATCATCTATAAAATCTTGTATCGAATAATATGCCTTATTTGCCAATGTATTTTTTACAAACGATTTGGATTTACGAAACGGCAAAGTTAAAAATATCTGCGGAATTTTATTATAGAAGCGGATACCTTGCCCCAAAAAGGATTTATTGACTTATCTTTATCCTTACTTCTAGTGCACATACAATGATTACCACTGATATAATCAAAGTGATTAATGTTACTGTGAATATAAATAATATTGTTGTAAATATATAGATCTCCAAAATATAAACTCTGGGTGGGAATACATGAGAATATTGGCAATGAAGCAACATGGAGACGAGTGTTTATAAATAAATGAGACAACATCACATACATTACTCTGATCCCAATGTACGTAGTTAAAGCACTTGTGTTATGGAAAATCAATTTAATATACAAAATTATCAATTTAAAGTTTAATCTTCAACGTTTTTATCATCAAAATTTAGTTTTATTATAAATGTCTTGCTTTCAAGTAAAGCTACTTTTAAACTGAAGGAAATACTTATTTATTATTTTTATTTTTCTCTTTTAAAAACTATATTCATATAAGTCAAAGAAAAACAACTAAAATCCTCATTAATACTAGCTATTCATATCAGAAAACATTACAGTTTTCTTATATCTTTTTTTTTATAATCATTGAACTAATAGAAGCACACTAACCTCTGTATGCCAGTAACATTATATTGAAATAGTTTTAACATAAAACCTCTTTAGTGGTTTAAAAAATAAATAATACACCAATATTTTAATAATAATTTACTCATTTAAATATATATTCTATAATATAAATCTGTTACATTCTTTACATATATAGTTAGTGAGGACGAACCTCGCAAACCGCTCCGTATATTAAAAATACAATTATATTAAAATAATAAATTAATTTATTAATATTAATAATACAGCGATTTTTAACAATTTAGCAATAATATCTTTGGCTAAGTAAGATTCCTTTTGGATGAAATATAATCCGAGGTCTCCGTCGTATGACTAAACTGCCTTACCGACTTACCGGCTTGATATAATATTGAATTCTATTACAATAACAGTAAGACTTAATTTCGTACACCGCAAACACAACACCATACAATTAAATACGTACAAGTCTCAACTCAATATTATTTCAAAATATTCGACGGTAAAAATCGCAAAACAGATAACATAATTATACATTAGTAATATTAATCAACAATTTCGTTTGGAAACCTCGCGTTAATCTTCAACAGTAAATAAAATTAAAAAAAAAATTACAGAAAACATAAAATAAAACAAAAACAATCACGCCTCAAGCACTTAACTAACTTCAACTATGACGACCATAGAGAAGAAATCAACAGAAGTGGCAACTGAAAATTAATACCGCCATTTTTTTTTCTTTCAAAATATTGCATTTCAAAACACAAATCGATTCTTGTGAATCGATCCAGTTTGTAATGATAATTTTGAAATATATCTTTTGTACAGAAATTTAATAGCGCCCATTTCATACGCGCAGATTAAATTTAGTAAATAAAAATAAGTTACATAGGAACTCAAAATGTATACATACTCAATAAGTAACAATAAATAAATAACTGGCAAGGCTTTACATCGTAAATAAAGGAGTTTCCAGCTGAGAAAAATAATCATCAAACACTTCTGAATAATTCCTGTTCTATGGTCGATTTACTTGCACCGTCAAAACATGAATTTGCACTTTAAACCTTTGGTAATAAGGTTCATTTTCGTTCTAATTTTGACGGATCAAGTACGACGGACGTATATCAGACGCCCAGAAGGCAATTTAAAATTATTTATAATATCTTATAACATCTCATATTTAGGGCACATTGGGTGTGAGTCAAGTTTTGTTTTAAACCCGACTACGAAAGACAAAATTAAAAAAAAAAAAAACATTTTTTAAATTTTACATACAAAGGTTTTATATATTTGTAGACAAAATCACAAAATCATATAAGAAGCTCAAATTTAAAATTGTATCTAAAGAAATTATAACCTAAAATTATTAATGGTGGTTCGTAGAATATGGCAAATAATTTAGCTATTTATTTAAAATTAAATTAAAACATCATTCATAAAGTAGTCGGTTTTATTTTTTAATCTTAAGCCTAGTAATTTTTCATCATTGTGTAAAAATATTTTCTATTTCAATATAATGATTTTAGTGTTGCCAGTGTACAAAATTTGACTCAACATACACAATCCAGTGTCAGTCGTTTCATAGACAATTTATGCAATGGACTAATGAAAAAAAAACTGTGTTTACTCACCACTAACATTATTTTTAACAGTCCATTACATTTCTTAAAACCTTTTTGCAGTGCGAAATCGAGAAACAGTAAACTTTCGGTCAGATAGATTTAGGTAAACATAAATATGAAACATCGTTAGGTAACCTGCATGTATTTGCAACTATGTATCGTTCAAATAGTTCAAATAGTGCGAAAGTCCAAGAATGCTCTTCAATTGAAGAGTATATTTGTACAGCGACATTTTCTGTTACTTAATCAATAATAAGTACCGACAGCATAATTTATAGATTTTTTCTGATTGCACTGTAAGTTTACTGTGACCGTTTTGATGATAATTTAGACGCACAAAGTTAGACAAATCCAAGATAACTAAACAATAATTTGATAAATTAAATTTCAAAAATCTATCACTTTGTGATTATGTTAGATTCTTTTAAAAGATAAAAAAAAAACTTTGAAACGTCAATTTCTTTTTCCAATCAGAGGATCGAAAAGCTACGACTTCGATCAAGATTTTGTAATATAAGAATTAAAAAAAAAAAAACTGTTATTCATTTTGGTTTTTCAAATGTAACATAAGTGATAAAGATATTAATTACACGTATTAATATTTAACGATTTTTAGAGTATTGTTGACTCCCGATGCCACGTGTGGCCGTAGCTTTACATATATAGCGTCGCTATCGCTTCGCATCATCAACGCGATGCTTCATAGCCGTATCTCTGAGTAAACATATATCAACATATTGATCGAATTTTAATTGACATATTTTGTATAAACAAACATATAACATATATATTTAAACTAATAATTATCTAATAAATAGATTTTTTAAAACTTCAACAAAGCCACAATAAAAAAATCGTCTGAATATTTGCATTTTTCATTCAACGTGTATAAAAAGACTAGAAGTTTATAAAACATAAATAAAAACTATATATGTATGTCTAAAATTATATATGAGTATTGTAAAACATAAATTATTAATTACTATTAAGGCTATATCTTTACTAATGATGATTTTATGTGATGCCTTTATGAAATGACTTAACCAATATACATAAAACTTGTACCAGAAGATGTAGAAAGTAGTATATGATACCACTACATAGTATAAAACAAAGTCGCTTACCGCTGTCTGTCCGTATAAATTAAATCTTTAAAATTGTTCAACGGATTTTGATGCGGTTATTTTAAATAGATAGAGTGATTCGAGAGGCAAATTTTTGTATATAATACATGGACAATACAGTAAAGAAACACTGACAATTTTAGAAGTCTCTAATGTGATGTCGTTAATAAAGAAATTCTGTTGTATATTTAGTATCAGTATTGCATCCGTGCGAAGCCGGGTCGTTAGTTATTATATACATATATAGCTGCGTTTTTAACTTACTTTCAGTGGCGGATTTACCAATAGGCTATGTAGGCTGGAGCCTAGGGCGACAGATTTAGAGGGGCGGCAAATTTAGTCAAATTTGTTATTATCTTACAGAAAGTAAAAGAAAAAACGACTTATAATTATGTGTATACACATTACTTCCGTAATCCGTATATTCGTCACTATATAACGAGTTGGAAAAGTAATCTAGTAACTGACAGAAATATCACCTAGTTTATAATCATACTAGTAACGGGAAAAAACCGATGTAATGAGGACGATAGAACACAAATCATAAATGTTGCAAAAATAAGTAAGGGGCGGCAAAAATTTAATAGCCTACTAGCCTAATAGCAGCAGATTTATAAATCCGCCACAGATTGCTTTTAATTTACAATTTAATCTGACAATCGTGTTACACAAAAAGGCTTGAAACTATTTTACATGTAATTTAATATATTATTAATACTAGCTAATACCCGGCAAACGATGCTGTGACTTTATTTTTAACATAATGGACATTTAAATACAATATAAATAAATAATAAACTTACCACTGGCATCATTTAAGAGTGTAAACTAACTATAAATTAACAATAAATTATGAAAAATGCAAATTTCAGATTACTTTCATCTGTATAACTAATTTCCGCTATGAATAAATATTATTTACATATTTATATGTATTATAATGACTTTTACAATGTAATCTTTTATATTGCATTATAGTATTTGATTCTGACATACTACTTGAGATATGTGAAACACACTTTAAATTTTTAACGGTTGTCATATTGATTTTATATGTATATAATCTTATTTTTGTTGTTTAAAAAAATAATCTCATATTGCTGTTACGATATCATTAGCCAATTTTAAATATATTTTAAACACATATACATATTATTTGTAAATATAGCATTTCTTTATTTTACTATATAATATCGTAAACATTAGACGCCATTTTGATCGATATGTCAAAAAAAATTTACTTGTGAAAAAAGGCGCGAATTTCGTACAACTTTTGACACATGTCAAAATAAATTTTTAATCTGTTCAAAAAAATAGGATAAATTAATTAAAAAATAATATGAATTGATATGTAACTATTTATTAACATTGTTTTTATTGTATAAGTCATTATAACATTTTTGTTCTATTGTATGGCCGTTTGTTAATTAAAAATATATTATTCTCTGTAATTAAAAAAAAAACTGAAATAGAATACCGATAACTTTCAATACCTTTTTATTCGAGAAATCTAGTTATAATATATTATTTTAAGTCATATCGCTAACGGGATAAGGTTCAAACTTGACTGTTGCTAAATAACGCATGTTGCTTCAAAATTAGCTTTATTCAATAGGAATACGGTTTGATTTTGCTTGTAAGATTTTATTTATATAAAACCTCTTTTAAGACGAAATGTTAATCATCATAAATATATATACAATAAGGCTATTATTAATGACATCCCCACCCCAATAGATCTATATACTTCGTATAGATATAAAAAATATATAAATAAACAATAAATAATCATTACCATTAAATATGGGTCTCGCAAATAAATAGTATATTAACTATATACTATTTAATTATAAAGGTGCGTTCCGACAGATTTAGTTAACAACTTCGGTCTTCACAACTAATTCAGACAATTAAAACATTGTAACAACTTTTGTTGTAAACTTAAATTAAAAAACATAAACTTTGAAAGCGTGTCGACAACAAAAAGCCTATTCCTCTCGTGTAGACACTGCTTTATAATATATTTAAAATGACTTGCAAATTTAAACCGTATTCTGAATGTCATAAGTTTCGATAACATCAATTACAAACCAATTTGAACCTTTTCCCGTTAGTAATACATATCAATATAATATATGTTAATCAATAACTCTTTCTGTTTCGATATAGTTTGATATAATACATTTCCCTGGTGATGACTAACTCAGCGGTCGCGGCTGAAGCGCGTTCTCTTCTAGAAAATTAAAAACATCCAAACTTAGTATTGTCTTACTCCGGTTTGAAGGGTCCGTGAGTGAGTGAGTGAGTGAGTGAGTGAGTGAGTTGAGTAACATATTTTAGCATTTTCGATGGCGCATTGATGAATTTACTGTACCACCAATATCTATGGACGGTGGTGACCACTTACCATTTGGTACGGCTTGTAATTGAGAGTGTTAAAACGTGCCGCTCCTAAATACAGTGAGTGTTTTCTAATGAAGTTGAGTGAGACAGAATATCTATCCCTCTCTCTTGCGTAGTACGATATTGTGATTTTCTTATCACAACTTTAAAGTCCAAAAATCCACAACAGCGCGATTTCTTAGACACTTTCTGGCTCACACAACCACTTTGTGGAACCAGCTTTCGCCGGCGGTTTTTCCGAACCGATACGACATTGGAACCTTCAAGGAAAGAGCATACTCCTTCCTCAAAGGCCGGCAACGCACCTGCAAGCCCCCTGGCGTTGCAGATGTCCATGGGCGGTGGTAGTCACTTTCCATCAGAGGAGCCTGTAAATTCCCACTGCTGAGCTAAAGGTCTCCTCTTCCTTTGAGGAGAAGGTTTGGAACATATTCCACCACGCTGCTCCAATGCGGCTGGAATACACATGTGGCAGAATTTCTATGAAATTTGTCGCATGCAGGTTTCCTTCACCGCTGAGCACGAGATGAATTATAAAGACATATCAAGCACATGAATCAGCGGTGCTTGCCTGGGTTCGAACACGCAATCATCGGTTAAGATGCACGCGTTCTAACCACTCATTATATGCTAGAAAAAGAAAGCAGGTTGGAGAGAGATAGATATATTTTTATACCGTCTTTTTTACAGGGAGGGCGGGGCTACGCGCGGGGTACCAGCTCGTAGAACAGTACATAGGCCTCCGGCGAGACCACGTCTCGAGCTGATATGGTCGACACCCTGGAAAAGAAGACACATGACCTCAGAACATTTATTAACCATTAACGCTTAACACTGTCTGTGTCTATTGTTAGCCTATTTATTTTAACATGATCATATTTTATTGTATTCAAGTATTATCAGCATAAATAATTCGATTTAAATAGTTGTTACAATTTGCGTTTATTGTCAACATCCGGTTTTGACTAAACTAAATAAATCAAAACCGGATGTCGCTACAGTCGGAGGAGGGGCGTGTAAATATTAAATACTAGGAGTAAGGTTAGAAATGGTCATTCTTACTTCAATCGTCGAATTGGAAGGAACGAGCAAAATAATCAATCTTGTATCATATATTTTGATTGTGAACCACTTCAGGAGAGATAAAGTATTGATTGTGAGGAGAATTTTTGTATTTTACCAACACTATGTATGCTTAGATCTTTAGAATTACGCAACGGATTTCGATGCAGGTTTTTCGGGAGATATTGTTTCGAGAGGAAGATATTTGTGGACATGTACAATATAGCAAAGAAACAAGAAAAAATCTGTAGTATATTTAGCACACGTGCGAAGCCGAGGCGGGTCGCTATGTACATATAAAGATCAGTATATCTCTGGCATTAATATCAAAATCAAAATCGAAGTAGTTATTTTTTTTTATGGTATAGGTTGGCGGACGAGCATATGGGCCACCTGATGGTAAGTGGTCACCATCACCCATAGACAATGAAGCTGTAAGAAATATTAACTATTCCTTACATCGTCAATGTGCCACCAACCTTGGGAACTAAGATGCTATGTCCCTTGTGCCTGTAGTTACACTGGCTCACTCACCCTTCACACAGGAACACAACAATACTGAGTACTGTTGTTTGGCGGTAGAATAACTGATACGTGGGTGGTACCTACCCAGACGGGCTTGCACAAAGCCCTACCACCAAGTTAAATTTACTAATAACTCAGTTGTATTGTGTACTACTAAGGGCTTATTATTAATATATGTTTATTTAGAACAGTATTACATTAACTAGTGTAATTTCAGTAGATCGGGATGACCAAAATAATATTATCGTTCTACAATGATGTTTCAATCTCTCAATCTTTTGTTACAAAGCCGCGCTATTGTCCAATTGTTTTCTAATGACAGTTCAACCATACTTAAAATAAGAAAAAGTGTTATATGCCAGTATTGCTATGCCATATAAAACAATATTAATAACAGTTTTACAAATTATTGATCAATTAATAACAAAAATAATTGTATATAATAAAGTAAATTCAATAGCCTCTATATTCATAATATGCAATAGTAATGTGATATAAATTATGATATAGAATCAAATGTCACAACACCGTATTGAAGGCTAAGGTTACTCTCGTATATATTGTTATATCCACTGTAATTTTATCAAAAATTTCGATGACAGTTTCGTCAACATTCAAAACGCCATTTTTTCAAAAAATCCATGTAACAGTTATTATCATAGATTAATCAAGCTTCGCTGCGCCGATTTGCTGTCAAATATTTGTTTAGCTTACTTCTACATATAGTATCGTATAGAACATATATATTGTTTAGATGAGGTTAAATCTACTCGCCACTAGATGGCGCCACACGCAAACGGTTGTAATTAATTTAAATTTAAGGCACTTAGTGGTAGGGCTTTGTTCAAGACCGTCTGGGTAGGTACCACCCACTCATCATATTCTACCGCCAACAGTACTCAGTATTATTGTGTTTCAGTTTAAAAGGGTGAGTGAGCCAGTGTAACTACAGGCACAAGGGATATAACATCTTAGTTCCCAAGGTTGGTGGCGCATTGATGATGTAAGGAATAATTAATATTTCTTAAAGCGTCATTGTCTATGGGTGATGGTGACCACTTACCATCAGGTGGCCCATATGCTCGTCCGCCAACCTATACCATAAAAAAAAAAACAAATTTCGGGCCTTTCGTTCCATTTGACATTCATTGTCGGTTGTGTCAAGTTGCATTCCTTGTGACTCTTTTATACTCTGTGGACATTACTAGCCCATATAGGTAATTCGTAAAACCGGTCACATCCGAATTAAGTACGCTCTCCGAAATTATCAATATTTATTTCTCATACGAATATAATCTTTACACAAACGTAATAACGTGTAATATCATACGACCTAATGTATTCGTCAATTCGACGCGTCGCTTTACACGCGCTCGCTGTCTCGGGTCGAGCTGACGCGAGAGTCTATAGCGACGAATAGCGTCGAGTGGCGCGATAGGGAGCTGTTTCTATTGGTTGTGTAAGCCGGTTATAATCGGTTTTATTGAATTTGCCGATGCTACATCTAAGCTATGTCGTACTATATAATAAAATAAAGTTATTTTACTAGTTTCTCGCCTTTTTAAAGTTTAAAATAGTTACCTGGAGTCGTTATATTCGTGCCAGTCGCCGTTGTAGGGATGCTTGCAGTACGCCGTGTAGTGGCCCGAGTACGTCGTACCTGCGTACAGACAAACTCATTAACAACAAAAGCCTGTAAATTCCCACTGCTGGGCTAAAGGCCTCCTCTCCCTTTGAGGAGAAGGTTTGGAACATATTCCACCACGCTGTTCCAATGCGGGTTGGTGGAATACACATGTGGCAGAATTTCTATGAAATTTGTCACATGCAGGTTTCCTCTCGATGTTTTCCTTCACCGCTGAGCACGAGATGAATTATAAAGACTAATTAAGCATCAGCGGTGCTTGCTTGGATTCGAACCCGCAATCATCGGTTAAGATGCACGCGTTCTAACCACTGGGTCTTCTCGACTCTTACTACTCATCATATACTAGAAAAAGAAAGCAGGTTAGACAGAGATAGATATATTTATACAACATCTTTTTTACAGTAGATTTTCTTTAAAATTATTATTAAAGGAATTGATATGGGTATACAACATTGTATAATTTCTTTGTTAAGATATTATTATCATGTTCATGGACCCAAGAAACAGCAAAGTCAAATCATTAACAAGAAGCGAAGCGCCGGACACGCCATATTGTTTTTAGATTTTCTTTTTTTTTCAATTTAATCTTTTAACTTTCAATTTATTTTTTAATATTTCTCACATTTTTTTTAAATTAATCAAAAGCCAACTACATTTTTTAAATTAAATCTCTCTGTACGATGTAAGGATTTTAATCATACATCCAAATCTGTTTAGGCATTTATGTTTTGATAGTACATACATATAGTACGACACAACTTAGATGTCGCATCGACAAAATTTGTAAAACCGATCACATCCGAATTGAGTTCGCATCAATATTCATTTCTCATGCGAATATGATTTTTGTACAAACGTAATAACTTGTAATATCATATCACTTAATATTCGTCAATTTGACGCGTCGATTTACATGCACTTGCTTTCTCTGACGCGTGAATCCATAGCGACGGATAGCGTCGAATGGCGCGATATCGAGCTATTTCTATTAGTGTGAATCGTTAGTAATCGGTTTTATTGAATTTGCCGATGCTACATCTAATTTGTGTCGTACTATACATGGAGTCATGTAACATCAAAGCCGTTGGTGATTCTGGGGGGTATTATAGGGGGGGCTCACCGGAGTGGTTACTGACGGCGTAGAGGTTGTAGGTTGCGTGCGTGGGGGCGGCGGCGAAGGGCGACATGTCGAGCCCCGACAGCGGGAACTCGACCACCACCGATAGCTTGCCGCGGAAGCGCTCCGTCGGGGAGAACCTACCACACACGGTGGTCACATCAAATCCTTCATGCAACGTAAGGGGGCAAACCCGCCCTTAAATGTACACTTTTTTTTATATGAGACAACATCACATACATTACTCTGATCCCAATGTAAGTAGCTGAAGCACTTGTGTTGTGGAAATCAGAAGTAACGACGGTACCACAAACAACCAGACCCAAGACAACATAGAAAACTAATGGTAATCTACATCGACTCGGCCGGGAATCGAACCCGGGACCTCAGAGTGGCGTACCCATGAAAACCGGTGTACATACCACTCGACCATGGAGGTCGTCGATCACATCTTCATAGACTTATAAATCAAAATCAAAATTAAAACATTTATATTTTTAATAACAATTAAGTGAAGCTACCACCGTTTCGGAAAGTAGAAGAACCGGCAAGAAACTCAGTAGTTACTCTTTTTTAACATTTAAAAAATACAAAGTCATGTCAATTAAATACAATTATTTAAATTAATGTATATTGTATTGAAAGTCAACAGGTATTAACTCCACGCTTTTATAAAACTACAACTACAGCTTGTAACTTTTCCACTGCTCAGCTAAGGTCTCCTCTACATTTGAGTAGAAGGTTTTGGAACATATTCCACCACGCTGTTCCAATGCGGGTTAGTGGAATACACATGTGGCAGAATTTATATTATATTAAACACGTGCCTATTTCGTCATTATGTTTTCTGAATTATAAACATATATTAAGCACGTGAATATTCAGCGGCGCTTGCCTGGGTTTGAACCCGCAATCATCGGTTACGAAGCATTTTAACCAATTGGACATCTCGGCTCTTATTTTACGGTAGGTTGAGTTTCTTTCGCCGGTTCTTCTCAGGTCAGGGTATTTTCTTTTCCGAACCGGTAGTTCGAAAGGAGGTAGTTTCAATTGACCATCAAAGTGTAATGCTTCTATATTGAATAAAGTCATTTGTGTTTGATAATATGATGAATTGGTGCTACCAACTTAAACGGACTTGGAAAAATCCCATCACCAATCAAAATCAAAATAAACTTTATTCAAGTGGGCTTTTACAAGCACTTTTGAATCGTCATTTAACAATTAAGTGAAGCTACCACCGGTTCGGAAAGTAGATTCTACCGAGAAGAACCGGCAAGAAACTCAGTAGTTACTCTTATTTATATACTCTTTATTGCACACCAATATAGACAAAAATAATAGGAACAATTTTACAAAAACAAAGAATAGAAAAATGTACAATAGGCGGCCTTATCGCTAAAACAGCGATCTTTTTTAACATATAAAAAATATAACGTCATGTTAATTAAATACAATTATTTCAATCAATATATCCCGCTTGGAAGTCAACAGGTATTAACTCCACGCTTTTTTATCATCTACAAAATCTTGTATCGAATAATATGCTTTTTCTACCAACGATTTGAATTTACTAAACGGCAAAGTTAAAAATTTCGACAAAAATATATGACATATCCTCACCGCTTCAGATGTAGTACGAGAACCTGGGGGAACTTCTGCACGGTGAACCATTTGAGGCACTTGCGTCGCACACCGCACTTCGAACATGTCTGCGAACATAGAAACAGGTCATTAGTATAGCAACTAACTTAACGCATCACATATAGTACGACACAAATTAGATGTAGCATCGGAAAATGCAATGGAATGACAATAAAACCGATTACTGACGATTTACACAACCAATAGAAATAGCTCGATATCGCGCCATTCGACGCTATTCGTCGCTATAGATTCACGCGTCAGAGAAAGCAAGTGCATGTAAATCCACGCGTCAAATTGACGAATATATCAGGTCGTATGATATTACATGTTATTACGTTTGTGCAAAGATCATATTCGCATGAGAAATAAATATTGATAATTTGGGATGGCGTACTCAATTCGGATGTGATCGGTTTTACGAATTTTGCTGATGCTACATCTAAGTTGTGTCGTACTATACTATATAATTAAAATGGTAGACAAAGTCACTACTCAGTCTATTCCTGTTATTCTTCTTGTTTTAAATCTACATAGAATTAACATTCCGAAACGGTAGCTTTAAATATATTTTAATCATGTACCATAACTACCAACAATACTTAAATAAAAAACATTCTGATTTGTATTGATAAATTCCAGTACATACCACCAAAAGTAATACCGGTTTCATATTAAAAAATATAACAAAATTAAAAAAGTGCATATAGTAAACTTCTCAATTGACAAGCGAAATATGGCTTGGCTGATTACTCAATCTGGTTGATCAAAATGGCTAGGCTATTTACTGAAAGGCTAATAATAGTCATTGATTGCCACATATACAGAACATAACAATGCTATATATAAAATTAAAGTAAAGTAACAGCCTGTACATTTCCCACAGCCGGGATAAGGCCTCCTCTTCCATTAAGGAGAGGGCTTGGAACATATTCCACCACGCTGTTCCAATGCGCGTTGGTGGAATACATATATATATATATATATATATATATATATATATATAATAAATATGAGACAACATCACATACATTACTCGGATCCCAATGTAAGTAGCTGAAGCACTTGTGTTAAGAAATTAGAAGTAACGGCGGTACCACAAACTCCTAGACCCAAGACAACATAGAAAACTAATGGTAATCTACATCGACTCGGCCGGGAATCGAACCCGGGACCTCAGTAGAGTACCTATGAAAACCGGAGTACACACCACTCGACCATAGAGGTCGTCAAAATATGCCAGGAATGTATTCTAGTACACGTAATATACAGGTGTTCAATAACGCTCCAAACGGCCATTAGAGTACACGCTATACAGGATGTTCAAGTGTGCACTCACCGGTTTCTCGTCTCCGTCGAGTTCTTCCTCCCTGACAAAGTGCTGGAGACACTGTTGAAGCTTCAAATTACCGGTTCGGGACGGAATCGGTAAGCTGGAATTGACAACATGTATTTTTTTAATCTGTATTAGATTAATTAAATTAATACGTGTTTAATTAATTTAACTGTGTTAAATTAATTTCGGACCCAGTCGAGTGACCCGTTCGTGACAACATACCATTATAGATAAGTGGTAAATGGTCACTATAGCTCATACAACACATCTACCATCGTAATTACGACGAAAATACACTCAACACTCTGTTGTCGATTCTTTGGAGATTCAAAAGAGCTTTTATTTAAAAAGTTTACATATTTCAAAATTTCGAGGGACTAGTTTAAATATAAATACGAGCCAACATCACATACATTACTCTGATCCCAATGTAAGTAGCTAAGCACTTGTGTTATGGAAAATCAGAAGTAACGATACCACAAAGACCCAAGACAACATAGAAAACTAATTAACTTTTTCTATACCGACTCGGGACATGAAAACTTATGTTAATCGACCACGGAGGTGGTAGGGCTTTGTGCAAGCCCGTTTGTGTAGGTACCACACACTCATCAGTTATTCTACCGCCAAATAACAGTACTCAGTGTTGTTGTGTTCCGGTTTGAAGGGTGAGTGAGCCAGTGTAACTACAGGCACAAGGGACATAACATCTTAGTTCCCAAGGTTGGTGGCACATTGACGATGTAAGGAATGGTTAATATTTCTTACAGCGTCATTGTCTGTGGGCGATGGTGACTTACCATCAGGTGGCCCATATGCTCGTCCGCCAACCTATACCATAAAAAAAATGGTCGTTGAGGTTACCTGAGATCCCAGAAGGGGTCAAAGGTGACGCTGTCGTGATGGCAGTGCGTGCAGCGGAGCGTGGACTTCAGCTGACCCACGAAGATGTCGCCCACGCGACTGTCCTCCATACGCAAGTAACGACTCCACGCCTCCAGCGCCTTGGCGGAGTCACTGCACACACACACACACACACACACAATGATAATCCGAGATCCGGTGTATCTTTGATTGTAGTAATTCGAACACATATACTGCTATATATTTTTATTTATATATTATTTATTATAGTTTATATATTCTTTTTATTATACATCATTTATTATAGATTACGTATATATTATTTAAAAAAACAAAAAAAAAGACTGTGTCGGCCACGTCTCCCAAGAAGACGATAAAAATGTTTTCCAGCGAAGATCTGCTGATGTTTAGTATAAAGATAAAACGCCAAAATGTAATTGAATATGAAATGTAAAAAAAGGCACGGGCATCTGCGAGCCTGTGGATGTTGTAGTTTAAATTTAAAAAAAAATCCGGTGTCGAAGGACCAACCCTTTTTTTATACAATAGATAGTTCAAAGTCTGCTTATTGATTGTCTAGAAATCCACCTGGGTTATTATTATTTGCATTCAATTAATTCATTATTAATCGCATCATCGATGATACAAGTTGCCTTAACACGTTGGCATTATTTTTTTTTTTTCCATTGCTGACCTTAGAAAAAAAGAATAGTGTTAAGTAGCGAACCGCCCCGGCTTCGCACGGGTGCAATACTGATTCCAAATATACAACAGAATTTGTTTATTTACGACATCACATTAGAAACATAAAATTATCAGCGTTTATTTACTATATTGTCCATTTTCTATGGGAGCGTTCAAGTAATACGTAACGCAATTTGAGGGCAGGGGGGGTCTCGTAAAACGTTACGATGCGTTACAGGGGCGGAGGGGGTCTTTCTTACAACACGTTACGTAACATTGCTTGTTTTTTAAATAAAAAGTTAGGGAATTAAAACTCCAAAATTGGCAACCCTTTTCATTTACGTTTTACGGGGAATCCCTTGATTGTATCATAGGTCGTCATTTTTGATTTGTTCTCGCAAGTTGGCAAACCTTATTGTTTATATTTCACGGGGTAACATACTTTTTGCGACTTTAGGGTCAAAATTGTCACTTGAGTGTTATGTAACGTTCAGAAAGTGGAAGGGGGAATACAGAAAAACGTTACGGTGCGTTACAAGAGGGGGGGTCAAAAATCGTCAAAAATTGCGTTACGTAATACTTGAACGCTCCCTTTACACAAAAACCTTCCTCTCGAACCACGCTGTTTCGTGTTTGATACTTTTGAAATAATTTTTAAAAATCACAGAAGCATGTTGGAATAAACTCCTTCCAAAAAGGGAGAGAAGAATTCATCCCAGCAGAGGGACATTTACAGCTTGTTACTGCTGTATTACAATCACAACCACACTGGGTACCATTGAAAGTCAGCGTTGGGTTCTTGGAACCCAACTTGGAAGCTGAATGGTACACCTTTTAGGACACATTAATTATAATTGTTTTGTTTTTTTGTTGTTTTTTGTAGACTAAGTTAGCCAGTAGTTATAATAGGCTATTTGACTGGTTTTTAAAATCCATTTTACATTATTTAGTAGAGATTAAGGAACCCACTAAAAGTTGATTTTTTTATTTCTAGTACATATTTGCTGAAAAATATCATATTAAAATTCGATAATTAAATAACGCGCGAAAACGCTACTTGGACAATATGGCGCAGCAATGTGGTCGGTGACGTCACTTTGCTGTATTTTAATCTGTGGTACATATAGTAGAAAAGCAAAGTTTACAAGAAAGTGACTTCATCATATCCCGGCCAATCAGGAGCGTTTTGTGTCACGCGACAAACGTTTGAAAAAAATGCAATTTCATTTATTGATTTTTGAATAAATTAAGTATTATTTCCAACTTTCGTTAGTAAATAACCATTTATAAACTCATAATATACACTGATTACAATAATTCACAATTTATTTTTCGCATTGTCAAATAGCCTATTAGTTAAGATGTTTTTTTTTGGGTCTCGTATCCTAATAAACATTTCTTTCTTTCTTTCTTTCTTTCTTTCTTTCTTTCTATTACCTGAGATTGTCATCGATTTCTGTGAGTATCGGTTTGGGCTTCACCGTAACCCTATTCACGTCCTCATGCAGACCTTCCAGGAGGTATCGGAGGAATTCCTGAAATGGAGACCAATAAACATTAATATCGGAAATGAGGGAAACAAATAAATATACCCAGAGTCGGATTTAAAGGTGTGGAGGCCCCGGGGCCACAAAGCAGTGAGGGCCCTAGACAAACAGAAGCGTGAACACCCTAATAATTATATTATTATGAATTAATTAGTTTTTTTTATTTCAATCAGTAAGCTATGAATTGTTTCGTATTTGTATCGGTAACTTTTAAAATATTAAATGGTAAAATTATTATAATTTGACTATATCTCAGTATTTGTTAACTTGCTGAAAACTGTGGCCCCCTCTCATGTGGAGGCCCCAGGGCAGTTGCCCCGGTTGCCCTTCCCTAATTCCGAACCCTCTCCTTAATGGATGAGGAGGTCTTATCTCAGCAGTGGGAAATTTACAGGCTGTTACTTTACTACAAATTACAGGTACAAGGGACTCATATTATATATGTCTTTTTCTCGTCCAAAAGACTAAACCGAAATTGATGATATTTGCTATGAAGCAAGTTAAAATTTTCCTTGTGTTTGTAGTTATACTGGCTCACACACCCTTCAGATCGGAACACAACAATACTGAGTACTGTTATTTGGCGGTAGAATAACTGATGAGTGGGTGGTACCTACCCAGACGGGCTTGCACAAAGCCTTATCACCAAGTGTGATATCTACGGTATATTTGTGTATGTGTGTGTGTCTGTGTTTACCTGTGCGTCCTGCTGACTGTACCCCATGAACCGCGGCGCGAACCTCTGCACCTGTGACTTGAGGCTGGTCGTATTCACAACCGAATCTCGCTCACCGCTGCGCCAGAGCTCCTTGATAACGCTCGCGAACGCTGCAACCAAAACAATACCATAACGTATTAGAATCTAATTCATCATGATACATCGGTAAAGAAGGCATATTATTCAGTACAAGATTATGCAGACGATAAAAAAGCGTGGAATTAATACCTGTTGACTTCCAGTCAGAATAAAAAACACACATATATAATTGTAATTAACTAACATGACTGTATTATTATGATTTTCTTGCCGGTTCTTCTCGGAAGAATCTACTTTCTGAAACGGTGGTAGCTTCACTTAAAATAGTTGTTAAACGACGATTCAAAAGTGCTTGCCGCTAGTAAGCTAGTAGGCTATACAATTTTTGCCGCCCCTACTGACTTTTGAAATTTAATAGTTCACAATTTCAAATTCATCACATGTTGATTACATTTATTCTGAAATTGCAACTTTAATTTGCTCAAGCCTACTTGAATAAAGTGTATTTTGATTTTTTGATAATAAATGAAGTTAATAGTCACAATAAAAATCGATAGAAAATCTATAACTATTGGTAGTGATTTTCCAATTGAAGAATTACTTTTTTTGGTACACCGTTTTACAACATTATTACGTCAAAGCTTTTGTATTTATAACAGACTGTTGGTCTGTCATAAACAAAAATTTGCTGCGTACACATTGCCCAACAAAATAATTATTGGCCTCACGCATTCAGATAACTTTTGTAACAAGCTAATCCTCGTTTTAGGACTAATAGTATACAACAACAACAACAGAATGTAAACTTCCCACTGATGAGCTAAAGCCTCTCCCCTCACTTTGAAGAGAAGGTTAGGAACACATTCCCCGCTGTCCCAATTCGGGATAGTGGAATACACATGTGGCAGAATTTCTATGAAATCAGACACATGCAGGATTCCTCGCGATGTTTGCCTTCACTGCCGAGCACGAGATGAATTATAAACACAAAGAGTCGAGATGACCCAGTGATGCCCAGCCCGGATGATTGCGGGTTCAAACCCATGCACCATTGAATATTCATGTGTTTAATTTGTGTTTATAATTGTAACAGTATGCTTTTTAAAAATTTCTAATAAAACCTTTTTCATTTAAACTATGTTCGTTTTTTTTTCTTACATTGTATAATAATAAAATGTATATAAGCATGTAACATTGAAACACCTAATGGCATTCGCGACGCAGAAAGAAATCTACTTAAGTCTGCGGGCTGTAGGCGTGCGAACGGTGATTCAATTATACGAATGCTATTACCAACTCGAAGGTATATTTATAGTCCACCAGAAAACCCAACAATAGCCTCCACAGAGTACATTATAACAGCTAGTTTGAGATTAAATAATAATCTATACATATAATAAAATTGGTGTCTAAACAGACAAGTAATATTGAAATAGCTCTTTTTGTCCTCAATGCATATGTATTTAGACACGGTACATATACCAAAATAACATTTTTTGCAATTTTTTCGGTCTGTCTGTTTGCTCGGGCTAATTTCTGGAACGGCTGGACCCATTTTAACGGGACTTTCACTGGCCGATAACTAATGTATAGCGGCGTACCCATGAAGACCAGTGTACACACTACTCGACCACGGAGATCGTCCGATCGATTTGAAGAATAACAGTCATTTACAATTTATCGTGATCTTATGACCAATTTCGGCCAATCCGTCGCCCGTCACGACGCCCATTCCTTAGAATTATTAGCCAACATTTGCCAACTACGCAGACATAAGTGCACAAACATTGGTGCATTCTCTCGCCTCCAATGGCACCTACTCTACTAAGAAAGAAGAAGCAAGACTCTACAAAGAAAGAAAGAGTTCGGACAAACCAACGGCTTCACTTTAAATACGTACAAAATCCAGGAGTGCTACTGATTGTTTTTTTTTTTGCCAGAAAACCTCAAGAATTAATTTTTTTTGTGTCAAAAAGGCACAGATTATTACGCCAATGTCACAAGCGAAAGAATTTTATATCGGCCCAAGTAACCTAAACCTTCATATAACTGCCTTAAATCTAATAATGTATTTATTAGATTTACCGAAAGAAATTCGTACCATTTATAATTATCCTTCACAATTAAGTATGTCTGTTCATTCAACCGTTTATTATTTTGAATATAAGTTGTCAAGAAAGCTCACTTCCCAAAAGAGTTTACTTTTTCGGAATTTTCCCATTCAAGGAAATAAATTTGGACTTGAAGTGTTATATGCATATGCGAGTTCTTCAAATAGGATTTTGAAAATGGGTATGTAGGCCCACTTTACAACGAGCTGACTCTATTGTTTCGGTGTGCGTGACTACTCTCGACACTCGCCACACTACTGCATTAGTGTGCGTCAGTGGCGGATAGGCGGCCTAGGGCGGCAGATTTACAGGGGCGGCAAATTTAGCCCAAATTTGTTATTATCTTACAGAAATAAGAGAAAACTTATAATCATATGTACACATTACGTCCGTAATCCCTACAATCGGCACTACATAGCGTGTTAATAATAATCTAGTAACTGACAGAAATATCACCTAGTTTATCCATACTAATTACGGGAAAAAGTCGATGTAATGAGGACGATAGAACACAAATCATAAAGTTGCAATTTCAGAATAAATGTAATCAATATGATTGTGAACAGTTAAATTTCAAAAGTCTGTAGGGGTAGCAAAAATTGAATAGCCTACTAGCCTACTAGCGGCAGTTTTGTAAATCCGCCTTTGGTGTGCGTGAACTCTGGCCAACGTGAAAAACTTTTTCGATGATTCTCACCTCCAACCGTCTCTAGACATCAAAAATCAAAATCAAAATATACTTTATTCAAGTGGGCTTTTACAAGCACTTTTGAATCGTCATTTTACAATTAAGTGAAGCTACCACCGGTACGGAAAGTAGATTCTACCGAGAAGAACCGGCAAGAAACTAAGTAGTTACTCTTTTTCAACATTTAAAAAAATACAGTCATGTTAGTTAATACAATTATTTAAATTAATATATCCTGCCTGGAAGTCAACAGGTATTAATTCCACGCTTTTTTATCATCTACAAAATCTTGTATCGAATAATACCCCTTTTCCACCAATGTATTTTTTATAAACGATTTGAATTTACGAAGCGGCAAAGTTAAAAATTTCTGCGGAATTTTATTACAGAAATGGATAAGGTATCAAGAAGGATTTATTGACTTTGCGGATTCGGAAACTTGGCGTTATAAGCTTATCCTTACTCCTAGTGCACATACAATGATTATCACTGATTTTATCAAAGCGATCAATGTTACTGTGAATATACATGATATTGTTGTAAATATATTGCGACGCAACAGTGAGTATTCCTCTGTTAAAAACATCCCGAAGAGAGTCTCTAGCTATCTACATATAGATCCCTTACCTTTAATGAGAGCGCCCTTCATACAAGACAGCGTCGTGTTGATGTCCGACGAATACTTCTCCTCCGTGAGGTATTCCAGCAAGGGTCTCGTATTCGAGAGACACTGTAGCACGCTGTTCATAAAACAAGTATTCCCGATGTTACGCAGACCGTTTAGACCTGAAAATGTGTAAAAAAAAAGCTGTAGATTAATATAAATCACTAGCTAATTGGCACGTTTTTTTCCATAAATAAGTATAGTACGACACAACTTAGATGTAGCATCGGCAAAATTCGTAAAACCGATCACATCCGAATCGAGTACGCTATTCCAAATTATCAATACTTATCTCTTATGTGAATATGATCTACACAAACCTAAATAACTTGTGACCTAATATATTCGTCAATTTGATGCGTCGATCTACATGCACTCGCTTTGAATCTATAGCGACGAATAGCGTCAAATGGCGCGATAGGGAGCTGTTTCTATTGGTTGTGTGAATAGGCAGTAATATGTTTTATTACATTTGCCGATGCTACATCTAAGTTGTGTCGTACTATACTCTCCCCGGCTTCGCTCCGGTAATCTTTAGATAAGACATGAGATCGTTATAACACTTTTCTTTGCTATCAACATATCAGTATAGAAGCGACAATATGGGCATACATTTGATCCATATAATTTAGACCGCCCCCCTACCAAGATGATCAACAAATGTTACCAAACAACAATACTTAAGATTGTTGTGTCAAATTACAGAGTCTATCTATATAGTTCTTGGTGTTAGAGCTTTATGAAACATCTGGGTACCACCGACTCATCAGATATTCTACTGCCAAACAACAGTACTCAAAATTGTTGTATTCAAGTTGGAATAACATCTTGGACATAATATCTTATTTTCCAAGGTTGGAAGCGCATTGGCGATGTAAGGAACGGTTAATGTTTCTTAAAGCGCCATTGTCTATGGGCGTTGGTGACTCACCATGAGGTGTTTCATATGCTCCTATACCATAAAAAAAAGCTCCAGATTGGACATTGTCTATGTAAATGGTTATTTTTAAAGTGGTTTATTGCTATGGTCCCCTAATGGTCACCCACTTACCAACAAGTGGCAATGTGGCAATTGATAATATATATCTATATAATCAACAACACTGCTGGCCTAAGCCCTCCTCCACACTTGAGAAGGTTTAGAACATATTCCACTACGCCGTTCCAACGCAAATTGGTGGAATACACATGTCTCAGAATTTCTATGCAATTTGACACATGCAGGTTTCCTCACGATGTTTTCCTTCACCAGATGAATTATAAACACAAATTAAGCACGTTAATTCACTAGTGCTTGCCTGGGTTTGGACTCGCAATCATCGGTTAAGATGCACGCGTTCTAACCTCTGGGCCATCTCGGATATCTATCTATATCTATTTAAAATCAAACCACTTACCGCTACTATGGCTGGATTGCTTTTCGCTCCGCTCGCTAACGTCTGTCCTCTCGCTGCTGCGGCGAAAGCCGCTGGGACCGCTCTTACCTCCGGCCAACTCCTAAACATCCAGCATTCATGACATTACATCATACATGTGGTACCAACAAAACGAATCTTTAAACACATACACATGGGACTCGATAAGACATGAATCAACCGTGAGAATACTTGACAGGACAAGTGGTTTTGTGATCCAAATTACATTGGTAGAGACAGCGAGGGAATTGGGAACAAACAGTTCACTTATTTCATATTTAACACTAGTAGTGGCCTGCAGCTTTGCTCGCGTTTTAGGGCGTTGGTTGTCAAGTATTAGACCAGCAGTCGGCAACACATACGGCCTGGGAACATATTCCTAGTGGCCCGGGAATGTTTTGTAAAAAAGTTGACAAATATATTAAACATACAAGAAATAGCGTCTCAGATGCAACCTCAGACTCGACACTAAAATTTGCATAAAGTCAGTTTCATATTTAGGTCGTTTGTAGTTTACATTTATTTATTTTCTAAGTCCAAACAATAAACATAATGTAAGTATTATGTGTACGAATTAAATTCTGTATCTTTTAACAATTTTCAATTGCATTTTTCTTTTTTCTATGGACAATGACTAATTAACTTTTCAAGGTGAATATCATGACTGCGGCCCGCCTTGTGGCCCTTGCCTACCAAAAGGTTGCAGTCCGCTGTATTAGACAAAAAAAAGTATCCTATGTCCTACCTTAGAGTTCACGCTTGCTTCATAGCATATTTCACGAAATTCGGTTCAGCGGTTAGGTCGTGAAAGAGCGACATACAGATAGAGTTACTTTCACTTTTATAATATTAATAATAATTGATTTAAAAAGTATACTAAGAAAGTAACAAAAAGAGGTACATACAAAACTTATAACAGATGTTGCACGTTTCGGAGGTTTTAGTACTCTCAGTCTTTCAAGACCAAACTGCTAAACCGAGTATAATTGACGACCTCCGTGGTCGAGTGGTGTGTACACCGGTTTTCAAGGGTACGCCACTTCGAGGTTCGATTCCAGACCGAATCGATATAGATTATCATTAGTTTTCTATGTTGTCTTGGGTCTGGGTGTTTGTGGTATCGTTACTTCTGATTTTCCATAACACAAGTGCTTTAGCTTCTAACATTGGGATCAGAGTAGTGTATGTGATGTTGTCTCATATTTATTTATAATGAAATTTGGTATGAAGTAAATTTGAACTCTAAGAAAGAACATGGGCTACTTTTTTGCTTAACACATGTTAACCAACACCTAAAACGCAAAGCCGCGGGAAACAACTAGTTCAACCATATTTGCTTCGGATTTTGATCCAATTTAAATTTAGACTATTGAAGTGACTTACGTCATTTCCGTTATCTCGTTACGTCACAAAACTATCCCGTGTTCCTCGACCAATATAATATGATTCTTGACAGTTTTAAATTAATGATTCATCTATGTATCCTCGTGGCGTATCAGGTGTATTGAGAATGAAATCAACATGAAATCTGACTAAGGGAAATTCGAATGGATATGGTCTTTATGCACTTAAGCCATTTTCAACTAAATTGGTGACAAAAATAAAAAATAAACTAATTTATGTATATAACTTTCTATATATAAATGAATTTCTAGTAAAATTTTATTTAATAACGAAGTTAACATCAACAGTTGAAATGAAAACTGATGTTGATTTTTCTAAGGCTATCGATAAGATCAATCATTGTCAAGATACTTTAATTATAAAGGAAATTGTAATATTATTGAAAAGACTACAGTATTCATATAGTAAAGATTAACAGATCTATCACTTAAGCATAATTGCGGATTTTTAAGTAACTATATTGTGACTAAATTTTTATATGAGTGGAGTCGACAGGGTATCATTCTAGGTGCATTTATTTATTATATCTTCAAATCAAAAATTTAGATAAAATTGGACATATTTTATTTAGAGTTAATATATTTTATACTTAATAAAGCAAAAACTATTATAAAATCAGTACTAATACTAAACATGCAAACGGCACAAACATGAATATACAGCAATACGTATGAAACGGCAGAATTAAGACGGATTAAGGCACTTCAAATCTTCATAAAAACTGTATTGGCAACAAACATATTTACAGACATTTCTTCAAAACAGGATAACGTTTTCAGACTCTGAGTCGTCATAAAACTTCAATACAGATTATTAATGGCGAAATTATGACAAAAACATTGTTTATTATATAGGTAGGCGAAAATGGACCTTATGATGGTATGTGGTCATCAACATCCATAGACAATGGCGCTGTAAGGATATTAACCATTCCTTACATCGTCAGTGCTACCAACTTTGGGAACTAGGATGTTATGTATATTGTGCCTGTAGTTCCACTGGCTTACTCACCCTTCAAACTGTACTGTACGAAACAGTACCGAGTACTGCTCTTTGGCGGTAGAATATCTGATGAATGGGTGATACCTACAAAGGTGGCCTTTTTTAAAAAAATAAATTAACTATTTTATTTCCAATGAAATATATTTACAATGATTTTTTTGGATATGAAATGAAAAATGAGTTCCATAAACGAAAAACACGCTCAAAAACAAAACTATCGGCATCGAATAACGTCATAAACGCCGTCACCAAGCAAGCACAGGAAAACGTATTCACATAACACGCAATAAGGTCTATTGGCGCTTGTTACCATTCGTGTAAACGTCACCGCAGAAAGTTCCACGGGTCTTCTAGCGGGCAGTCGTGCGCCAACCGCGCCCTCTGACAGACGTGTTACAGAACCATTATTACAATATAAATCAGTCCAACATTAAAAATTATAAATGTAACTAACAGCTCTAGTATCTAAGTCATCAAATAAATCTAGTGACTTCATGAATCAAGAGAATTACAGATATGATTTATCTCTATCATAGAACGAATATTAGAAAGAGAGAAGAGATAAATACGGTACGTAATACGTCATTGAACCTGATAATGAACCCCATAAGTTGGTAGCTTTGCGCGTGCCACCGTCCGCGGCCGCGGCTCGAAGCAGCGCCGGCAACCACACCTCATTGCGCAGCGCCGACAGCACGCCGGTCGTCACACATGCCAGGATAACCAGCTCCAAATACCAGAGCATACGACTATCGCACTTATGTCACCAACACACAGGGTCCTAATTTGAAACGGTTCCTTTTTCAAATCACGGTAAAGTCCCGTTTAGGTATTTATGATCACTTTTAGTCTTTACAGGCGAATTGTTTCTAGAATGTTTTTATCAAACACTAATTTGTTTTATGCACTCACGTCTCTTTTAAGTTTCTATTTCATTTCATAATTTCAAATCCTTTTTCAATTACACTTTTAAATTATTTAAAAATTTATATCGTTTATATGTTACGTTTCTGCGAATTATTTATAATTTGTATTTCATCAATGAAAAATATACGAACGTCAATATAGTCTATTACTACCTATTATAATGAAATTTGCTTTTATACACACCCTGTATAGATCAACAACTAACTTGGATTTATAATCTGTATTTATAATCTGTATAGCGCTAAACGATATTTAAACAATAATTTAACTCTGACTAAATTTATTAAGACATCACATTTTTCCTATGGATTTTTCAGTGTTATCACTGTCTCTGTCAGATTCATTGACAGCTAATATCATCATTCAAAACTGAACCTTATTTCGAATACGATAAGAGTCCACTCTCAATTTCCATTGGCACATGACTAGCTAATAACCATTCAAGGTCACTTTCGATAGACAACAAATATCAAGTCCACAGTTCAATTTACGAACCAAAACAATCGCGACACGTTAAAATACCCACAATCGTGACACGAAAAGAAGCTAATTGCGTAATTCGACATTTGAAAGAAAGCGCGCGAAACGAGAAGAACGAACGCCGAATCAGGTGATTCCCGCGGGAAAGTGCATTTCGCGCGAACACCTCGTGACGTCACTCGGCTGCCATTACGATGGCTGGGCGTCAACTGAGCAGGCGCCGGGAGATGGTGCTTGGCAAATAACGATGCCAAATTTCACAATCAAATCTATACGTAATCTTTAAGATGATATAAGCATTTATCTCGATTGCTATACATTTTTTTTTCCAGTAAGAATTATGACGTATATTTTTTTTAAATCTATATTATTTAAACGGCACAGGTAAAGGAGCCATCTGATAATAAGTAACAAACCCAACCCCCCCGAAAATAAGACATTTTAACCATCCCTTATGTATCCAAAAATCTTAGGTTTCTTAATATTGGATATCCCTTGTGCCTGTACTGGGTCACTCAGATTTCAACCCTGAACGCAAAAACACTACAGCTATTTGACGGTAGATTAAATAATTAACGTGTGGTACCAGACAAAGGCCTACAACGATGTTATCTATGCATATAATAAAATTGGAGTGTCTATTTGTATTAAAATAGCCCTTTTACTCAACCCATATGTGTTTATACACGGTACATATACCAATATAACATTTTGTACAATTTTTATCTATCTATCTATCTGTTTGTTCCGGCTAATCACTGGAACGGCTGAACCGATTCTGACGGGACTTTCACTGGCAGATAACTGATATAATAAGGTAACTTAGGCTACAATAATTATTTTTGTTAAATTCAAACGCGTACAAGGCAACGGGCACAGCTAGTTATATAATATACACGTATTAATATTGTTATCTATCGCTAATGCGACGGTTACGGTTACGTCTTTCAATCTGTAAGGATTCCTTGACGTAATATTTCTTTGTAAAGACACAATGTTACGGCACGTTTATCCAGCTTAAGTAATGCTTTTATAATATTGATTGTTCTCACAAATTGGTTTATTCTTTATTCTTTTTTTTATGGGATAGTTTGGCGGACGTGCATATGGGCCACCTGATGGTAAGTGGTCACCATCACCCATAGACAAAGACGCTGTAACAAATATTAACTATTCCTTACATCGTCAATACGCCACCAACTTTGGGAACTAAGATGTTATGTCCCTTGTGCCTGTAGTTACACTGGCTCACTCACCCTTCAAACCGGAACACAACACTATTGCGAACTGTTGTTTAGCGGCAAAATATCTGATGAGTGGGTGGTACATACTCAGGCGGGCTTGCACAGAGCCCTACCACCAAGTAATTTTCTTTACCGATACTAAAATATTTAAGTTATATTTCCCTAAATACTTGATTTGCCATTAACATTAAAACAGCGATTTTTGTGAATCGTAATACAGGTATATTCGAATTGAAATCCAGAACAAAGTCGCTTTCTCTTTGCCTATGGGATATAGTATATGTACGCTTAAATCTATAAAACTACGCAACGGATTTTGATGCGTTTTTATTTAATAATTACATTGATTCAAGGGGAAGTCGGGCTGGGTCGGTAGTAATATTATAAATGTGATTTAGGTATTTTATTATCAGGAACTGGAGGTATCATTTCATCCCGTAAAATCCTAACACCGACAATTATTCATAAAACACTAATTCTCTTGATTATTAGATATTACATACATATATTGGATTTTTAAATGTTGAAAAAGAGTAACTACTGAGTTTCTTGCCGGTACTTCTCTGTAGAATCTTTAGAATACTTTCCCAATCGGTAGTAGCTTCACTTAATTGTAAAATGACGATTCAAAAGTGCTATTAAAAGCCTACTTAAATAAAGTTTATTTTTATTTTATTTTATTTTATTAATTTTATTTTAATTTTTTATTTTAAATTCCAATAAAAACTTCGAAATTCGAATGTTAATTTTTTCTCGAGCCCATAATGAAAACAGAGATTATTCAAGATTTCGGCCAATTAAATCAAAGTAGGAGTTTATTTGTCTTCACTTCTGTGAATAAGGAAACGAGTTACTGATCTGTCAGTGTCTAGTAGAGCTCGCAATCTTAAGAACGCCGTTTCGTGTCATATCATCCCTCAAACCATCTCGTATCCATGGATCTTAACGATAACTTGATCGCATATAGGACAGCGCTGAAGCATTATAATCACCGACAATCTGTTTGAGCATCTCAAATATTACCGACTCTTTATCACAACAACAGCCTGTAAATTTCCCACTGCTGGGCTAAAGGCCTCCTCTCCTCTTGAGGAGAAAGTTCGGAAAATATTCCACCACGCTGTTCCAATGCCGGTTGGTGGAATACAAATCTGGCAGAATTTCTGGTTACAGCAAGAGTTGAATTTGCATGCCTGCCGATGGTGCTTGCCTGAGTTTGAATCCGCAATCATCGGTTAAGATGCACGCGTTGTAACCACTGGGCCACCTCGGCTCCAAAATTGACACACACCAGCAAAATAATGTCATTTATTTCATGTAGTGTGGTAAATAGAGATAGCTCAGTATTGACGAGACAAAACACAACAGTGGTCTTTTGGTGGACATTACGCAAAACAATTGATTTATTTGAACATTGCGTTATTTCTGGTATTCATAGATCACTGATTGTGTATTTGCTGAAGGCTCTAGTGGCTTTTTCATGGAATAGAGTGAGAACGAGTTCTTTTACGTCACAGTATCGAAACGAAAACTTGCACGTTACTTGAAAATATGGCATGTTAGCATTCGTGATTGGCGTTTAGAGCTAAGTAATGTATCCTCAACTTAGTCGGTTATTATCCAAAAAGTTCTGAAGATTGATCTGACACATCTAGATCGTTTATGGCACATTTTAGAAGGGCGTCACGGTAGCTTGTGAAGCCGAAGAGAAAGAGGGTTCCGCTGGTTTTTTGTGGGTGTTTCCCTTTACGAGGGCACACTGGACGTCCTGGACAGAGGCGAGTCCCACATAACCTCATGGGAAAATTGCGACATGCGTTTTTCCAGGGACCAAAAACAAGGCATATTTAATAGATTTTAGGTTTAGCATTGCTGCTTAAAAATATTATAATTAAAATACAGATAAAATAACATAAACATTATTTCTTAATTTGAAGAACGAAAATTAAATCATGGCAAAAAATCCACCTAAATATTACTAAGATCTTAGGTTCATTTGATTGTTATTTATCACCATTGGCAATGCAATTAGTAACTATCAAACAGCATAAAATATGCAATTTTTTTTATAATAAGACGGAATGACGACGACATAAATTTCTAGAGCCTATACAAGTTAAAGATATTTCGATATTTAATTCCATAAAATGCTTAAATCTAACAGATTTTGTAATTTTAAAGGTCAAATTAACCACTCATCTTATCTTATCAGCGCGTTGGATAATGTTATCAAGATTTATTTTAGCTTCTTATTTTTTTTATCAGTTATAAAACTAGTTATTATCTGTGACTCTGTCTTTTGGTTCCAAAAAAATACTATTTCAAATAGAGAACCAAAAAGGTCATTACGCGCTACTACAACTCTTACTATTGGATGAAGTGTTTTGTTGTTTCGAAATGTATAACTATCTCTTTCTGTATAACAACAACGATCTCATAATTTGACAACTGAACCACCAAAAAGAAACTCAATAGATGTTTACCAGAGTAAGGAGACATCTTATGTTCAGTTCATCTCATGTTAATGTTTAATTCCAGTGTTACCAGTGATTATCCAGGTGCCCATATACAGTTCTCAAATTGTAGCAACATTCTAAATTCGAAATATTAAAGCTATGAAAGATTCCTCTGCCATGAGTAAATATATTTACGAAGAAACCACACGCATAAACATTCAGGGTAACAGAAAACTATTCTAATTTTAAAATCGGTAAGAACGCGACTCGCTCTAATTATCTCAAAAGAATCCGCACTAAAACATAAACAATAAAAACATAGTACCTTTAACAGGTTAATTAAAAAAAAAAAAGAAAACACTTATCAGCACAGATTAAAAATAAATATCCAACGGTAACGCGACGAGCTTCCTTTTGTTTCACGGTAGGCGCACTTTAGTAAAACTTTTATAAAAAAAAACGGCGTTCAAAGAAATAGTTTAAATGTCATCGAAAAAATTTTGGCAGACCTGTTGACTTGTGACATATGTTTTTTTTTAAAGTAACGTGACGTTCGCGGCCAGTGATGTGTCGGCGATTAATGGCGGGAATGTTTGAAACGGTTTAACTTTTTTTTTAGTTTTGTACATCAAGGCATTTTTGATAATGCTAATATTAAATATGGAATATTCAATTTTGAATTTTGAATTCATTCATGAAATGTTATGTTTTTTGTATTAATGGTTAAATATATGCAAATCTATTAACTTGTATTAGTATACTTTAATTGCGTCTTATCATTAAAATAGTAATTTAACAGACTATAAACCCATTGTTTGGCAAAGGCTTGCTGCCATAAGTTTTATAACTTATTGAAGCAGTGAACATAAATCAAGTATTTAAAAACGGAGTTGAAACCGCCATTAAACCGAAACTAAAAGCTTGCCTTTCTATATGACTTTTGTAGATAACATTATCTTTGACTTGACATTAGCTTATACACTTTTGATTGGCTAAGTCATACGTTGCATTATTTAGTGTAAAATATAATGTAGTTATTTTTAAGTTGACATAGTTTAAATATATGGCATTTCACCTGAACGTCAAATATTTTAAAAAGTAAAAAAGATAGCTGTTTATGAATTTTAAGACAATCTACGATATACCTGTGTCACACTGTCATTAGAAAAAAAAAGAACTGTCACTGTCACTTAAACAATATGGCGGAACGTCAAATTTTCCCACGTGGCGCGAAAAGCGTGGCTCATCGACATTTCCCGCGTATATTTATTTCTAGACATTACATTTAGCGCAATTTATTAATAGATTTGGAATCTATTCAAGGAGGACGCCGTTCGTCTGAGTGGGGCGACTTCGCATTTCTTTTTGCTGATAAAAATGTTATTGTACTAGCATTAATGAAGATGGCGTCTTTATTTAAAACGTCTCGATTGACTTACGGGCTTAAATTAATTACATAACCTCAAATTATATAATATTTTGAGGTTATGTAATTGATTGATATAATATACCGTTAATTCTTAGACACAGCACTTATATGTTTATTTTTACTTTGTTTTATTGTATTCAACTATTCAAACTCAAGTACTATTAACTTGAATTTCGAATACTATTTGATGGTATGCTATTTTTGCTTTACTAACAAGCACGCAGAGTCATCGCTTTAAGAAAATAGAACCTAAAGGTACTACCGGTTCTGAAGGAAGTATAATCAATTATAAGGAGATTAATATAACGCTTAGCTCCATTTCTTAATAGAAATAATTATTCATTTAATTACATTAAAATCCAATGTACATTTGGGGAAGAAAAGGTTTGTCACTTTAAGATATATTCGTGTGCTCACTATGAGCGATAATCTGCTTTACCGATCGAGAATGACATATTGCGTCGCAATGATTTGATGTTTAATTTTAAAAGGTACTAAGTGATTAAGACTTGATAAAGGAATGAATTTCAAAACCGACGAAGGTTTTCTTACTCTGACCGTACATATAACGAGAATACATCGGGATGACAGACAAAAATTTTGTTCAACACACTCACAAATGTATGCGGATGAGTCACGCACACTAAGACATACCCGACCTCATTGCAAATGCCAACGAACTCTTGTTTCTTTTAAAGTTTTATTTTACTATCTTTAATTATCTGTGCCCTTTTCATAACTATACGAAACATAAATATAACATTTAAAAAAAAAGTACGTAAACCTAGAACGAATCTGTATTGTACGTCAAATCATTGCCGCCATTTTGAAATTTCGTAAAATACCTGATATTTTGACTTCACCGTTTTATCGAAACATTTCCGTCGATTTCTTACTTATTTGCAAGGGCTATCGAATGGTATAAAGGTAAGTGGTAACCACCACCCATAGACAGTGGCGCTGTAAGAAATGGTAACCTCCAACCATGAGAGTAATGATGTTTTGACCTTTATTACAATAGCGAGTATTACTGTTTTGCGGTAGATTATTTAAGGTTAATACCCAAAGGAAATTATACAAGCCGTTTAATGGAGTTCAGTTTTAATATCAATTATCCACGAGATCTTAAAACTAATTAATTAGAAATAGATGACAGACATTGGCAATGTGAGATGGATCGGTCTTTCCTTGAACTACCAATTGGTTGGCAATGGTAGACATATTTGTGAATGGTTTTGCACCATGTATCACAAAATGGTAGGCATTTGAAATTATTGTAATTTAATGTCTGTAAATATATACTTGGTGGTAGGGCTTTGTGCAAGCCCGTCTGGGTAGGTACCAACCACTCATCAGTTATTCTACCGCCAAATAACAGTACTCAGTATTGTTGTGTTCCGGTCTGAAGGGTGAGTGAGCCAGTGTAACTACAGGCACAAGGGACACAACGATGTAAGGAATAGTTAATATTTCTTACAGCTTCATTGTCTATGGGCGATGGTGGCCACTTACCATCAGGTGGCCCATATGCTCGTCCGCCAACCTATACCATTTAAAAAAAAAGAAAAAGAAATATATGGCATCATATCACGCTGATACACTAATTTGTGGACATACATATGTTAATCACTTGATTACAGGGTACCAATAATGTATTCTACCTAATAAAAGCATTATTAAAAGTATTAGGTTCGATTTTAAGGGGCTTGACAGGGTAACAGGCACAAGGTACAATACGTCTTCGGTCCCAACGTTGGCGGCACATTGGCGTTCAAATTTATAACATTACCAATGTCTAAAAGCTGTTTTCCCTCACGTGGCCCTTTTGGCAGTTCATACTATTTCACGAAACATACATTCCTTGAAGATTTTAAATACATCCAAATCAACTAAACCTCAGCTATGGTCAAACCTACACTTGTCCTCAAACTAACACGCGTTAATTTGACAAATAACATTTTGTTGCCAATACAGTTTGTGTTCTCAGTATTTGTTTAATTTTAAATCGTGTGCCATTATTATAAATGAATATAAACAGATGATCACTTACCGATTTTATGAAGTCATAATCCTTAATATCCAGGATCTTCCTTCTGGATGACGGAGTTTCAGGACTAGAATCCTCAGTTGACTCGCTGATAGTACTTTCGGTGCTCGTCTCCATGGATTTGATACCATCATCTTTGTCTTCAGTTTCGCTCTTTTCCGTTCTCTTCTTGAGATAGTTCTCGTGTTCAAATGTCTTATTTTCGAAACCAGTTCCACTCGGCGATTCGATGTCATTGTCCAGGATAGATCGTTCTTCTTCTGAATCGATATATTTAATCGATTTTTTACTTTCCTTACTCTTTAAACTATCATCATTTATCTGATCAGCATTCTTTTTAGGCGTCGCTCCGGAAGCTACCGGTTGAGATATCTGGATGTATGACGCGAAATTTGTTGTATGTTTAGGTGTTTTCGTTTGCTTTTCTATATCACTTTTAATATCTTTTAGTTTAACCTCTGGACTTTTACTTATCTTTCTACGTTCGGCGAGATCTAAATCGCCGTTTTCAACTTGTATGACAGTCGACTTTTCTAGAATCTTCCCTATCGGATTATTCGGATCCAGCTGACTCTTGATGTTAGCTGTTAGTTTCGAGGTTAGCGACGTTGTCATATTATTACTCTTATCTACCGAAGGCTTAGCTAAGGAAACTGGTTCGGATATAGTCTTACTAAGAGTCAGATCTGAATTAGAACTAGATCTAGATTTGGGAGAACCTACATCCCATCTGTGTGTAACGCCATTCTTCTCAGCGTATGGCAAGTGAACGGGCACTGGTTGATCATCTTTTGAATTAATTTTCGTGTAACCAGTCGATCCATTTTCACATTCCTTCAACTGATTTAGATAATGTTCCATTGTTTTGGAAGAATATCTTGTATCGTTCGCGGGCAACTTTGTAACGGTCATTTTTGGGTCGAATCGTTTCCGTATTTCGGATACGGAAGGCACCTCATTACCATTACTGTCTTTAACACCATTACTCATAGAGTTCCTTTTGCTGTAGCTAGTTGTTGGCGAGCTATCCTTATATCTTCTGCTTTCGGGTTTCTGGTTGTGTTGAAAATTTTTACTTAGCGATAATGGAAAAAAAAGACTCATGGGTATAGCGCAATGTGATTGTGTGTTAGTTCTAACAAATCCGCACATGCCTTGAAATTTTTCGGATCGCTGCTACGATGCTATTAAAAGGGGCCGAACGAAAGGCGCTATCACTTTCAAAGATTACTTTCAAAATGCGAACAGTCTGATAAGAGCATCAACTTCGCGATTTGACGATCAAATATTCGGAAATTTTGGAACTTGCTATCGAAAAGTGATTGACTTTTGATTTTTATGACGAAAATTTTGAAATCAACATAACGACTTTCGAACGGCGCGTGATTGTATTTGAAGCTGTTTCAGATGACTCGTTTAGTGCGATGGTTAAGAACATGAACACACAACACACGCGCACACGGCGTTGTTTACCTGTGGGATTGCTTTCTCTATGTAAATTAGTTTTGGAAATTTTACAAAAGAAATAAAATTAAAATTAGACGGGATATATCACAGGGCGTATAATTATATGTATGGCGTATGTTAACAATGCCTTGTATATAAATATATATATGGAGACAAGGTGAAACAATGGATCATTATATCCATATTATATAAGAAATAGATTTCAGTTATAAATACATTGGAACAATCATAGAAAACGAGAATACCAACCATTTATTTCATAAATATACTTCTTAGCTGGCAAACAGTCATTTTAATATTACTATTTTATTTGAAAAGTTACATTAATCTACAAATCCTTGGGCTAAGATAATGACAGATTAAAAAAATATCCCATAGATAAACAAGCCAATATTGACATGTTTTTGTGAATTTAAAAATGGAATAGCAACGCCATCTTGACAAACGGTTACGAGAATCTTATTTCGAATTCAATATCAATAATTTAACAACAGATGGCGTTGCTAATTAAATTAAAATAAAAGTCAGAATTACCTCGGATATAGTAGCCGCCGAGTTCCTGGGCTTTCTTGATCTGCAGTCCGAGGCCGGTGGCCTACCGATGTCATTCGATATAGACTTAGATCTTGAGATTTCCCCATAATTATTCTGACTTTGTTGCTGTATTCTCTGAGTTAAGGGCACATAGTTCGCTGGCGAGTACTTATTGTACAATTCCGCTGTTGACATAGTCAAAGCGGCTGTATTGATGATATTCCGCTTGCCACGATTAAGATCTGATGTCCTGGAGCTTTCGCTCCTCGTTGTCGAGACATCCCTCGACCTGGATTCACTTCGTTCCGACCTGTAACGGCTCGAGATGCCACTATCCGAGTCCGTTACACTCGGCGCTCTAGAGCTTCGAGAATATTCCACAAGTGACGTCTTCCTTTCCCTTTTCCCATCGACGTCGCTGAACCGCGACCTGTATTCCGTCGTCCTGTCTCCATAACTGCTTCTCAGTGTCGAAGTGACGTATGTCCCGCTGCTGCTTCTGTAGTACGGCTTGTCTATGCTCGATGATGACGTCAAGGTCGAGCGATACGAGCCAGTCAGGGTGGAGGAGGTGGGCGTGTATCTGGATGGTGAAACTACAGGCATTGTTCTGATTATCTTAGTTCGACTTCAGTCTGGCCGGGCGCCTTCTTTGCATTTTTATTATTACCTATAACAAAATAAACATTCATATAAAATTTCAACTTAAACTTACTACAAGGTTATGTTTCATTAACGTAGGAGTAGAGTGTAATTCGTCAACCGGTATACAGACAGTATACTGGCCTAAAGAAATCCACATTGGATTATAGTTTAAGGGTTATGTGCAAGCCCTGTGTGTAGATAAAAATTACTCATGAGATATTTTACGGTCATACAGCCATACTTTGCATTATTATGCCCCGGTTTTAAAGAGTGAGTGAGCCAGTGTAACTACACGTCCAACGGATATGACAACTTAGTTCTCAGGGTTGGTAGCGCATTGCCGATGTATGAAAGATTTAATATTCCTAATATTATAGGGGGATAGTGACCACCTTCCATCAGGTAACTACAGACTAATAACTGTACTGTACGAAGGTATGTCCTTTGGCCCCTACTAAAAGGGTGCGTATATGTGGTTATCGTTCGATGGTATAAAATGGATTTAGTATGTGCACTCCGATCAGTCAATAGGATAGTTGGAAAGATATTTACATCATTAAAAAAAAACAACAACAGCTGCTACCGATTTAAAATAAAAATAATCGTGTAATAACTATTCTGATCACAATACAAATAATTACTCGAACATAACAGCAATTATATTCTACAATTTATATTAATTTTAATAAGCTATTTTAAGCATTTTAATGTACTATTGAAAATAAAATGGCAACACTAAATTTAATTGTGTATAAATAATCTTATGTCGTCATAACGTGACAAAGGTGTAAATTTTGACAAACTTACTAATATCATAAATGCTAAGTTTGTTACATAATCATGAAAGAGGTTATATAGCATGGAACGTAATTATAAGTCATTCCTAAAATTCTAACTAAAATAAATTTACGCGAAACAAACACAGGTGATATCTATTTGTTATATGATTTGTTGTATTCAATTAATAAATAAATTGTTAAATAATAATATTAACACTAGTTTTAATTATGAAATAATATCAACCATTTTTTTTTATCTAAGTATATTTTTGAGAAAAAATATTTTTAAATTTAAAAAGCATTTCTTTTTTTTTTAATATTCAACTTAACAACAAAACATTAATAATCTATGGTTATGAAATAGCTGTACAAACATTAAACATGTTTTTGAAAATATATATATGTTATTGTTTCGTAAAAAAAAAATTATTATCTGTATTTATTTTATGATTTAATAAAGTGTTTACCGTATTCTTACGCTACTGCACGTCTTGGGACTCGTCCTATTTTATAATGCCTCCGGGGTCCGAGCTACGTCAATTCACTTTTATTTTTCCCGCGTAATTATGACTTTTTAATATAATCTGTCTTTTGTTGAGAAATACAAAAGAAAACCGTGATATACATAAGTTTCTCTCTTTTTAATTGCAGACTTAAAAAAAAAAAACACAAAACGAATGTCGCAGACATAGAAAATATAAGGTTAGGTTATGGTAAAGTTCATTGGGTTCCCGGCAATGATGTTCTAGTAAACAGATATGTCATTAACGCGCAAAAAGTGAAGACTAGAAAACGTCCTAATTGGGACGTTTGCCTTTAGTCGTTTTCATCATAATTATGCCAGTAATACGTTATAATACATCATAATTATGTAGTAATACGTTTTGCGTAATTAAAACATCTAGTTATCCCTTTTACTTATTGTTTTTATCAAGCTATCCTTTTTACTTGTAACGAAATGTAAAATAAACGGTCCCCGGCGCGGCACACTTTTTTCTGTTGTTTAGTATGGGTATAACATATCTGTTTATTAGAATATCATTGAATAACCCGTAAATGTACCGCTGCAGATCAAAAACATTCAAAATTGTTCGAAGATTCGTTTTCTCGAAATTTCGACGATGCTCAATTGTTTTTTTTTACGTGTTTACAGATTAATTCGCCAATGTCATGTGTGATAAATTATACACGAAGATTGAACGGTAGAGGTTACAAGCTTAATTTAATTTTGAGACCAACATTTTACGAGCGAGTGTTAATTTTTGTATACCAATGACAATTAGCAATGTTCTACTTGAATAAATCGATTCTGAGTTATTTATTTTATAATAATTATATTCACAAACTATATAAAATTATAAACAATATAATATCTTTGAATTTATTTTTATTTTGGTTTACTATTTATTACACTATTGAAAACTGTAAAATATGTCAGCTAAACTTTTACATAATATTCTTTAAGGATTAAAACATTTCAATATTTGAAATAAAGACTTTGTTTTATAACTGCTTAACATTTTATAATATAGTTGTATACAACACAAAAAAACATGGTTGTTCAGTGTTAATAACACATGAATATTAATTGAAAGAAATCACCAATTTTTCCATACAAATATTGTATCGGAAAACTCAGTGGAATAAGTAAGGACATGTTAATCGTAATAATTAAAGATATTAATTGTCCTTATGCACAAATTAATAACCCTCAATGACTAATATCAATAATTTTAAAATATTTGTTATACTCTATATTTCACAAACACTGCAATTTTTATCAGGCGATATGACAAAAAAAACATAGCTGTTTGATATTCGACGAATTGTTTAGACATACAAACTTTGAATAACTTAATGCGACATTATCAAGAGATATACAATATACCCAATAAGAAATAATTCAATCCCGATATGAAATTACTGTACTGTAGCTGAGATGGCCCAGTGGTTAGAATGCGTGCATCTTAACCAATGATTGCAGTTTCAAACCCAGGCAAGTACCACTATATATATGTGCTTAATTTGTGTTTATAATTTTCTTTCCGAACTGGTGGTAGTGTTTCAATTGACCATCAATAAGAAAGTGTAATGCTTCTATATTGAATAAAGTTATTTGAGTTTGAGTTTAAATTCATCTCATGCTCGGCGGTGAAGGAAATCATCGTGAGGAAACCTGCATGTGTCTAATTTCATCGAAATTCTGCCACAGGTGCATTCCAACAACCCGCATTGGAACAGTGTGGTGGAATATGTTCCAAACCCTCTCCTTAACGGAAGAGGAAATTTACAGACTGTTACTTTTTTATGAAATTACTATCCATCCCACATTCTATTTCTATTAGCCAGTAGACCAATATGATAAAGTTTAATGACATTAAATATTAAATGTAAACTAATTACTGCTAATAAATGAAGATTTTTATTTGTACTGCCTGAAAAATTCTATCAAATCCATGTATATAAAACATATACTAGCCAGTGCAGCCAGTTTTAGAGAGTATATAATATTTAAATAAAACTAGTTATAACGGATTTTGATCGCGTATATTAATTATTTTGGGATGTCCAAAATAGTATATAATATTTTTATGCTATGTACAAGCCACTGCAATGTTACAATGGAGAATTTCATTTGTAATAATTATAATTTCATCAATTTTATATTGTTTGGCTCTGAAAAGATTCGTTTATTAGTGTTATTTTAGATAGTAAAGAACATATTCTTAACATATGCCGACACAGCACTTAAACCAAAACCATACATTTTTTATGATACAGATAAAAAAAAATCATTGTAAATACTTTATAGGGTTAAATTCTTTAATTACCATTTTAAAGAATATTACATATTTACAATAATTAGAGTAAGGCTACTACTGTTTTCTAAATATGAATCATAACAATTACGAATATATTTTTTTTTAATAAAGTAACTAAACTAACTGTACTATATAGGCTATTGTTATTAATCATTCTGAAACAATTTAGGTAATTTTAAATTGTCTATAATTGGTGTAATTGATACAACAAAGAGTTAAACAGCCATATGTGGGCAATTTTTAGTTCTACTATCTCTTTCACACATCTGACAAATTCGAACATTTTTTTTATTACTGTCACCAACTGCAACATTGTTTTGGCAGTATGGAACTGGGCTTTCGTTTTTCTTTTATTTTTTTGAACGATCAAATAGAAAAAAAAAAATTGAATTTTCGGAATGTAAGGAACAGGGTAATGTTTACTATGGCGATAATCGGTTCTGTGTCAAGGTCGCTTGTCTGTCATTGATCCGGGCCTTTTGTATTCGTTTCGTATAAAATTAAATCCCGAAGCAACGGTATTGTGCGTAGTTTGATTTACTATGAAATATACGCGAAACGTTCGCTGTAATCGGACACCTCGATATCTCAAGGCCACGAGGGTCTAACCGCACGATCACGGACAAAAAAGCCTTACACTTTCACGCCACTCACCAGAGCTCCCGTTCGCGAATTCACCAAACACACCGAAAATACATTCCTTGTTATATTTTTAGCGACTCCAAATAAGATTTTGCATGACACACGGCTCGCTCCAATTCGATCAGATACACTCTAATTATTATTTTTTCTCATAAACATCACGTGCTGCGGCGTAAAACGAATCAATAAACAGTAACTGCATTAGCGACGATAATATATACTGGATACTCACGAAATAATATGAGATTCTCGTAACCAAAGCAACAACTTTTAAAATCACCTCACTGCATCGACTTAAAAATATACCGACATTAAGACACTCGCGTCGCAAACTGTCCCAGTTACATACGTTTGTTATATAGTTGAAAAATGGAGCGTAAAAGTGAAAAAATATTTTTCATCAGCTCTCATGTAATTTTAGAAGTCTCCATCGTGTGACGTCACTCAAATTGTAGGCAATCCTATTTTTATACTACTTCCGTCACGAATTCTTCAAGGATTGTAATCCTTCTTGCGTTACAATAAAGTTTATAGTATAGTTGGTGACAGTTGAAGACTTTAGCGGAAAGTGTTGCCATCAACAATATTTTTATGCCCCCACCTTTAATATTGTCAGTTTACATATGACGTAATGGATGAGTCATCGGTCAGCTGTGTAATTAATATATGTTTTAAATATTATAGTAATTAATAGGCAAAATCAAAGTGTAAAAATAACAGCCATAGTACATTAACGAGTTAAATAATTGAACCTATGTAGATCCAAATGTATTTTTGTCTAAGTAATTTTCCTACTTGTCAACAGATGGCACTAAGCGTACTAACATTCAGCATGAAATGAAAATAGAAATACTTATTTGAATCTTATTAGAATGCAACGTACATTATTTTTTTGTTTTTATTTTATACTAGCGACCTACCCGGCTTTGCTCGGGCGAAAAGCTGATACTAAATGAACTAAAGAATTTGTTTATTTAATACATCACATTAGAAACCTCTAAAGTTATCTGTGTTTCTTTACTAAATTTTCCATGTATTTTATATAAAAACCTTCTTTTCCAATCACTCTATCTATTAAAAAGAACCGCATCAAAATCCGTCCTGTTATTTTAAGGATTTAAGCTTACATAGGGATATATGGACAAAGAAAGAGACTTTGTCATATACTATGTAGTGATTATAATAGCAAGCGCCGATTTTGTTCCCGGTAATTATAGGACGATGGTTGTATACGGAAAATCGGTTATTTTCTAATTTTAAAGAGCTCAATCTGTAGTTGTACTGAAAATTAAAAAGGATTCTTAATTGTAATTTTCTAAATTGTTACAATTTAATAAATAATTAATTTTACAGAGCGGGAAAAAGTACTGGCTGGTTAAAACACATAATTACATTTATATATATTAAAAATTTCATTTAAAACTGGTTTCATTCATGTCATATGTGAATGACTAACTTACAGTTTACAATGAATATAAATAAAAACAAAATCAGTTAAAAGTTCCGAAGTCACAGGAACATTGTGATGGCTTTAATTTTCATTACTGTATCTCTTTATATATTCTTTGCTTAGATTAAATAAAGAAGAACGTTATTAATTAATATCAAGAGTGGTCTTTCAACTATTGATTAACAAAATAACTTTAGTTTATATTTTAGTATGAAGGAATTTTGAACAAAGCCGCCGACAGATAACACTATATATAATACATAGTTAAATAATTAATGACTAAGTGTAAAAGACTAAATTGTCAAAGAAGGATTTATAAATTTGCCGCTAGTAGGCTATTCAATTTTTCCCGCCCATCTGACTTTTGAAAATCAATACGTTAGTTATTATACATAGGGGAATGTTGCTTTAGTTGTACCACAGCCTAAGTCGTACCCCGGCAATATCTCGTCTAATCATTATGAATATCGCCATCTAATATTGCCATAATTATCTTTTCAGTCGAGTAAATAAAACGTAATAAAACATAGATCGCCGGCTACCTTCGTGAAGCAAAAATTCTTAAAAAAATAAGATGGTTATTAAATAAAAGCCAATTAATTAAATTATAAGTATTTATAGAAGATTTTGTTTTATTTTAATCGAAATGAATATTACAGTGCAATTTCCTTAGGGGTTACTTAAGCAACCTTACCCTATTAACTACGTTTATTCAGAAATTCAAAGTTTATGATTTTTATTCCATAGTCCTCATTACATCGGCTTTTTCCCATTATTAGTATGACTGTGAACTAGATAATATTGCTGTTAGTTACTGGAATATTTTTCCAAACCGCTATGAAGTGACGAGTATATGGATTACGGACGTAATGTCTATATATATAATTATAAGATGTTTTTATTTCTGTAATAAAAACAATATTTGGCTAAATTTGCTGCCCCCTAAATCTGCCGCCCTAGGCTCCAGCCTACTTAGCCTATTGGTAAAACCGCCACTGAAAGAAGGCTAAACAATACAAGATTATACAGACGATAGAAATATATGTTGATCTAATATTTTTAAATGTTGAAACAGAGTAACTACTGAGTTTCTTGCCGTTCTAGGTAGAATCTACTTTCAAAACCGTCGGTAGCTTCACCTAATTGTTAAATTGCGATCCAAAAGTGCTTGTAAAAGCCTATTTTGATTTAAGATCTTGGATGTCCGAGTTCTTTAAGATGTATGAAGCTTGATCCAGCGGATACAGCCTTTAGCCAACACTGGGACTATTTCCAAACTGAAATAGGGCCCATGCCCAGCAATACTTAGTATTCTTATAATCTCAAATCGAGTGGTGTGTACATGGGTACGCCACTCTGTGGTCCTGAGTTCGATTCCCGGCCGATTCGATGTAGATAACCATTAGTTTTCTATGTTGTCTTGGGTCTGAGTGTTTGTCGTACCGTCGTCCTGATTTTCCATAACACAAGTGCTTGAGCTACTTACATTGGGATCAGAGTAATGTATGTGATGTTAGCTCGTATTTATAAAAAAAATATACATTTATTATTTATAATCTGGTTTGAATGTACTGAGGTCTTAATTTGAGTTTCCAAGGTTGGTGCATTGACGATGTTGGCTATGTCTCATAGTGTCAATGTGTTGTATCCATTTATTAGTAATCTGACCGATTAAAAAAAAAGACTACTTTCGTATTTTTCCTACATTGAATTTTTGCTTTTTATGGTATAGGTTGGCGGACGAGCATATGGGCCACCTCATGGTAAGTGGCCACCGTCGCCCATAGACAATGACGCTGTAAGAAATATTAAGTATTCCTTACATCGTTAATGCGCCACTAACCTAGGGAACTAAGATGTTATGTCTCTTGTGCCTGTAGTTACACTGGCTCACTCACCCTTCAAACTGGAACACAACAATACTGAGTACCGTTATTTGGCGGTAGAATAACTGATGAGTGGGTGGTACCTAACCAGACGGGCTTGCACAAAGCCCTACCACCAAGTAGTTTTCCAAATGTCAGATCAAACACCAAACCTGTATTCGGCATCCTGTTCCTCTTATATAATAAAACCTTTTTTATTTTTCTTGCTGGAAAACGTATTACGCGTTTCCTTCACGTTATGGAAAGTGGGCGTGGGACTTCTTTTACACAGGATCGCTTGCGCATGTTACCATGACGCCCTTACGGTCTGCCCGCCTTTAACCCCAACAATATATAACAAAACCTAACCTAGCCTATATTGGCGCTTTTTTTGCTGTGGTTTTAATAACAGAATAAAGTTTAACAAGTTTGCCTAATGAGATTGTCGTTGGAGCTTCAAGCTGTGTACCAAAATCATAATCGATTCGGCTAAACCGTGAAAACGCAACAAAAACCAGTTGTTTTGGTGTAATACAAATAGCCGTGTTAGCTTTTAAATTTTAACCGTAATTAATTTTATTTGTATACTAGTAGTCGACCGCCATTACCCTCGCGTTATAGAGACGTTATATTGGCTGGTTGTCATGTCATCATCATCCTCCTGCCGTTATCCTAATTTTATTTGGGGTCGGCGCAGCATGTCTCCTTCCATACTTCTCTGTCAGACGTCATCTCACAAGTAACATTCTTCCTAACCATATCGTCTTTCACACAGTCCATCCATCGTTTCCTTGGTCGTCCTCTACCTCTATATCCATCCACATCCATGCTCAAGGCCTTCCTCACAATGTGTTCCTCATTCCTCCGCATTGCATGCCCATACCATGTGTTAAGCAAAAAAGTAGAATATATGCTTTCTTGGAGTTCAAGCTTGTTCAAGCTTTCAAGCATTACAAATATCATTAATTTGGTTAAGCGGTTTGTTAGGGAAAGATTGACAGACAGACAGAGCTACTTTCACATTTATAATATTATATGTATGTAGATTGTTAAGGCATTAAAATAAGTTCTTTTAAAATGGCAGATATCTATTCCATTGATTTGTAAAGATAAGATTAAAACAGTGGATGACAAAAGTTGTTATAACTTATGGCAGACAGAAAGGTACCACTCTCTAATAAGATATTCTACCACCAAACATTAATACTCAGTATAGTTGGGCTAGTTCGAAGAGTGAGTTAGCCAGTGTAGCAACAGGCACGAGGAACATCACACCTGGTGGCACATTGTCGATATAAGTATTGCTTAATAATTCTCACAGTACCAATATTTGTGATGGTCACCATTTACCATCACCTATTTATAAGTCTATGCCTATTACAAAAAAAAAAATTGGAATAATAAATTAGCGTAAAATCAATTTTAGAATTCGCAATTTAAAAAAAAAGTAAAGACATTTCGTCAATACGCCTTTTTTTACGAAACGATTTAAAAAAAAACTAACCCTTGATGTATTCCAGGTGCGAAACGGGATGGAAAAAAAAATCATTGTTGTATTTAATCCTAGACAACAATATACCCTTTTTGTTAATCTTTAAAAAAGTCGTGCAATTTTTTTTTACACTAATAATAAGCCATTATTTTTACGTAAGCGTTGCTGTAAAGGATTTTTTTGTTATAAAAGTATTGCTTTTATTATTAGGGTAACATTAGGGGTGAGATGTTAATAACAGATGTTAGGAAGTGGTTTCTGTATTGTTATTTCGGCAAATCTATGAAAGTAAGCTAATTATTTTTGAAAGTTTTTTTCTATAATAGATGTCGATACCTTTTTCGGATCAATAAGTTTTTTTAAACAAAGATTTTTGACTTTCGAGGTTTTAAATGAACTATTTTAGTCTGTTAGAAAGTAAAAAAGTAAAAGCCTGTAAATTTCCCACTGCTGGGCTAAGGCCTCATCTTCCGTTAAGGAGAGGGTTTGGAACATATTCCACCACGCTGTTCCGGGTTGGTGGAATGCACATGTGGCAGAATTTCGATGAAATTAGACACATGCAGGTTTCCTCACGATGTTTTCCTTCCTACAAGATGGATTATAAACACAAATTAAGCACATGAATATTCAGTAGTGCTTGCCCATGCAATCATCGGTTAAGATGCACGCGTTCTAACCACTGGGCCTTCCCAGCTCTCTCTGTTAGATAGTGACAGTTTTTTTTTCAAAATATGCAAGGAAACCCAATGTTAGTTTTATTATGTTGTATGTGTCGAATTATGAACTGACAGTTGTAAAAAATAATTTTACCACATCATAATCTATAATGATGCTCTCTTAGCATAATTAACAATAATGTATATGTTTTAAATTATTCTTAATTGTTTTGTCTACTGCTTAATAAAAACGCCAGTAGAATGTATAGTATTTATTTATTGTTGGTTTTATTTTTATAAAATATTATTGCCCTGAAGATAACAAATCGAATTTTACAAATATTTTTAAAATGTCGTTCCATGCGCGACTCTGTTTTGTTTTTTTAATAATCCGTTCGCGCGGGAAAACATCTTGTATTATTTTATACGGCCATACCAATGACGTTCTAAAATCGATTACATTTTTACGAAAACGGATACACTAAGAAAATATGAGTTTATTAAATATATAATTATAATATAAATGTATTAGCATAAAGAAGTATTTCTAACATACTATTATGACTTTCAAATTAAATCAAGCCTGTAACCTTACCGTTTAATCTCCATCAAAGGTGACGTAGTCGGAATAATCTGTACAATATTTAAAAGCCATTAATTATACGATAATATGTAGCTCTATTTTCTGTAAAGTTGAAAAATACTGAACCAATTTATGTAATGACAATGACGTCGCTTAATTACGATATACCACCCAGCTGTGCAAAACATGTATGCACGTGGAAATGGAAATGGAAACGCGTAATACGTTTTTCCAGCAAGAAAAATAAAAAAGATTTTATTATATATAAGAGGAACAGGATGCCGAATAGATGGGTTTGGTGTTTGATCTGACATTTGGAAAACTACTTGGTGGAAGGGCTTTGTGCAAGCCCGTCTGGGTAGGTACCACTCACTCACCAGTTATTCTACCACCCAATAACACTACTCAGTATTGTTGTGTTCCGGTTTGAAGGGTGAGTGAGCCAGTGTAACTGCAGGCACAAGGGACATAACATCTTAGTTCCCAAGGTTGGTGGCGCATTGACGATGTAAGGAATAGTTAATATTTCTTACAGCGTCATTGTCTATGGGTGATGGTGACCACTTACCATCCGGTGGCCCATATGCTCGTCCGCCAATCTATAACATAAAAAAAATGTGTACAGGCATAGGGCCGACAGCTTGGTCCGAAGCACGAGAGTGTACATACTTCTAACTTCTAGATTGTCACTGATATTATTTTGTCATTAAATGCAATATTTTTTTATAGATCCGCTCTGGAGGTTTGAACCCAGAACTTTAAGATATGTGACTTTATTTCTAGTCACTATACAATTAATATAAATAAATCTTAACAGAATATCGTTTTTATCTAATTTAGTAATAAAATCTTCTTCGTAACGCGCTTAATTTCCTAATATAAGTTTTATTTGTATTACATAGCTATTTATTTTTGTCATAACAAAAAAAACCATCTTGTTTATTGGTGTCCATAGATTATCATATGTAAATACATTATATAAAATTAAGTAGAACGTGTGTGAAGTAGAACGAACATTATGCTATCACTTATTTAAAAATATTTATGACTGTATTTGATGATACTTTTTGAATTATTTTTTATAATTCCTATTGAAGTAGCTACATAGCATAGCAATTAATTTCTATGATTGCTATTGAAGTAGTAACAACGCATAAACTATTTCTAAAAGACTAATATTCAAAGGGAAATAAAGGGTGACATTTAAAAATAAAACAATAAATATTGTTATATGTATTTTTATTTTTATTAATAATCGTAGGAATTTTGTAATTAAATTTTTTTTAATTAATACTTTACGAAAAAGCTTTGGAGCATATTCCACCACACTGCCCTAATGGTTGGTTGAATTTTGATGAAATTAGACACATTCAGGAAGCCTTAGCCCAGCAGTGGGAAATTGACAGGCTGTTAATTTTATTTAAAATAAATTTATTTGATTTGGTACTTTTATAATTATATAATTATGTAAAAGGACTATTGAAAAATGTCTGCAAAAGCCTACTCGAATAAAGTATATTGTGATTTTAGTTTCATGCAAATAAAATACTAACAGACATATAAAATAAAACAAAATCAAAATAAACTTTATTCAAGTAGGCTTTTACAAGCAATTTTGAATCGTCATTTTTGAATCAAGAGAAGCCACCATAGCTAGCTAATAACGGTCGCAGTCAGGCTTTGACAGTCTTTTTTTTTAGAGAGATATTGGTAAAATTATTTAAAAAAGTGGCAATACAAAGGGTGTAGCAGGTGCTGCCACAGGAACGCCAACTTATACTTGACAGTCTGTAAGTATAACAGTGTAATCAAAATCAGTCAAATCATTTGACACTAATTTTTTTTTAATTTTTGTATTTGTTTTGTGGCACAAATCACAGATTATAATGCCAAAAAATAATTTTAAAATATACGAATGACATCTGTCAAATTGACGTATACAATTTTGGAACTTTCTCGGCTGCGTCTGTCAGAGAAAATTAACAAAAAGTGGCAATACAAAGGATGTAGCAGGTGCTGCCACAGGAACGCCAACTTATACTTGACAGTCTGTAAGTATAACAGTGTAATCAAAATCAATCAAATCATTTGACACTAATTTTTTTTATTTTTGTATTTGTTTTTATGGCACAAATCACAGATTATAATGCCAAAAAATAATTTCAAAAATGTACGAATGACATCTGTCAAATTGACGTATACAGTTTTGGAACTTTCTCGGCTGCATCCGTCAGAGAAAATTCACATACAAATAGATTAATATAGTCTTCTGACTTCTGTTCTCTTCTTTTCTTACCGTCGCTCTGCCGTCGGCCGGGAAAGTTAGCAGGCTATACAGTCTCTCCTAAATGTTGTAATGCAGTACTATACAACCTACTACCTCACCCCGCCGGCGACTTCCCATGCTTGTACGACTTCTGAGACTTCTATTGACTTCTGGTGACTTCTGAACTTATAAGCTAAATTACAGTCTTATGATATACATATAATTATAACTGTATGTTAAAATTATTTAAATACAATGTTGAAAAAATGTGTTTCCAATACAATTTTACAAATGATTATAGTTCAATATTTTGTCTCTTACACACTTATTAATTAGAACGAGAAGATAAGATATATAACATTGATTAATACAGCAAATTTATAATGACATATTATATATAAAACACCATACATAAATATATAATAAACAATTTCAACTTATTTTTATGTACAATTGAACTTTCTAGAATTTTCTAGAAGGTATTTAATCGATAGAATATACAGTACAGATACAATATATTTGGAATAATATCGAAAGTACAATTCAAAGAATCTAAGTTTAGTTTAGTTTAGTTAAAGTTAGAATTTTATATTTATTTATATATATAAATATGACGCTATATTTTAACTAAATATAAATAAAATAACACAAAAGAAAAAAGTCATAAGAACATAAAAAAAAATAACGCAACTTTTTTTTCTTAAAATAATTCATAAAACGAAAGTCATGAAAAAGGAAAAAAAATCATAAAACGAAAATCGTACAGATAAGAAATAAATCGAACATAAAGAAAAAAAAAAACAAAAAGAAAAAAAAAACGCAGAGGCGTCGAATTCCCGCCAAAACTGCGCCCGCGTATCACCAAACTTGTGTGGGGTACTGACATTAGACTAAACTGTCGCACGACTGTCTTGACTGTGAAACAGCTATCATAAATAACCCCGAATGTTCGGGATTGTGTAGACGTGCGACAGAATAGTCGCAGCCGCGTCGCCCCTCGACTGTAGCGCACAAGTTCGGATCTACGGGTTCCAGTTTAGGGGGCCATTGCTATAAGGATAGCAGATCCAAATTGCTTTTGGATTTGCTACAGCTAGAAAAGAAAAAATAATACAACAAAAGTACAAATTATAGAATTAAAATAAAGAACTAAAGAAAAAAAGAATTTATAAAAAAAAAACCAAACAACTACGACTTAAAATACTTTCTCGTTAAAAAGACAAAATAATGAGTTGTATTCGTCTGTGCGAATGCCCAAATTATTTTAAGTTAATGCGTGGGTATCTGTGTTTTTTTGTTTTTTGAATAATTTAAACTTTCATATGCCTGAATAGTTTTCGATGGGTATCAATATTCTTTAATCATCCTTAGTGACAATATCTTTAATTAATTGTACTAAATCTTTTTTTTTAACCTTTATATATGTAACATATAAACTGTAATGCCTTAAATTGTAGGTTATTTTATTATAAATGGTGTGTTTCAAATATTGTACAATTGAATCGTCTTGTGCATAGTGCATAGTGGACAGAGAAAATTTATCAAATATAACGAAAAATAATTATGAAATGTCTTTAAAATAACATATAAGATTTTTAAATTAACATCGTTATTTTTATTATTAAAGTTATTATATTATATTTACCATGTTTTTTTATTTTTGTTCGGAGCTCAATATTTCGACATTATCTACGAATGTCACGAGTCCCGAACAAAAATAAAAATATAATATAAATAAATATAGGGCAAATATCCCGAAATTAATAACCTTATATATAACATTATGTAATACTTTGAATATAACTGTCATAATCATGTCACAAAAGTCATAATAAACGTAATTTTCTATTTAAAACCATAAGAAAAGATCATTTGGAACATTTCTAAGACGATTCAATAGTAGGAGCACATATATACTTATATGTACAGAGATCCAAATATAGTTCATGTTGTGTATTATATGTTGGAGATCCCAGTCAGATCCAAGAACTTGATAGTTAAATCGTTAGTACAATTACTAATATTAAGGCTATTGACCAGCAAGAAGGAATAAAGTTAAACAAACCATAGATCAACACATATCATGCGAATTGCTAATAACTCAGCTATATTTTATAATATATCAGTTCTTGATTAATATATCCTTATATATAATACAATACTGTTGCACTTAACTACTTATATACACTTTAATTTTACCTCCAAAGTTACGATAGCAATTTCACTGAAATTAAGTCATATTATACATTATTCTATATATATTATCTATATTAATATTATAAATGTGAAGGTAACTCTGTCTGTCTGTCTGTCTGTTGCTCTTTCACGACCAAACCGCTGAATCGAATTTGATGAAATCCGGTATGAAGCAAACTTGAACTCTAAGAAATGTCATAGGCTACTATTTGATTATGACGGCCTCCGTGGTCGAGTGGTGAATACTCCGGTTTTCGTGGGTACGCCACTCCGAGGTCCCTAGTTCGATTCCCGGCCGAGTCGATGTAGATTACCATTAGTTTTCTATGTTGTCTTGGGTCTGGGTGTTTGTCGTACCGTCGTTGCTTCTGATTTCCATAACACAAGTGCTTTAGCTACTTACATTGGGATCAGAGTAATGTATGTAATGTTGTCTCATATTTATATTTATTTGCCTGACACATGAAAATCAACAACCTAAAAAGCGACCGAATCCGCGGGCGACTAATAGTAATATAATATAATTCAAATTCATAGTTTATTTTCTTTTATTCCTCTTATGATCGAAACAGACTATATACATATATTTTTATCCAATCTTTATATTTATAGTATAAACTATATTAAGTCCAGATAAAATTAAGATACAAGTATTATCTATGAAGTTAGCTACAAGGCCCAGTGAAAGAGTTCATATATTATAATCGTGACCAATTAACAGATATCTATTAGAGAAAGAAAATAAAAACTATTCACTAAAAATAACAACAATACATACTATAGATAGTATTCATGTACATTTAAACGTTAAACTAACTAGCCTTATTTTACATCAGACTTCTGTATATTATTAATTTTATGACATATACAAATTCATACTAATTTTTTTTTTTAATTTAGTGACACAACATTTGATACGTCATTTCGGTCCACTAAATTTTTACACAAATACAGCGACACAAATTGTTGCATTATAGTCGAATAATTTTCCACTAAGATACTAATCTAAAATTGAAAAAATTGCCTCATTTGTGATAGTTTTCTGAATCATTGCTGAAAAATTGCCTCGATAGTAATAGTTTTCTGATTCATTGCTAAAAAATTGCCTCGTTAATGATAGTTTTCTGAATCATTGCTAAAAAATTGCCTCGTTAATGATAGTTTCCTGATTCATTGCTAAAAATTGCCTCGTTAATGATAGTTTCCTGATTACTTGCTAAAAAAATTGCCTCGTTAATGATAGTTTCCTGATTCATTGCTAAAAAATTTCCTCGTTAATGACTGTTTTCTGAATCATTGCTAAAAAATTGCCTCGTTAATGATAGTTTCCTGATTCATTGCTAAAAAATTGCGTCGTTAATGATAGTTTCCTGATTCATTGCTAAAAAATTGCCTCGTTAATGATAGTTTCCTGAACCATTGCTAAAACATTGCCTCTTTTATGATAGTTTCCTGAACTGTTGCTAAAACATTGCCTTGTTAATGATAGTTTTCTAAATCATTGCTGAAAAATTGCCTCGTTAATGATAGTTTTCTGAATCATTGCTAAAAAATTGCCTCGTTAATGATAGTTTCCTGATTCATTGCTAAAAATTGCCTCGTTAATGATAGTTTCCTGATTACTTGCTAAAAAAATTGCCTCGTTAATGATAGTTTCCTGATTCATTGCTAAAAAATTGCCTCGTTAATGATAGTTTCCTGAACCATTGCTAAAAATTGCCTCGTTAATGATAGTTTCCTGATTCATTGCTAAAAAATTGCCTCGTTAATGATAGTTTTCTGAATCATTGCTAAAAAATTGCCTCGTTAATGATAGTTTCCTGATTCATTGCTAAAAAATTGCGTCGTTAATGATAGTTTCCTGAACCATTGCTAAAACATTGCCTCTTTTATGATAGTTTCCTGAACTTTTGCTAAAACATTGCCTTGTTAATGATAGTTTTCTAAATCATTGCTGAAAAATTGCCTCGATAATTATAGTTTTCTGATTCATTGCTAAAAAATTGTCCTGTTAATGATAGTTTTCTGATTCATTGCTAAAAAATTGCCTCGTTAATGATAGTTTCCTGATTCATTGCTAAAAAATTGCCTCGTTAATGATAGTTTCCTGAACCATTGCTAAAACATTGCCTCTTTTATGATAGTTTTCTGAACCATTGCTAAAAATTGCCTCGTTAATGATAGTTTCCTGATTCATTGCTAAAAAATTGCCTCGTTAATGATAGTTTTCTGAATCATTGCTAAAAAATTGCCTCGTTAATGATACTTTTCTGTATCATTGCTAAAAAATTGCCTCGTTAGTGACAGTTTCCTGATTTATTGCTAAAAATTGCCTCGTCAATTACAGTTTCCTGATTCTTTGCTAAAACATTGCCTCGTTAATGATAGTTTTCTGATTCATTGCTAAAAAATTGTCTCGTTAGTGATAGTTTCCTGAACCATTGCTAAAACATTGCCTCGTTAATGATAGTTTCCTGAATTATTGCTAAAACATTGCCTCGTTAATGATAGTTTCCTGAACTATTGCTAAAAAAATTGCCTCTTTTATGATAGTTTCCTGAACTTTTGCTCAAACTTTGCCTCTTTTATGATAGTTTCCTGAACCATTGTTTAAACATTGCCTCTTTTATGATAGTTTCTTGAAGTTAGTAATCGGTTTATTTAAAATATAACAGACAACGTGCAATCTAAGTATGGAATTGAATAACATATAAGAATGACAATTGCTATAAGGAGTTTGTTTGCGTGTTTTATTTATATTCGTAGATTCTTTAAATTTTAATTGTAAATGTTTAATACATATGATTTTTTTTTTACTTTCCATTGTCTGACCGTCAAATAGACCAACAATGATCCATAACCAAGAAATTACAATGGCTAACTAATCAGTAAACAGCAATGTAATGGTCATAGAGATGGTAATAAGCCCATGTCTGATATATGTGACCACCAAGTACCATAAACAAGAATGCCAACTAAAATCAAAAATGTGCTAATGTAATGAAATGAGATGCAAAACGTTGTTATGAGGTTTATAATAAGGGGAAAGGGGTTCCTCTTTATAAGGAAATGCTAAAAATTTTGGATGTATGGTCAATGATGATGATTATTAATGTACAGTCAGAGTAAAAAATGGTTCGTCACCTTAAGATCTATTTTCGTGTGCTCAGTATGAGCGATAATTTGCTTTACCGATCGAGAATAACATATTGCATCGCAGTGATTAAATGCTTAGATTCAAAAGGTACTAAGAGCTTAAGACTTGATAAAGCAATTTGAAAAGTAACGAAGGTTTTTTTACTCTCACTGTACATGATTGATGAATAGGAGTATCTTCTGAGTTACTTGACGGTACTTCTCGGTAGAATCTATATTCTAAGTAAATGGCAGCTTTCAAGGTTAGTTATGTACGATACGTACTTACTGGAGTAATCTGTACTAAATTGGTATTTTACTTGTAAACAGAAGCCTATGTACAATGTGTCTAATTTAAAAATGACTTTACATACTAATGTCCATCACAAATTTCATACTCTTTTCGATTTTTCACATTATTATCTTTAATATTACAAACAGACACTCCAATTTTATTATTATGTATAGAAATATATATATTCAATTCCATTTTAGCATCACATTGCGTTACATTTTAAAAACCAATTCGCTGCCAACTTACCTCCGAACGCCCTTTGACATCTCAAGTCCACCAGTCAGTCTTGCCGAGTATATAATGTCACTGTGATAGGGGATATTCTAATAAACAGATATGTTGTATCCATACTAAAGAACAGAAAAAAGTGTGCCGCGCCGGGGACCGTTTATTTTAGTTTATTTTTACATTTCGTTATTATTATTAATTACGCAAAACGTATTACTACGTAATTATGATGTATTATAACGTATTATTTATATTACTACGTAAAACGACTAAAGGCAAACGTCCCAATTAGGACGTTTTCTAGTCTTCACTTTCTGCGCGTTAATAACATATCTGTTTACTACTACATCATTGGGGGGCTTTATTGTCGTTGCCATATATTTTTATATAGAAACCTGATGGTAACTCCAATTTTTATATAGCTTGTAATCGATCACTCACCACCCATATTATAAATGGTAAGTGGATATCAGTAAAGTCTTCACGATTCCATAGCAATGCTATTACAGATCTAACTGTATATTTCCTGAAAACAGAATGTAGTAACTCACCCAAACCTCACAGTGTAAAAATATCCTTGATTATCTATGACTAAGTAATGTTGACAGCTGGATTGTAGCATGATACTGCATTGACAGATTATGCCTTAGTTCAAATTTTTTCCCGCCAAACTTGATAACCTAATCCAGAAAAATCTAGAACATCTTATTCGTTTTCATTGTTTTTGAATTCCGAATCGTCTCGTCATCTCAACATCCGTCCATATCCAGCATTATTTCCGCCATCTGTAATTTCAAAAAAAGAACTAAATAAATACAAATTTAACACAGTTACAAAAACCGTTACACCGGATGTTTTTTTTCCTTTAAAACGGCGTGAACACCCTTATAGATGACATTAAAAAATACGTATAACGTTTTTTTTATAAATCACAGTTTCTCAAAAGATCTGAAGCTTTGTTATAAACATCATAACAATAGATTTTTTAAGGAGGGTTGATAGCAAAAACAATTTATTTTTTTCAATTCTTTGTTAAATATCAGTAGCGAATTTTTGTGCTTTTTTTTAATTTGCCAATTGTCTACTTTTGCACAGACAATAATCCGCTAAATAAAAAAAAAGTACCTACTATTTCATCGACTAACTATTTAAGTCTATCTATATTAATATTATAAATGTGAAAGTAACTCTGGCTGTCTGGCTGACTGTCTGTCTGTCTGTCTGTCTGTCACGATTAATCCACTGAACCGAATTTGATGAAATTTTGTATGAAGAGTCGAGATGGCCCAGTAAGAGTCAATATGGCCCAGTGATTAGAACGTGTGCATCTTAACCGATGATTGCGGGTTCAAACCCAGGCAAGCACCGCTGATTTATGTGCTTAATTTGTTTTTATAATTCATCTCGTGCTCGGCGGTGAAGGAAAACATCGTGAGGAAACCTGCATGTGACAAATTTCATAGAAATTCTGCCACATGTGCATTCCACCAACCCGCGTTGGAACAGCGTGGTAGAATATGTTCCAAACCTTTTCCTTGATGGAAGAAGAGGCCTTATCCCAGCAGTGGGAAATTTACAGACTGTTACATATACAAATGTTTAATAAGAGAACACGTCACATTTAAAAGTTTTTTTAATTATTATGATAAGGACGAAACTTTATTCTTTCAAGTGTTTCAATTGAGAAAAAATAATTTAAAACAAAACTCAAAACAATAAGCTTAACTATGCATCCAAAAAAAGCCAGACATATTTTTAAAGACAGTAAAAAAAATATATTTACTCGTGAAACCGTTAAAAATAACATTTGGCGAATATAAGTACGAAAAATAAGACTATCATAAGTTACCAATTTAGGCTGTAAACAGGTGTATGCCACGCGAAAAGTTGTTGCGTATAAAAAAAAAAACACCGTGAGAGTTCCAACAGATGTCAGACGCATAATGGCGCGCTTTTGAATCACCCAAAATGTCGGTTTTTTATTTCGTCACAGATAATTTGTAACGAAATTGATTTCGGTTTAACTGTACACGAATTAATTAATAGTGTTATATTTGTATACTAGCAACTAGCCCGGCTTCGAACTGGTGCAATGTTGATTTTTAACAGAGTAGGACTACTCACTGTTGCGTCGCAATATATTTACAACAATATTATGTATATTCACAGTAACATTGATCGCTATGATAAAATCAGTGATAATCATTGTATATGCACTAGGAGCAAGGATAAGCTTATAACACCAATATTCCGACTACGCAAAGTCAATTAATCTTTCTTGGGGCAAGGTATCCGTTTCTATAATAAAATTCCGCAGACATTTTTAACTTTGTTGGCTTTTACAAGCACTTTTGAATCGTCATTTAACAATTAAGTGAAGCTACCACCGGTTCGGAAAGAGAAGAACCGGCAAGAAACTCAGTATAACTAATGAGTTTCTCTTAGCTTTAGTTTTCAACTCAGTTAATACAATTATTTAAATCAAATCAAATCAATTTTCATTATCCTGCTTGGAAGTCAACACGTATTATTATCTACAAAATTTTGCATCGTACAATATGCTTATTCTCACGAAAAAACTACTGAACGGATTTAGATGAAATTTAACAGTAATATAGGTTATAAATCAGAATGACACAGGTGTCATTCATAACATAATGTAACCACACATGTCAAGTACCCATGCGAAGACGGGCTGATCGCTAGTATTCTATATATTATGTTATTCTAAGGCTAAAACTCAACATAATAATAATAATAATATACTTTATTGTACACCACAGTAACAGAGTAATTTAACAATAAAAATGAAATATATAGAAAATAAAATGAGATGCACAATAAGGCGGTCTTATCGCTAGGTAGCGATTTCTACCAGACAACCTTATGGGCTTAAAAACACAGTCTTCATTTCAGTGAACATATACAGGTGTACAACAAAATATAACTTTAGTCATATATCCACGTTGAAATTAGTAATGATTTTATGTAATTTGGTCATAGCATAACGATACATTTATTTATTTATTGGAAATAGTTACACCATCGACTTATCACTAACACATTCACTTAGCAGTAGATACAGGGTATTAAATCTAGGTGAATAAATCATTACAGGTGTAAACAACATTGAATGAACATATCAAGCCATGCGAGGTCGGGGCGGGTCGCTAGTATACTATACATGTGAATCTATGTTTAGTAGTAGTAAAGTAAAGAGCCCGTAAATTTCCCACTGCTGTAATAATTATGACGTATTATAACGTATTACTGGCATAATTATGATGAAAACGGCTAAAGGCAAACGTCCCAATTAGGACGTTTTCTAGTCTTCACTTTTTGCGCGTTAATGACATATCTGTTTACTAGAACATCATTGTATAAAGGTATAAAAGAAAATATAGCTTTAATGATATATCCAAACAATTGTATTGACTTAGGTATGAAGTTTAAGCACTAAAAATACCAGGTGGGGGTAGTCTGCCGTTCGTCTAGACGAGCGGGCGGAGGTAGCGTCTAGACGGCCGATCGACTTGCTGAATTTAAAATTGTCACTAGCTTTTGCCGCTTTGGAAATGACTATTTTTATGAGTCGAGATGGCCCAGTGGTTAGAACGCGTGCATCTTACATGACAACATAGATAATGATAAACTACATCGATGTAGATTATCATTATCTATCTTGTCTTGGTTCTGGCTGTTTGTGGTACAGTTACGTCTGATTTTCCATAACACAAGTGCTTGCTACTTACATTGGGATCAGAGTAATGTATGTGATGTTGTCTCATCAACAAACAACAACAACAGCCTGTAAATTCCCACAGCTGGGCTAAGGCCTCCTCTCCCATTAAGGAGAAGGTTCGGAACATATTCCACCACGCTGTTCCAATGCGGGTTGGTGGAATACACATGTGACAGAATTTTCATGAAATTCGAGACCTGCTGGTTTTTCACGATGTTTTCTTTCACCGCCGAGCACTAGATGTGATAAAAGAAAATTAAGCACATGAATATTCAGTAGTGCCTGCTAGGTTTGAACCCGCAATCATCGGTTAAGATGCACGCGTTCTAACCACTGGGCCATCTCAGCTCTACTCTACTGTTACATGTCATGTAACGATGTCGAATTAAAATTAAAGCTTCCGATTGGGAAAGCTGATTCCACAAAAAACTGCCAAGAAACTCAGTAGTTACTCTTTTAACTAAGACAATATTAAGCATTTCTTAGACTTAGAAAGCACTTTGATTGAATTTTTTAAATGTTGAAAAAGAGTAACTACTGATTTTCTTGCCGGTTATTCTCGGTTGAATCTACTTTCCGAACCGGTGGTAGCTTCACTTAATTGTTAAATGACGATTCAAAAGTGTTTGTAAAAGCCTACTTGAATAAAGTTTATTTTGATTTTGACTACAACTATCGGAACTACACTGGCTCGTAAATAATTAAGGTAAGTTAATAATGTATGTACATTGACGCTTAACCGGTTTTGGGGGCTATGTGGTCAGGGGTTATGACCCTAATGGAAAAAGAAATCTTCGCGAAATTCATAGTTTTAAAAATCAATTTGAATTTATTCAACAACAACAACAGCCTGTAGTTTTCCCACTGCTGGGCTAAGGCCTCTCTTTGAGGAGAAGGTTCGGAACATATTCCACCACGCTGTTCCAATGCGGGTTGGTCGAATACACATGTGGCATAATTTCTATGATATTAGACACATGCGGGTTTCCTCACGATGTTTGTTAAGAAAGCTGTATCAATAAGGTCTACGGTCATTTTGCGTTTAATTAAAAAAAATAATTACCGTTATATTCCGTATGGTTGTTTCCAAGATGTTGATTGTTCTTTATTAATGGAAGCAGCATTCCTTCTGAACCTGGAAATAAGAAAAAGAAATACTATTTAAACAGTATAAAATTAAAATGTTTTTGTCTTACCCGTTGTGGTAGGGCTTCGTGCTAGTGGGTATCGTATTCTTGTGTTTTGGTTCGAAGGTTGAGTCAGTAATTAAAGGGTTAATTGGTATATTGATAGTAAATAAATAAAATAAAAAGCCATATATTTCTTTCTTAATCATAAAAAAAATACAATAGAAACAAAATGAAAAACAAAACAAATGAAAACAAAATATTTAAAAAATATTCTTACTCTCCAATGATATTCTAATAAACAAATGTTACATCCATACTAAACAACAGAAAAAAGTGTGCCGCGCCGGGGACCGTTTATTACATTTCGTTACAAGTAGAAAGGATAGCTTGGTAAAAACAATAAGTAAAAGGGATAACTAGATGTTTTAATTACGCAAAACGTATTACTACGTAATTATGATGTATTATAACGTATTACTACGTAAAACTAAAGGCAAACGTCCCAATTAGGACGTTTTCTAGTCTTCACTTTTTGCGCGTTAATAACATATATGTTTACTAAAACATCATTGTTACTCTCTAATTATTTTTAAAATAAGTATATATATTTAATTTTTTAATCATATAACTAGTAGGAACCCCTCGTCTCGAGAGTGAAGGCCTCTTCTAGAGCTTGCTATTGGTCTCTATCACAAGCTAAACTCATCCAGTTGTTTCCAGACACTTTGACTATGTTGTCACTTGTCAGCCCACCGTACCACTGGTCTTCCTCTTTTTCTTATAGCTATGGGTCCGGAACAGGAAGTCAATCGTTTCGACCATCTATCGTCAGTAATTCTAGATATATACATTGACAATGAGGGATGTTTAATATTGTACCAATTTCTATTCGACCATTAGTCAATCATGCCAATTTGTATATTTAAAAAAAAAAGCATATATTAAAAAATCAAGTAAGTAATATCTTAAAGATTATTTGAAATTGTATAATTCGTAAAGTTATAATTAAGACTCCCAATAACTCTAATCGAACATCCATACATATAATAAAATTGGAGTGTCTGTTTGTAATATTAAAATAGCCATTTTTTACTCAATGCATATGTATGTATACACAGTACATAGGTATACAGACAATAAAAAAGCGTGGAATTAATACTTGTTGACTTCCAGGCAGGATATATTACACACATATATAATTGTATTTAACTAAACTGACTGTATTTTAAATGTCGAAGAGTAACTACTGAGTTTCTTGACCGTTCCTCTCGATATAATCTACTTTCCGAACCGATTGTAGCTTCACTTAATTGTAAAATGACGATTCAAAAGTGCTTGTAAAAGCCTACTTGAATAAAGTATATTTTGATTTTGATTTTTAATCTTTGAAGATATTAAAATGGCTCTGAGCAAATCCGAGGGCATCTACTAGTATATCTATAGATATACTTCTTGATAAATTTAATATAATATGATTTTCTTAACATATATAAGAATTGTCGTTAGTAACTCATAATGATATGTCATTCATACTGTCTGTAGTACATCCTGTTAGGACACAAACGGCATGTGTAAACGGCCTTAAGAAAAAGATAACACGTGTGACAGAGACGGCGATATCTTTCATCACTTTCTAAGCGTTCACACGTGTGATTGAAAGTTTAAACTAGTTTTTGTACGCGGTTTTCTCTCGTGCCGGGAGCTTCTTGTATTAATAAATAATAAATAAATAATAATAAATATGAGACATCATCACATACATTACTCGGATCCCAATGTGAGTAGCTAAAGCACTTGTGTTATGGAAATCAGAAGTAACGACGGTACCACAAACACCCAGACCCAAGACAACATAGGAAACTAATGGTAATCTACATCGACTCGGCCGGGAATCGAACCAGGGACCTCAGAGTGGCGTACCCATGAAAACCGATGTACACACCACTCGACCATGGAGGTCGTCAAAAACTTAAGTAACTTAGTCAAACTTAGTTTACTTAATAGTGGTTTTTTTTTTTTTTTTATGGTATAGGTTGGCGGACGAGCATATGGGCCACCTGATGGTAAGTGGTCACCATCACCCATAGACAATGACGCTGTGAGAAATATTAACTATTCCTTACATCGTCACTGCGCCACTAACCTTGGGAACTAAGATGTTATGTCCCTTGTGCCTGTAGTTACACTGGCTCACTCACCACTCACTCACTGGTATTAGTATACGTCAGTTTAGGTACCAGCCTCACATATTCTACTGCTAAGCTTTTATGTATGGGTCGTGTTGCAGCTTAAATGGTTGGTGGACCGGTGTATTTTCAGTGACAGCTTCTATTTTTATAAGAGTTGCCGTTTATGTGATAGTGATATCTTACTGACAGATATCGTATAAATCAAAATAAACTTGATTCAAGTGGGCTTTTACAAGCAATTTTGAATCGTCATTTAACAATTAGCTACCACCGGTTCGGAATGTAGATTCTACCGAGAAGAACCGGCAAGAAACTCAGTAAATCTTTTTCAACATTTAAAAAATACAATCATATTATTTAAATCAAATATATGTGTATGTAATGTATCCTGCCTGGAAGTCGACAGTTATTAGGTCTTATAAGTACCTAATATGTTTAAGTTTTGTTTTTTTTTTTAATTTTATAATTAGCTTTTATGTTTTACATAGGTAAGTTTGGTTTCTATTTCTGAAATGTTGTATACACCTATAAAGATGTATCACCTCGAATGTCATCCATATTATATGTTATTTTTAAGCGTTTAGTGATAAGTCAATGGTTTACACCTTTTACAATAAATAAATACTATTAATTCCACGCTTTTTTATTATCTACAAAATCTTGTATCGAATAATATGCCTATATATATATATATATATATATATATATATATATATATATATATATATATATATATATATATATATATAGGTTGCCTGGAAGAGATCGCTGCTTAGCGATAAGGCCGCCTGTTGCAGCTCATGCAACCTTTATGTAACTAAAATGTAATATTTTAGTTGTAAGATTGGGTGCAATAAAGAATAAATAAATATATGTATCTATTACAGATAAATAAAAAGTAACATGAAGAAAATCGCATCCCAAGCTCATTAGGTACAACTTTATTGACAACGCAAGTATATGCACACACAAAACAACTTTTTTTTATGTGATAGGTGGCTCACGTTATGGAAAGTGATTACCCATGGACATCTGCAACACTGGAGGCCTGGCGTTGCCGGTCGGCGGCGGTTTAAGGAAGGAGTACGCTCTTATCTTGAAGGTTCCCATGTCGTATCAGTATCTTCGTATCAGTTCGGAAAGCCGCAAGTAAAAGCTAGGTTCCACAGAGTTGTGTTAGGCAGATTTTCTTCCAGGCGTGAAGGAGGGAGCCAACACATGTATGTAAAATTTCATTTACTTATTACTGGCCCGGCTTCGCACGAGTGCAATGCTGATAGTAAATATACAACAGATTTTTTCTTGTTTTTTTACTATATTGTCCATGTATTATTTACAAAAACCTTTCTCTCGAATCACTCTATATATTAAAAAATACTATAATAAATATATAGGGACAGAGAAAGCGACTTTGTTTTATACTACTTAGTTATAGTAATTAGTTATCAAGTACTTGCACATAGGACCTTTTTGCTAGTAGTAGATTTGTTACGTTATGGCTGAATAAAAAATGATACGGTTTGTAAATTATCTCAGATTTTACGGAATCGAAACCTTAAGTTAAATAAACTCTTAAGGAACGACCTCAAAAGCGTATAACTCTTGAAATCATGACGAAGCAGACTTGAGTTTGGTGTAATTTATAAGAAAACGGCGTTTTATCTATATTGATTTAGTATATTTTTTTCAGCTAGGCTTAACATCATGACATCCTTCGTCCATAAAACTGGATAGAATTAAAAAAAAAAAAACTGGCTGACTGACACAATGGCGGCTTACCATTGTTTTTTCTTTTTGCGCGCGAACTGTAACGTCGATATTGGCGTGACTTGTAATCTGTTAGAAAGTATTTGTTTTGTATTATTTTAAACTTATAAGCAGTTTACTTCGATATGTATGATTTGGTTATATATTTATATTAAGATAAATTCGAATTAGAACGAGTCGAGATGATTGCGGGTCCAAACCCAGGCAGGCACCGCTGATTCATGTGCTTAATTTGTCTTTATAATTCATCTCGTGCTCAGCGCTGAAGGAAGACATCGTGAGGAATCCTGCACGTGACAAATTTCATAGAAATTCTGCTACTTGTGTATTCCAACCCGCATTGGAACAGCGTGGTGGAATATGTTCCAAACCGTCTCCTTAGGGATTCAAACCGTATCCAAAGGGATAGGAGGCCTTTAGTCCAGCAGTGGGAATTTACAGGCTGTTGTTGTTTGTTTTTGTTGAAATAGAACTATAGTTTTGACTTTGCTTTATTTTTTAATCTGTTTCACTTGTCAAGATATATTATAGAGATTTCAAAATCAAATCAAATCAAAACAATTCAAGTAGGCTTTTACAAGCACTTTTGAATCGTCATTTAACAACTATACTATACAAGCTACCTGAAAGTAGATTCTACTGCTAAGAACCGGCAAGAAACTCAGTAGTACATTTAAACATTTAAAAATACAGTCATAAAACGCTACATCTTATGCCTTGTGGTTTATTAGTGAACCGGTTTGTGGCAACTCAAAAAATGTCTACTGGCGGTCTACCGGCCACCAGCTAAGGCCTGATACACACTGTAGACGGATGATTTAACCGACTGACTATTAAAAAATGGGTGTACTGTTATATATTATAAACAAAGTTTATTGGTATTATGTATTGTTATTACTATTCAATGCTGATAGTACTTTAAATCTTTAGCCCAGCAGCTTTAGCCCAGCAGTGGGAAATTGACATGATTTTGTTGTTGACAGTATTTTCATTACATTTAAAGAAATCTATATTAATATTATAAATGTGAAAGTAGCTCTGTCTGTCTGTCCGTCGGTCTTTCACGACCATACCGCTGAACCGAATTTGATGAAATTTTGCTATGAAGCAAACTTGAACTCGAATAAAGGACATTTTTTTTGACATGGCTACTTTTTTTGCCCACACTACTAGTATTCTATATATATAAACGATTTAAATAACTCTCACTGTTTAATCAAGAAATCTTAGAAAATATAACACCTACTAAATTCAAATTTGGGCAGGTAGGTTCATTATGGGGTGTAGACTGTTAAGATGACACCCCTAAGGTCAAACGGGGGTGGAAGATTTGTGTTTAATAAATTATGCGCAAGATGAGTGAATGGATCAGCTGGTTATATATATCTAATCAATTATGTATTTAATTAGATATAATTAAATTCGCTTTAGTGATTTGAAAGTCAATAAATCCTCAAGGCAAGGTATCCGTTTCTATAATAAAATTTCGCAGACATTTTTAACTTTGCCGTTTCGTAAATTCAAATCGTTTGTAAAAAATACATTAGTAGGCACATAGGCATATTATTCGATACAATATTTTATAGATGATAAAAAAGCGTGGAATTAATACCTGTTGACTTCCAGGCAGGATATATTAATTTAAATTATTGTATTAACTAACACGACTGTATTTTTTTAAATGTTGAAAAAGATTTACTACTGAGTTTCTTGCCGGTTCTTCTCGGTAGAATCTACTTTCCGAACCGGTGGTAGCTTCACTTAATTGTTAAATGACGATTCAAAAGTGCTTGTAAAAGCCCACTTGAATAAAGTTTACTTTGATTTTGAATGTGAAAAGGTAATAACGGATGGTACTTTCGCTGTTATAATATATATATATATATATATATTATAATGTAAGTAAGATTCAGACATAGAAATAGACACGTGTCACGTACTTCCAAGCCTTTTATGAAAATTTATTTTAAGACCCATACGATAAGTATCTTTGTGTTTTTAGTTGCTTTAAGTCAGTACTATTTTCAGATCGAAATAATGTTATTATTCGTAAAAATATGAAGATATATTATATATGTACATTATCACTAACTCAGGGAAGCACTACTAAATATATGTAGATATTTTAAATTACATACATTTAAGTATACAATTCATATATAGTTGATTGTTCCGTGAGAAAGTCTAGTTTCTTTGGGAGATCTGTGTATCTAAATAATAGTTGTAGCGATATCCATGAATACTAAAGCGTTATTCGTTATTTTTCAGCTTATGTTATAAATAAATCACGCTGATTGGTTAATAATAATTCGCAGTGCACTATCATTGGTGTTTGGACGAATTGTTAAAAAGCAAAGTGTATATTCTTTAAGATGAAACGTCGTATATCACTCGAGAAAATTATGGATATGCTACATTTTAATATGAGGCAATTTAAAAATATTTTTTAATAATTTTAATACTTATGATTATTTTGAAAATCTAATAATCTATATTTGGCGACAGAATTATGAATCTTTTTTAAAATGAAATGTCAGATAGTATGCATTAGTTCAAATAAGAGTTGAAGTTTGTTAAAAATTTACTTTAATTTTCTATACATCTGTTTTGTCTTGAAAAGCCGTATTCTCTAACCGGCTAGTAACTCCTATCCGCTGTATTAAATTAAATCTTTTTTAAATCGTAACAATTTAGGAAATTGAAATCAAGAATTATCTAATACGCTGTACATATACGGCTCTTTAAGATGAGATCAGAACAGATTTTTTTTATGAACAACTAAATTCCCATAATTACTAGAACTATAAATAATAGGATTAACAACTATAAACAAACTACTAATTAGACTAATTAGATAAGGCTAGACGACCTCAGTGGTCGAGTGGTGTGTACACAGGTTTCACCACTCCGAGGTCCCGGGTTCGATTTCTCGAGTCGATGTTGATTATTCTTAGTTTTCTATGTTGTCTTTGGTCTGGGTATTTGTGGTACCGTCGTTACTTCTTTCCATAACACAAGTGCTTTAGCTACTTACATTGGGATCAGAGTAATGTATGTGACGTTGTCTTATATTTATTTATTTATTAATACCAATATTATGAAGCACAAGTGTATGTCTGTTGCACTTTCAAGCAAAAACCCCTGTACCGATTGTGATAAAATTTGTACGAACTAAGTCCCCCTCTTAAACTCAGAGAACTAGTAACAATATATACAATTAATCAATAATAATAATAATAGCATTAAATTTAAAAATAGAACGTTTTTTAATCGTTTATTCGCGCAATATCCGTTGAATCGGAGCTAGTTTTTTGTTGAGATTTCTACTTCCGGTCGTCGAGATCGCGGAGACCGCTTACTTCCTTCGTTGCTGAGGAAGTTTGTAATCGTGCTGCTAAATTAAATATTCGCACAACAGTTATTAATTTGATTCATTCTGTATTTTAAACTCTTCTAAATACACTAAACTATACTTAGTACTGAGTGAGTCAGTGTAACTAAAAGCCAGTGACATGACATCTTACCTCCCAAAGGTATTTACTAATTAAGATCAGCGAATAATTAGTAATTAAATAGATTTTCACTGAAAAAAGTTAATGAATTTGGTAGATCTCTCATTCGAACTAGTACAGGTACTTTCACGGCCAAACCGCTGAATCGAATTTGATGATATTTGTCATGAAATACAGTTGAAGGCCAAGGTAGGATATAGGCTACTTTCTTGCCTAACACATGACGAGAAACTCCCTAAAACGCGAACAAAACCATGTGTGACAACTAGTATAATATATGTGTAAGCAAAATCAGTAAAGAAATAGCCTGTAAGTATTTCATTGCTTGGGATAAGCCCTCCTCCTACTTTGGGGAGACGGTTTGAAGATTATTCCAACCACGCTGTTCCAATACGGGTATTAGACACAGGTAGGTTTTGACCGTTTCCCATTTGAGGCATATTACTAAAGTCTAAGCATTACTTAGTAGTCACTTGGTGGTAGGGCTTTGTGCAAGCCCGTCTGGGTAGGTACCGCACACTCATCAGTTGTTCTACTGCCAAACAACAGTACTCAGTATTGTTGTGTTCCGGTTTGAAGTGAATGAGCCAGTATAACTACAGGCACAGGGGATAACATCTTAGTTCCCAGGTTGGTGGAGCATTGGCGATGCAAGGAATGGTTAATGTGTCTTACAGCGTCATTGTCTATGGGCGGTGGTGACCCACTGGCCCATTACTGGCATATTTGTAATGTTTGTATGTAAATTTTGAAAAAGTTTCTTGCTGGTTCTTTTCGGTAGAATCTACTTTCCGAACCGGTGGTAGCTTCACTTAATTGTAAAATGATGATTCAAAAGTGCTTGTAAAAGCCTACTTGAATAAAGTTTTATTTTGATTTGATTTGATTTGCTCGTCCGCCAATAGCATAAAAACTACATAACCTTCATCTGCGAAGTCGGTTAACATGACATCTGTTCAACTAAAAAAAAAAAGCTTAAATAATTTGAACGCGAAACAAAGTAGATTTATCACATCGATCGATTTTATTAGATCTTTTTTAACTATTGATTTTTCAACCCCATTGTTCGATTTAGGGTTGCGGAAGGGGTGCCAATTGAAAGGGGCTAATTTTGGGGACAAAAAGGTTCTTTTTTTATTCTGACAATTTATAAAAAAAGTGCATCTGTCGTTTTGTAAGTATTTTTATTTATGGATTGTGGATTTACTATTACGTATATGGATTGCAATTTCTGTATTTTTTTATGGTATAGGTTGGCGGACGAGCATATAGGCCTCCTGATGGTTAGTGGTCACCATCAATCATAGACAATGAAGCTGTAAGAAATATTAACTATACCTTACATTGTCAATGCGCCACCAAACTTGGGAACTAAGATTTTATGTCCCTTGTGCCTGTAGTTACACTGACTCACTCACCCTTCAAACCGGAACACAGCACTACTGCGTACTGTTTGTTAGCGGTGGAATATCTGATGAGTGGGTGGTACCTACCCAGGCGTGCTTGCAAAAAGCCCTACCACCAAGTGATACTAAATATACTACAGATTTTTTTTCATTGTCGACATCACATTAGAAACTTCTTAAATCATCAGTGTTTCTTTACTATATTTTCCATGTGTTATATACAAAAACCTTCTTCTCGAATCATTCTATCTATTTAAAAGAATCGCATCAAAATCCGTTTCGTAATTTTAAAGATCTAAGTATACTACATCTAGCTAAGGTTTGGGATTAATCCACAACGCTGTTCCAATATGAACTTTTGATTCTAATAAGAAATATATTATATTCAGTGGCGGATTTAAAAATCTGCCGCTAGTAGGCTATTAAATTTTTGCCACCCTTACGTATATTTTGCAACATTTATTATTTTTGTTCTATCGTCCTCACTACATCGGTTTTTCCCGTAATTAGTATGTTTATAAACTAGGTATTATTTCAGTCAGTAACTAGCTTAGTTTTCCAACCCGCTGTGTAGTGACGAGTATACGGATTACGGACGTAATGTGCGTACATATAATTACAAGGCTTTTTTTAATTTCTGTAAAATAATAACAAATTTGGGCTAAATTTGCCGCCCCCCTAAATCTGCCGCCCTAGGCTCCAACCTACGTAGCCTATTGGTAAATCCGCCACTGATTATATTCCAATTAGCTACCCATCTACTAACTATGTATTATGTTATTGTCTAATAATTGAAAAACTGTGAACATTGTAAGAGACTATAGCTTATTAAGTATCAGCATTATACCCGCGAATATAAAATTTAAAGATAGATTAAGACATACAGAAATCCAAAAGGTAATGAAACTAAGGGATGCTCTACAGTTCTGTCAAAGTCTGAAATGGAGATGGGCTGGTCACGGCGAGATATGACGACAGTCCTTGGACTATCAACATCACGAGATGGAAAGGACCGTCTGGCGCTTGGAGAGCCCGTTCGGTGGCAGGACGAGATTGTGGAACTCTGCCAAAAACAGAACCAAATGGAATTCTTTGGAAGAGGCTTTTACCCTGAACGGTCCACAAATGAACATAGTTTAATTTACTAAATTTGTTGGTTACAATTTATGTTTGTTGAATAAATAAAGCTATTTTATTATTATTATAGTGTTATTTTACTTTTATCTCTTATGAGGTAACAATCCTATACACGCGGGTCGTAGCCAAGCGCTAGTAGGAGCTAAGTAATGGTATAAGCAGCTGAGATGGATGAAGTCGTAAGGAACTTGCGAGTGAGGCGGCAAGTGTTAAGGATTACTGCCTTTTGGAGTAAATCATTAGTGTTATGAGGAATGTCTAATATATCAAGTTTATGTTTTAGGCTTTTGTTATTATTATTTTTTTTTTTAACTCTTTACATGCTCTCGTTTTAAAGAGGTTTTATTCTCCGTTTTTGCGGGATTTTATCGAAACAAAAACCTAATCACTTCTTTTTTTTATGGTATAGGTTGGCGGACGAGCATATGGGCCCCATGATGGTAAGTGGTCACCATCACCCATAGACAATGACGCTGTACGGAATATGAACTATTCCTTACATCGTCAATGTGCCACCAACCTTGGGAACTAAGATGTTATGTCCCTTGTGCCTGTAGTTACACTGGCTCACTCACCCTTCAGACCGGAACACAACAATACTGAGTACTGTTATTTGGCGGTAGAATAACTGATGAGTGGGTGTTATCTACCCAGACGGGCTTGCACAAAGCCTTACCATCAAGTGATAAAAATTTCCGCACAATCCTACATGTATTCAGAGTGACTGCTTTCTGTAATAAAATAAAAGTGAGTTTTGTATACCAAGTGCTTGTAAGCTGGAAAACAGTGAAGGAATGACTCCGGTTGATGAAATAATAATGGGTATAGTTTTTACGGTTTTCACTTTCTACTATTATTATTATACCCGTACGAAGCCGGGGCGTGTCTCTACCTCTATTTATAGATATAAACCTTCCTCCGAATTACTCTGTTTTTTTATGGAAACCGCATCAAAATCAGTTGCGTAGTTTTTAAAAACTAATCGTACTGAGAGCGGATGTTAACTTTGTTTTTTTTACTTGACAAGCAAAGGAACTAAATCAACATTCTTCTATAAAAAAAAAAAACAATTCAGTAATAATACATTCGGTATACAATTCCATCGTCACAGTGTACGTGATACAAATACGAACAGACAGCCATTATTTCACCAATTATGATTATGTTGCAGTCACGACGAATTCGCACGACATTTATCAAAACGTCTGAACTTTATCTGTAGCCTATTGCAATTGGAATAAGAAGAATAAAGCTAAACATTGATTGAGCTGAGATGGCCCAGTGGTTAGAACGCGTGCATCTTAACCGATGATTGTGTCAATAATGGCGCATTTACACGCTGTTGGTACTTCGATTACTTAAGCAGATCAATATAAGATTTTTTTAAGAATTTAAGTAAGTAGTATGTTAACTAAAGACTCAATATTATATTAATATTAATAATAACACTGGCGGATTTACCAATCGGCTAAGTAGGCTGGAGCCTAGAGCGGCAAATTTAGCCTAATTTTTTTTTCTTACAGAATAAAACTAACTAGAAGAACAGATAAAACTAATAATTATATGTGAACTCATTACGTTCATTATCGGTATAATCGTCACTACCTAGCGTGTTTAAAAAATAATCTAGTAACTGCCAGAAATATCACCAAGTCCGCAATCATACTAATAAGGGGAAAAAGCCGATGTAATGCGGACGATAGTACACAAATGATAAAGTTGCAATTTCATATGTAATTAATATGATTATGAACTAAACTAACGTATTGAATTTCAAGAGTCAGTAGGGGCGGCAAAAATTAAATAGCCTACTAGCGGCAAATTTATAAATCCGCCACTAGTTTATACGTACGAAAGTAAGTGTATCCGATATTAAGTGATGGGTTTCAAAACATATAGCATAGAGAGCCTAGCGGGTGTGTCTTAATTAATTATTATAACCATAAGAATTCATTATTATATTAATAACAATTTAATTATACTTATAATAGGATATATATTTGCAAGTGATCTACATAGACCTTACAACCAACTGGAGGTTTTTCCAATTGGACAATATTATAACTTCACCTGCAACACGTATTGTCCGAGGTCGAGAGGTCGTTGGGGGTCAAAGCTTGTGGGTCACGAACCTAGCCATAGATACTATTTGGTCTGCTTGCGGTTTGCAACAAAACAGTTCAGAGCGTTTTTCTATTGTTTGTTGGGGTATTTTCTTTTTTTTTGGTATCGAAGTTCTTTGAAAAAGTAAAGTTATGCCCCATCAGGCAACCTCTCCCTCTTTTTCTCATTTAATTAAAATACTTTTTTTTTAATTTTTCAAAATAAACTTTATTCAAGTAGGCTTTGACAAGCACTTTTGAATCGTCATGTAACAATTAAGTGAAGCTACCATCGGTTTGGAAAGTAGGTTCTACCGAGAAGAACCGGCAAAAAACTTAGGTTACATTATTTAAACTTTGGTTTTTTATTTGTTGTAATATATACAACATTTTTAGTAATAACTTTATTTCTCGTCATTTAATTATTCTCAGAGGTGAGTTTATTTGATTGTTTATCTTTAATTAATAACTTAGTTCGTCCCAACGATAATATCAGGTTACAAAAAATATATTGGCTGTTTTTGGACAAATGGATGAAGTGGTCACAAACGATGGATATTGGAGATCGGAGCTATGAGATTAAACTGTTCCAATGTTGAAGACGTTAGTAATTATGATCCTTGAGCCTGCAGTTACACTCACTCACCCTTCAAACGTAACTTTTAAATTATAAACACACATATATATATATATATATATATGCTTAATTTGTATTTATAACTTATCTCGTGCTCGGCGGTGAAGGAAAACATCGTGAGGAAACCTATATGTGTCAAATTTCATCGATATTCTTCCACATGTGCATTCCACCACGCTGTTCCAATGCATTATGTTAGTGGAATATGTTTCAAGCCCTCTCCTTAATGGGAAAGGAGGGCTTGGCCCAGCAGTGGGAAATTTACAGGTTGTCACTTTATATTTACTTTTATAGGCACTACGTTATGGAGTTGCTTACCAAACACCAAATTGATAGTAGTCGGTTCAAATAACTTCACACCTTTTCCTATTTTATCACACTAGCGACCGCCCGGGCTACGCACGAGTGCTGACTTTTTGAGAACCTTTATAATGTGTACAATGCTTTTGATCTATTTCGTAGGTTTTGTAATGTAAATGTAAGTAATACCTGTTGACTTCCAGGCAGGATATATTAATTTAAATAATTGTATTAACTAACATGACTGTATTTATTTCTAAATGTTGAAAAAGAGTAACTACTGAGTTTCTTGCCGGTTCTTCTCGGTAGAATCTACTTTGTTTGTAATTGTTATATGACGATTCAAAAGTGTTTGAAAAAGCCCCCTTGAATAAAGTATATTATATTTTGATTTTGATTGAGTGCAAAAATGTGCTTATTTACGACCTTTAGAAACCAACTGATCAGTGTATCTCTACTATGTTGTTCATATATAATACATGTAAACCTTCCTCTTTAATCAATCTATATATTAAAAAAGTCTGTCCCTATGTATACTTAGATCTTTAAAATTACGCAACGGATTTTGATGCGTTTTTTTTAATAGATAGAATGGTTCGGGGGAAAGCTTTTCTGTAAATAATATATCGAAAATATAGTAAAGAAATAAGATCAGTAATAAGAGTTTTGTAGTATATTTAGTATTAAAATCAAAATAAACTTTATTCAAGTAGGCTTTTACAAGCACTTTTGAATCGTCATTTTACAATTAAGTGAAGCTACCACCGGTTCGGAAAGTAGATTCTACCGAGAAGAACCGGCAAGAAACTCATTGCAACCATGCGAAGCCGGGGCGGTCGCTAGTGATTTTATATTTAACTGCTATTCCGATTTGATTGGGTTTAATGAGTTAGATTGGAAGATAGAGGGAGCTGTAACCGGGAAGTAAATACAATTATTACTTCACGAACGAAGCCGGATCATACAACTAGTTCAATCTACAGGCTGTTACTGTTGTTGTAGTATCAATTCTTATACTACAACAATAGTAACAGCCTGTAGATTTCCCACTGTTGGGCTAAGTCCTTTTGATTTTTGCGAAGAATCTTTGAAACATATTCCACCACGCTGTTCCAATGCGATATGGTGGAATACTCACGTGGCAGAATTTCTATGAAATTCAAGACATCCAGGTTACCTCACGATGTTTTCCTTCATCGCCGAGCACTCAATGTGATAAACACAAATTAAGCACGTGAAAATTCAGTGGTGCCTGGTAGGTTTGAACCCGCAATCATCGGTTAAGTTGCACGCGTTCTAACCACTGGACCAGCTCGGCTCTATTATATTAACCCGCAATTAATCAGCAAGTAACCAGACGTTAGATATATAAATATACTATATGTATATTATTTGTATTGTTGAATTCTATGTGTTTTTAGTAGACAGTACGTGGGTGTGTCTTTGTGTCTCAGTCGATAAAGCGTTTAGGTCACGGGTTCATGACTCTGTGTAGGCAAATCTATAAATACATTTCAAATCGATACACAGATGAAAAAACATCTATTTATCTATGAGTTTAATTCACTGGAATACCATTACAGACTAGGTTTATATTTTTTAATTGGTACAGCCTTATAAACTCAAACTCAAATAGCTTTATTCAATATAGAAGTATTACACTTTCTTATTGATGGTCAATTGAAACACTACCACCGGTTCGGAAATGAAAATACCCTGACCTGAGAACAACCGGCGAAAGAAATCCGCGGGTTTTTTTTTGTTGTTTGGCTCATATATTATATAAACAATTTAATATGAGATGAAATAGCCAGGAGGCGATCGTTTCATTCCCAAGGTGTGCTATCGATAGGCTTGGTCTAGTCGATAGACGAGTGATGTGAAACAGAATATATATACTAGTCGAAAAGATAACGTTTTAAAATATTTGTCTCTGTGACGAAATAGTATGGGCTGTGTTATGCCGTCCGACCGATGTAACATTGTACAAGCGTCTTAAAATTTTCTTTTGAGGCTTTTGTGTTATATATGTATTTTTTTTTAATTTTTAGAATTACTAAATTAAAAAAATAATATGCTCGTCATTGCAAAGTTATGTCAAAAACATCGAGCTAGCTTCTACACGGTATAGAGATATTTTTAAGGCTTCAATTTCATCAAAGAGTAACTACTGAGTTTCTTGCCGGTTCTTCTCGGTAGAATCTACTTTCCGAACCGGTGGTAGCTTCACTTAATTGTAAAATGACGATTCAAAAGTGCTTATAAAAGCCTACTTGAATAAAGTTTATTTTGATTTTGATTTTGATTTTTGATTGTAATTCGCCGCTAGATGGCGCTGTTACACATCAACTAGTATTACTATAAACGCGAAAGTTACAGTTTTTATTGATCTTTCACGGCTAAAATACTGAACCGATTTTGGTGGTATTTGTTATGAAGCGAGACTGAACTCCAAGGAAGAATAGGTTTTCTATGGCTATTTCATTTCATTTAAATTGTTTATATAATACTTGAGACAAAAAAAACCCGCTGAGTTTCTTTCGCCGGTTCTTCTCAGGGTATTTTCATTTCCGAACCGGTGGTACTGTTTCAATTGACCATCAATAAGAAAGTGTAATACTTCTATATTGAATAAAGTTATTTGAGTTTGAGTTTGAGTTTAAGGAGTAAAGAGGCGGTCGACAACTAGGTTATGCATATGATGACGATCCAAATGTAAAAGCCTACTTGAATAATTTGATTTTGATTTTTATATAGACAGGATATTTTACAATAAAGCTTGTAGAATATATATACTATAATATATAATATATAATACCCAGACGGTGGGATGGGGATGAGAAGGGCCAAAGATCGGGCTCACTGGCGCGCCTTGGGGTAGGCTTATGTCCAGCAGTGGACTAATACAGGCTGATGATAATGTTTGATGAGATTAGTTAGTATATGTTTTGCCATTCGCGTGTTACAATGGTTTTGTACTATGAAGGTAATCTGATTTAGACATATTGAAAGTGGAACTCTTCAATGGTAAGTAAACTAGGCTTCTTTTTTTATACATATATATAACAAACGTATTAGTTTTTTGCATTTTTCCCCTGAGGATCGGAATCGCGATTCAACGGGGAAACACTGCTAGCATTCTTGCTACCATTCCACGCGGTCAAGATTTATACAGTAACTAGTTTTAGTTCATATTTGTATATATATAAGCATTTAATGTTATTAATTCTTATGAATAAAATACGTATTAGAACCTCTTTTGATCTTTTGTTTATAGATACAACTGTCATTTATAGATATTAGCACTGTACGAAATATTTAAATATCAAGATCCTTGGGAACTAAGATGTTATGTCCCTTGTGCCTGTTACACTCACTCAAACTGGAATACAGCAATACTGACTTACTGTTTGACGGTAGACTATCTGATGAGTGTGTGGTACCACCCCAAACGAGTGCACAATGTTTCGCCAACAAGTAAACTTTGCGATATCAACGCCACCTACCCGGATTCATTTATATTATTTACTATAAGTGGTATTGCAAACATTTATACACATAGTTAAATATGTTAGTTTTTATTTATAAATATATAACTACTAAGAATAATAGGAGAAGCAAATAATTATTATTATGATCAGAAACTATAATTATTAATATTTGTTAATTTCATAATTAACAAATATTAATAACCGTGCAGTTTGCACGGTTTATTTACTAGAAATTAAGGAGATTCTTTAATATTTCACTACGTATCATACACCACGCAATGATACGCCATTTTGATATTTATATGTCATAAATATTATGATCAAAGTCGTATAACACATTATGACATTTTAAACTCACATTCTGCTGTTAATAAACTATTATTTATAAAAAAAAAACAATTCTATCATATTTATCAAATAGGAACATATTTGTTTTTAAACGAATATATGTACTTATGTGTGTATAAAAGCGCCCAGCAACATACATTATTAAAATAAAAAAAAAATGATTTAATTCAAATAGGAACGAAAATGATAAATCTATACTAATGTTATAAATGTAAAAGGAACTGTCTGTCTGTCTGTCGCTCTTTAACTATCAAACGATTGAAGAGAATTTAAAAAAAAATTGTAATTGTCAACTGCATATAAAATTAATCTAACACAGTTTGATAACTTGGTTCAAAATAGTGTAAAATCTTTGGACTACGTCTAGTTTTATATCAACATGAAATCTTTAATGGCGTAATTAGTCGTTACAAATTTAAATTAGATATGATATATTTTACTGAATTGTCAAAATATGTCTGTCAGTGTCGTATATTCTCGATCGGTACGCACACAAAAATAGATCTTAAGGTGACGAACCCTTTCTTACCCCGACTGTACAGTACGATTTTAAACAATCAATCAATCAAAATATACTTTATTCAAGTAGGCTTTTACAAGCACTTTTGAATCGTCATTTTACAATTAAGTGAAGCTACCACCTTTATTAATTTTTACTAAAATTTAAATTTGAGATAAAATTCGAAATTTAAAAAAAATATACATCCTTCTCTTTATGTTAGATAGAATTTTGTCATTGACATGAAAAATATTGTATTTTTGATTTGTAATAAAAAAAAACTTACGCGAATAAAAAAATACCAAAGTCACTTTTAGCACAATATTACACAAATTATATTTAATCATAATCACTGTTATTAAATTAATCAAACTGTCTGACTCATTACATACAATTTAATTTTAACACTATAAATAAACCCAAAACAATATTGTATATCGTAAATAAATACGACATATTTTTTAACACAGCACGACACATCCTTCCCTTACGAGAGCTCGCGGGTAACTGACGAAATACAAAATGAATTTACTTTCTTTGCAATCCTACCAACCTTAAGGATTTAACTATTGCTATTGTAATTTCAACGCTATTTATTTGAACTTAAGATATATTTTTAATTGTAGTTATTTGTTGCTATAACGTGTTTATGTACATTCTTATTTTGAAAACGAGTCAAGGTCAATTCTAAAAATGTTGACAAAAGATAGTTTTTTTTTTTTTGAATAATTAAATCGAGGCGTAATATTTTTAGTACAGTTACGTTAAAGTAATATTTATTAAATCTTTTTTTTTTTTGAAATTTAAAAAAAGAATGTCTTTTAATTTAAATGATAGTATGTAATACTTTATTATACTATAAATACAGTGATAGTGATATATGTTACACTAATGTTGCTTGGCTTCACGGTGCAACTGATGCAGCGGTCATCGACCTTAGAAAGTACAGTTTGCAAAAACATTTTTTTTGGCAAACTGTATGCCTATCTCTAACCCTATTTATTTTGGAAATCCGTATTTGTTATATTGTTTATAAATATTATAGTACTCCGGAACTAATTTTTTTTTGTATAATAAGTAGGGTAATTGGCTAGCTGATGGTAACTGGTCACCGCCCTTTTATAATAAAATTTTATATGTAATTACGTTGTCAGGGATACTGAAAACGCCATAGTACTTAACAAACCCTCAACTTAATACCTATGCGTTATAATTAAAAAAAAAATCATAAATTTCATATTGAAATTCAATATAACAAATCTCAACAACAAATTCCAAATTAATATTATGAGCAGAACACATATCATCATTTTCAATATAACATATATATATGTTAATTATTTATTATGAGATATAAACCATTTCCTTAGCTAGTTCTGAATTCCTTACAAGAACTCCAGCATGAGAGCAAGCTTACCGCGTAAAACTAGATTAAGCTGGTATAAAATTGCAAGTTTAAGCACTGCGGGTAGCTTAAGATACCCGCTATTAATGAGTTTTAATCAAAAGTGCTTTTAAAAGCCTACTTGCATAACGAATATTTTGATTTTGATTTTTGATTTTCAACGTATCGTGAGACTGACAAATTGAGGCGGAATCGTTCGTAGATGATAAAAGACTATTATTTTAAACTATTTTGACATTTGTCAACTCTTCTCTCTGTCGCACCGCCAACAAATGGAACTCTACCAACACACTTGTTCCTGTGTTCCTTTTTTACCCTGGATGCCTTCGAACGAGTGAATAGGCATCTTTCATGGCGAGGGCGACTGCAGCTCATTCTTACTGACTGTACTCGTCGTCTTCGCGTTTGGACTCCACTTACCATCAGGTGGAGTGGAGCCATACGAGGAAATTATATAATAGAAACAAAATCTTCATTCAAGTAGGCTCTTGCGACATTGTATACAAGTTCGAATTATTGTAATCGATTGAACGAAATCGAAATAGACTTCATTCAAGTTGGATTTGTTGTCTCCAATATCAGACCAGAGAGACCAGCTCCCTTCAGCTTCCAAGGTCTTAATCAATCAGACTACATCACCAACTGCTCCAATATTTAACAAGTGCATCCATAAATAGGTAACAATCTAGTTTATACAAATTACCCAATAAGAGTATGTCTCGAAATCAAAATCAAAATAAACTTCATTCAAGTTGTTTTTACGAGCACTTTTGAATTGTCATTTAACAACTATACCAAGTGAAGCTATCACCGGTTCGGAAAGTATTCTATCGAGAATCGGTAAGACACTCAGTAGTTACTCTATTTCAACATTTAAAAATACAGTCATGTTAGTTCATATAAGTATGTAATTAAATTCAAAAAAATGTAGATTCTACCGAGAAGAACCGCCGAGAAAATCAGTAAAGTTAGTCATCAGTAGTTAATAAATACATCTCGTTTAGATAAGGATTGATGCTGTGTTAATTAATTTACGCTAGAGCATTGAAACGTCATTAACAGCTGTTTTAATTAATGGTTCATTCTAGTAAGGCTTTGCAACAATGAAAATCATATCACATAGCATTGGACATCACATACGTTACTCTGATCCCAATGTAAGCAGCTAAAGCAATTGTGCTATGGAAAATCAGAAGTAACGACGGTACCACGAGCACCCAGACCCGAGACAACGTAGAAAACTAAAGAACTTTTTCTATATCGACTCGGATGGAATCAACCCGGAACGTAAATTGCATACCCATGAAAGGAGTACTTACTACTACGACTACTAAATACAATTAAACTAAATTTAATATTTAATTAATTAAACCTATACATACATATATATGTTCCAATAGTATACTGTCATATGTCATAACAATAAGAAAAAATAAATATATAAGTAAAAACAAATCTCAACTATAAGTATGTTGACGCTACTCACCCAGACTCATCCCCCGTCTGGGCATCGAACTCGCGACCCTCCAGACTGCAAATTGCAGGCGAGACAGCTCCGGCTTCGAGTTTCATCCCTAAAGGCAGAGACACACTGTTAAAACGACACGTTCGTATATATCAACAAAAAGGCTTAAAGTTTTGTTTATCTAACTACTAAGCCCAATTCCATAAAACGTTTACGATTTATAGGGTAAGTGGACCAGTGTAACCACAATATGCAAGCGATATGAGGTATGGTTAATATTTCTTACAGCGCCATTGTCTATGGGTTGTGTTGATCAGCTGGCTCATTGTCTTAACTACTGTTAATAATATTTGAAAATAATAATTATAAAAGTCATTAATTTTAGCAGAGTACAGTATTGTGTGTTGTATTTGAAAATTAAAAGATAAATTTAATGTGTGCAAACAAATAACTATGCTTAGTTAAACACTGTTTATTATCTTTCTTATATCATTGATTTGACATCAGTAAGAAGGAGATAGCAAGTAGCAGCTTTAACGATCTCCCATTATAAAAAATATGAGTAAATTTGTTCACATTTAAGTCTTTGATATCCTCTATAGATCGATTATCAATCTGTGTTCCTATAATGATTGTTTTACCATTAGTAAACTATGAATTACAACCTTTTTAGATACCTACAAATTACCAACAGTTGTTGCCATTTTTTAATAAAATAGAATTTGTTAATAGTCCCACAAGGATCAATTTTAGGTCCATTTTTATTTTTAGTACATATAAATGATCTTCCTATATATGTTAAGTGAAACGTAGAATATCCACACTGAGATAGTAGAATTATGGAAATTGAAGTTTTATGGGTAGATGAAGAGAAGGCAAAGTCAACTTCTGAAGTACTTTCTGCTCTTATAGTCACGTTAAGAACATAACTCTTTCATATAAAGAGTTAGGAAAGTTATTTTATTACATTGTTTCCTGACGACACGACTGTGAAAAGTATTTCTGTTTAGCTACCTTTATCACAAGATCGGATTGGAAATCAAGTTACCACGTCAGGTGTAGTAAATAGTTATTGGATTAACTGTGTAAGGGTTATCACAGAAGAGAAGAGCGTGGTTCGTCCTGCTTGGTCTAGGTCAAGCGGAGTACGGGCCTCGAGGCGAACCTCCTTGCCCGGGCATGGCCCAATGGGCCAGGATCCCGTGGGTCCAGTGGTGTGTCATATCACAGAAGTAATAACATCAACTTCGGTGTCCTACAATCACAAATAGATGGCGTTAGATGCATTTTAGAGCTGTATATTCGTACGATCTAAATATCTGTTAAAATTTATACGTTGAGAGGTTCATAGGAAAGCTTTTATACGAATTATATATAATTTTCTATACATATATTACTATGAACCTCCTATACAGCTGGAAAGATTTTGGTGATGTTTTGTATATCGAGGTGGTTTGTTGATATTGGGCTCGTGCTATGCACTTGGGCTATCAGAATTTTCTTTTAAGTTTATTTACCTTTCACCTTAACAAAGAAGAATCGATAATGAGTACTATAATATAAACGGCAATGGTCTGATCTCAGCAGTGGGAAATGTACAGGCTGTTACTACTAGGTACTACTACTATTACTATTAATGGTCTGATTGACACAATGTTCAGATTAAACTGTAAGTCATAGAGGTGACTCTCGTTTCATAATAAAGTAAAAGTAAAGTACAGTAAATTTCACACTGCTGGGATAAGGCCTCCTCATCAATTAAGGAGAGGGTTTAGAACATATTCCACCACGCTGTTCCAATGCGAGTTGGTGAAATGCACGTATTTGGTTGGCGGACGACCATATGGGCCACCTGATGGTAAGTGGTCACCATTACCCATAGACAATGACGCTGGAAGAAATATAAAATATTCCTTACATCGCCAATGCGCCACCAACCTTGGGAACTAAGATGTTATGTCCCTTGTGCCTGTAGTTACACTGGCTCACTCGCCCATCAAACTGGAACACAACAATACTGAGTACTATTATTTGCCGGTAGAATAACTGATGAGTGGGTGGTACCTACCCAGACGAGCTTGCACAAAGCCCTACCAACAAGTAAATTTTTTAACATAAATATTTTGTTGTTGTGAGTATGTATCTACCTTAACAATGTCTTGTGTTATATAAAGGTTATATTTTTAAGGACAGAAGATTAAGTTGCAACATCTATATATAAAGATGTATGTATGTTTGTGTGTTACTACTAATATAGAAACGTTTATAATAGTTTACTTTATTATGTTGTCTTGGGTCTGGGACCCAAGACAACATAGAAAACTAATAATAATCTACATTGAATCGGCCGGGAATCGAACCCGGAACCTCGGAGTAGCGTACCCATGAAAACCAGTGTACACACCACTCGACCACGGAGGTCGTCACTTTCAGGAGTTACTCTCACATATATAATAATAGTATAGAAGCTTGATGAGTCTATCAGTGACAATGTATATGGTTTTGTAAATAGGTCAGATGATGGTAAGTGGTGACCACTATCGATCCATTAGCACTGTTTGATATATTAACCATTACTTTTCTAGACAGTGACAGTTTTAAACACCACTGACTCTGGGAACTAAGTGTCCCATGTTGATATACTCAATCAAATCAAAATAAACTTTATTCAAGTGGGCTTTTACAAGCAGTTTTGAATCGTCATTTAACAATTAAGTGAAGCTACCACCGGTTCGCAAAGTAGATTCCACCGAGAGCCGACAAGAAACTCAGTAGTTACTCTATTTCAACATTTAAAAAATACAATCATATTAGTTAAATACAATTATATATATATGTATGTAATGTATCCTGCCTGGAAGTCAACAGGTATTAACTGCACGCTATTTTATCATCTACAAAATCTTGTATCGAATAATATGCCTTTTCTACCAATGTATTTTTTATAACCTTCATGGTCTCCATTTGACTACCTCCATGGTCGAGTGGTGTGTACACCGGTTTTCATGGGTTCGCCACTCTGAGGTCCCGGGTTCGATTCCCGGCCGAGTCGATGTAGAGTACCATTAATTTTCTATATTGTCTTGGGTCTGGGTGTTTGTGGTACCGTCGTTACTTCTGATTTCCAAAGTTAAAAATGTCTGCATATTTATATTAGTACTCGAAAGGTATTAATTATCACACTATTAGTTAATCGTTTTCAACAGCATAGGGCTCTTCCGAGATACAAATTCCCCGACTCCACAGACTTTGTACATATACATATATGTATATTAATGATAGACAACGAAGTCTCAAGTGAGGAAGGTCGGTGGAAACCTAATTGTCTGATCGCATTCAAGGTTGCGCCGTACAGACATACGTTTTTTTTTATTACATTTTTTTATATGTTATAGGTTGGCGGGCGAGCATATGGACCACCTGATGGTAAGTGGTCACCATCATCCATAGACAATGACGCTGTAAGAAATATTAACTATTCCTTACATCGTCCATGCGCCACCAGCCTCGGGAACTAAGACGCTATGTCCCTTGTGCCTGTAGTTACACTGGCTCACTCACCCTTCAAACCGGAACACAACAATACTGCGTACTGTTGTTTGGCGGTAGAATAACTGATGAGTGGGTGGTACCTACCCAGATCTTTGAAATTACGCAACGGATTTTGATGCGGTTTTTTTTTAATAGGTGGAGCGATTTTAGAGGAAGGTTTCTGTATGTATTACATGGACAATTTAGTAAAGAAACACTGACATATTTTAGAAGTTTCGATATTGATGAGATGAGATGGCCCAGTGGTTAGAACGCGTGCATCTCAACCGATGATTGCGGGTTCAAACCCAGGCAAGCACATCTATATATATATGTATATGTGATTAATTTGTGTTTATAATTCATCTCGTGCTCGGCGGTGAAGGAAAACATCGTGAGGAAACCTGCATGTGTCTAATTTCATCGAAATTCTGCCACATGTGCATTCCACCAACCCGCATTGGATCAGCGTGGTGGAATGTTCCAAGCCCTCTCCTCAATGGAAGAGGAGGCCTTATCCCAGCAGTGGGAAATTTACAGGCTGTTACTTTACTTTACTTTACTATATTGATGATTGCAAACGCTCGTTGAATCCTACGAGATATATCAAATAGTCTTGTACATATAAAAAGGTCTTCAAAAAAGTCCAGGACGTTTACGTCTATCTCTTATAATATGTTCTGTGGTATATTTAGAATCAACGTTGCACCAGTGCGAAGCCGGGGCTAGCTGCTAGTATTACAGTTACATTGACAATATAGTACCTAAAGAAATAAGAAAAATGCTGTTGTATATTTAGTATCAGCATGGCACCCGTGCGAAGCCTGGCGGGTCGCTAGTTTTTTACTAGACCATGTATTTTAAGTTAGTCACGGTAATAATCTACGACAACATCACATACATTACTCTGATCCCAATGTAAGTAGCTAAAGCACTTGTGTTGTGGAAAATCAGAAGTAACGACGGTACCACAAACACCCAGACCCAAGACAACATAGAACACTGACTGAACTGAACACATTGACTCGGCCGGGAATCGAACCCGGGACCTCGGCGTGGCGTACTCATGAAAACCGGTATACACACCACTCGACCATGGAGGTCGTCATGTTATTTGACATTAAAACCGGGTGAAACTGCGAGATATAGATATAGAGTTCGTCTGATTGCACGCGGTTATCTCAGGAACTACTGGTCCGATTTAGATATACTTTTAAGTGTTAGATAGCCCATTCATTGAGGAAGGCTATAGGCTATACTAACTTGATATGTTCAATTGAAACAGGGTATCAGTGTATGTTTTAAAGACGGTATATTATACCTATTGAAAGCTTCCATTGAGTAGGCTACGTTAACAGAAAATAAGTTTTGATGTAATTTGATTGAGCTGAGATGACCCAGTGGTTAGAACGCGTGCATCTTAACCGATGATTGCGGGTTCAAATCCAGGCGAGCACTGCTGATTCATGTGCTTAATTTGTCTTTATAATTCGTCTCGTGAAAACCTGCATGTGTCAAATTACATAGAAATTTTGTGCCATGTGTATTCTACCAACCCGCATTGGAGCAGCGTGGTGGAATATGTTCCAAACCTTCTCTTCAAAGGAGAAGAGGCCTTAGCCCAGCAGTGGGAAATTTACGGGCTGTTGTTGAGACAAATCCGATGGCACTAAGATAAACTGACAGTTTTTGAACAGCACCGTACTATCCACTGTGTGTCTGTGAATATCTTGGGGGAAGAATCTAATAACTTCTCATTGGTCCCTGGCTTTGAACCTTGGACCTCTAGATCTTCTAAGCTTGGGTATACTTAAAAAGCTGGCAACGAGTGGTAAATGGATGGTCCCAACGACCCAAACGCATAAAGATCTACTAAAGAAATTATATAAGGGAATAAATATCACTATATATCTTTGCATACAAAACCAAAAAAGATTCGTCAATAGCCAATGATTTAGTTGTAAAAAGTCGTAAAATTGATCATGACATCTTAGCCGCTTGTCGTTTTCACTCCTAGTACAATCCTAAAGCTTAATTCGAAGTGAATAGTAATATTAGTTATTCCATAAAATCACTAACTTAAAAAAAATGTATTATATCATAATAATAAAAAATCTTCATTAATATAAGTACCAAGTTTTATCTAACAAACAAACACACAATTTTTTTTGTTATAATTATAATAAATATATTTTTTTTGTTCTAATGATAGAGATTCAACCCTGAAACGCACACAAAGGAAGCCAGACGCACGCACACTAACACGAATTCGTCACAAAGCGCGACGTTCTACGTTATACATGATGTTACATTAAATTCTTATTCGATTCTTATAAGACTCTTACTTCACTTATTGGATATTTTTAATTATGACAACACTAGTTTCTCTCAAAAAATAAAAATCAAAATATACTTGATTCAAGTGGGCTTTTACAAGCACTTTTGAATCGTTATTTAACAACTATTTTAAGTGTCACCGGGTTGAAATGTAGATTCTACCGAGAACCAGCAAGATAGTCAGTAGTTACTCTTTTTGAATATTTTAATATACAGTCATGTTAGTTAATTAATCTATTTGACCCACTCATTTAATATATTGATATAATATATACATTATAACTCTTTACATTAACTTAAAAAAATAGCTTATACATAAAATTCGTCAAAATAGTAGTATATATAATACTAAGAACTAAAAATTTAATTATATTTAAAAATGACAACAATTTAAACTTATATTAAACGGTCGTAATAATACAACGTGATCCATATTTTAAAGAGCAAGCTGTATAAGGAATTAACACAAGTAAACGTGTCTTTACACGTCTGCCCCACTCACACAAGTATAAATGTGTAGGCGCACACACACATATAAACAAAATCCGAGTCTGAACGTCACGAAAGGAACACATACAAAGATATCCAACGCACACTATGAAAAAAAGTTCGTCGACCGAACGTGCGGTTTTTGCGATGTACCGAGATTCGAAATTCGAACGCGAAGTTCATAAAAATAATAACCTTTATACCTTTATAGATAAGGTTTAAATATTTTAAGCGCGAATTTCATTTCCTTGTAGAAATTTTTAACTCTTATCTCTTTGTATTAAGGTTGAAAATATTTAAAGGAATTTTATAAGTCAGCTTAAATCGATTTAAGTGCAAGGTAAATTGTGCTTTAATTTAAGTACTTTAAGGTTTATTTTCCATTGTATGTAGAGACATGTGCAAATGTCAATTATTGTCATGTTAAGGAAGCTCTTTATGAGGCGATTTCTGTGTTTTTTTTTAAACTTAAAAACTTTTTGGTGAAATTTCGTATTCAGATGTTATTCACAGATTAAATATTAACCATCAAGAATCCGACTAATATCTAAAGGGCTTAAGTCGTGGCTTAAATTTAATGTTTTAAAATAAAATAAGCTTTTACAAATAAAGGTTAGAAGTATGCAGTTATCTTAAAACACAAAAGTTACTGTATTCGCTAAAATTAAATAAAATATATGTATAATATACACATATTATATGTACGATTATATCTTTTAAACTACAGTGTAGAGTAATTTGAGAAAATTTGTATGTTAAGTGGCGCCCCGGCCTCGCACGGATGCAATACTGATACTAAATATACTACAAAAGTTTATTTACGACATCACATTAGTAACTAAAATTATCAGTGTTTCTTTACTGTATTGTCCATGTATTATATACAAAAACCTTCCTCTCGAATTACTCTATCTATTAAAAAAACCGCATCAAAATCCGTTGCATAATTTTAAAGATCCAATACATATGCGTTCAGTAGTTTTTTCGTGAAAGAGTAACATACATACACGTCACAAACTTTCGCATTTATAATATTAGGAGGATAAGAATAATTATTGCTCAATTTGAGAATGAAACGATCGCCTCAGTTATGATAACTCTTGTAAACAATTAAAGGCAAAATCAAAATATACTTTATTCAAGTAGGCTTTTACAAGCACTTTTGAATCGTCATTTCACAATTAAGTGAAGCTACCACCGGTTCGGAAAGTAGATTCTACCGAGAAGAACCGGCAAGAAAATCAGTAGTTACTCTTTTTCATCATTTAAAAAATACAAAGTCAAGTTAGTTAAATAAAATTATTTATATATAATTAAAACTCTATACATAATCAAGCAGCCGGTTTTACTCGGGTTAGGGTTTTTTCTCTTCTGAACCAGTGTTAGTTTATGTTAAATGGATCACCTGAATCTGGGTCCATCATAGATTGCCTATATCTTATAATTTATTTATTTTTTATTTATTTATTTATTTAGACACACCAACAGCATAACATATACAGCATTCACAATAAAATCTTAAACATCTAAGTCTTAAATACTAATAAGTATGCCACTTAGAGGCGTGTACAACATGCAAAAAAAAAAAAATCGATTTTGTATACAGATCTATATTTATAATTTGAATCTAATGTGGATTTTAGTTATATAATAAACAATAGGAAAAAACACTTATTTTACGCATCTAATCAGGAATCTTTTCCATCAAAAGTGCACGAAACTGGCTGAGTCCAAGGGAGAAAATATCTCTAGGTTCGTTTGTGAGCCATATATTAAATGTGGTACACATGCGAGGTATCGGCGATCCTTTACCAAACACAGTAGTACGAAAGGGTGGTTGAAACGTAGAAATTGGATGTCGGGGAATCTTATATGGTATCCTAAATTTAAAAAGTTCAAGAAGCTGAGGGCAGTTAATGAGATTATTGAAAATTTTATACATGAATATAAGGTCCAATAATACTCTACGTTTATTTAAGGAAGACATTTTAAAATGCTTTAATTTTTCGTTGTAAGATAGGTTTTTCTTTCCGATTTTTTCAAAATATGATAGATGCCATAAAAATCGTTTTTGGACTCTTTCTATTCTTAGTGTGTGAGTAGCATAGTGGGGCCTCCATACAACAGGACAATATTCTAATAGGCTGCGAACTAAAGCGTTATACAACGTTATACGTGTCTGTGATCGTTTAAATATTTTGCTATTTCTGATGATAAAACCTAACATCCTAGATGAACGCTTAACAATGTTATCTATATGAGGTACAAAAGTTAATTTTCTGTCCACTATTATTCCCAGGTCCTTAATTTTGTCTACTTCTTGAAGTGTCTTACCATCGATAAAGTATTCCGACGCAATTGACCGATTTTTGCGTGTAAATTTTATAAAGAAGCATTTATCTACATTTAGTTCCATTCCATTAGCTTGACACCAATTACATAATCTATCCAAATCGTACTGCATCATGAGGATATCGGCTTCAGTTTTTATAGTTCGTGCAATTTTCAAATCATCGGCGAACAAATAAGGCGTTGATGAAACAAAGTTATTAGGTAAATCATTGATATAAATATTAAAAAGGATTGGCCCCAAATGGGATCCTTGTGGGATTCCCGAGGTAACATTAAAAAGCTCCGAATTGTAGCCCTTTACAACTACGAAGAAAAACCTATCAGTCAGATAAGAGCGAATCCAATTTCTAAAGTTTCCTATAAAGCCGTATGCAGCTAATTTCTCAATGAGAGGTAGGTGGGGAACCTTGTCAAAGGCCTTGCTGAAATCAGTGTAAATAAATAATAACATATTATGAATATATATGTATGAATGAGCTGAGATGGTTCAGTGGTTGGAACGCGTGCATCTTAACCGATGATTGCGGGTTCAAACCCAGACAAGCACCGCTGATACATGTGCTTAATTTGTCTTTATAATTCATCTCGTGCTCAGCGGTGAAGGAATACATCGTGAGGAAACCTGCATGTGACAAATTTCATAGAAATTCTGCCACATGTGTATTCCACCAACTCGCATTGGAACAGCGTGGTGGAATATGTTCCAAACCTTCTCCTCTAAGGGAGAGGAGGCCTTTAGCCCAGCAGTGGGAATTTACAGGCTGTTGTTGTTGCTGTTGTTGAATTGAACTGTTTCCCAACTTTCGGTCATTTATAACTTAATCACAAAAACACACCATTCTTTGACTTATGTTAAACAAGATACCCGTCCCGGCTTCGCACGGGTGGACAAATGTCTACTTTTATACTTTTACCTTTTATTTAAAAAAAATTTGTTGCTTTTTTCAGCTATGTTTAACAATTGATGATAAAAATTATTAAAAAAGGAGTGGAGTTAATACCTGTTGACCACTGGGCCATCTCAGCTCGTTCGTTCAATTCACTAACTAAATATATGAATAAGCTCTTTTGTGAGGAAATTATAATCTCTGCTAAAATTATTAGTTTATTTTGTTTTGCAATCGATAATATGAAAAATTACTGAACCGATTTTAATGATTCATTTGAAAAGTAATTTATCCAGGATTAATCTATACCAATTTTATAAATGGAAAAGTAAATCTGTATGTCTGTCTTTCGCACTTTCACGACCGAACCGATGAAACGATTTTGATGAAATTTTGTGTTAAGCAAATTTGAAGTACAAGGAAGGATAGGCTACTTTTTTGCCTAACTTGACAACTAACTAGTATAGTATATTACTATAGTTACTATAATTACATTTCAAAACTGCGTAATTCACATGCAAGCACAGTCACAAATTGTACTTAGCTTCTAATCGCTTATGAACGGTAAATTTTTTACGTTAAAATAAGTTTATGCTTAGGGGAATCGGAAGTGTAATTATGGGGAGAAAGTAGCTCACCATTGGTGGAACCACCCCACCTACTAACCAATGGGGTGTACATTACTTACATTATAAAACTCCAACTCGGAAATTTGTTTAACAATGGATGACGTTTTTAAATGGATAATAAATGCAACGGGGGTCTATATAACACCAGTGGTTCAGTGGTTCAGTTCAGTCACTCAATATTCGATTCACGTATCCAAAATACGTGAATCGAATATCAAAATAAACTTTATTCAAGTAGACTTTTACAAATTTGAATCGTCTTTTTACAATTAAGTGGAGCTATCACCGGTTCGGAAAGTAGATTCTACCGAGAAGAACCGGCAAGACATTCAGTAGTTACTCTTTTTTAAGATTTATAAACTACAAAGTCATGTTAGTTAAATACAATTATTTAAATTAATATATCCTGCTTGGATGTTAACATTCGTTAGGTCACATTTGGGAATTATTAATTTTTTATTTTAATTATTTATGTGTATAATTTTGTCAATGATTTGAATGAAAAGCTATCTTTATAGAAGATATTTATGACAGTTTATGGAAGTTGTCTTTTGGTAGTATATAGGTCGGCAGCCTACCCATAGTTTTTAGCACTATCTATACATATAACAAAATTGGAGTGTCTGTTTGTAATATTACAATAGTCCTATAATGTTGTCTTAAATTTTCGCGATTATTACACATTTAAATAGTCATACAATAGTCCTTTTATACTAAATGCATAAAACTAACTTTTGTCAGTCTGTCTGTCTGTTTGTTCTGGCTAATCTCTGGAACAGCTGGACCGATTTTGAAGGGACTTTCACTGGCAGATTACTGATATAATAAGGAGTAACTCAGGCTACAGTAATTTTGTTTTTGTTAAATTTAAACGCGCACAAGGTCCATCCATGCATCGTCTATAAGGCCAGATACTAAACAGAGTCTGTTATATAGTCTTTTATAACGTTTAGTTTTGCCCTACGACTTTCGCGTTCGTTATCAGGTATAAAGCATAATAAGCATCCTACGGGCTTTACTTGAAATACAAGTTTGCTTAGCACCAATATTTCATACTCATCTGACCTTGATATATTTTGGACAATTCACACAATATATTTACAAATAACAGCCTATGTGCTCTTTAGATGTATAAGCTATATTATTGTAAAGTTTCATCAAAATCCGTTCAGTAGTTTCGCGTGAAAGTGTAACAAACTTTTAACTTTGTTTTTATCATATTAGTTAAAGTTTTCGTACGGTGTCCTTCCTAGGAGTTCGAATTTTCTTCATAGCAAATTTCATCAAATTCGATTCAGCAGTTTGGTCGTGAAAGTGAGACAGATAGACAGAGTTACCTTTACATCTATAATATTAGTATATATTCTATCTATAATATGTATTTGTTTATGGAATAGGTTGGCGGACGAGCATATGGGCCACCTGATGGTAAGTGTACACCATCACCTATACACAATGACGCAGTAAGAAATATTAACTATTCCTTACATCGTTAACCAACCTTGGGAACTAAGATGTTATATGCCTTGTGCCTGTAATTCCACTGACTCACTTACCCTTCAAATCGGAACACAACAATACTACGTACTGTTATTTGGTGGTAGAATAACTGATGAGTGGGTAGTACCTACCCAGGCGGGTTTGCACAGAGAAACTTGATACAAAATATTGTAAACATATTAATATTTTGAGATAGAGCTTATTATGTCAACGACGTCGGAGAGATCACTATCATTTTGGTTATCTATAGGATTTTTTTTACATATATGATATAACGATACGAACGACCGAGATACTATGTCTATGAATAATTAGTTTTTTGTGACAATATGTTTTTATTTTCAACATATATAAACTTAAAAACCAAAACGTCATCTGAATACAAAATTCGAACTGAATCGTGAGAAACGCTTCTGAGATACGCGAAATAGTTTTAATATATTATACAATATATACTCTATACAATGATATTCTAATAAACAGATATGTTATATCCATACTAAACAACAGAAAAAAGTGTGCCGCGCCGGGGACCGTTTATTTTACATTTCGTTACAAGTAAAAAGGATAGCTTGATAAAAACAATAAGTAAAAGGGATAACTAGATGTTATAATTACGCATAACGTATTACTGCGTAATTATCATGTATTATAACGTATTACTACGTAAAACGACTAAAGGCAAACGTCCCAATTAGGACGTTTTCTAGTCTTCACTTTTTGCGCGTTAATAACATATCTGTTTACTACAACATCATTGACTCTGTATATATAGTTTATTTTATATGTAGTCAGTACTGTACTTTAGATGATCAGTGGTTACCACCGCCCACAGTCTTTGGTGTTGCGAATTTCTGTTTTTTTAATTATAATATTATTGACTTGGTGGTAGGGCTTTGTGCTAGCCCGTCTGGGTAGGTACCACCCACTCATCAGTTATTCTTCCGCCAAATAACGGTACGCAGTATTGTTGTGTTCCGGTCTGAAGGGTGAGTGAATCTGTAACTACAGGCACATGTCTCTTACATGACATCTTAGTTCCCAAGGTTGGTGGCACATTGACGATGTAAGGAATAGTTAATATTTCTTACAGCGTCACTGTCTATGGGTGATGGTGACCACTTACCATCAGGTGGCCCATATGCTCGTACGCCATCTTATACCATAAAAAAATATAATATATCATACATCACACTGATTACTCTGATCCCAATGTAAGTAGCTAAAGAACTTGTGTTATGGAAAATAAGATCCCAATAAGATTAAGACTCATGATTGATCTGAGCCAAAAACTATCTATATTAATAGTATAAATGTGAAAGTATCTCTGTCTGTCTGTTTGTCGCTATGTCCAACCTTGGACTCCAAGAAAGGACATAGCTACATTTTTGCCTAACACATGATAATTAATGAATGCGAAGCCACAGGCGACAACTTGTATAGATTTCGGAATATTTACCATGTTTTGGAAATTTCATTGTTTTATTTTTGTTCGGTGGAGCTCGATATTTCGACATTATCTACGAATGTCTTGTTCACCAGACTTATATATAGGTAAATACGGGTAAATATCCCTAAATCGATAACATTGATAATAAAAATAACCATGTTAATTTAAAATCTTATATAACTCGTATAGAATATCATAATCACATAGTATAAAACAAAGTCGCTTACTGTCTGTCCCTGTGTATACTTAGATCTTTGAAATTAAACGGATTTTGATGCGGTTTCTTTCAATAAATAGAATGATTCGAGAGGAAGGTTTTTGTATGTAATAACTTGACGATAAAATAAGGAAAATGATAATTTTAGATGTTTCTAATGTGATGTCGCTAGTATACTAATACAACAACAACAACAGCCTGTAAATTCCCACTGCTGTTCTAAAGGCCTCCCCTGCCTTTGAGGAGAAGGTTTGAACAAAGATATAGAAGAAGAACATTTTCCACCACGCTGTTCCAATGCGGGTTGGAATACACAAGTGGCAGATTTGTATGAAATTTGTCACATGCAGGTTTCCTCACGATGTTTTCCTTCACCGCTGAGCACGAGATGAATTATAAAGCACATGAATCAGTGGTGCTTGCCTGGGTTCGAACCCGCAATCATCGGTTAATATGCACGCGTTCTAACCACCGGGCCATCTCGACTCCCATCTCGAATACTAATACTACTAGAAATATTTGTATTGTAGGCTTTTGGATAATGATTACCTACAAAGAAACCTATGGGGGAGTGTGAAAATAAAATGCAAGCGAAGCCGAGAGCGACAGCTAGCTTATAATAAATATAGTCATTTATATTTAATATATGATAGACTGTAGTAATACGAATTACACATATACTGCTACACATTTTTATTATACATTATTTATTATAGGTTATGTATATATTATTTCAAAAATATATATATGTTAGTGTGGGTCACGTCTCCCAAGAAGACGACAAGAATGATTTCCAGCGAAGATCTACTGATGTTTAGTATAACATATAAAACGCCAAAATGTTTAATATAAAATGTAAAAAAAGGCACGGGCACTGCGAGCCTGTGGATGTAGTAAATTAAATAAAATAAAAAATATATATATATATGATACACTAGTAACAGCTCAATACGAATGCAAACTCATTACTGTCTCTTCCACAGTAGGATAAAATCCAGGTCCTACAACCCTCAGTTTCAATGAAAAAATACAACTAAAAAAAACGCACACACACATTCAAAGGACCAACACGCGTAACGCTTTTTATACACACATATAACTATCGTCCGTTAGTGTTTTAGGACGGGAGCACATAGTACGAAAACGCAAGGAAATAAATTAAACTTATGGTAGAAGATTTTGTTTTGTTAATTGTATATTTATATGTATGTATATGTTTGTATGACAAAAGTTAAGATGTAAGATAACCAAAACACTCTTATAATTACAATTAATTCGAAAAAAAACACATTTCTTTTTTTACTTCAATCGATCCCTATTCAATGTATTTTGTTATTCAGCTGATGATAAGGTCACAAATAACAGTAATCACTATTTGTTTTGTTTCGGTTTGAAGTGTGAGTGAGCCAGTGTAACTGCAGGCACAAGGGACATATCATCTTAGTTCCCAAGGTTGGTGGCGCATTGACGATGTAAGGGATAGTTAATATTTCTTACAGCGTCATTGTCTATGGGTGATGGTGACCACTTACCATCAGGTGGCCCATATGCTCGTCCACTAATCTATACCAAAGAAGAAAAAAAGACTAATAACTATGATAAGACAACAGAAGGGTATCCACTTAGTAAGACTAACAGAAAGTGACACACGACACACACATACCTATTTCAATTGAAGGACTAAATATATATGAAGCCTAGATATACATATAAGTATGATTCTATTGAGCTGAGATGGCCCAGTGGTTAGAACGCGTGCATCTAAACCGATGATTGTGGCTACAAGCCCAGGCAAGCACCACTATACATATATATATATGTGCTTCATTTGTGTTTATAATTCATTTCGTGCTCGGCGGTGCAGGAAAACATCGTGAGGAAACCTGCATGTGTCTAATTTCATTGACATTCTGCCACATGTGCATTCCACCAACCCGCATTGGAACAGCGTGGTGGAATGTATTCCTAAATCCTCTCCTTAATGGAAGAGGCCTTATCCCAGCAATGGGAAATTTAGAGGCTGTTATATTACTTTTATTATGTTCCTATTTGCTAATCGCTCAGCTATATTGTGATTACACAGAGTTCCTTATTGATATATCTTTATTTATAATTCAACATTGCCACTCGAGTACTTAAATCTACTTTAACTCCCAAAGTTCCGATGACCAATCCAAACTTCAAAACGCCATTTTTTGAATCTATCTGACCAATGACAACGCGTCGATTCAAGGTCAGAATTGTTTACACCGGAAATTTTGAAACGATACAGTTGCACTGGCTTACTCCCCTTCAAACCGCAAGCAATACTGAGTATATAACAGTACGCACTCAGGGCACAGAGCCTACCACCAAGTAATCTACCACCAATGTCGTGTATAACTGTTTTGTATATAAATTCATTTTTTAATTGTATCAGTAATCTTCCATAATTTGTCTGTGTTTCAACTGTTATCAAAAAAAATCAAAATAAACTTTATTCAAGTGAGCTTTTCCAAGCACTTTTGAATCGTCATTTAACAATTAGGTGAAGCTACCACCGGTTCGGAAAGTAAGAAGTTCAGAAAGAATCTACCGAGAAGAAGCGCCAACAAACTCAGTAGTTACTCTTTTTCAACATTTAAAAAATAAAATCATATTAGTTAAATACAATTATATGTGTATGTAATGTATCCTGCCTGGAAGTCAGCAGGTATTCATTCCAAGCTTTTTTTTAATCTTCAAAATCTTGTATAGAATAATATGCCTTTTTTACCAATGTATTTTTATTAACAATTTGAATTTATGAAACGGTAAAGTTAAAAATGTCTGCGGAATTTTATTATACAAACGGCGAGACGCGATAGACTGGTGGTCACATCAATTATAAAGATTCAGGTCCTGGTAACATCACGGAATTATCATCAATATCGAAGCGAACAACCAGTTTCCTTTCTGTTTTCCTTGGGGTATATGTGTTATGTACGGTCAAAGTAAGAAAACCTTCGTCAGTTTCCAAATTCATTCCTTTATCAAGTCCTAATCTCTTAGTACCTATTGAATCTAAACATCGAATCATTGCGACGCAATAGGCCACTCTCGATCGGTAAAGCAGATTAACGCCCATACTAAGCACACGAAAATAGATCTTAAAGTTACTAACCTCTTCTTACCCCGATGTACATTAATATACATTACAAAAAAAATATAAACAAAATTGTATTAAATATACAATAAATAGATTGAAAGGCATATTTTTTATATATAGTTAAGTTATAAAAGTCAAAGAAAAAAATTTTTTTTGAAGATGTATACTTTTTTTTTTATATCAAAGTGTTATGTAAACTCGGCCTTAAACTCACACAAGCGTAGCATGCGCGTGCGCAAGTATGGGTGAATGATTCAGCGCAGACAGGCCGGGCCGGTCCGGCTACTGCGTTACGCGCGCGCGTTTACATTTATCGACGACACGATTTTATGTTCGTTTAGTTAATATTTTAGTTAAGTTATAATTTAAACTATAAATATACTGCTTATATGTTTGTGTACCATATAAGCGGGTGGGCATTTATTTTAATTTAATTAAAAAAATCATTAATAGACAAAGTAGTGTATTATTCCATTCAATATACTATTAAGCAAAGTTAAGATTTACTTTTATAGAGTCATAAAACATTAAAGTCAATTTAATGTGACATTTAGAAATTGTAATTTTTTAAAATATATTTAATATTAATCTCCTGTCCGTGCTTATGTAACTAATTTCTTCCTAAGCGCTTGAAACGATTTAAATTCTTTTTTTGTGTATTTTCGAGTCCCTAGATCCAGAGGGTATCCAGAGGGTATATATATATATATATATATATATATATATATATATATATATATATATATATATACTGTATAATGGTGGCGCTGCGATCGGTAAGTTACATTCACACTTCGCCTGGATAAAGTCAGGTTGAACGACTCAGCTTTTTATATATATGTAAGTATATATATCTGTATTTGTGTATGCAATTGAACTCCTTAATAGCTTGATCGTTTTTGATGATTTTTTAGTTCATGTAGTAGATAGCTTAGATGACGAACCCAGTAGGTGCTACGTTCACGTTTATTGATTTTTTTTCAAAACAATTATTATTATTATTGATTTAAATAAATGGCATTTAACATTTCAGCCGTCAAATCCGAACAGACATTTTGTCTTCAAATTAAAGTTATAGAGGAGTTATACAGGAAAGAAATTTACAAGATTTGTGTACTAATTAAAATTTATGTGTATATATGTGTGAATCTGTGAAAATGAATTAATAGATTTGTGATAATCAAATCCTCAATTTTTTGTTAACAACTAGGAAAGAGTACAAGGTTATGTGTGTGTAAGTTTGTATGTGTGTGCTACAAAATGTTACTAAATTATAAATGAAAATAATTCTTACTCACTTTTCCATCCATAATTATTGTTTTCGTTATTTATCTCGTATCTGTAAAAGAAAAAAACATTTATTAAAATAATATATCAGTTAAAAATAATCTTTTTAATAAAAACCGTCATTAAACTATTAATAGTACTATTAATATCTTTATGATAGAATAATATAGTAGTATTTGCTCATTAATAGTACTCTAGGATTAAATATGAAAAATCTTATCAAAGAAAGAACGTATTGTGTTTTTTTTTTTAAATATATGACGTAATCATGTTATCCCTAATTTAAATATATACTTGGTGGTAGGGCTTTGTGCAAGTCTGGGTAGGCACCACCCACTCATCAGATATTCTATCGCCAAATAACAGTACTCAGTATTGTTGTGTTCCGGTTTGAAGGGTGAGTGAGCCAGTGTAACTATAGGCACAAGAGACATAACATCTTAGTTCCCAAGGTTGGTGGCACATTGACGATGTAAGGAATAGTTAATATTTCTTACAGCTTCATTGTTTATGGGTGATGGTGACCACTTACCATCAGGCGGCCCATATGCTCGTTCGCCAACCGATGCCATAAAAAAATTTAAAGCCCGCCCTTTTTTGCTATATATATATTATTCAGTAAATATGGCAAATGTAAACTGGTTTAATTTGAAAGGGTGCATTTTAAGAATTGATTTTGAATGCACTCAAAACACAATGACTTATTTTTTAGTGGGAATAACTTTGTCAAAGAAATTTCATAACGCCATTCGCTACTGTTAAAAGGTCGTATGTAACAATGAAATTATATTTTAAATCTGCTTATGTTCACGTCACCGTATTTATTGTTTATATGATAAAGAGTGACTGAGTTACTTGTCAGTTATTCTTAGTAGAATCTACATTCTGAACCGGTTGCAGCCTCACATTTAATACAATCTTGTAATAACGATTTCTAAGTGCTTTTAAGAGGTTGAATAAAATAAATATATGTTATTTACTATCAAGGCAACAGACTATACTATTAAAACAACAAATTATAGAGATTATGTTTATAATATTAAAAGCAAATAATTAGTATTGTTCTTTATTTTAAAGGACACTAGTTGTACTTACGACCATTTTAATTGGACAATTGAAAAACTTATATACGATAGCTTAATTCTTAACGCCCGTAAATGTTTTTTAGTGTTATATATAGGACTCTCTACTTTCCAATGATCATATGAAAAGAGAGCTTTTTAGTATTAAATGTTTATTAAACCAAAACGTTTTTTATTTTTGTAATAAAGGTTAGTATTCAGGCATGCGTTACTTAATGGTTAGTCGCTATTACGTGGTGAGTTATATTACTCATTCTTTACGACATCACTGCACAAGTATCCTTGGTAACTAAGGTATTATGTCCCTTGTGCCTGTAGTTACTTGGACGCATTCAGCTTTCAAACCGGAACATTCTAACACTAAGCAACAATAATGAGTATTGTTGCTTAGTGTTAGAATAGGCGATGGTCTGCTATCCAGACGTTTTTTCACAAAACCTTACTATGTAGTATGATATTAAATCATCAGTTAGCACTTTAATTAAGGAAAAAAATGTTTCCAAGTAAAACATAAAAATTCTAATCACTTAAGCAAGCAAGTGATTTCCACCACTGGAATATGTTCCAAACCTTCTCCTCAAATGGAGAGGAGGCCTTAGCCCAGCAGTGGGAAATTCACAGGCTATTGTTGTTTGTTGTTTTAAGCAAGCAAGTCTTAAATTATTAGATACAAAATTAAAGTTGCTAAGTACTTTCTTAGTCATCGATTATATAATAATCATCATTATGTAAAAACTTCATATTTCAAAATATAGATAAAACACAAAATATACAATCAACACAAAAAATATCGGACACGAAAACCGTGTGACCGTGGAAACGCGCCTCGGTTCACGAGGCAATGACACGGGGTCCGTATCCCGACTCGGCTCGGATCTAGATCTCACTGGATCGTAAACGCGTATTATACTTCATTTTTATACTCGTTGCTTGAAATACGAAACATACGAAAATCAAGATTAAAACTTTAAAGTTTAAACATGTATCTATATAATAATAATAAGTAACTTTATTCACCAATATTTTTAATTATTTACTTACTTGGTGGTAGGGCTTTGTGCAAGCCCGTCTGGGTAGGTACCCACTCATCAGTTATTCTACCGCCAAATAACAGTACTCAGTATTGTTGTGTTCCGGTTTGAAGGTTGAGTGAGCCAGTGTAACTACAGGCACAAGGGACATAACATCTTAGTTCCCGAGGTAGGTGGCACATTGACGATGTAAGGAATAGTTAGTATTTCTTACAGCGTCATTGTCTATGGGCAATGGTGACCACTTACCATCAGGTGGCTCATATGCTCGTCCGCCAATCTATAACATAAAAAAAAACCAAGAAGAAACAAAGACAAAATTAAAGTACAATATATATATATATATATATATATATATATATATACACTTGTATAATAAAATTGGTGTGTCTGTTCGTAATATTAAAATAACCGATTTTTTCTGTATGCATATGTATGTATACACGGTATGTATACCACTTTTTTCGATTTTTGTCTGTCTGTCTGTTCCAAGATCCAAGATCGAAAAGACAAGACGTTCACTGGCTGATAGCTGATGTATTAAGGAATAACTATTAGTAATTATATATTTGGTACTACTAAGATCTTTTTATTTTAAAATTATACACAAAATTTCAGTAAACTAAAGGCATATGTATAAACGGCGCATATAACAAAATAACATTGTTTTACAATTTTTGTCTGTCTGTTTCGGCTAATCTCTGGTACGGCTGAACCGATTTTGACGGAACTTTCACTGGCAGATAGGTGATACTTTTAATAATTATTATATATAAAATAATAATAAAATCACGCTGCAATGACCAAATACTGTCCTACTAAAGTACTGTAGCTTCCGTGCATGCCACCTCACATGTCACATCAGGACTTACTATCATCCTACACGACTTGATATCATAAAATCTGCTTAAATCAGAATTATTAAGTTATAGTAAAGTCTGCGAACGGTACAATAACTTTTCTTTAAATTCAAACACAAACGTAGGCACAGCTAGTATGTTATAATCAATGATACCTTTGGAAGCTCTTTGACGCTTGGCTCACAGCAGATCTGGCAGACATCGTCAAGAAAGTCACGTGAGGAAAACCGTTATACCGTCTCCGGGCGACCTTTACATCTATTTCACATTTTTATTATGCTATAGGTTGGGGGACGAGCTTATGGCCTACCTGGTAAATGGTCACAACCAGCCATGAAATGCGCTTTAAGAAACCAATGCTTGCAACCTTGGGAACTAAGATGTTATGTCCCTTGTGCCTGTAGTCACACTGGCTCACTGAACCTTCAAATCGGAACACAACAATACTAAGTACTGTTGTTTAGCCGTAGAATATCTGATGAGTGCGTAGTAAAGCACTACCCACCTTAAATAAAGTATATTTTGATTTTGATTTTATGACCGGTTTTGTTTTAATTTCATTTTAAACTGACGTCTGTTCGCACATTTTACTATTGTATTTTTTTTTTATTATACAGCCACAGTACCGCTCTCTACACGGCAAGTAACATTTCCCGCTCTCTAAAATTAATTATTTGTTAAATTGTAACAATTTAGTTTATTGCAATCAAGAATCCTTTTTAATTATATGCCCATCTGATAGCTCTTTAAAATGAGACTGTAATCGATTTTTTATGTGTAGCTATCGTCTCATAATCATTGGGCCAAAAATCGTCTAAGGCATTACACAGTATAAAACAAAGTCCCTTACCGCTGTCTGTCCCTATGTATGCTTAGATCTTTGAAATTACGCAACGGATTTTGATGCGATTTTTCTACTATTGATATGAGAATAAGGTTTCATAGCTAGAGTGATTCGAGAAGGTTTTTGTGCATAATACATGGACAGTATCGCAATGAAACAATATCTGTAGTATGTTTAGTATCAGCATTGTACACGTGCGAGGCCGGGCGGGTCACTAGTTAATATATAAGGTACATACTTAAGCAACTTCGTTTTTCTTTTGCAATACCGAACTTAAAAATACTTAACCTTTATATATAAATAATAATAATAAATAAATATGATACAACATCACATACATTACTCTGATCCCAATGTGAGTAGCTAAAGCACTTGTGTTATGGGAAATCAGAAGTAATGACGGTACCACTAACACCCAGACCCAAGACAACATAGAAAACTAATGAATTTTCTACATCGACTCGGCCGGGAATCGAACCCGGGACCTCGGAGTGGCGTACCCATGAAAACCGGTGTATACAACACTCGACCACGGAGGTCGTCGTATGAAACTTATTCTACGAGATGGAAGCTTTCTGGAGAAGGTAAATATATATACTGGCAACACTGCATATTTAAACACAGATACAACATAACCCTCCTAATATAATCTGTACATATAATAAAATTGGAGTCTGATTGTAATATTAAAATAGCCCTTTTATGCTCAATGCATATGTATGTATACACGGTACATATACCAGAATAATATTTTTTACAATTTTGTCTATCTGTCTGTCTGTTCCGGCTAATCTCTGGAACGGCTGGACTGATTTTGACGGAACCTTCACTGGCAGATAACTAGTATAATAGGGAGTAACTTAGGCTACAATATTTTTTTTTTTGTTAAATTAAAACGCGTACAAGATCGCGGGCACAGCTAGTAAAGTAACATTTACAAAGACCTATTAAAATCAATCATTGAAATGGCAAATAAAAAAATCTTTGCTTTGATAATTCAGCTATTTAACGCTAGATGGCGTTACTTGTGCCTGAAAAATTGTTGTAGGTTGAATAAGAATGCAATACAATATTCAATAATGCTTAAAACTGCAAAAATAATATCATTAGATGTCTTTAACAATGTATACAGAATGAATTTGCTATGGATTTAATCTAATTTAATTTTTTGATGCAATTTCTGGAATATTCTTATATATGCATTCTTATCAAGCTTGTGACGAATTAATTTAATATATTTTTAAATATATACAATATGCTTTAATGGTTAGTCAAATTTAAATAACTAACACTTTCTAAACTTTATACTAACTTTATATAAATATGTAGTTTAAGTGCGTCCATTTTGTAATTGTCTTTTTTTTTCGAAACTGTCAAATTTCCCGCCCAAAAATTATTTTAATTTTATAACTGGAATATATTATTCTGTACTTTAATCTTTATGTTAGGAACTATACATGTATATATATTAATACTATTTAGGTGAAAATTATGAACGCTTTAAATTAAAGAACTAAAAGTTTTTTTTTTTTAATTTCAATGTTGTCAACGGTTAACCGCTAACTTCACACTGTAGAAATATGTAATGAACAATGTCGTACAGACTGTCAACTGTCAAGTATAAGTTGCCGTTCCTGTGGCAGCACCCGCTACACCCTCTGTCTTGCCACTTTTTTGTTTATTTTACCAATATCTCCCTAGAAAATAATTCTGTACGTCTCATTTTTAATAGATTCTGGGTAAGTTTTCTTAATAAGGGTAAATAAAACAAATAAGATATAAATAAACAAAAAAAATTAGTACATGTTTTTGCCACACGCCAACTTACACTTGACGCGCTATACTATTCTTAGCTACGTGTCACAGATAATATACAAAATTAAATAATTGCATTTAACTAAGATGACTTTGAATTTTTCAAATGTTAAAAAAGAGTAACTACTGTGTTTCTTGCCGGTTCTTCTCGGTAGAATATACTTTACGAACCGGTGGTAGTTTCACTTGATTGTAAAATGACGATTCAAAAGTGCTTGTAAAAGCCCACTTGAATAAAGTTTATTTTTTTTAAAGTTTATTTTTATTTTAAGTTTTTTATCCAAATAAAAAAATACGAATTAATGAAATTTAAAAGTCAGTTGTGAAAACAACTATAGCCTTTTCCAAATTAAAAAATTAAATATATGTCATCGAATTGACGCTATATATTTAGTCGAGAGATTATAATCTATGATATATGATAAATATGAGACAACATCACATACATTACTCTGATCCCAATGTAAGTAGCTGAAGCACTTGTGTTATGGAAAATCAGAAGTAACAACCACAAACACCCAGACCCAAGACAACTTAGAAATTTAGTGAACATTTCCTACATTGATTGCACCGGGAATCAAACCCAGGACCTTGGAGTTGCGTACCCATGAAAACCGATGTACACACTACTTGACCACGGATGTCAATTATATTATATACTTAAGTGATTAAGTTAAATAGTGTTGTATTACAAATAAAGATATATTTATCAAGAACTGTTATATAGCTGAGTTATAGCATAGTATATGTATATCTAAGGTTTAATATAAAAAGTACAACAACAACAGCCTGTAAATTCCCACTGCTGGGCTAAAGGCTTCCTCTCCCTTTGATGAGAAGGTTTGGAACATATTCCACCACGCTGTTCCAACGCGGGTTGGTGGAATACACATGTGGCAGAATTTCTATGAAATTTGTCACATGCAGGTTTCCTCACGATGTTTTCCTTCACCGCTGAGCACGAGATGAATTATAAAGACAAATTAAGCACTTGAATCAGCGGTGCCTGCCTGGGTTTGGACCCGCAATCATCGGTTAAGATGCACGCGTTCTAACCACTGGGCAATCTCGACTCATATATAAAGTACGCGTAAAGTAAATGCAGCTCGAAATTGATGAGTAATAATAACTGACCTCGCTCAACGTACTATTTGTTACGCCAGAGATTATTTATATAACTATACAAATGAACGCAAGCAAGCTGTTTTTTTATTGTTTTATTATATATACATATATATGTTTATATTATAATAGGCAGGCTACCTGGTTAAGGACTGATTTATTAACCGACTTCAAAAAAAGTATATTTGAAGTTGATTTCATTTGATAGTTTTGTAATACCTACAAATATTGAAAAAGAGTAACTACTGAGTTTGTTCTACGTATATTAGATACACAGGAAATAACGATTCAAAAGTGCTTGTAATGGCCCACTTTAGTGAGGTATATTTTGTTGTTAGAACGCGTGCATCTTAACCGATGATTGCGGGTTCAAACCCAAGCAAGCACCACTATATATACGTGCTTAATTTGTGTTTATAATTCATCTCGTGCTCGGCGGTGAAGGAAAACATCGTGAGGAAACCTGCACGTGATGAAATGAGTGATAAAGACAAAGCCTATCAGTGGAACATATACTGTATGTTACTTACATAATGACCAATGTTTATAAATAATAATTAATATAATATTATTGAGCCGAAATGGCCCAGTGGTTAGAACGCGTGAACCTTAACCGATTATTTCGGGTTCAAGCCCAGGCAATAGGTTAAAATCTTGTTAATACTTGGTCACATTCAAGCTAAGGCGTATAATAAAATATCAAGTAATAAACTTCGGCTACCTTGCTCGAGATGCTCTGAAAGTTTAACCAATAGAAACAATGTACATAACGGTAACTTTGGGCAAGTGGTACCATTTCAGAATGTTTCTTAATTGAACGGTAATCTCAATAGATACTCGATTTCGCCGATGATTAGTGAAGTAACAGTTACTAAGATAGTATTATACCTTTTAAGGACATTTTTGAAGGTCAATTAACCATGCTGTTCATCATCCCAATTTTACTTGGGGTCGGTGCAGCATGTCTTCTTCCATACTTGGAATAGGTTGGCGGACCAGCATTTAGGCCACCTGATGGTAAGTGATCACCATCACCCATAGACAATGACGCTGTAAGAAATATTAAGTATTCCTTACATCGTCAATGTGCCACCAACCTTGGGAACTAAGATGTTATGTCCCTTGTGCCTGTAGTTACACTGGCTCACTCACCCTTCAGACCGGAACACAAAAATACTGAGTACTGTTGTTTGGCGGTAGAATAACTGGTGAGTGGGTGGTACCTATCCAGACGGGCCTGCACAAAGCCCTACCACTAAGTGCTTCCCGCCAAAATGTGAATGAATAAAATCATCTGTCAACTTGACGTAAGACGTTCGGAAAGTCGCACTAACTCTTCTAATAAATTATTTAATTTAAATGTTAACATCGTCAGATTTGAATAGTTACTCTTTTGATACTTATATATTGTATAGGAAATTAAATAGACAGAAATCATTATATTCTGCAAGAAAATCAACGAACGCTTCGTGTTTTTTTTATATATGAAATCGTTGCAAAAATTTAAATAAAAAAATATTTTTTTATTATAAAATTAAATATTTAAATAGAAAAAAGAAAAATGTTTACAGCTCAAAAAAAAAAAGTTCGCAGCTCAGTTTTAATTAAGATAATATATAAACTTTTTTTTCTCATCTCCACAGATCTAATATGTGTCATTACGGCGTACAATATATTTTATAAAATACTGTATAATATTATATATATTATACATTTGTTCGCAAGTAACTCAAAAAGTATTGAACGGATTTTGATGCGGTTTTCACTAACGGACGAAATAACGACGATTATAATTTATTATGATTTTGTGTAAAATGACTGTAATATGTGATATTTGTGTATGGTATATAAATATATGTTTATACTGTGTATCTATATAGAGCCACCTGATGGTAAGTGGTCACCGTCGGTCACAGATGATGGCACTTTAAGTAACATTAACCATTCTTTACATCAGCCTTGAGAACTAAAATGTTATGCTCTTTGTACCTCTGTTTACACTGGCTCACTTCTGTTTGGCAGTGGAATATCTGATGAATGGAAGGTTCCACAGAGAACCAAAGAAACGATGGATGGATTCTGTCAAAGATGATATGGTTAGAAAGAATGTTACTTGTGAGATGACGTCTGACAGAGAAGTATGGAAGGAGACACGCTGCAGCGACCCCAAATAAAATTAAGCTTAATACATACGCTAAAATGATTATTTATAGATGATAAAAAAGCGTGGAGTTAATACCTGTTGACTTCCATGCATGATATATTAATTTAAGTAATTGTATTTAACTAACATGACTTTGTATTTTCTTAATGTTAAAAAATAGTAACTACTATGTTTCATGCCGGTTCTTCTCGGTAGAATCTACTTTCCGAACCGGTGGTAGCTTCACTTAATTGTAAAATGACGATTCAAAAGTGCTTGTAAAAGCCCACTTGAATAAAGTTTATTTTGATTTGATTTGAATGTTATTTCATACATGAAAATTGAAATTATATATTATGTAAGCTAACCTCTATTTACATAAGAATTGTTGACATTAAGTCATTAAATATATATAAATAGTTACTGTATAACATTCGCGTCGAAACGCAATTATGATAAATCATTTGAGAATTATTATTATTATTTTTAAACCTCTACTAATATTAATAATGCGAATGTTTTTCTGTCTGTATGTTATTTCATTGGACTTTTCAAGGACGAACGTTCAAGGTAGCAAAAGTTTTTTTTTATTTTTTTTTCTATGCAAATGAGGTTGTATATAAGTTTAGAAGCGGACGAAGCCAGAGATTTTACTAGTACATCATACTGTAACTATTTTTTATAATAGATATTATAAATGTGAAAATCTATACATATAATAAAATTGGATTGTCTGTTTGTAATATTCAAATAATTAATTTTTAACTCAATGCGTATGTATCTACGCGTGTATGTATGTATATAGACGGTACATATACCAAAATAACATTGTTTTACATTTTTTGTCGGTCTGTCTGTCTGTCTGTTTGTTATGGGTAAACTCTGAAAGGGCTGGACCGATTTTGACGGGACTTTCACTGGCAGATAACTGATGTAATATGGAGTAACGTAGGCTTATATATGTTTGTTACACAATTGCACAAAAACGGCGATATCGATTTTAATGGAATTTGCAATAGAAATAGCACAAACTCTAATTAAAAACAGGTTAGACCCCTCTCCCTACAGCGGTATCTAGTAAGTACTATTTACGTACTTTTTTAATAATACTAGTAGGTTTAAAAATCTGCCACGTGATGGTAAGTCACCAAGATTTTGATTTTGATTTCAAACGGGTATGACATTAGGAAGTATCGCTGCTTAGAAGTAGAACATAATACTAAAAGTTCATAACTTTAAATATATTTGTAAAAATCAAATCGTCATATAAATTTTAATATATTTTTTTTATGATATAGGTTGGAAGACGAACATATGGGCCACCTGATGGTAAGTGGTCACTATCACCATAGACAATGACGCTGTAAGAAATATAACAATTCCTTACATCGTCAATGTTCCACCAACCTTGGGAACTAAGATGCTATGTCCCTTGTGCCTGTAGTTACACTGGCTCACTCACCCTTCAGACCGGAACACAGCAATACTGAGTACTGTTATTTGGCGGTAGAATATCTCATGAGTGGGTGGTACCTACCCAGACGGGCTTGCACAAAGCCCTACCACCAAGAAATATATAATGTGTAATATTAGTTATATAGATAACATTGTATGTTAGTATATCTCTTTGAGACTGTACCTAATCGATTAATATGAAAATTGCTTCTAGGTATTTTTTACGGAGGTTTTCATACAAGCGATGTTTCTGTAACTCGTTACTAGATGGCGCTACTTGCATCTACTTTTTAGCAAAACATATATTTATTTATAGTACAATATAACTATATATAATCAAACATATTGTCTGTGCTAATAATATAAGTGTGACGGTATGTCTGTCTGTTACAATTTCACAGATTAAGAATTAATTTTAAGTTATTAATATTTCGTATAAAGTTTGAACTAAAAGGAAATAAAGGATACTTTTTTTGTATCTTAACGGGTGAAGCTGCGTTCGAAAGACAAGAAAAGGAAAGCTAGTATATTCAAAATAACAATTAATGATCAATTAATACCTTAATATAACTATATGAGACAACATCAAATTACATAGGTACATTACTCTGATCCCAATGTTAGCTAAAGCACTTGTGTTATGGAATATTGATTGAATTTGAATTATTACAGAAACTACAGAGTTTCTTGCCGGTTCTTAATAAGAATCTACATTGGATAATCATAACTCTTGATCATGTAATTACTTACAAAAGTTGATTTGAATATTATAAATGATTTTTCAAACAATACTTGCCTTTGAAATTTACTGATCAGGGTTTTCACTGACATTACACCCTTAGTAACTATTTCTAAGGGTTAATTCTTTAATTACATCCAATTATTAATTTTAGTAGATTTTTTTAATTGAAAATAATTTGCTTCCTTGACAAAGATGTTACATCCCTTGTGCATTACATACTGGAATGTTATTTGAAAAATTTAATAAAAATACATCGTTTGAATTCAAAGGATCCACGTGGTGTTATGAAATCTGTCGCTAGGTAACCTAAATACTAGAATCGAACCTATAATTGTTAATTAAAAACGATTAACAAACAATCTTATCGAATTTCGACGAAAATTCCCGAAACGAAACGCCATTTTCGTTAATTCGATTTTCAAATTTCGAAAAAATCCATCAAAATCCCAATAAGAGATTACAACAATTGTTTTTTCGTAAATAATATACAAATAAATGAAAAACTATACAGTACACTGTAACTCACCCGATCTCCATAATGAAATCACTCACTAACTTAAAACTCAACTAAAAAAAACCGTCAAATGTCTGAAAAGAAAGTCCGTCGCTTCGTGACAAAGACAAAACTATTTTATATTAAACAGTACTTCTGAATAGCAGTTCAAAGCCCCGGCGAGCGAGACGGCTGTCTGTCCCGGCGTTCGGCCTCAAATTAAAGAGTTCAATGCACCTCCTTACGTGGGCGCGGGCGACGCGTATACCTGTCTCCTTCGCACTCACAAGAACGGCGCGTGTGGGAGCGAGAGCGGCGCGGTCCACTTTTTGCTCCGAACTTGAATTTCGATCAATATAGCGCGACGCACGCGGTCTTGGTACTTGAGATTTTTTTTTTTTTTTTATTGAATCGTTTTGGTTTTATGTTTTTTTTTTTGTTAACTGTTTAATTTTGTCAAGATGTTAATATGTATTTGCGATAATTTCTCAAAATGATGTATTGATACCAGGGGAATGTTCCCCAATGAGAAGGGTTATGAAAGCGTGCAGCAGACTGTGACTGTAGACGCAGACAATTGCCAAGGTTTCTTACATACGAATAAATCAATACTTGTGAGCATTTTTAGGTCATCGGGTTATGCTGTTTTAAAGATATTTTTTTCACAGATTTCATTGAATAAATGTTGCTACTTTATAATAATTGTTTCATATATGTTATAAAAACAAAATAACACTGAAAAATCAACTACGAATTTACATATTCAAATATTTACAAATTTCCGAATATAAAAATACATTTTTGCAATAATTTCTTTATAAAACAATGTAAGCCTTATTTCTTGGACGTATTAAATGTACATAGTTAATACAGCACTCATAATTAACTTAACCTTGCCACATAATTACGTCCCAACAACGTTGAAACATGTAGAACATGCAGTGTAGCTATCGCGGTATGCAACGCGCTGCCTAGCAACAAACGTCTATTTATACACGGCTATTTATAGCTCTGCATCATTCAATTAGAGGTCTAGACCGTACAGACGACACATTGAACACTAAGATATAGACCTAATATCTATCCAGTTAAAGACTAATTTATAACTCGTGTCGCCGGTTGTATGACGGGAGTTCAAACGTAAGGTTTAAATATGGTAATGGCTTACGATAAGCTTTTTGCTTTAGGCGTTTCTCGGTATATACAACATTCTTCGGAGAATGGAGGGAATCCTTAACATTTAGGGGGAAAATTTTATCCTTTTTTGTTGTATTGTAGTACAATTTTTGTTTATTTGTTACGAATTAGACTAAAAGCATATTAAGAGTGTCATCACGTTGCATCATTGAAAAGTTAAAATCGTTATTTGATTGAATTAACAATGGCTTAGGTTTACGGTGTACGTACATGAGGTTACCAGTTTTCAACGATGATTCTATAAGCTTAATAAATGTATAAGTGCGTCAATATGTACGTGAGCCGACGACAGTGATAAGTCTAATTGTAAATAGCATATATTAACTGCTATATTGTCTGTTTAAAGGGGCGTTTTACCTAGCATAGCGTGCATAAATTTAGTAGCCCAGGAATATGCTAATCGGGGCTACGTTCAGATGCATGTATCTGACGATTCCTCGATTCATTTCGCTCATCATTATTCCACAGTGAATTGGAATTAAGAAAAGTAACTCCAGTGCACGGAAACAGGTATTTTTAAATATGGTCAAGGTTGAACCATTGTGTTCGCGTGATATTAACGACTGCACAGACAGGGGCGACTAAATGCCAAGAACATATACATTTATTATTACGACCGTTGCAATAAAATCTTGTCACAGTTAAATACTTTGAATGGCTGTGCGCTGGGAAGATATTGAGTTAATTTTTTTATATTTATTCCTACTTTAAAATACATAAATTTGCCTGGTTATGTTATGATAGTAAAACTTAATTTAATCTCAAATGAATTTAATATATATCCTGATAAAATATTCCCTGTTCTAGATTCAAGGAGCTAATCTGACAAGATTATTGTACTAGACAGTTTCATAACCAGCTAACATAGTCATGTATAATATATATGTTGAAAAGTAAATTACCAAAAGTGTAAGTGCTATAAACTATGTACTCAATGAGGTGTTTAATTTTAGACAGGACTGCAAGCTGTGCTGTGTTCTCTTCAATGAGTATGTCGTCATCTCGATATATCTTAATTACTCAGAGCTAATAATACTTAATCTCATTATAATACAACGATATATACAGACAAAGGCGTTTAAATAAAAAATAAGATATTAACTAATAACATCATTTTGATATACATTATATTTTTTGGAAAAAATAACTTTTATTAGTATTGTATGACGGAAATCACGTGGGTAATTTAATTCGAAATATAATTTTCAGTAGCTTTCTTTTTAGAACAAATTTGAGCAACATTTATAGCAGACGTCATTACTTGAGAATTAAGGGAATTAATTTATGTTTATCAAATGATAAAGTATCAAGATGCATCTATACAGTACGCCCGCACCTCCGAGTAGGCGGGAGGCGGTGCGATGGAGTGAGAAGGGTATAGTTCAGCTCTCCGTCTTTAGATATTATAACGGTGCGTTCGCGCCGGTCGACCTCAGCGTGTTTTAAAAACTCTTTCTCCGTTTCGAATTTGATTTTCGAACGAAATTATCTTTTTTATTATTTTTTATACAAATGATGTCATGTATTTATTTTATTAAGTAATCTATGTTTTTTTAAAGGATTACTTTTAATGAAAACATATTATAAAATATTTTAGATTTTTTTAAATTAAAAACTAAAAATTAGGCGTTAGCAATAACATATTTAAAAAAAAATCTCACATTGGAACCAGGCATATAATCATTCGATTTTCAAAGAACTTTAATGCTGTTACTTTTTTTTTATTTCATTGAATAAAACATTGGCAAAGGTAGTGGTGACTACAGTTTAAAAAATAAAGCTATTTTCAGACGATAGTTTTTTTTTTTCAATTTATAAGATACTAGTTGTCACTCGCGGTTTTACTTGCGTTATAGTGCAGGTAGAGTCAAAGCTTGCGTCATAACATATTTTATCAAGAAATAAAAGATATAAACAGACAGAGTTACCTTCGCATTTATATTATATATAGACCTAGATGTAATGTTATAGGTAGGTACTATTACTTATAAATAGTCCAGATAGTAAATTAATATGACAGTCACTTAACACTATAATCGGACAGACAACCAAGCATCAAGAAGTTTTATTAAAAAAAAATTTTTTTTTAATGTTTTTGCAATTCCTCCTTCATTTTCATTTGATTTTTTTTAATTGTTTTACTATATTACTCGTGTCAACAATCTTTTATTAGTTTTTGCTTACTTACCTAAAATTTTATTTTTTTATTTTGACTCTATCTATAATGTACTCTTAAAGTTGTGTTAAAGATTTAATATCTTAAATCCCCATAAAACATAAAAAAGAAGATTGTCATTATATAAACAATAACATAAATTATTTTGTACATACATGAAAAAGAAAATTAAATTAAGTATAAATCATACAATTAATTACTTAAAAAATTTAATTTCATTTAATATTTTTAATTTTCTTTAACTAAGAATTCATACAGTTATTTTTTGATGGCAATATTATTTAAATTTAATCAAATTAAAAAAAAAACTGTCGTTCTAAGAAATTAGATCAATTTTGACATAGCTCTACATTTTGGTAGTTTATACTTACATTGTGATTCAATTTTTGGAGAGACGATTAACTAAAATATTATAAATAGTTTAATGTTTAGCGTAATTAGTAATAAAAATTGTTATATGTCCTATATTTTGATAGACATATATTTAAAAAAATACATTTGACATTTTTATTAAAATTATTCAAACACAGATAATAAAAACACGTAATTATTTTTTTAAACTTATATCTGGTCAAAGTCTAAACTATAGGGATCATTTAAAATGTTAAAATTAAATCTTTATTCTGAAATTAAATAAAATTTTAATTTAATTTAAATATTTCAAGTATTTTTTTGAATAACTTATGTTCTTATTACATCAGCTATCTTTCAGCGAAAGTCCCGTCAAAATCGATCCAGCAGTTTTATAAGCCGGAACAAACAGACAGACAAAATTTTCAGGTATAGTTATTTTGGTATATATGTACTGTGTATACCATACATACACAAAATACTTTTTTTTCAAGATTACAGACAGACACTCTAATTTTATTATATGTATAGACCGTCGCGTGGCTCCGCTCGTTAGGGGTTGGTCATAATAGCAGGTGACCTTAAAGTTCAATCTTGCTTCATTTCAAATTTCATCAAATTCGATTCAGTAGCTCAACCTTGAAAGGACAACAGACAGACAAAGTTACTATCGCATTTATAATATAAAAAGAAAAAATTAAATGTAAATTTCCCACTGCTGGGGTAAGGCCTCCTCTCCCACTAAGGACAGGTTTTGGAACATATTCCACCACGCTGTTCCAATGCTGGTTGGTGGAATGCAGATGTGGCAGAATTTCGATGAAATTAGACACATGCAGGTTTCCTCGCGATGTTTTCCTTCACCACACACTAGATGAATTATAAACTCAAATTAAGCACATATACATAGTGGTGCTTGCCTGGGTTTGAACCCGCAATCATCGGTTAAGATGCACGCGTTCTAACCACTGGGCCATCTCGGCTCAGCTGTACAAAATCACAACCAAATCGATACATTGTAACTGGTTTAAAAAAAATTGACCCACATGCACAAACATCCTTGCAATACCGTTACATAATTGGCATGTTCATAATTTGCCATTACTTGGCATTTATTTGCATCAAGTAACAGCAAACCGAGATGCAAGTTCATTGGCCTTAGGGGGCATTAGCTTAGGCCCTTCAACTGGCCCTCTTTTTAAGCCTTTTTGTAAGTTATGAACTCGTTATTAGCCTTTTAGAACTTGATCTTATTTTTGGGATCGTTTTATTTTGATTTAAGTTTTATAACTCTACAAGTATTCACTTCTGATGTTCGCTTAAGGTCATTTTTTATGTAATACAAGTACCACCCCTGCTTTGCACGGGTGCAATACTGATACTAAACATGCTACACTTTGTATATTTACAACATCACATTAGAAACTGGTAAAATTATCAGTGTTTCTTCACTTTATTGTCCATGTATTCAAAAACCTAGCTGTCGAATCACTCTATCTATTAAAAAAACCGCATCAAAATCCGTTGCGTAATTCTAAAGATCTAAGCATACATAGGGACAGACTGGGGTAAGCGACTTTGTTTTATACTAAGTAATGATATTTTAGAAAGTCACATACATTAGACATTTTTATGTCGTTTATGGGTATAGCAAATGTCATGGGGCTTAATTTAAATATATATAAGTTGATGAGTTACGCCATCTAACAACTAGATCCAACAAGTAAATACAAATAAAATACATGATGTAAAATACATATAGTACGACACAAATTAGATGTAGCATCGGAAAATGCAATGGAATGAAAATAAAACCGATTACTGCCGATTTACACAAGCAATAGAAATAGCTCCCTATCGCGCCACTCGACACTATTCGTGGCTATAGATTCTCGCGTCAAAGAAAGCAAGTGCATGTAAATCGACGTGTCAAATTGACGAATATATTACGCCGTATGAAATTACAAGTTATTACGTTTATGCAAAGATCATATTCGCATGAGAAATAAATATTGATAATTTGGGATAGCGTACTCAATTCGGATGTGATCGGTTTTACGAATTTTGCCGATGCGACATCTAAGTTGTGTCGTACTATACTTGCTTACTTTAATGGTGTACCAACAATGTGGCAATCTCAGACACACCGATATCGATTTTTATATTGACGTGTGTATTTTAATATCACAAGTAAAATACTGAACTGTTTTTGGTGACATTTGAAGTAGAAAAAGTATTTCACATTTTTTTTTATTAACACAACAATGTAGACTTAAAAATAGTTAGAATAGAGTCTCTAGAAAATTCACGTCAACATTGCTACCTTATCTCAGTTCCCAAGGTTGGAACGCATTGGTCGTGTAAGAAATGGTTAATTTATGTTACAGCAGCAATGTTTATAACCGGGGTAACCACTTACAACTAGTACCATTTGCACGTCCGATAAAAATGCTAAAGATAGTCGACTAAAGAGGCAGAAAACTTTACGTGCTTTCTGGGGCACGGATGTGTTCAAATTCCTTGTTAGAATAACCCCATCTTGCAGTCCAATATCTGTCCAGTCCAGGCATTCAACCCAAGACCCTCTGTATAAGATCTTATCTGGATGTCGTTAAATTGACGAGTCAATAAATCTTCTTGGGGCAAGGTATCCACAGACATTTTTAACTTTGCCGTTTCATAAATTCAAATCATTTGTTAAAAACACATTCTTTAAGAAGGCAAATTATTCAATACAAGATTATGCAGACGATAAAAAAGCGTGGAATTAATACCTGTTGACTTCCAGGCAGGATTAATTACATACATATATAATTGTAATTAACTAATATGACTGTATTTTTAAATGTTGAAAAAGAGTAACTATTGATTTTCTTGCCGGTAGAATTTACTGTCCTAACCGGTGGTGGCTTCATTTAATATAGTTGTTAAATGACGATTCAAAAGTGCTTGTAAAAGCCTATTTGAATCAAGTATATTTTGATTGATTGATTGATAATAGAAGCTATGTTTGTGCTTCTTGTTGTTTTAGTGTTTTTGGAATCACTTTCTTGCCTGACTTCTTAGAATATAAACGCAAAGCATGTTGCCAAATCCAGTGGTACAGCATTTATTCCTGGTCATATTTTAATCACGTACAGTTATAGGAATTGGATTGGTTATTGGTCTTTGCCTAACTGCCAAATCATAAGACTGAGGGCATAGAGGGTACATCTGAATTAGCACGCATACTTGTGCACTATTATCCTGTGTTGACTGGGCTTATTTGGCTCTCGTGGCAGAAATCAGTCAGAGCAACTTGTTCCAAAATCACTAATTTTCATTTTTGTTAAAAAACATACCCAAATGTATTTGTACATAACACTTTCCCTTTTTATTACATATGATAATCAATTAAACTAGCTCTAAGTCCAGCGTAGATCTGCTGATGTTCTTTTTTTTTATTCAATTTACTAAATCCACAGGCTCGCAGATGCCCGTGCCCTTTTTTTACATTTTATTTTAAACATTTTGGCGTTTTATATTTTATACTAAACATCAGCAGATCTTCGCTGGAAATCATTATTGTCGTCTTCCTGGGAGACGTGGCCCACACTTACAATATTTTAAAATAATATATACATAATCTATAATATATAATAAAATCTGCTGATGTTCTTCTAATGTTCAGTAAAAATATAAAATACTAGCAGTCGCCCTCAGATTAGCTCGCCTTTTAGGGTGTTATATTATGTCATATATTGGGCAAAAAAGCCTATTCCCTTCCCGTCCCTTGGAGTTTCAATTATCTTCATACTGAATTTCATGAAATTCGGTTCATCAGTTTGGCCGTGAAAGATCGACAGAGTTAATGTCACATTTATAATATTAATTATACAATATAGATAAAACGCCAAAATATAATAAAGTAAAATGTTAATAAAGGCACGGGCAACAGTGATCCCATGTATGTTGCAAAATTAAATTTAAAAAATCAATCTACGTACTCATACATATATAATTATTTATTATGATTATATCTGTTTTGTACACTCTTTCTATATCTGTTTCTCTCCTCTACCTTAAGGCTGCTGGAAGAGATTTTAGCGATAAGGTCGCCTCTTGTGCATCTTTCTCAATCGTGTTTAAATCATTTATTTATTGGTGTACTATAAAGGGTATTTTGATTTGATTTACCCCAACAGATTCCAAATGATCAGTTTGTATAAACCACGCTTTGATCTCTAGTGACGCGTGTGACGTCACCGTTTTAGCTTCGAACATGGCGTCCTATGAAATTAGCGCAGAATTACACACGATTACCGCAGCCAGTGATAAGATAGCGTTATCTGTGGCACATGTGCGATGAGGGAAATTAGAATGAGTTTCAGGAATATATGGAGGAAAATTGGTATCGGTATTTTATGGAAGGTTTTCTGGGTGAGAGAGAAAGGAGAGAAGGGTTTGGCTATATCTTGAGAATTGAAAAGAACCAAAGCCATCAGCATAGCCCACCGGATTATTAAGCTGAAGTGGCAGTGGGCTGGTCATATTTGTCGCAGAACCGACAAACGTTGGGGAAAACGCGTTCTAGAGTGGAGACCGCGTCTCGGCAAACGTAGTGTAGGACGTCCTCGGGCACGGTGGAGTGACGATATACGCAAGGCGGCAGGCAGGAGCTGGATGCGAGTAGCCGGAGAAAGACCACAGTGGCGTGCACTGGGTGGCACCTATGTCCATCAGGACAAAAACGGGCTGATGATGATGATGTTTGAGAATGAGTTCACTTGGTAGTAACGCTCTGTGCAATTTTTTCTGGCTCAGCACCATACAGTCTAGAGTATTTGTATTCTGTGAATGGTGAGTCATTCCGTAACTAAAGATTCACCAAATATGGCACATAGTGATGTAAGGAATAATTAAAGTTTTATACAGTGACAATGATATGGGAATGACCACTGATCATCAGAAGAATTAGACCTTAACACACTGGGTCAAAACTTATTGACACTTTGATGACAAGCCCGGGCAAAGAGGTATACCTCGAGCCCCTTACTGTGCTTGACCCATGGCCAAACAGGAAGAACCACAACAAATCCTTGGCCCTTATAACCATCCACTTATGCCATTAAAATAAACAAGATTGGGTGCCTACTTGGATTGGCCTACTCGCTTGCGCTTCCACGAAGCTCTACTATCAAATTAGTATTATCTCAAAGAATTAATTTTCGATCTTAATTACCTTCTAATATCTAAGATAACAATAATACGAAAACACACAATATCCAATTATTTTACACCAAAACCAACCTTGGTATCAAAAAAAAAAAAATTCATTATTCCATTTTTTTTATGATATAGTTTGACGGGCGACCATATGGGCCACCTGATGGTAAGTGATCACGATCATCCATAGACAATGACTCTGTAAGAACATACATCGTCAATGCACCACCAAGCCTAGGAACTAAGATGTTATGTCCCTTGTGCCTGTAGTTGCACTGGCTCACTCGTCCTTCAAACCGGAACACAACAATACTGAGTACTGTTATTCGGCGGTAGAATAACTGATGAGTGGGTGGTACCTACCCAGGCGGGCTTGAACAAAGCCCTACCACCATGTGAAATCGATGTCTCCAATTTCTTTCGGGATACCATATCATGGTAATTCCTAAAATAATTATTCAAATAATTACTGTAAAAATATTTGTTTATACATTCTCTTCTGTACAACTCATTGGAGATGACCAGTGAGCCAGTGTAACTGACCAAACAAAATGAGGTTATGTTAACAACAGAATTACTTAGTTTATAACAAGTAAAATCCGGTTAATAATTCAGATTAAACCGGTTGTTGTAACCAGAACAATTAGGATTTATTCCTAAGAACTTAATCGAACCGGTTTAATCCGGATTTAGTTAGATATTACCTTTAATTACTTATTAATTATTATTGATTCGTAATAAAATCGTTACAGCCTTACCGTCTGAGGCACAGCGGGATATCTACTTACGACCTAGATCGAAGTAATAGGAATTACAAATAAATATTCATAGCACGTATTTAATATTAAGGCAACTTTTTAACTAGAAAAAAAACTTACCAATGCACACACCCATACAGCCAAATAATGTTTTGTTTATCTGTAAATAAAATAATTAAATTAATTTATTTTAAACCATAGAAGAAGTATATTTTAAACGAGAAACGTGTTAGCATATACATACTTACATATAAAACATAAAAATAGACGAAATCTCCCCGCCCTACGCTATAACAATAAAAATATAGAGTAAGGGGGGCGCTCTCTCTCTAACATATACATGCGTCCCTTTCTAATTCATCTATCCATTTAAAGGTTACAAGGATTGGACACATTTTTAAGTTTTTTTTTTATTTTTTCCGTGAAGGGCGATGAGGTAGGGTCGTCTTTTGATTAATGAATGTTTCGTTTAATTTAATATGTGGATTGTTTGTTTTATAGACACGAGCGTGTTTTAGAACGTTACAAATAAATTCGAAATTTAAAATTTAGTTTTTTTTTTTTAAATAGTTTATTGTATACAAATCCATGTTTTCCAGTTTCAAGATTGAAGCAATTGCATTTTTTTTTAATTCAAACTAATTACTCCTTGATAATTGGGGGGGGGGGGAAATTACAATTTATAAGATTTTTTTTTATATCAATAGAGATTTAAATTTCCAAGTTTGAGAACTATTCTTATAACAACAATTTATATCAAATAATCAAAATAACCAGCTGTAAAACTCTTACCGCTGGGCTAAGGCCATGAAAGGGTACTCCAGTGGTACATAAGACATAACTTTAACCAAAACATGCTTTTCCTTACATTTCTTTCACTTCTCGGCATGTAGATCCAACTTAACAATGTAAAGTTGGTTTTATCCAGATTTAACCGGTTTAAATTGGTATAAATCTAATATTCGTGTACTTTAAGTAAATTAAATTTCGAATGCTATTTTTTTAAAATTAGAAGCCTGCTTTTCGTACTTCCGTTAGTATTAATCCGTGATGGTACAGTGGTTAGAACGCGTGCATCTTAACCGATGATTGCGTGTTCAAACCCAGACAAGCACTGAATATTCATGTGCTTAATTTGGGTTTATAGTTCATCTCGTGCTCGGCGGTGAAGGAAAACATCGTAAGGAAACATATAGAATACATATTCCACCAACCCGCATCGGAACAGCGTGATGGAATATGTTCCAAAACCTGCTCCTCAATAGGAGAAGAGGAGGCAGCAGTGGGAAATTTACAGGCTGTTGTTGTTGTTTAATATTAAAAAGGCTTAATGTACCACTTAGCTTCAAAGCAAACACACATCTAGTACAAGAGAAATAAGAACGAATTTAGCTCACAAAACTCAGTGAGCTACGATGATCCCGTAACTTGGTATAACGTTAAATTTCATTCAAATCCGTTTAGAGGTTATGACGTAATGCACTATGAAACTACGCTTATGTCAGTGATATAAACTATAGTGTGTGTGTGTGTGCGCCGTGTGACGTCATATGGCCTTGACACTCGCTACTGGGTATTCGTGCTAGACTAATATATATTATATATATTAACTAGCGTTCCCACCCTTGCTTCGCGCTTGCAATATTCATACTAAATATATTAAAGATTTTTTTCTTGTTTCTTTACTATATTGTCTATGTATTATACAAAAACCTTTCTCTCGAATCACTGTAAAAACAGCATCAAAATCAGTTGCGTAATATTAAAGATCTAAGCGTACATAGGGTCAGACAACGTTAAGCGACTTTGTTTTATACTATGTAATGATAATGATATTATAAATGGCAAAGTAGCTCTGTTTGTCTGTCGTTCTTTCACGACCAAACCGCTGAACCGAATTTGATGAAATTTGCTATGAAGCGAACTTGAACTTCAAGAAAGGACGTAGGCTAATTTTGCCTGACACATGATAACCAACACACTGAAACACGAGTGAAGCCGCGAACGACAACTAGTATAAAAATAAATTAATAGCAACTTTTGTTTTCAAGTATATATGTCAAATATTTCATAAATCTGATCATCAGATAAATGGACACTGAGTATCAGCCTATTCCAGTATCAGCAGTGCGATTCTGTAAGAACTCACATCGAATCTCACTCGTGAAATATTGACAACTGACTTACAATGATACACCATTTTGACACGTGTATCCCATTAATTTTATGGTCTGTATCGTTATCACATAACACTTCACGTTTGTATTGATTTCTGAGGTGAGTTTCGAGTTTCTTCTTACAGATTGCAAAGGTAAATAAAGGTCTTTGACCTTGAATTATATATTTTTTTAATATTGGATAACATCACATACATCACTCTGATCCCAATGTAATTAGCTAAAGCATTTGTGTTGTGGAAAATCACAACGACGGTACCTCAACACACACTCAAATACACAAACCCAAGACAACATAGAAAACTAATGAACTTTTTTTGAATCGACTTGGCCGAGAATCGATTCCGGGACCAAGGAAGTCGCCAAAATTTAATTGAAAAAAATTTGTTATGATAACAATGGTCATAATCCAAAACAGTCAGTGGTATCCATTGTTGATATTTGATAAAACTGTGTTTTTAACAGTAAGTTTGGAAGTAAAAGCGAAGTGGATGTTAGTAGCTGAGTGATAAATGTTGTGTTATAAATATATACTAAAAATAATATTATACACTAGCTGAATTTACTATTAAAATAATGTTAGGCAGACGTTTTTTTAAGGTATCATATCACTTCTGACTAGCGGGATGCACATATTTTACCTTTTATATGTTTTAATTTTCTTATATTATCAATCATTTAGTCCCGATTTATTTTCAAAATTTCAAGACTCTAACTCATCGGGAAGTAAGTTAAAAATAGATTATAAAACACCATCTTTATATGCTGCCCAGAAGCGTAGCGTGCCTTAGCGGGGCCCCGTATAAAAATTTGTTTGGGGGCCCTTAGGAAGGGTAAAGATTTCTCACAAAAAAATGCATAAAATTAATAGAAATATTTATTCATCATAATTATCTGTCTGTACCTTTTTCCAAAATATTTATAAACAATTGAAATTAAATACATACCCACTCTCTCAATTAAATACATACACACTCTTGACTTAGCAAAAAAATTTCTGGTGAACCCCCAAAAACCTCTGCCGACGGCCATGGGTGCATAGCAGTGAATGTTCCCATTTATTTATAGCTGATGATGACTTTAGTTTTTCTAAAGTTTCTGCTTCTATGGACAATGAGTCCAATGAGAACTTTGCTTCGGCAGCAGAGCCCTCATTAGATATCGCTCGTCACCCGTCGCTCGCGCACAGTGTGTAGATACCATTACGCGGGAATAAGAGAAATTGTTTTTTTTTTTTACTTTTGTCATTTGTGAAATAAAAAAAGAAGTTGGGAAGATTTAATAATTTTTGCTTACGCTAGTTGGGGGCCCCGTGGCCCGGGGGCCCCGTATAATTGATACGGCAGATACGGCGGTAGCTACGCCCCTGATGCTGCCCAAAACCATAAAAAAGTTGAGAGAATGTTTGTATGCTAAACAGTTTGACAAAGATTTGTATATTATAGCTTAAAGTTTTAAGATGCTTATATATTATCATGAGATATGAGTAAACATTGTTATCAATATGGTCATATTAGGACAGAAAATGGGGGGCTATTTTGGGAAACACTGATAAGAGATATGTTTGGTCATACTATAAGTTAGTAGAGCTGAGATGGCCCAGTGGTTAGAACGCGTGCATCTTAACCAATGATTGCGGGTTCAAACCCAGGCAAGTACCACTATATATATGTGCTTAATTTGTGTTTATGATTCATCACGTACTCGACGGTGAAGAAAAACATCGTGAGGAAACCTGCAAGTTGCCAAAATCATGGAAATTCTGCCACATTTGTATTCCACCAACCCGCATTGGAACAGTGTGGTGTTCCAAACCTTCTCCACAAAGGGAGAGGACGCCGTAACCCAGCAGTGGGAAATTTAAAAGCTGTTGTCGTTGAAAAAGAATAGGCCAAATAAATTTACCCCCTTTTCTTTTTCAATTTTAACAATTAGTTTTACTGGTTTCATCAGTCGTGTTGTCACCAAGTAAGTCATACTGTGAGGGAATTATGAGGTCATCTGTGTTTGCACACACAGTTTACACAGAATATATTATAGTACACAAGCACCATAATATGGTCGCAGCTTTAAATTTAATTTATCTAGCGTATAAAATACTGCCCCGGATTTGCGAAACGGGGCAGAAATTTTTGGCGCATACTCTCTACCAGAATAAGAATACAAATAGTAAAATTTTCAAATCCATAGAAATCTATATTAATATTTTAAATGTTATAGTAACTCTGTATGTCGGTCTTTCAAAACTGCGGAACCGAATTTGATGAAATTTGGTATGAAGATAACTTCAACTCAAAGAAAGGTCATGGGCTACTTTTTACCCCTAAATCGCGAAGCCGGGGGCGGCTACTAGTAATCGATAGAAACGCGTGCCTAAGCGCTTTGTGAAACATAAAAGGAATGTTTTTTTTTACGGACTTTTCACTCTTGTACCTGAAAGTGTCGCCTGGGGCAGATTGGACTAACAAGGGGCTGATGAAGACTGTTTTTTATTTCGATATTACAGTCGGTTTAATGATGACGATTACAATATTTATAATTAGAACTCTCAATGTTTATCAGTGATGGTGACATCAGAATATGACAAAAAAACCATCGCAAGAACTAATTCCTCAACATTGACGACCTGCATGGTAGAGTAGTATGTACACCGGATTTCATGGGTATGCCCGACGTCCCGGGTTCGATTAAAAGAAAAATCAAAATATACTTTATTCATGTGGGCTTTTACAAGCACTTTTAAATCGTCATTTAAAAGTATCCTACTATCCTAGACTTGTTTTTATTTCTGTTATGTTTTTATTTTATTTTTTTATTTGATTTTAACACGATATAATAGTAGACTATTGTCAATGTCGTTCACTTGACGTACGGAAATAAGGTGATCACTGGAAATCAGTGCTGCCGTCTTTGCGAATTTCACAATCGTTAATTTTTTTTTTATTGTTATTCTTTTTTTTTCTGTGAATGAAATTCCTAGGACGACAGCAAATGCTGACTGATTTTCCTTTTTGTGGCATCGTACTGCTGTGTAGGCAGCATTTTGTTTTTATTTATTTATGCCTCTTTTTATAATCTTTCTTAGATATTATTTAATTGTATTGTTATTTTAGGTTTTTGTTTTTTTTTTGTTGTTTTGTTTATGTCACTGATGTCTCAAAACGATGCTTACAATTAAAAAAAATCTTTCTTTCTTTCTAACAATTAAGGGAAGCTACCACCGGTTCGGAAAGTAGATTCTACCGAGAAGAACCGCCAAGAAACTCAGTAGTTAAAAAAATACAGTCATGTTATTTAATACAATTATTTAAATTAATATATCCTGCCTGGAAGTAAACAGGTATTAACTCCACGCTTTTTTATCATCTATAAAATCTTGTATCGAATAATATGCCTTTTCTACCAATGTATTTTTTACAAACGATTTGAATTTACGGAACGGCAAAGTTAAAAATTTCTGCATGCAAGGGGTGGTTATTTTATAATAACGTCAGGGTTGCTATAAGGCAACCGGTTAGGCAGTCTACTTACATATTTTAAATTTAAGAAAAATAAATAAAAACAGCAAATTCTATTCCAGATGGTGACACGATCGCTTAATTTACAAAACAATTTTAATTAAACTTTCCAAAATTTTCAGTACGAGTTAATTTCATAAATCGCACTCTAATTACCTAGATAATAAAGTTCAATTTTCCGTAACAAAAATCACACGACAGTATCCAGTAACGCGGTCAAATTAAAGTATATATTTCATGAAAAATTATTAATTTATACAATTTATAAAGAAGTAAGTCAGCGAGGCGTTATGCTGCGGTCACACTTGACATATATCGACGAACGAGTTTCGATATGTAAAAAATTATGTTTTTTTTTGTGGATTTATTCCAGAACAAGAAACTCGGAATTCACCGCAGAACACGAGCGTGAAATGTCAGAATTTGATAAGCGATTTTGAGTATAACAATTATAAAATGAATTATACTTTATTGCATACAAACAAAAACAAAAAAAAAATGTAAATTAAAAGTGTTGTACAACGGACGGACTTACGGCTAATTAGCCATCTCTTCCAGACAATCTTATATTATAATTAATGAAAATAATACAATACACGTATTAACGAATATTTTTGGCTTTTATTTGTGCCAAAAAGGCACAGATTATTTCGCCAATAACACGTGCGATGGAGAAGACAGGTGTTAGGGCTTTGTGCAAGCCCGTCTGGGTAGGTACCACCCACTCATCAGATATTCTACCGCTAAACAACAGTACGCAGTATTGTTGTGTTCCGGTTTGAAGGGTGAGTGAGCCAGTGTAACTACAGGCACAAGGGACATAGCATCTTAGTTCCCAAGGTTGGTGGTACATTGACGATGTAAGGAATAGTTAATTAATTTAGTTAAATATAATTTCTTACAGCGTCATTGTCTATGGGTGATGGTGGCCCTAACCACCAGGTGGCCAATAAGCTCATCCGTCAACCTATTCCATAAAAAAACCTCTCCATCTGTTGGTAAGTGGTAATGCAGTCCGGGAAAGACTGTTTCTTGTAGGTCATACTGACCAGTATGACCTACAAGCAGCACCTTCACGCCAGAGGAGAGGAACAGGTGCGCTGGTAAGGAAAGATAGTTTTGGGTAAATCATTTGAAAGATGTTTGATCAATTCTTTAATAACCCGTGCGAAGCCGGGCCGTATAGCTAGTAATACAATACAATGTAATAAAAATGAACAACCTTAAATTATTTAAAAAAAAATTATATTAAGCACGTAAGTACGACGTCGCTTTAAATTTTCGGCGCCAGACGAAATATTTGTCATAAACCAACAATACATTCAAATTTAAACTTAACACTATAAACTTAGAGTTCAATTTCGCTTGTACATCATGTATTAAAAACTCAAAAACCAACCACCTTATCACAAGGCAATAAGGTCTCGAATCGCGTGAATGTGTTTAAGAAAGTTGATTTGGAGGCGAAGCTCGTAAATCTGCGATAAGGTTGCACAAGACCGTGTCAATCTAGTCTATAGATATAAATAAAATCCTAGATACCGTCTATGAATTTTAAAACTCTACGGCAGGTTATACTCACCTAGGTTTTTGTAATCATTATTCAAAATACTACAATACACATAACAAGAGTAATTACTGAGTTTCTTGCCGGTATTCTGATGATTGCGGGTTCAAACCCAGGCAAGCACAGCTGATTCATGTGCTTAATTTGTCTTTATAACTCATCTCGTGCTCAGCGGTGAAGGAAAACATCGTGAGGAAACCTGCATGTGACAAATTTCATAGAAATTCTGCCACATGTGTATTCAACCAACCCGCATTGGAACAGTGTGGTGGAATATGTTCCAAACCTTCTCCTCAAAGGGAGAGGAGGCCTTTAGCCCAGCAGTGGGAATTTACAGGCTGTTGTTGTTGTTTCCTCGGTAGAATCTACTTTCCGAACCAGTGGTAGCCTGACGATTCAAAAGTGCTTGTAAAAGCCTACTTGAATAAAGTTTATTTTGATGTTTGATTATATTTTTAGTCTTATAAATATTCTACAGAATTTGTTTATTGATGACGTTGATAAATTTCTAAAATTACCAGTGTTTCTCTACTATATTGTCCATGTTCGACATACAAAAACCTTTCTCTCGAATCACTCTATCTATTAAAAAAAAAAACCGAATCAAAATCTGTTGAGTCATTTTAAAGATCTAGGCATACATAGAGACAGACTTTGTTTTATACTGTGTAATGATGATATTACTTTTCAACTTGTCTTTTTTCCTCTGTGGCTTTTATTTGTCCCAAAAAGATACGGATTATTTCGCCAATGTCACCTGCGATTATCAATTTGTCAAAACTGAACATCCAATCATGACAGTTAACGTAACATACGAATGCTAGCTGATGCCTGTTAACGGCGAAGTAATTCCACTTACTGCCACCAGACAGCGCTGTTCTGATTATATACAATGTCATTAAACGTCAATGCAGTTGAATAAATGAAAAAACTAGTCTTTCAAACTAAATTAAAATCTTTTATTCAGTACAGGCCTTGCCCGTGACTTTGAGTGTGTTTGAATTTAACAGAAATGTTATTCTTGTAGTCTAAGTTACTCCCTATTTCATGAGCTATATGAATGAAAATCCCGTCATTTTTTTATGGTATAGGTTGACGGACGAGCATATGGGCCACCTGAAGGTAAGAGGTCACCATCACCCATAGACAATGAAGCTGTAAGAAATATTTACTATTCCTTACATCGTCAATGTGCCACCAACCTTGGGAACTTAGATGCTATGTCCCTTGTGCGGTGTGCCTGTAGTTACACTGGTTCACTCACCCTTCAAACCGGAACACAACAATACTGGGTACTGTTATTTGGCGGTAGAATAACTGATGAGTGGGTGGTACCTACCCAGACGGGCTAGCTCAAAGCCCTACCACCAAGTAAATGACACGTGATAAACAAATCGTTAAAACGCGAGTAAAGCTGCGGGCGGCAACTAGTGCTATCATATTATGATAAATGATTTTTTTATTATTATAATATGTAGATATTTAATTATAACTATACATCGATGACGTCACTCGTTCAGTATCTTTCCTTTCATTTAAAAAGTGCTTGACATTACTTACGTAGGTATACATACTTTTACATTGACCTAAGTGTGAGTGTCTTTGTTTGTGTGTGTAAGTTTGTATTTTTGTCCTTTATTTACATACATACGAAACATATTTAAAAAAGATAGGGAACTACGTTTAATTTTTCTTAATCAAACTTATACCTATAAATATATAACTATATTTATTTTGGGAGTTAAATTAAAAGCTTATATATTTCTTTATGAGTATACAAGGTCATTGTAATTAAAAAAATGTTTCAATTACCAATTTTGAATATAATGCGAAATTGACATATCTGTATTACGCTGTTACAATCTTCAAATCTGTTAAATTAAATCTCAGTCACTTATCTGGAACTAGCTTTAAGTTATGAATATAAAATATACATTAGTATACGTATTATACATATACTAGCTGTGCCCGCGACTTTGCACGTGTTTGAATTAAACAAAAAAAAATATTATTGTTATATGAGTTATCTGCCAGTGAAAGTCCCGTCCAAATCGGTCCAGCCGTTCCAGAGATAATCCGGAACAAACAGACAGACAGACAAAAATTGTAAGAAATGTTATATTGGTATATGTGCCGTGTATAAACATATGCATTGAGAAAAAAAGGGCTATTTTAATATTACAAACAGACACTCCAATTTTATTATATGTATAAATAAGTTACTAAGGTACACAAGCGTCCTTGGAAGTACATATAAGTTATCAAAAATAAATTATTCGTAGATAAATATTGTAATAGTTAACGGCTATAGTTGAAAGTATATTCGAAGGGCCGATAAAGGGCGGTCTGCGCGAACGCAGCCTCAACCCGATTGGCCGGTCCGAGCTCGCATCCTGCATTCTCGCTCCTAGACACGTTCTATTGGTCTATTTTTTTCGAACAACGATTGGTTAGTTTTTTTTTTTATTTCGATGCATTTTTTGGGCACCGGTTGGACGATGTAGTGACGGAGTTTTTTTTTTAATTTTTTGTGTGACCCTGCGTCCCTTTTGGGTTATTGGTCTAGGAGTTTTATTGTATGTGTTTATTTATATTTTATATAGTGTTGCTATATTTTTGTAACACAGTTATTGGTTGAGACGTTTTATAACGCCTTAGTTTTTTTTGTATGTATATTTCTATATATACACATAGTATATTTTTTTACTGATCGAATCTACGGATTGAGGGTTTGTCTGTATGTAAAATAAATCGTATTTTTTTTTAAATATGATATAAACATCGTAGGTGTGACCTCGCTTTAATGTTATTAAGTAAACGCTGGTTTACTTATTTTAAGGTTTTTTGAGATACATTATGAAATCTCACAACGGTTAATATAATAGGTATACTAATTCTCACCCGCGGCGTTGCTCACGTTTTAAGAGCTTGGTAGTCACATGTCAGGCAAAAAAGTAGCCTATGTCCTATCTTGGAGTTCAAGTTTGCTTTATACCAAGTTTCATCAAATTTGGTTCAGCGGTTTGGTTGTGAAAGAACGTCAGACAGACAGATATACAAATGAAATAGATTTGTTAATAAAAATCACAACTCAAAAAGATTTACACAATTAATTAAATTAGTAGGTATTAGCTGGAGTGCCGATGGCTCAGTGGTTAGAACGCGTACATCTTAATTGCGATGATTGCGGATTCGAACCCAGACAATATTGAATTTTCCAAATTTGTGCCAAATATGCGTTTGTAATTCATGTCATGATTGGTGGGAAATGAAAACACATAACGAAACCGGCATGTGTTTAATTTCAAAGAATTCGCCAACCCGCATTGAAGAGAGGTGGAATATACTCTACTCCTCAAAAGGGAGAGAAAGCCTTAATCCAGCAGTTGGTATATTTTAGTTAAATTCTACTCTATGTGTCATATTGATGACTTATATTATTGTAAAGTTATATTAAAAACCATTCAGCAGTTGCGTGAAAATGCAACAAACATACATACAAACATTCGCATTTATGCTTATTAGTACGGATATAAAATCAACAAAATTTACAATACATTCAAAATGAACCCCGCGTTAAATCAGCGTAGGTACCCCAGAATATATTTATTTATCTCAAGTAAGTAATATTTTCCGACGACTTAATATAAAACCAAGATGCTGTGCTTAAGATGACATCTGTCTAAGTCACTCAAGCAAAACTACTGCCTATATTTTATTCATATTAACACTTTCATTGCGGTCTATTTTATATAGGTATCGATTTTATTTATTTTAGAAAAGCGTTAAATATATTTATATGATGCAATAGGAAACAGAATGCTATGATGCACTTACTTATGGAACCACGTACCGCTCTAAAGAAATATAATTCGATCACATCTCATCAAGTCTTAGTTTTTTAAACGCTACGGGGTCTAATAAGCCCCGTAGCGTAGATACATGACATACATATATAATTGTATTTAACTGATATGATTGTATTTTTTAAATGTTGAAAAAGAGTAACCACTGACGTTCTTGCCGGTTCTTCTCGGTAGAATCTACTTTCCGAACCGGTGGTTGCTTTATTTAATTTTTAAATGACGACTCATAAGTGCTTGTAAAATCCCACTTGAATAAAGTATATTTTGATTTTCATACGAGGTCTTTAACACCCCGTACTGCAGGAATGAATAAAAAAAAATGATGTCGCAGCCAATGTGTCAAAAGATTGTATTTTAAATCTTTTTTAATAGATATATTTTTCTTTTGTAATGTTAAACTGACTCAACAAATATGCATAAAACTTTTACTAATAGTTTCCGGTGTTGGTATATAACAATATGACATTAAAAAAACAGATCCCGCTGAGTTTCTTTCGCCGGTTCTTCTCAGGTCTGAGGTGTTAAATTCCGAACCGGTGGTTTTTTGACTATCATTTTGAATAAAGATTTTTGACTTTGATTTTGACCATGCTTTAAAAAATAAAAATATAGAGGTCTGAATATTTTGTATATGCTATAAATTTAACCTGAACTTATTTATTTATCATCACAGATTATTTTCAAGTTAATTTACTTTAGGCTCAATATGGGTTTAGTCAACCTGGTCATTGCCATTTGGGTTTGCATCTAATTGAGGAAAAGGAAATTGATTTATCAGAGATACTGACTGTACCTCCACCAAAAATTCCCCTAGATGTTTCTCTAAGAGCTCATTTGTTGAGTGTTGATGGAGGTCAGACTACGGTGGCAAAAATCCTCCTCCAGTATCAAAAACTTGAATCTGTGGATCATATTACTCAATTAAGTAAACCTGCTACTAAACGGAGGTGTATCCGTTTTAACATTAAGCGTTTGGATGCAAAGAGTCTTCTCTCTCCAAAGGTTTTAAGAGACCGTTTGGCTAAAACGGACCTGACTATATTCCCTGAGGAGAACTTCGTCTCGGGACTTCGACACGATCTGACAGTCTCCCCGATCCGTTCCAAGGACAGCTATCGCACTGATTTTAGGCAGGAATCCTACACAAAGTAAAAGGCCCTGGTACCAAGTGGATTCCACTTCTTGAAATAAGAGCTTAATTCTACAAAAAGACTCTTACGCGAAAATATATTGAATTTAATGATTTCCAAGTAATACGAATTATTTACGTTATGTTTACCTATTGTGCTTTATCAAATAGACAGTTCTATAACAAAATCCAAGGAATTTCAAAGCCCTACCACCAAGTACTAAATACACTGCACAATATTCGCAGTTTTTCAGTCGTTCTCTACTATATTGCCCATGTATTATACACATTACCTTACTCTTGAATAAATCTTTCGAACTAAAAAAATCGCATCAAAATCAGTTGCGTAATTTTAAAGATCTAAGCATACGTAGTAACAGACAGCGGTAAGCGACTTTGTCTCATACAGTGTAATGATTTATCAGAATTTAAAAAAATATATATTAAAACGAAAATATTTTATTTCAATTTATTTGTTATTGTTACTTGGTGGTGGTTTTTGAGCATGCTGTGTTGGTACCTACCACCCTATCACCATATATTCTATCTTTAATACAGTATTTGCTATTATGTTCCAGTTTCAGGGGTGAGAGAGTCAGTGTAACAAGTTTCCAAGTTTGGTTTTGATTATTAATATTTCACACACCACCAATTTATATATGGAGTGGTGACCACTTACCATTAGTAGGTAACACTACCTACCAAATACCAGGCTACTTAATTGTTCTATCAGATGAAAACCGTGTGCAGATACTAGTACATTAAAAAAAAGATTACTGTTTTTAAAAACGTAAATTTAACTAGCGTTAACATTAAGTCTATTACTTGTCTGTTTTAGTAGAATCAGAACCGTTTTTACTTAATAAATACAATACCTATAAATATGTTTTATACACTACATATACAGATATACTAATATCTACAGTAATATTATATACTAGCCGTGGCCGCGACCTTCTACGCGTAAAAATATTATTGTAGTCTAAGTTACTCCTTATTACATCAGTTATCTGCCAGTGAAGAACCCTTCAAAATCGGTCCAGCCGTTACAGATTAGGAATACACAGCCAGACAAACAAAAATTGCAAAAAAAATATTTTGGTATATGTACCGTGATATACATATGCATTGAGTATAAAAGGGCTATTTTAATATTACAAACAGACACTCCAATTTTATTATATGTGTTAATGCGAAATCTGTCTGTTCGTCACTGTACACGGTTTATGAACTGTATTAAATTTTGAGATTGGAAGCAAGCTTAAGCCCCAAGAACATGTTATACTTTTTTATGCCTAATACTTAACAAATTCGAAAATGAGAACAAAGTCGTGTACTTACAGCTTGTAGGTATATATTGGTACACAATAGGCTATTTGACAATGCGAAAAATAAATTGTGAATTATTGTAATCAGTGTATATTATGAGTTTAAAAATGGTTATTTACTAACGAAAGTTAAAAATAATACTGAATTTATACAAAAATCAATAAATAATAATGTATTTATTCAAACGTTTGTCACGTGACACAAAACGCTCCTGATTGGCCGGGCTTATGATGAAGTCACTTTCTTGTAAATCTTGCTTTTCTACTATATGTACCACAGATTGAAATACAGCAAAGTGACGTCACCGACCCCATTGAATATGGAATTTTTGATATGATATTTTTCGGCAAATATGTACTAAGTAATGTTAATGGTTCCTTAATATCTACTAAATAATGTAAAATGGATTTTAAAAACCAGTCAAATAGCCTATTACAGATCCCAATAATATAAAGTCAGTATAGAGATAAAATTAGTTGATATTAAACAGGATATATATTGTGTTTCAGTAACATACATATGTTATTAAATTCTTTATATACTGGAATTAAAGACAGATACATTATTTAATCGTATATAATGTTATGTATATGATTTTGGAAAGACTGAGATGCTTACCGGTTCTTAATAATTTCAAAACGGTAGATTTTCGCTTGTATGAATTTTTTTATAGAGTATATTTCGACTAATTTCTAATAAGCTTAAAGAATAGTTACTACCTATATATAGATATAAAATTTTATTATTAATAATGAATCTTAATAATATATTATTCAAGAGAAAGACATTACTAATTTATTAAATTAAATATAAATGAAAAAACAACTAAAAATAATACAATTACTTTCCCGCCTATTTAATTTTTTTTTTTTCATGAACAAAGCAAACGCTTTATTATTATTCGGCTTCATTAAAAAGTTTTTTTTTTATGGAATAGTTTAGCGGACGAGCATATGGGCCACCTGATGGTATGTGGTCACCATCACCCATACACAATGTTGCTGTAGGTAATGTTAACTATTCCTTACATCGTCAATGCGCCACCAACCTTGGGAACTAAGATGCTATATCTCTTGTGTCTGTAGTTACACTGGCTCACTCACCCTTCAAACCGGAACACAACAATACTGAGTACTGTTGTTTAGCGATAGAATATCTAATGAGTGGGTAGTACCTACCCAGGCGGGCTTGCACAGAGCCCTACCACCACGAAAGTTTGCAAATATATCAAAAATACTAAAACGAAATTAATAGTTTTCGTTAGTGTATTAAATACAATTACATTATAAACTATACAATTGTTTATTGCTTGTCAAAAATCTAATAAAATCAAAATTAAAATCAAAATAAACTTTATTCAAGTGGGCTTTTACAAGCACTTTTGAATCGTCATTTAACAATTAAGTGAAGCTACCACCGGTTCGGAAAGTATATTGTACCGAGAAGAACCGGCAAGAAACTTACAAACAGTAGTTACTCTTTTTCAACATTTAAAAAAAAATACAGTCATGTTAGTTAATTCAATTATTTAAATTAATATATCCTGCCTGGAAGTCAACAGGAATAATCGGAAATAAATACAAATAATTTTTTAATTTGAAATGGCCGAGAATCAAACTCGTGATCTTAAACATTATGATATATTGATAACAATATATTTAAAGGGCTGTAGGTATGTACAGCGTGTCACTGACCATTGACTGCAGATACGAAGTTCATTGAACCCAGTGACATCTGGTCGGACGAAGCGATTTATTTACGATATAAATGCATTTATTGCTGTTTGTTTATTTATTGTTAGACGTATCGCAATCCCACTGCTGGGCATTTGGATTTTAGTACCACAACAGACTTACATACAGTTAAACATATTACTTGTTAATTCAAAGACATAAAAGGATTTTCATATATGATATTCGCGTTAGACCAATATGACATTTTTATAACTGATTGACACAGATTATAGTCTTATATTTTTATTAGAAATAATTTTAATAATCTCTATTTGTTTCGAAATAAATTATTAAAAAAAAAAATTATAGCACATTGTGTGCTTTATATTTAATTTATTGCTCATGGTAAAATTTGTAATGTATTTCCAAGAAAATATATTACTAACATATTTATATTTTTCCTGTAATGGATTCTTATAAGAATTATAGAGATGGCCACACCCATTAAGAGTTTTCTTTATTTAATTATTAATAAATAATTCGCTCGCATTCAATATAAGATACATATTAAAATAAAAACACAATGAAATATTTATTATTTACGGCTTTGATTTAACAGTAAGAAGATAGGAAGCGCTTTTTTTTTCTTTAATTGGTAAAGACAAAAGTCAGTAATTCTTAATTTTTTTTTTAATATTGAAGATTATTGATGATATCTCTTTGTTTCCTTTATGAGAATAATTCTAAAATTAAATGTATCAATAAATCTATATTTAATTGAAATATATATTATTTTCAATAATTTACTTAAATAATATTCTCAAAGTATGTAAACGATGTCAGGACGCGGGCGCCTTTTCAAAATGGCGCTCAACTTATATGACGTAATGTCATTAATTTCACATGATTCCCTCGCTTTCTTGCGCAAATGTAACCGAGAATAATATTTCAAGAAAATATTTAAAAAAAGATTTAAAAATTATTTAGAGCGCCATTGGCGTTCTGGGCGTTAAACAACACGGTATTGTTCTATATAAAGCAACGACTCATCCGATTAATGATTAATCCAATTATTAATCCAATTGATTTATTTTTCACGAGAAAAAAAAAACACGGCAGACCAATGCAGATGTACGACAGATGTTCGAATAAAAAAAAAAAAATAATATCGAACAAAGACAATTTTCAAAATGGCGTTGTGTTCCGAATTCAAAAAATTGGAAAGCAGACTCACCGTTCACGAATCAACATGGCGGCGCACAAAGGAATGAACTTCTCCGGACCTAACACATATTTATATTTAAAAAAAAATATATACTACAACGTTTCAATACACGATATCGACGTTTTTTTCCTGATTTTCCTTTGATTTTTGGCATTTGGTCCGTTACGCGACGCGAATGCATTCATTTGAGTGCATCAGAGAATACTGAGTTACTGACCTAGGGTTGGCTGCATCGGCGCAGGGCCTGCACACACGCGCACCACGCACACAGCTACGTCACAAATGCATCCAAGCTAAATTCGACCTTATAATATAGACCATGAGGTTCATTTAAACTCTGCACATCGTCAACAGTAAGTCGGTTCGTTCAATAGCCATGGTAACAAGCTGAAGTATTCGGAGTATACATAAGAAGGCTGCGTTACTTTAATGTATATGCAATAAGGCGTGTCTCAATTATTAAAATATCTTTAAATATTACGCACTTATTTGCGATATTCATGTAATCTTGCCGATTTTATTTGTGCAATTTTTTTTTTTAATTTTAAGGCATAATGGTCGACGGTTGTCGGTCAAGTATATTATAAACGTACCTAATTTTACTATAAAGATTTATTTGGTGAATTTCGTTAAGAAATAATTTAAATAAATTATGAATTATATTAAATTTACTTTATTTATATAGAGTAATAGAGTGAACAATGTAGAGAGAACTAGAGAACTGTCAACAGATTTGGTATAATGACAAAAGATATGTGTCATTAACTATAATCATTACAGTTTTCAATGATACAAGTATCAAAATTGCATACCAACGTTAGCTGTCAAATATTTTGATATTGTACGAAGCCTACATTTAAAAAAAAAATTGATATTCTAAATTCAAATTTGAATCTTACGAATACATTTGGAAAATTGTTATTTTCGTTTGAAAAATTATTTTTCACGATTATAAATCAAAAATTAGTCAAGACGCTTTTCACAACAACAACAGCCTGTAAATTCCCACTGCTGCGCTAAAGGCCTTCTCTTCCTTTGAGGAGAAGGTTTGGAACATATTCCACCACGCTGTTCCAATGCGGGTTGGTGGAATACACATGCCAAATGCAGAATTTCTATGCAATTTGTCACATGCAGGTTTCCTCACGATGTTTTCCTTCACCGCTGAGCACGAGATGAATTATAAAGACAAATTAAGCACATGAATCAGCGGTGCTTGCCTGGGTTCGAACCCACAATCATCGGTTAAGATGCACGCGTTCTAACCACTGGGCCATCTCGACTCTGACGCTTTTCAAGTAGCTATCAAATTCGGAAACAAGATTCTACTAAGAAGTTCAGTTTCAGAAATTCAGTAGAAGATATTTGTCAACATTTGAAATGCACAGTTATGTTAGTTAAATACAATTAGGTATAAGTATATATCCAGCCTGAAAGTCAACCACGCTTTGTAATATCTATATAATCCTCTAGTAAATAATATGCCTTATTTATCAAAGTTTTTTTTTAAATAAACGATTTATATATACGAATTTGAAAATATAAAATATAAAAATATAAATATAAAATAAAAAACTGCTATCAAGATACAATGATTTTTTTTTACCACTAAGTGTACACCACTGCCCATAAACTATAATATATAATTGGAAATAAAGATATTATATCTACTTATTATATTATCTGTAGTTATACTGTCTTCACCTTAAAAACCGGAACACAACAATACTGAGTATTACTGCTTGGTGGTAGAATATAAGAGACCTACCACCATATTAAATCCTTCCTTACTTCCCTTCCAATCAGACTATTAATAATATAGTGTCTAAACACAAAGAAATCCCCACTATATTTGAATATATATACATATATACGACAGGGGTATATTAATACTCAAAAATATAGGTAAAATATTTCTTCAAATACAATATCAAAAACAGCCGATTAGACCCAGTGGTTTCAACGCATAGGTACATCTTAACCGATGAATGCGGATAATCCCACACGAGAACCACTGAATTTTCTTTTTCGTGTGCTAAATTTGTGTTCATAATTAATCTTTAGATCGGTTAAGGAAAACATCGTGAGGAAACTTTCATCTATCTATCTGTATCTAATTTCAAATGTTAATCCACCAACCCTCATTGGAACAGCGTGGTGGAATCCACCTAACCTTCTCTACAAAGAAAGAGATCTTTGTAAGCAATGGTAAGTTTACACTTTTTATTATTTAACTTTTTTCTTCATTTTTTTCAGAGCACGGCGGATTAAACTCTATATTGTTCTTGGTTAAGACATATGGTATTTACTGCTTAACATATTATGTGGAAATTCAGCAGGAAAAGTCACGTGCTGAATAACTATATTCTTTCTATGAAATGAAGTGTTAAATATTAATGGCGGAACCATATAACTGGATCAACAGTAATATACTGCGTTTATTTTATACTAGCTGTGCCTGTGACCTTGTACGCCTTGGAATACAACAAAAACATATATCATTGTAGCCTAAGTTACTCCCTATTATATCAGTTATCTGCCAGTGAAAGTCCCGTCAAAATCGGCCCAGCCGTTCCGGAGATTAGTCGGAAAAAACAGACAGACCGATAGACAAAAATTGTAAACAGTGTTATTTTGGTATATGTACCATGTATATGAATTGAGTAAAAAAGGGCTATTTTAACATTACAAACAGACACTCCAATTTTATTATATGTATTAGCTGGCAGACATCCTGCCTGTAATACAAATAGTCTTAGCATAGAAGTTGATGTACAGCGTCATCTATTAGCGAGTTACAAGAATTTGATTCGCATTAAAACTTTCTTCCACACGAGACCTGACATGGTCAAACTCGAGAGCTCGTGACACCGCTAAAGACTGATGCTTCCCAGACCTTGAGATGCCTGTACACAACCTGACCTTTACTAGGAAGGAAGCCTCATTGCAGTTTCTTCAAGACAATACAACATAAATAAATAATAAATAAATATGAGACAACATCACATACATTACTCTGATCCCAATGTAAGTAGCTAAAGCACTTGTGTTATGGAAAATATACATATGTTGATATAAGTATACTTTAATGCATATAGCATTTAAGTGTACCTACATACAGGCATTTTTATAAGAGAAGGCAAAACAATTTCTTGTCTTTTCAAATCAACCAATTTTCAACTAAATTAAACGATAAATAAATTACACATTATAAAGTCAGTACAAATTTAAAAAAAATTTATAATCGATACACATTATAAAACATTACGATTTGAGCCACTGAGTAACGAATAAAGAAGCTTGAATTTTTATAGCATTGACAAGTAGTATAAAAAATCATTAAAAAAATCAAAATCAAAAAATACTTTATTCAAGTAGGCTATTACAAGCATTTTGGATTGTCATTTAACTAAAAGCTACCACCGGTTCGGAAAGTAGATTCTACCGAGAAGAACCGGCAAGAAAATCAGTAGTTACTCTTTTTCAACATTTAAAAAAAACAGTCATGTTAGTCAATTATAATTATAAATGCATGCGGATCCTCTATAAAAGTATGATTATTATCATCATTATTTAATTATGATTATTTTAGAATTAGTATTATTTTCTAATTTAATTACCCTACCAAAAAGTCAGTTCAAACTCAAACTCAAATAACTTTATTCAATATAGAAGCATTACACTTTCTTTTTGATGGTCAATTGAAACACTACCACAGGTTCGGAAAAGAAAATACCCTGACCTGAGAAGAACCTGCGAAAGAAACTCAGCGGGTTTATTTTTTTTTGTCACATATATTAGGAGGCGACTGTTTCATTCCCAAGTTCTTAAGCTATCGACAGAAATGATAATTCTTTCTTTTAAAAGTTTATTCCGCCATATTGAATTTCAATTCCAGACAATACAACAATATAGCAAAAAGAAAAATCGATCAAGATTAAACATATCAATATATAAACATACACAACATGGGTAGTAAACATACAGCATACATACATGATTACTAAATCTAATAACACACATTACGCAACCTCTCCCATCCCCCCTCTAGAAGTACAACAACCCTTATTCCTTGTCGTATGTGATCGTCCAGGTCTTATTGATTTTCAGACTTTCAGATTGCGCAGGTGGGCTGTTGTTAGGGTGACCATGATATTAAGGAAAGATAGGACGCACGGGAAATTTGGTAACCCAGTGGAAATTTTGAGTTCATTTATTTTGAATTAAGAATCATGTATCGTGTATGGCAGTGAAAACAACGCAAGATAATTAGGGCACACAGGAAATTTGGTCACCCAGTGGAAGTTTCGAGATTATTTATTTTGAATTAAGAATCATGTCTCGTGATCGCAACGAAAGCAATTATATAGTAATAATTAGTTCGTAAGATATTAATTTGTTTACTAAAGCGCACAAACTTAGTGACAGTTAAAAAATGGCAAAGGTGAGCCAAAAGACACGAACGCCTGTTAGCTGTCAGGGCATACAAATCTTTCACACTCTAAAGGCATAAATAGATATATTACATGAAAAGCTCAGGCAAGCACAACTGAATATTCATGTGCTTAATTAATGTTTATAATTCATCTCGTGTTCAGCGGTGAAAGAAAACATCGTGAGTAAACCTGCATGTGTCTAATTTTATAAACATTCTGCCACATGTGTATTCCACCAAACCGCATTGGAGCAGCGTATTGGAATAAGTGCCAAACCTTCTCAATGGTAGAGGAAGCCTTATCCCAGTATGAAATTTACAGGCTGTTGTCATGAAAAACTATTCATTTTCGTTGTAACAGTCAACTAGTAGATGAGTGGCATTGAAGCATTTTATGTTTTATCTCTTTCGCACACATGACATTCCCGTCAAACGACAGAGATAGAACGTGTTATAGATACATGTAGCAAGTTGTTAATATCACTAGTTACGTAGCCAGTGACGCGTGAAACAATCCAAGTTGAGTGCTAACACTTCTAACCGCTATTTGCCTTTTTTTAACACCCTGTAATTAGCTCGATATATAAGCGTGTAACGGAATATTACAATTCAATTTTCGAATTCATTCAGACGTCACGTTACGTGGAATTATTAGTCGGAAACTATCTATATTAATATTATAAATGTGAAAGTAACTTTGTATGTCTGTCACTCTTTCACGACCAAACTGCTGAAATTTTTTATGGAGTAAACTCCAACTCCAAGAAAAGACAGGCTACTTTTTTTGCTTGATACATGATAACAAACACCCTAAAACGCGAACGAAGATGCGGATGATTACTAGTATTTTAGTAGTAGAATGTAATTGTAATAGTTTTTCAAATAAAAAAAAATCTCTTCCTCGCAAAGATGTTATGTCCTTTATGATTGTAGTTACTGGGTCACTTAGGCTTTAAACAGTAATACTTAGCACTGCTGTATCCAAATATCTGATGACTGGGACCATGTATTTTTTTTTAAATTTGTTATTGTTTATTTCATTAATAATAGTACACATGAACACAGTATATTATTATGATATATTGGTAATGTTGTCAATTAAAAATGCACTAAATATATTAAAGAACGCCACTCGTACACTGTCATCATTAATTAGTAGCATAATTTAATACATGCGATTGAAAATAAATATTTATGAACATACGTAACTATGTACATAAAAGATTGCGGGTCAGTCTTGTTAAATGCATTTTAAACTATTAGTGAGCCAGTGTAATTACAGATTCTATATAATATGTATCAAAATCAACCAATCTAAATATATATATTATATATCTGTTGTTACACTGGCTCACTCACTTCACAACAATACAAAGTATTACTGTTTCATGGTACAGAATATGAGACCTACCACCAAGTAAAATCCTTCCTTACCTCCTTTTAACTAGTCTATTCATAATATGGTGTCTAAACATAATGAAATATATTACTATTTTCTTTAGACACATACGACAGAGGCATATTAAAACATAATATTGTGTGTAGTGGAATCAGTATTATGTACACGTATATTTACGCCAGTGCGTCTCCCAAGCGTCAGGTATATGGGATTGACACAAGATGTATAAAATGTTAATTCTAATTGTTAACTGTCAAAAGTTTAGTTTAATAAATAATGTGTTTAGTTTAATAGTGTAAGCGCACCTCAAACCATGGAAATCTATATTTCATGTACCTTTTGTCTATAATTACAAAGGCTTAGTCACCAATTCGACAAACATACACAAATGCAATAAATTTGAACAAATTTGAAAATTTAAGATTGCATATATTATATACAAATATTTTAAATACGAATGTAACTCTAAATGTCTCACTTTCACGGTCAAACCACTGGAACCAATTCAAAATCAAAATAAACTTTATCCAAGTGGACATTTACAAGCACTTTTTATCGTCGTTTAAAAATTAAGTGAAGCTACCACCGGTTCGGAAAGTAGACTCTACCGAGAAGAACCGGCAAGAAACTCAGTAGTTACTCTTTATCAACGTTTAAAAAATACAAAGTCATGTTAGTTAATACAATTATTTAAATTAATATATCCTGCCTGGAAGTCAAGAGGTATTAATTCCACGCTTTTTTATCATCTAAAAAATCTTGCCTTTTTTACCAATGTATTTTTTATAAACGATTTGAATTTACGAAACGGCAAAGTTAAAAATGTGTGTTCGATGAAATTTATACCAATATGAAGCTTAAACTGCCCCTGACTAACCAATGAAACACGAAATATAATACGCAGACATTTATCTTGTAACACAAAGTCATTGTCACCCTATATCTGAGCCTACATCGATCTAGCTTAGACATACTCGAAAATAGATCTTATTCCTTTGAATATAAAGTCTATCGTTTAATCTAATTGTGTACGGCGTTTCGTCTATAAACATAGTTGTATGTCAGTTTTAATTATAGACGAATATCGTCAGACGCAGATAATTTTCTATGTTTGCGATATACAGTCAAAGAAAACCTTCGTCAGTTTTCAAATTCATTCCTTTATCAAGCCTTAAACACTTAGTACCTTTTGAATCTAAACATTTCATCATTGCGACGTAATATGTCATTCTCGATCGGTAAAGCAGATTATCGCTCACACTGAGCACGCGAAAATAGATCTTAAGGTGACGAACCTTTTCTTACCCCGACTGTACATTATCGATTTTATGGAGTTTCTTATTGTTTGTGACTAATTATGGCAGGCTGGCAATGTGCTTTCCATGGTACATGTGACCACACATACATTACTATATATAAAAATGCTTACACTAAATATACTACAAAATTTGTTTACTTACTACATCATATTAGAAACTTCTAAAATCATCAGTGTTTCTTAACGATGTTGTCCATGTATTATATACGAAACCTTCATCTCGAATCTATTAAAAAATCCGCATCAAAATCCGTTGCGTAATCTTAAAGATCTAAGCATACATAGGCACAGACAGCGGTAAGCGACTTTATTTTATATTATGTAATGATAATGATATTAACCATTCCTTACCACCAAAACGCCACCAACCTTGAGAACTAAGATACTATATTGTACCTGTAGTTACACTGGCTCACTTACCTAAATGCTAACTTAAAGTATGAAATGACTGGGTGGTACCTTAATGGTCTTTCACGATGCATCACAAAGTTTGATGGTTAATATCGCATATTTATATGAATTAAAACACAATCAGCTAGGTGGGCATATCACTTTTTTCGTTTATCTATGTATGTGAGCGTTTCAATTTAATAAATAAATATTATTATTACTCCTTATTACATCACCTATCTATCTGTGAAGTCCAAGTAAAAAATATTTCAGCCCTTCCAGAGATTAGCCGGAACTAACAGACGGTCACAAATTGTAGAATATGGTTATTTGGTACATGTGCCGTGTACATACACATATGCATTTAGTAAAAAAATGTTTTAATATTACTATACATATGTATGGATAATTTATATAGGTACAGTTAACGATTAAACAAATTACATTATAAGTTACTAGTTGCCCACACGGCTTCATTCCTAGTTCGTCAGATATTGGGTATAGAATAGGAGTGTATGTCCTTCCTTGCAGTCCAAACATAATTCATAACAAACTTTTTTACTATTTTTTATATATTTAGTAACATTTGAAAATGCTTCTACGAATAAATCTATAACAAAACCAACAATATAGTCGTTAAACAACAAATAAAATTACTTATATGTTTGTATATCTCCATGAACATAATGTGTCTACTTCCATTTATCAGCGGTGATAACCGCTGCCCTCTATGTTAAGTATTTAATATACAATACATATAGTATATGTATGAAATATATTTACAACGTGACGTCACACAAGGGACTAAAGATCTTAGATCTCATTTTAGAATTTCACATTTAAACTGGAACCTGGTGGTAAGTGGTCACCACCGTCATAGACTATGGCGTTATATGTATTAACAATTCCATACATCCCCAATGCGCCACATACCTTGGGAATTAAAAGGTTGTGACCCTTGTACCTCCATAACCTATTTCAATGAAAGTAAGAAATATACAAACCTTAATAAAGTAAAGTAACAGCCTTTAAATTTCCCACTGCTGGGCTAAAGCCTCCTCTTCCATTAAGGAGAGGGTTTGGAACATATTACACCACGCTGTTCCAATGCGGGTTGGTGGTATGCACATGTGGCAGAATTTCGATGAAATTAGACACATGCAGGTTTCCTCACGATGTTTTCCTTCCGTCGAGCACGAGATGAATTATATACACAAATTAAGCACATATATAGTGGTGCTTGCCTGGGCTTGAACCCGCAATCATCGGTTATGATGCACGCGTTCTAACCACTGGGCCATGTCACCTTTAAACAAAAGTTAGATTTACGTATTTCGTGAGATTTGCAAATAACTCAGTTTTATTGTCCACTATTAGGAGTTTACGATAAATGTATCTTTATCTTCAAGGAAAACATCGTGAGGAAACCTGCATGTGACAAATTCCATAGAAGTTCTGCCACATGTGTATTCCACCAACCCGCATTGGAACAGTGTGGTGGAATATGTTCCAAACCTTCTCCTCAAAGGGAGAGGAGGCCTTTAGCTCAGCAGTGGGAATTTACAGGCTGTTGTTGTATCTTCATTTTTAGTACACTGCATTACACTTAACTACTTATACACACTTTAATTTTGTAAAATTCTGATACCAGTTTCGTCGGCGTTCAAAACGACATTTTATCGCTAAATAAATAGTACAAGCTTTGGTCCTAAATCATCAACGATTACAACATTTCCAACATTCAAAAATGTCAGTCATACAAACTATCGACCCCCATGACGGGTGACCCCCTTAGAAGAATAAATTTTGAAAATGCCTCAGTATTGCGAATGGGCCGCAGGGACAAGGGGTACAACTTTGCCTCTAAGTTTTTTGGTGCATTGATTTTATAAGAAATGACGATACACTCCCAATAATTAATCCGTCTGGGTTGGTACCACACACTCATCAGATATTCTACCGCCAAACAATAATACTTGATTTTATTGATTTCCGGTTTGAAAGCCAATGAGTGAGCCAGTAAATACAGGCACAAGGGACATAACGTCTTAGTTCCCAAAGCTGGTGGCACATTGACGATGTAAGGACTAGTTAATATTTCTTACAGCGTCATTGTCTATGAGTGATGGTGATCACTTACCATCAGGTGGCCCAAAAAACCAATAGCATAAAAAAGGAAACCAAACTAAGCAGTGGAGACCACTTACCATCAGTAAGCATAAGTCAGTCCGCCTACCTATATCACATGAAATAAAAACAATGTAAAAGTTTATTACTATTATTTATAATAAAGTAAAGATCACATGACCTTGAACAAGCTTCCTGGTACAAACAAATGACCTATGTCGAGCATAAAAAAAAACACATATAACATACATAGCTTAACCTGCGGCTTTACTTGCAAAAAGTTTATAAATGTCTACATATAACACACAAACCCCGATTTTACCCCCAAAATTAATAAATTAGTCTATTTACCTCCTCTCAAACTATAGCCATAATCTTTAAAAAGTATAAAACAAAGTCGCTTTCTCTGTCCCTATATCCCTATGTATGCTTAAATCTTTAAAACTACGCAACGGATTTTGATGCGGTTTTCTTTAAAAAGTAGAATGATTCGAGAGGAAGGTTTTTGTATATAATACATGGGCATAGAGAAACACTGATTATTTTAGAAGTTTCTAATGTGATGTCGTATATTAATTTAAATAATTGTATTTAACTAACATGACTTTGTATTTTTTAAATGTTAAAAAAGAGTAACTACTGAGTTTCTTGCCAGTTCTTCTCGGTAGAATCTACATTCCGAACTGGTAGTAGCTTCGCTTAATTATAAAATGACGATTCAAAAGTGCTTGTAAAAGCATACTTGAATAAAGCTTATTTTGATTTGATTTGAAATAAATTATAAAGTGTATTTAGTATCAGTATTGCACCCGTGCGAAGCCGGGTCTGGTTTTATTTAATATCAGAACTAACAGACAGAGTTACTTTTGCATTTATATTATAACTACAGATAACAATAGTACTGTCAGCTAATTTCGCAGTCATAACAAACTCTCATATAGTAAATATTTACGTAGTTAGGGTGTAATATAAAATAATCAAGCATATTAATTACAAGGCGTCCCATCATCGCTTGAGCGTGAAATTATTACAAAGTTACATTTCCGATTCCACCAACCCACATTGGAACAGCGTGGTGGAATTTATTCCAAACCCTCTCCTTATTAGAGCTGAGATGGCCCAGTGGTTAGAACGAGTGCATCTTAATCAATGATTTCGGGTTCAAAACCAGGCAAGCACCATTATACATATGTATGTGATTAATTTGTGTTTATAATTCATCTCACTAATTTCATCGAAATTCTGCCACATATGTATTCCACCAATCCGCATTGGAACCGCGTGGTGGAATATGTTCCAAACCCTCTTCTTAATGGAATAAGAGGCCTTAGCTCAGCAGTTGGAAATTTCCAGGCTGTTACTTTACTTTACTTAGATTTCCGAAAATCACTTCTTAGCGAATGCTAGTGTTATAAATTAAACATATGTTTCCAGCTTTGTATAGTCTATCTGTATTTTGACAGTCATCTCATCTTTAGACACAGTGTTTTTTGAATTGAATGTAAAGATTTCTTGATGGTGGTGGCTTTGTCTTTGATGGGTTAGCCTGAGTAGTTTCAAATATAGCATACAATCAAATATTCTACTACTACACTGCAGTGTTCTATCTCTACACTAATTGTTATGTTCCGGTTTGGAGGATGAGTGAGCCAGTGTAACATGCACAAGGGATATGTCTAATGTGACCCCTTATAAGCAAGGGGCCCATTTGCCTTTCCGTTTACATATATCATAAAAATAGGCCAAACTTGTTTGTGAACTGGTCAGCTTATAAAGTTCTAGAGTCTAAAATATAATCCGAATTAATTGGGTTTTCTGTGGAAAACTTAGTTTATATTATAGTTTACCTCAAGTAACATTCAATATTGTTAAAAGTAATAAAAATATAAATATGAGACAACATCACATACATTACTCTGACCCTAATGTAAGTAGCTTAAGCACTTGTGTTATGGAAAATCGGAAGTAACGATACCACAAACACCCAGACCTAAGAAAACGTAGAAAACTAATGATAATCTACATCTCCGGGAATCGAACCCGGGACCTCGGAGTGGCGTACCCATGAAAACCGGTGTACATACCACTCGAACACTGAGGTCGCCTAAATAATAAAAACATGTGCAAAATTTGCAAAGGTTTCTATTTCACACAAAGATTCTACAAACGATTCCACTACGTTATAATTGTTTATAATTACACTGGCTCACTCACCATCCAAATACAACGATACTAGATATCGCAGTTTGTTTGATTGATAAAGTAACTACTGAGTTTCATCTCGGGAAGATCTACATTCCGAAACAATGATTAAATTTATAATAATTAAATAATAATTCAAGCAGAACTGTAATCATAATCATTACATATTATAAAACAAAGTATCTTACTGCTGTCTGTCCCTATGTATGCTTTACATCTTTAAAAATACGAAACGGATTTTGATTCGGTTTTGTTAATAGATAGAGTGAATCGAGAGGAAGGTTTTTATTCGTGGACAATTGAAGAAACAAGAAAATAATCTGTAGTATATTTAGTATCAGCATTGTAACCATTCGAAAACGGGGATTATCGCTAGAAAAGTATATTTTGATTTTTAATTAATATACCATTCACGATAAAAAAGCGTGGAGTTAATACCTGTTGACTTCCAGGCAGGATATATTACATACATATATAATTGTTTTTAACAACATGACTGTATTTTTTAAATGTTGAATAAGAGTAACTACTGAGTTTCTTGCCGGTTCTTCTCGGTAGAATCTACTTTCGGAACCGGTGGTAGCTTCACTTAATTGTAAAATGACGATTAAAAAGTGCTTGTAAAAGCCTATTTCAGTAAAATTTATTTTAATTTTGATTTTAATTAATGATAAAAGAGGTAATTTAGAATTCATAATCTATATTCGATAAATAGACTGTTTTAATTGATACCTTCGCCTTAGAATAAAAAAAAACATACACTGACGTTTAATTAAAGAATGATAATATTCTAAATTTAAAAAAAGAATCCAAAATCGCTACAAAGGATTATTACAGTATTTAATATGCGTTAAATACAACATCAATGCTACCCTGAGCTGTTCGAAGCTGTGCGGAGACCTTACCTTTCGAGACTCCAGAAAAAAAAACAAACATGCTTATCAATTATTCCTGGTCCGGTTCCTTGCTTGTAAGTGAAATCGTTCTTCGATGGATTATAGAGCTTATTGTAGTGAGTTAAGTGTCAGAATTGCATGTATGTATCGAAGGCCTCGTGTAAGACAAAAGTAGGGTGTGGTGAACAGCGCAATCCTGTTGCTATGTGCGCGCACTTCCATCCTCTCGGTACACTGGGTGTCTGGATTTTGTTAAATTATAGTTTTTTGATACTCTCTCGATTAATTAAAAAATCGATTTCCATGATTGAGGAATCGATTTTTTTAAATGCCCTCGGTTTGGGTTATGACAAATCGAATCCAAATCTATTTCATTCAAGCCGTCTTTCTCTCGATTAATTGACGTTTTTTTATCTATTTTCATGATTAAGATATCGATTTTTTTTAATTATATCGACTTTCTGTTATAAGAAACTAAATGCCCAAATTTTGGGTAATGGCAAATCAACTCCAATTCTATTTCAATCGAGTTGTCTTTCTCTCGATTAATTGACGTTTTTTTATCTATTTTCATGATTAAGATATCGATTTTTTATTAAATTATATCGACTCTACTTTATCAGTAACTAAATGCTTAAGTTTTGGGTAATGGCAAATCAAACCAATGTATATTTTATTCGAAAAGTCTTTTACAAGCACTTTTAAATCATGTAACAAACTATATCAAGTGAAGATTCCATCGGGAAGAACCGACAAGAAACTCAGTAGTTACTTTAGACTAAGCCATCTTTTGTCACGGCTGGTATATTTGACCCCCATGGTCGAGTGGTGTGTACACCGGTTTTCATGGGTACGCCACTCTGAGGTCCCGGGTTCGATTCCCGGCCGAGTCGATGTAGATTACCATTAGTTTTCTATTTTGTCTTGGGTCTGCGTGTTTGTGGTACCGTCGTTACTTCTGATTTTCCATAACACAAGTGTTTCTGCTACTTACATTGGGATCAGAGTAATGTATGTGATGTTGTCTCATATTTATATTTATATATATTTATATATTCATCCTGAGCAAATCGAAAACATTTGATAGAGCAGGTTGCCACTAATTGAATCTTAAACATCAACTAAGGAATATTAAAGAATGGACCCGTATCTGATCTTGGCGTATTCCGTTCCGATTCACGTTTACTGAGCTTCGTACATTTTGAGATTTATTTTTCTTGAGATGAAATACTTTTGCATAACTAATAAGGAACGGTTAGGGAGACATTTTGATGTATACGTTTTTTTTATATAATACTAGTTGTTGCTTGCGGCTTCACTCGCGTTTAGGGTTTTATTTAGAGAGTTGGTTGTCATGTGTTGGGCAAAAAATTGCAGAGGCCTTTGTCTAGCAGTGGACGAAAAAAGGCTGTTGATGATGCAAAATATATTTTTGTTCCATTTCGAATGTCATCAAATTCGGTTCATGTTTGGTCGTGAAAGAGCGACAGACAGATAGACAGAGTGCTTTTCACATTTATAATATCAATATAGTTGTGATCAAAGCACCAACAACATACTAATCAGAAATTGGCTAGATAAAGCCACACTCAGTTATATTGGCCATTCTTTACATGGCCATGCGTCCAACGTTGGAAGCAAATTGTTATGAAGTTATATTGGCTCACTCGCCTTCCAAACCAAAACACAACGAAGTAAGTTTGGCAATAGGTTATCTTATGAGTGACACCAAACCAGATGGGTTATGAACTACCATCAAAAAATAACTATTGCATTATAGATTGATGGTAGAGATGATACTCTACCAGAGCATTTAATCCAAGCAAAACCTTGTGCTAAATATTTTCTTCTCCCTCTCGGCGGTGAAGGAAAATGTCGTAAGGAAACCTTCATATATATTTCTGCCACATGAGTATTCTACTAACCCGCATTGGACCAGCGTGCTGGAATATGTTCGAAACCTTCTCCTCAAAAGTAGAGGAGATCTTTAGCCCAGCAGTGGGAAATTTACAGGTTGTTGTTGTTAAAAGTTTAGGTCAGAATTAATGCATTCACTGCTATACAAATGAGTGAAGAATGACCTAATAAATCAAATCAAATCATGCAGGCTCTTACGAGCTGTCATCTTCAAATAAAGTTTAAAGTTATCAACGATACAAAATCACTACATGGTACAAAACAAATTCGTTTTCTCTGTCCCTATATCCCTATGTATGCTTAAATCTTTAAAACTACGCAACGGTTTTTGATGCGGTTTTATTTAATAGATAAAGTGAATCGAGAGGAAAGTTTTTGTATATAATACATGCACAATATAGTAAAAAAACACTGATAATTTTAGAAGTGAATGTGATAGCGTATATGAATAAATTCTGTAGTATCTTTGCACCCAAGCGAAGCCAGGGCGGGTCGATAGTCTAGATTATACCTTAAACAGGCAAATAATGTTAATCCAAAACTATATGGTAACACTAAGTGTTGGTGCAACAAAGCATAAATAAATAAATCAATAAACTCAGTAGTTACTCAGGACAATCCTAACCAATCTATACAATGTAATAAAATTGGAGTGTCTGTTTGTATTATTAAAATAGCCCTTTTTACTCAATGCATATGTATGTATACACGGTACGATCTGTATGTCTATCTGTCTGTTTGTTCCGGCTAATCTCTGGAACGGCTCGACCGATTTTGACGGGACTTTCACTGGCAGATAACTGCTATAATAGGGAGTAACTTAGGCTACAATATTTTTTTGTAAAATTGATATTCGTACAAGGTCACGGGCACAGCTAGTCATTGAATAAAATACTAACTGTAGTTTATAATCACCTATATTATTTGTTGAACGCCTTTAATCAAGTTTTAATGAGTGATTCAAAATTATTAATTGGCAAAGTTCTTTTAATAAAGTAAATAAAGTTTAACTTAACAACGGTTATCAATCTCAAGGACACACGCAGACATTAAGTGAACAAGTTTGTGTGCTAACATAGGTGCACAAGACAACAACAGCCTGTAATTTTCCCACTGCTGGGCTAAGGCCACACTATTCTCAAAGCTTCTCCTCAAAGGGAGAGCCCTTTGAGGAGAAGCTTTGAGAATATTCCACCACACTGTTCCAATAGGTGGATTCACATGTGGCAGAATTTTGTTAAAATAAGACAAATGCAGGTTTCCTCACCTTTTCCTTCACCGCCCAGCACGTGAATTATAAACACAAATTAAGCACATGAAAATTCAGTGGTGTCATCCTGGGTTTGAACCCTCAATCATCAGTTAAGATGCACGCGTTCTAACCACTGGGCCATCTCAGCTCTCCTTCTCAGTTCTTATAATAAGAACGTTTTATGACTTTTGGAACCTTATATTCAGACAGGTCAGGTTTAGGTCAGCTAAATTGAGTTAGTCAGTCAGGTTTGACAGTAGAAGGAACTCCTCAACGTCCAATAGCATACACAAGGATAAATAAATAAATATGAGAAAACATCACATACATTACTCTGATCCCAATGTGAGTAGCTAAAGCACTTGTGTTATGGAAAATCAGAAGTGACGATACCACAAACACCCAGACCAAGACAACATAGAAAACTAATGATAATCTACATCGACGTCGGGAATCGACCTCGGGACCTTGGAGTGGCGTACCCATGAATATGAATAAACCACCACTCACCTACACACCACTCGACCACGGAGGTCGTCATGGATATCATATTTTTCTCGGCCAATGATATCATCTTTTTCTTATGATTTTTTTTCGATGGAAAATCACCTCTCCGCGTTTCCTCCACGTAAGGATATGTAGGGTTTGCTAGCACTGAATACCCGCTAAAAACCAGCAGATCTCACTCCCTTTTTTCACTTCCACCGCCCTTTTCACATCGTTCAGGAAAGCTATCCGTAATAAATAACTCCTTAAGAAACTATCCAATTCTTTATCAATACTAAATTGAATCAAAATCGGATCAAGATAATCTCGTGTAGATTTAAGAAATACACCAATAAACGTATACAGGTATAGGTATGACACACAGATGTAGCATCGGAAAATGCAATGAAATGATCGTAAAACCGATTACTGCTGATTCACACAACCAATAGAAATAGCTCCCTATCGCGCCACTCGACGCTATTCGTCGCTATAGATTCTCGCGTCAGTTCAACCCGAGACAGCGAGTGCGTGTAAAGCGACGCGTCGAATTGACGAATACATTAGGTCATATGATATTACAAGTTATTACGTTTGTGTAAAGATCATATTCACATGAGAAATAAATATTGATAATTTGGGATAGCGTACTTAATTCGGTTGTGATCGGTTTTACGATGCTACATCTATGTTGTGTCGTACTATACATGTTTTGTAACTTGCCAAGTCATACGGATACAAGCAAAAGTTACCAGAGGGGATGACTGGGGTTCGGATGTCACCGAGTTATTTTGGTGTAGGCTTTTTGTAATCAGTGACTTTTACATTCTGACATCGACTAAAAAAATCTTGTACAAATATAAAAACGATTTTATTTAAATGGAATATATTTCAGAAAAAATTTCATACTAATATTATAAATGTGATAGTAACTCTGTAAAGTCTGTCGCTCTTTCACTACCAGACTTTCTTGGTGGTAGGGCTTTGTGTAAGCCCGCCTGGGTAGGTTACACCTACTCATCAGATATTCTACCTCTAAACAAGTGTACGCAGTATTGTTGTGTTCTGGTTTGAAGGGTGAGTGAGCCAGTGTAACTACAGACACAAGGGACATAGCATCTTAGTCCCCAAGGTTGGTCGCGCATTGACGATGTGAGGAATAGTTAATATTTCTTACAGCGTCATTGTCTATGAGTGATATTGACTACTTACCATCAGGTGGCCCATATGCTCGTCCGACAACCTATACCATAAAAAATTCTTGTCGTCTGTCGCTTTTTCATGACCACCGCTGAATAAAATTTGATGAAGGAAGAACATATGCTACTTTTTTGTCTAACACATGACGATCAATACCCTAAAACGCAAGCGTAGCCGCGGGCGACTACTAGTTACGTTATAAGTGTGTGGAAATCAATCAGAAAACATTTAACTCCAGTTTTCGACCGAAACTTCTCTAGCATTTCTGTGATTGGTCTGGTATTTACACAATATCTTCGAACTACGAAGAGCTGAGATGGCCCAGTGGTTAGAACACGTGCATCTTAACCGGTGATTGCGGACTCAAACCCAGGCAAGCATCACTATATATATGTGCTTAATTTGTGTTTATAATTCATCTTGTGCTCGGCGGTGAAGGAAAACATCATGAGGAAACCTGCATGTGTCTAATTTCATCGAAATTCTACCACATGTGCATTCTACCAACCCGCATTGGAACAGCGTTGTGGAATATGTTCCAAACCCTCTTCTAAATGGAAGAAACCTTATCCCAGCTGTGGGAAATTTACGGGCTGTTACTACTTCGAACTCAAACTAAGATTACTTTATTCAATATAGAAGTATGACATATTATACTTTCTTATATATTTCTTATAAAAGATATAGCCCATATGTTATTCTGATATATGTTTGATATTATTGTAGACTAGACATACTTTTCAAGCTATTTTGAATCGTTCTTTTAACAAACTATATTATGTGAAGCCAATACTGCTATAGAATGTAGATTCTACCCAGAAGAAATGGCAAGAAACTCAGTAGTTACTCTTTTTCGACATTTAAAATACTGTTCAAAGAAATTCCAAGTCTTCATTCAACTTACTACTGACTCATTGATTGACAAAAATCTACCAAAGGAATAAACACCTTCGATCTGAGAACTGGCCAAACTAAGCAGGTTTAAATTATTAAAAAAATGTCCAAAAACTGCCTTTTAACTCTAATCAGTTTTAGCAACGGTAAGCATAGCTACGGGCTCTCTTGAATTACTAGTATTGGTATTACACCTTCACATACCCAAGGATTACTTCTTTTCTCATAAGAAATTTAAAAAAAAAAACACAAATAATGTCTTTGGTATTAAAAACAAAAATCCCCGAGCATTTATAAGTTCATCACCAAAACAATAGACAATGTCCCAAACAGGCAGAAATACATGACAAATTAAAGAAAAAAAAATCCTCCAGAGACGATTAAATCTGTACCCAGACCGTGTACAGACAGACGGCCCGATATATATATGTAGTTATAGCCCTTAACACGGAAGCAGAACCTTCGGGGTTCAACGACCGAACATCTGTTGTTGTGGGTTGCGAGTTCGAGCGGAAAATTATAACGCTCTTAGCAATCCAATTGAAGTAGGAAAAAAGATAAACAAATCTTGAATTCACGTATTTCATGCGATTTGCTAATAACTCAGCTATTGTGCACTACTAAGAGTTAATAATTAATATATCTTTATTTATAATACAGCACTATTACACTTAACCACTTATTTCCACTTAAATTTAATTCCAAAACTCCGATAACAGTTACATCGACGTCCAAAACTTCATATTTTCGCACATCCATAGTGAATATCATAGATTAATCAAGCTCTCGGCCAATGATATGCTTAGCTGTCAAATGTGGTTTATTTTGCTTTTTTCCTGTTATGGTTGGAATAGAGTATAAGTTAGAGCACTTTTTATATACCAGATCTCAAATATTCTACCACCAAGCAACAATAGTCAGTGTTGCTGGTTTTCTGTTTGATGAGTGAGTGAGCCAGTGTAACTACAGGCACAAGGAATATAACTCAAACTTAAATTAAACTCAAACTCAAATAACTTTATTAAATATAGAAGTATTACACTTTCTTATTGATGATCAATTAAAACAGAACCACCGGTTAGGATCAGAAAGTACCCTGACCTGAGTAGAACCGGCGTAAGAAATTCAGCGGGTTTTTTTTGTCTCATATATTATGTAAACAATTTTATATGAAATGAAATAGCCAAGAGGCGATCGTTTCATTCCCAATACATATGACATCACATCTCAAAGGATGGTGGTGTGTTTGAGGCATAATGGTTTATTCTTTACACCCTTAATTTCTGGGTCCATTTACCTGATGATCTACTTATGTAATATAAATAAGCATATAAACAAAACTCTATATTTTCTAGTTATTCTACCATCAAATTCTATGTTACTTAACCAAAAGCCTGGCAGTCTTTTTTTTTTTTTTAATAACTCAATTATTTTAAAATTGACTTTAAAGTTATGATCATGCTCCTCATCTGAAGTCTGTTTGTTTGTCGCTCTTTCACTACCAAACGAATGAACCGAATTTGATGAAATTTGTTATGAAGCAAACTTGAAATCCAAGAAAGGACATAGGCCCTTTTTTGCCCAATACATAACAAGCAACGTCTAAAACGCGAGAATAGCCGTGGACAACAACTAGTTAACAATAACTTCTCGGAATGCTAGTGACAGCAACTTCTTACTTCATATGTTATTAGATATGTATAGTACGACACAACTTAGATGTAGCATAGGAAAATGCAATGAAACCGATTACTGCCGATTCACACAACCAATAGAAACAGCTCCCTATCGATGTGATCGGTTTTACGAATTTTGCCGATGCTACATCTAAGTTGTGTCGTACTATATCTAAATTTTCCTACTAATCTTAGATAGTCTTGAACATGTGCTTCTCTATTTAATCTAAAAGATATCAGCTTCTATTTGCGTCTCAAGTGTTTAAGTGGGGGTATCTGATGGGTGAAATGAGAAAGGCTACTGAGAAACACTACACATATACATATGTATAATATATATAATCGCTTGAAGGGTATAGAATTTGATAAGCTGTAGAGCATCAAGTGAGTTGCATATGGGTACTTCGATAATTGTTTTTACTTGGTTGTAGAACTATGTGCAAGTACATCAGGGTAGGTACACTCATCATATATTCTACCTACAAACAATACTTAGTACTGCTGTGTTGGGTGATTAAGTGTAACTAGCATAGGACATCTTAGTTCCCATGGTTAGAGGTGCTTTGTGTATGTACGTACAACATATTTATATTTCTTACAGAGTCAATGTATTGGCGTTGTTTACACCTGTAAAAAGTATTCACTTTGAATGTTACCTACATCAAATATTAATTTTAAGTGTTTAGTGAGGTGCTGATTGTGTAACTTTTACAATAACATAAATGTATATCCATGGGTCCATCTATCTCTTCTCTTATGTTTTCTTAGATGGTCTCAGTCATCTCACTTGCTCATCATTCTTACACAGATATACCACCATTATTAATACTCATTTATATATATTATAGAGTCAATAGGTTAAAATTGAAATAAAAATGTTTTCTAATAATGCAATTTATAAGTAGAACAAAATCGTAAAATGATTCATTGAAAAGATTTTTATTAGCCTTACATTAAAAAAAAAAAACAAATGACTATTTCTTTTGTTTTATAAAAACTAGTACAAAATGCAATCTGATTGTTTGACTATAGTATTTTTTATGTCGAATAAACAAAGAATTGGTTTAATCCCGTGTAAAGTCCACCCTGGATGTTGACTTATATAAAAACAAGGATAATGAGCAATATTTACCTTGTAATATCGCCTGTCTGATTTAAGTTCTACCTGTGAAAGAAAAAAACAAATTAATTTTTAACATTCACAATCAATTCAATTAAAAAATAGTTTATAAACTATGTTGATACTGTGAAGTTCAAAGATGGAAAGTGGTGACGACAGTGCATAGGCAGTACATCAATGCATTGCTGATCTTATACGATATATCCCTTGTGCCTGTTACACTGGCTCACTCATCCTCTATACCGTAAGTCAACCATACTAAGCTTACCATATGTTATGAGAGGTTACTTAAACCATTTATTTTGCGACATAAACACATACATTACATCGATTGTACACAAGAAAATAATTAAATTTAAAGAACATAGTGTAGGTAGCAAGGGGATCATCTCAGTACAAGCTGTGCTAAGCACAGCACTGATTTTCAGATGGCCCCTGACTATTGGGTAAACATAAACACATAAACATTCACGCACACGAAAATAAATAAATAAAATCCCTTATCCTTTAAAAAAAAAAAACCATTACAAAAAAATACATTAAAAATTAATATGATAAATAATAAAACTATGAGATAGTATGACTGACTCTATATTTGACATAAAGCTTCTTCTTAACTCAAGATCAAAATCAGTTTGGTAGAATTTATAATCTGTAAGGTATATGACGTTTCAAAAGTGCTCACCAGAGCCCACTTGTATAAAGTATGTTTTGATATGCCTTGAGCGTAGACCATATTAAATCATTGATTTCTTATCGTGTGAAGACCAAGTGCTTAGAAAGAAATTTCAAGATTAATTTATCAATTGATCGATAACAGATAATATATAAATGATATCCTCGTGCGATTTCGGTCAAGGCAGACTTTCTATAAACTAGAGACTAGGCAACTGCGTAGGACTTCAGGCGCAAGTGTGTGCACAGACATACACTCAACGCACACACACGCAGGACCGATACGTGCTCTCCAAGACAACTAAGGCATCCTCTCCCTTTGAGGAAAAAGTTTGGAGCATATTCAACCACGCTGCTCCAATGCAATGGTGGATTCATATGTGGCAGACTTACTTTGGAACTAGACTAGCAGGATTTTTCACGATGTTTTCCTTCACCGCCGAGCTCGAGATTAATTATAAACACAAATTAAGCACATAAAAATTCAGTGGTTGGTCCTTGCCTGGGTTCGGTTAAGATGTGATTCTAACCACTGGGCCATAACGACTGTCCACGACACAGAAGTGTAACCATTCAAAGTATTTACTGGGAACTTATCGACAGAAAAACCCGATCATTTTTAGAAGCCCATCTGCAGCCTCATATCTGTATTGACGACCTTCGTGAACGAGTGTTTATTAGTTTTCTATGTTGTCTTGGGTCTGGGTGTTTGTGGTACCGTCGTTACTTCTGATTTTCCACAACACAAGTGCTTTAGCTACATTGGGATCAGAGTAATGTATGTGATGTTGTCCAAGGTTGTCCAATTATTGACCAATATAACCCACTAAAAGCCTTACAAGCGACCATACATATCTATGTTGGTTAATCATATCATTTATTCAAAGAAATAACAACACTCTATAAAAGACTTTAGTTTGAATGTGTCAGAGTAATTACAACAGAAATAGATAAAGTAAAGTAAAAATAACAGCCTGTAAATTACCCACTGCTGGGCTAAGACCTCCTCTTCCATTAAGGAGAGGGTTTGGAACATATTCCACCACGCTGTTCCAATGCAGGTTGGTGGAATGCACATGAGCCAGAATTTCGATGAAATTAGACACATGCGAGTTTCCTCACGATGATAGATACTATTGGTGAAATTGTTTAATGAAAATTTCTACTAGTTTTCTCAATCAGATGCCAATATTTATTAATGTCATTGTTACCGTTAAACCCAAAGCCGAATGTCGTATACAAATGTAGCACATTTTCCTCACAATTAAAATAATATCGTCAAATCAAATCAAATCCAATCAAATCACTTCACAGCTGAACACAAGAAGATAAACAGAATAAACAGAAGAATAAACAGAAGAATAAACAGAAGAATAACAAATTAATTACATAAAAACTCAATTATATTACATAATCGCTATCTTTAAATAAATAACGTTATATAATTTATTGTAATATAATTTACTTGGTGGTAGGGCTTTGTGCAAGCCCGCCTGGGTAGATACCACCCACTCATCAGATATTCTACCGCTAAGCAACAGTACGCAGTATTGTTGTGTTCCAGTTTGAAGGGTGTGTGAGCCAGTGTAACTACAGGCACAAGGGACATATCATCTTAGTTCCCAAGGTTGGTGGTGCATTGACGATGTAAGGAATAGTTAATACTTCTTACAGCGTCATTGTCTATGGGTAATGGTGACCACTTACCATCAGGTGGCCCATGGCGTCCACCTACCTATTCCATAAAAAAAAGAAAAAAAAACGTGCTTATGATTTTCATTTATTTTTTTTTAACAATCCAATGTAGAAAAGGTCGAATGGGACAGCTAGTTCTTTATTAATAAACATTGTTATTATTTTAACAATAGCGTTTTGTAATCCTGCAATATATTCGCAAAAAAATCCGCTATCACTGCAACCCCACCCCAGACCGAGACGGATCGGGTTGTAGGAAGAATATCTCCATCTCCCTCACACGTATAAACTCTCATATACCCATCCTTATCACGCAGACAGAATATCAAAATTGTGTAGAATTCAATTCGGGTGTATACCAAAACTAAGTATACGTCTGTCTGGTTATGTACACGGGATAATGAGCCTTATGGTTTTGTTTTAAGAGTTGTATTCGTTGTTAGTGATTTGTTGGACGTGTACAAACGTTTTGCAGAGGTAGAAATGTTTGATAAGTTTGACGATGAAGTTTGAGAACTGAGTAACTGGTCTGGTTTTATCGTTAATTTGTCTTGTATATCGCACTGGAACTATTATGCTGTTGTATTGTTTGAAAAACTAAATCTAGAAGAGAATTAGGTTTCCTAACAAATGCGCCGCCATCTTCATAAAATAAAATTAACAACCTGTAAACAATCTTATTAGTGAAGTTGTTTGAAATTAAAAAAAATATTGTTGCACCCTAAATAACTCCTTGCTAAATCAGCTTTCTGCCAATGAAAGTTGGCCCAGGCGTTCCTGAGATTAGCTGAAACTAATAGACAGACAAAAATTGTAACTCTTTATATAAAAGTAGCTATTAACAAAAGGCTTTTAATTTCGTTTAACACAGTATAAAACAAAGTCGCTTACTACTGTCTGTATGTATGCTTAGACCTTTAAAAATCACGCAACGGATTTTGGTGCGGTTTTTTTTAATAGATAGAGTGATTCGAGAGGAAAGTCCTTTGTATATAATACATGGACAATATAGTAAAGAAACAGGAAATATTCTTTTTTTAATAGATACAGTGATTTGAGAGGAAATTCCTTTGTATATAATACATGGACAATGTAAAGACCAATAAATACTCTGTAATAAATATGGACGAAACCGTGCAAAGCCGGGGCAGATCGCTAGTTATCCAATAAATAAATACCGATAACATTGTTCAGTAAAGTTTTTTCAATTGTCAATTAACATTTTAACAGAATAATTGTTACAGCGTCACAGTTCAATTGTAGGGTCGACTGGTATTATTTAATTTAGATAGATCACAATAAATTTGTATCTATCTATGCTGAGGAAGTTAAGGTTATTCATCCATATTTCTGACTGACACTTATTCAGTTACGGTACGCTCTCTTACACCGTAATTCCTTAAAGGCTCTTTTGCCCTTTATCGATATATTTGGTACTTATAATATACAAATCGTTGATAGATATTATTATCATAATAACAAAAACATATATATTTCATAAACAAAATTATTTTTGGGTAATTTACGCATTATTTATTAATTGTTTTTTTTAACTTTTTTATCGTAGATGAGACAGTGTTAAAGACAGACAGACAGGCAGAGTTACGTTCATAATATGGTATAAAAGTATAGATAGATATAAAATTAAAAGATAAAGAAGGAAGTGCAAATATAAGGCATAAAACTAAACTAACGGACATACTCTTTCGAATCGATCAACTTAAATGGAGGCTTCGCTGCAAAATAGAAAAAATAGACATCAAAGATGTAAGAAATGTTAACCATTCTATACACCTCAAATGCACCACCAATTATTTAAAGTCATGTTTAGTTAAACTGTCAAACTCACTTTTGATACCGGAACACAACAATAGAAATATCGATGCTGAGCTTTAGAATATACAATGAGTTGTAACTACCCAGACAAACTTACACAAAGCCCTACCACCAAGTAAAGTATATGTATCCAATCTTGTACTAATATCTCTGATCCATCAGAAACGGACCACAATCCAAAACTTAGTTACAGTACAGTTACAGTCTGTAAATTTTCCACAGCTGGGCTAAGGTCTTCTCCCTTTGAAAATAATGTTTGGAGCACAATGCGGCTTGGATATATATGCAGCACAATTTCCTTGAAATTAGACACATGCATGCATTACCTTTACGAGATGAATTATGAATACAAATTAAGTACAATAAAATTCAGTGCCTGAGCTTGAACCCGCAATCATCGGTTAAGATGCACACATTCGACTGGGCCCTCACAAAATATCACACCCAATCAGGTGGCCCATTTGCCTTATTACAAATATTTAAAAAAAAAATCGTGAAAGTATGCCAATAGTCGCGTCGATAACGCTGATAAAGGATAAGATAAAGTACCCAAGGTCGGCGATTTGCATATCAAACTCGGCTACGTATCGCGTTTGGAACACACGTGTATGACTGACTTCGTGCATGAACACATCCGGTTAAATGACAGTAACGGGAATACAGATAAACAAAACATTTATATATATATATATATATTTAATTATATACTTCTTGGTAGGGCATCGGATATTATACCGCTAAACAGCAATTTTATGTTACCGTTTGAAGGGTGAAAACTACAGGCTAAAGGGACATAGCTCTAGTGTCCAGGTTTGGTGACGTAATGTCCAAAAATCAAAATTATAATATACTCTATTCAAGTAGACTTTTACAAGCGCTTTTGAATCGTCATTTTACAATTAAGTGAAGCTACCACCTAAAGTAGATTCCGAAAGGTTCCGAAAGTAGATTCTACCGAGAAGAACCGGCAAGAAACTCAGTAGTTACTCTTTTTCAACATTTAAAAAATATAATCATATTAGTTAAATACAATTATATATGTATGTAATGTATCCTGCCTGGAAGTCAACAGGTATTAATTCCACGCTTTTTTATCATCTACTAAATCTTGTATCGAATAATATGCCTTCTACCAATGTGTTTTTTTATAAACGATTTGAATTTACGAAACGGCAACGTTAAAATTGTCTGCATCAAGTGAGGCTACCACCAGTTCCGAAAGTAGATGCTATCGAGAAGAACCAGCACGATAGTCAGTAGATACTCTTTTTCAAAATTAAAAAACAACAGTCATATTAGTTAATTACAATTATATATGCATGGAAAACGATAGTATAGCAACTTAAAGAGAATTAGTATTCGGTTATTTACAAGGCGTTTTTCTCAAGTTCATTATTGATTCATAATCAGATTATTAATTGAGCTACCTTGGGCATTTAATGTTGATTACAATTGTCTGTAACATTATAATATTCGAATGAATACTTTAAAAGAGATCACTGTTCCAAACTATATCATCCTTTACATCCTTCATCATCATCATTATCATCCTTGCTTTGGTATGAATCAAGCACGCGTTTTCCAATTACTAGATCATTGTGCATATTATATATATAAGTAATTTATTTTCAATTGTCCAGAGCCGACTTTAACCTGTTGGGGACCTGACTATATAAACAAAGTTATAGTGATTTTTTTAAATTACTTATTTATTTTATCTGAGGAGGCCCTATCGATCGTGGGGCCCTGGGCACTTGCCCAAAGTGCCCAATGGGAAAGAGGGGTCTGCGGTTGTCTCGATACCTCTAGTTTTGTTTCTCGACCTCAACTTTTAACTATATTTGGGTTGAATCTTGCAACTGTATTTTACAGTTACATACAAACTTTTTTATTCCATATAAATTTTACATTTTTGGTGTCATATTTCATAAGTCTTCGAGTATTAAAAGTTATACCTGTTGCCTTCCAAGCAGGATATATTTAAATAATTGTATTTAACTAACTTGACTTTGTATTTTTTAAATGTTGAAAAAGAGTAACTACTGAGTTTCTTCTCGGTAGAATCTACTTTCCGGACCGGTGGTAGCTTCACTTAATTGTAAAATGACGATTCAAAAGTGCTTGTAAAAGCCTACTTGAATAAAAAATAACTTTATTTTGATTATAGACTTAAATTATACAGCATATTATACAGTACTTCAAAATTGGAATTGTATATATAGAGTTCAGCTCTAGAGATTAACAATATTGACATCCAAATAGAGCAAGATAGAGTCACTGTATTGTTGCTGTAAGTAAAACCGTTCCTATCAATCCCAATGTCATCAACTTTGAGAACTAAGACGCTATGTCCCTTTAAACCAAACGAAACCAAATTATTGCTGCTTTGGGGCAGAAAACTCATACGGACTTACACAAGCCCTACGATAGAAGTCATTCTAAATTATATTTCAGACTTTTTAATTTTAGAAGCCTTGACTTTTTCTTATGCAATTTTAACCCTTATACCAATGACAATAGCGACATAATATGTCAATCAATGAGGCGTTAACTCTCACTATGAAAAACATTACATGTACTGAAATAAGGAAATATGGTTGATACAAAAAAAAAAACTAAATTATATTTTTATATAATAATTGTTACAATAAACCTTTTAACCGAAACAACGTTTCATTACAATCATTACACTTAAAGAAATACAAAGTACGACATACGTGACACGAAAAAAACTCGACCCTAGCTCGATCGAATCGAAAAAAAAAAATCACCCGTTTCCCTCCAAAAGTGTCTGTCAAAAATAAATCAAAAATGGCTGCCGCCTATTGGCCATTTTCGAACGGGTGGGGACGGAGACCATAGACAGATGTAGCTTGGCCTATGCGTAACGTATTCTATTTATAACAGGAATAACTATTGCGCAATATATATATATTATGTTTGCATTTTTTTTAATAAGTACATTTTAAATATCGAACAAAATAATTTTCTCTGTATGTTTACGATAATATTATTTTTTTTTCCAACAAAAAATTTCATTGTAATGAACTATACTGCCATTTATAATTTTTTTTTACCTATTATTTATTTATAGAAATAAATCAAGACCGTGAATACGAAACGCGCTGACCATACTACACACCTAAGGACCCATCAGAGTGTATACGTACATATAAAATAATCGTTCGGTCAATCGATCTAGGATACCACATAGAACAAGTTTTTGAAGGGTTTTTTTCTCATAGACCAATGGAGAAGCGTTCTTATGGTATTGCGTTTTCATTGGTCCGTATTAGGGTTTAAACGCAGGTAAAAATTTGAGATTTTTTATTAATTTTTTTTTTTACACTTGTGGCTGTAAACGTCGGTTCGTTGAGTCCAAAATTGCATTTATACATCAAACTGTAAAAATAATTCTTTATAAATATACATTTTATTAATTAAGTTATATTTTGAATATCTAAAACAAATTTTTAATTTAAAAAGCATTTTTTCATATTTTTTTTAGGATAAAAATATATACTCACAAAGATTATGTTGACGTTTCGAATTTCCCAAAATGGCGGTAAATATATCATATGTATTAATTTTAATCAATCAATCAATCAATTGAACACAATTGAAATGGCTTACTAATGCCTAAATGACAAACATACAAGAAGTATTTCTATTGATTTAGAAGATAGATAGAAATAGATAACAAAATTGACAAATTAAATCAATATAAAATTCGAAATTGATAAAACTTCAATAATCTTCGAAGGTTTAGCCAGGGGAACACCAGACGAAGTCTTCCGGTCTACTTTCAAGGTGTTTCCTCATTAGTATCTATTAAATAGATAAGATAATATAGATACCTTTGAAATTTCACAAGAAATGAAAACTTTTACGACAGCTAATATTGTAGATGTATCAAGGTCAAATGCGATATAGAAATCTACCACGATAACGGAAATTTTCTGAGAAGAATAAGAAACGAAAGAGTTGTCTTTTAATTAGGTAGACAGACTGACAAATGGGCCATTGGAAACAAAGATTTTATGCGCTTTGTGCCAGTAATTATAGTTCTACACTTACCTTAAAATTGGTACAGGACGATACTGAAAATTTCTCCTTGATAATATTTTAACATATACATATATATGTTAGTTACATAATCTACCCAAATGGGCTTGCACAATGTCCTAAAACCAAGTAAAAGCAACACTATATAGTGCCCTTAAGGCAATTACACTGGCTCATCACTATATGGTATAAAACAAAGTCGATTTCTCTGTTATTATGTCACTTTGTATGCTTAAATCTTTAAAACCACGCAACTCATATAACATCACATCACATACACAAAATTTACTTAAAGACAGTAAGAAATTCTGCCCCATATCGCCAGCCTAACTGTGAGCCGTTTAGGAGTTCCATCACTGCATAGTATAAAACAAAGTGGCTTTCTATATCCCTATATCTTTAAAATTACGCAACGGATTTTGATGCGGTTTTTTTAATAGATAAAGTCATTCAAGAGATTTCTATAAAATACATAGATAATATAGTTAAGTAACAATAATAATTTGTGAAGTTTCCACAGTGACGTCATATCATTGCACCCGTGCGAAGCTGGGTCGGGTCACTAGTGTATAGTAAAGAAAAATGACGTTAAATAGCTAACACTTCTCAAAATCCTATGGAAGTAATCCATATACAACATGCATGAAATCGTGTCTTAAAATATATTATAATAAGGATGCCTAATTTCATCGAAATTCAGCCACATGTGCATTCCACCAACCCGCATTGGAACAGCGTGGTGGAATATGTTCTCAACCCTCTCGTTAATGGAAGAGGAGGCCTTATCTCAGCAGTGGGAAATTTACAGGCTTTTACTTTACTTTACTTTACTTAAGGATGTAATTAATTGGGTTTGTGCCTCCGAAGACACCCGAACATTCCCGAAGATATCGTTAATTATTCAAAATTTGTAGAAAATTCCAAAACATTTTACAAACGAAAGCACTACAGACGCAAACAATGGCTCTTATAAATATGCCTAAATACTGCAGTGCAGTGCATATTTGGCTACGAGACTTGTTTATTATTTCATAGTGGGGATGGGGGGTATTGGTTCCACAGTAAACTGTCTAAGGATGAGATTATATTGTGTAGTGAAGACCTAAACCTCAAAAACAATAGACAATTGATACTCTGATGATGAATTGTTTATTCCTTACTCTTTACTGTTACTTAACAAACGAATTTAAATATTCTTGAGAGTTAATCAAAAACAAACATTAATTTCGGATAAAACAAATAATGTATAATAATGCCTATTATATCAGCTATCTGCCAGTGAAAGTCGCGCCGTTCCAGCCATTAGCCGGAGCAAACAGACAGACAGACAAAAATTATAAAAATGATATTGTACTTACCGTGTAAATAAATATGCATTGAGTAAAAAAGGGCTATTTTAATACTACAAATAGACACCGCAAATTTATTATATGTATAGATTGGCATATATTAACACAGCCTTTCATTCAGCCATAAATGCATGGGTACCATTGACAATCAGTATTGGGTTTTTGGAACACAACTTGAAAGCTGAATGCTACGCCCTTTTAGCACATGACTGTTATAATTGGTTATTGAATCTTTTTCGATTTTTTTTTCAATTTTTGTATGTTAATCACGAAATCTCAGAAACAACTAACTAGAAATTTGGCAGAAAGTTTCCGTACAGGGTTCCGTTTAAAACGGATTTTAGGAACTCTACCCCTAAGGGGTTAAGCGGAGGTGGCAATTTCAGACTCATACCGGTTTGTATTGTCTAATGATAACACTCTCTTGTAAATAAATTCTAATTTTTAGTATAACATATAGTATAAGTCTCAACCCAATAAGCCCCCCCCCCCCCCCATAAAACCTTGCTTTCTACTTAACAAACGTACTCCCAATTCCTAAACCCTCAAGTCTCATGTATCTATGATATTCATTCAGGGTATAACTTTTATATATAGATTCAATATTCCGGCCTTAGCTCAGGTGCCTGATAGCTTATCGCGCATTATCATTGAATGTGGGGCGCCGAATTGTCTCTCAACTCGTGTAGGTAGACTTAGGTATTTAGGTACATCTTAGATAAGAATTTGATATGCTAAAATGTTTTTAACGGTAAATATTTAGCGCGCTTGCAAAATTGTGTAACTCTAGCGAAATATTTTCGCATATCAACTGGTCTACGCTGTGCTCTGAGCACAGATGTCTGTGGAAGAGGTGGACACTTTCGTTTTGGTCTCTTTTAATCAGGCAGGCAGGCTTTTTCGCCACGGTTAATCAAAATCAAAATCAAAACAAACTTTATTCATTTGGGCTTTTACAAGCACTTTTGTATCGTCATTTAACAATTAAGTGAAGCTACCACCGGTTCGGAAAGTAGATTCTACCGAGAAGAACCGGCAAGAAACTCAATAGTTACTCTTTTTCAACATTTAAAAAAGTACAGTCATGTTAGTTAATAAAATTATTTAAATTAATATATCCTGCCTGGAAGTCCACAGGTATTAATTCCACGCCTTTTTATCATCTACTAAATCTTGTATCGAATAATACGCCTTTTTTTACCAAAGTATTTTTTTTAAACGAATGACACAATAAAAAGGGCTCTTGCCATCGACGTTCCTGCTCTTACTGATCCTCGTGGAATTAGTCGTGATGGTGAGATCTGATGGATTAACATTGGTTCCCTGGAAACAAGGACGGGCCCTTGTGTAGGACGCTACATGTATTGACACGTTATAGAGTAACTATTTTTAATTGTTTAGTAATAAGTTAGTAATTTGATATTGTCTTTTGTAATTTGCATTTTATATTGCATTATTATTGGTAGTATTTTTTGTTTTCCCTTTTGTATAATAGAAGTAGAAAAAAGGTGTGTTAGGTTAAAAGAAAAATAACAGTCCTTTTCTATGCCGTAACTTTTAATTGAAACAACACTTAGCTAAAAATGTAATTACCTTTATTTTAAAACCTATAAATGGTGTATGTTTTGTAAGTTGTCCAAATAAATAAGTAAATAAATATTTGTATTTACTTAAGCATTTAATGTTATTAGTTGTCATGTTCATTAATAGAAATATACTCTAGCGAAATGTATGTAACTTTACGTCGTACCATCCCTTTGACAGATGAATTAAAGTAACAAGTATCCTTTCACGGAACCCAAAACTACTCTATTACAAAATTCATCTTAATCGATGCAGCGGTGTTAGCGTAGAAGTAATAAGTAGATTTACTGTCACATTTATAATCTGTGCTAATATTATAGGACGATTCAAAAGTGCTTGTAAAAGCCTACTTGAATAAAGTATATTTTGATTTGATTTGTACTGGTCGTCTTCTTTGGACTTAATTGACTATCAAATGAAGTGGAGTCATGCCTAATTGTATAATAAAAGAAATCATAAGTACAAGTAAGGCCTCCTCGCCCTTTGAGGAGAAGTTTCGGAACATATTCCACCACGCTGTTCCAATGCGGGTTGGTTGAATACACATGAGGCAGAATTTCTATGTAATTAGACACATGCAGATTTCCTCACGATGTTTTCCTTCACCACCGAGCACGAGATGAATTATAAACACAAATTAAGCACATGAATATTCAGTGCTCGCCTGGGTTTATACCCGCAATCGTCGGTTAAGATGCACGCGTTCTAACCACTGGCCAATTACAAGTATACTTTAATTATAAATTATTTCATTAAATATAAATGCCGCAGTTACACATCCGCTTGCGTCCCGTGGCCACATTTTTATCACCGTTATCAAATACCAATCGCAAATGTGAGGGTACTGAGTTTTTTTTACGTCTGGCTCGAAAAAAAAAAATGTCTGACGATCTGTGACGTCACGCGCAACAGGAAACGTCTAGTCTGGTATGAAAACGGTTTCGACATGATTGTTTCTTTAGACGATCGGATTATAAATATAAAACAAAAGGCAGATGGAGTGTTCGGGTCATTATGGTGGAGCAATGAATGCGGATACAAAATCAAAAAACGAATACATATATCCGGTACTTTTTTTAGGCTATACTTTAATAAGTAAATAAATAATAAATATGAGACAACATCACATACATTACTCTGATCAAAATGTAAGTAGCTAAAGCACTTGTGTTATGGAAAATCGGAAGTAACGACGGTACCACAAACAACCAGACCCAAGACAACATAGAAAACTAATGATAATCTACACTGACTCGGCCGGGAATCAAACCTGGGACCTCGGAGTGGCGTACCCATAAAAACCTGTGTCCACACCACTCGACCACAGAGGTCGTCGTTTAATGGCGTTTCTTTTTTACTTCTTGTTATATGTAATTAATTTTTATATTTAAAAATAAGTTAAAAAATCAATACTAATTTTTATAAGTGCGAAAGTAACTATTTAGGTTGCTGTTTCACGGTCAAACCACTGAATCGAATTCGATAAACTTTAATGAAGGATAAGCCAAGCACAAGGATAGGATCCACCAAACCGCATTGGAGCAATTTCGTGGAATATACTCGAAACCTTCTCAAAGGGAAAAGAGGCCTTTAGTTTAGCAATTATTATTATTGTGTATTGTAAATGGACATTATACAAAAAAAAAATCCCGCTGAGTTTCTTTCGCCGGTTCTTCTCAGGTCTGAGGTATTATATTCCGAACCGGTGGTAGGTTTTAGACTATCAATAAGAAAGTGTAAACACTTCTATTATATTTTGAATAAAGGTTTTTGACTTTGAATGGTACATTTATAGGCTTTTACTATATATAGGATAGGCAACTTTTTATGCAGAATATAAACAAGCAAATAAATAAGATTATAACTTCTTTTTTTCTTTTATGATCGATTCGTATTGTCATACAGCCAAGTTCAACATTTCTACGTAACAATATTATAATAAAAAAATATATTCAAATTAAAATCAAATCAAAATTAAATTTACTCAAGTAGGCTTTTACAAGCACTTTTGAATTGTCCTATAATATTAGCACAGATCATAAATGTGACAGTAAATCTATTTATTACTTCTACGAATAAAGTATATTTTGATTTGATTTGATTTGATTTGTACTGGTCATCTTATTTGGACTCCATTGACTATCAAATGAGTGTATAGTGGTATATACCTAATTGTATAATAAAAGAAATCATAAGTACAACAACAACAGCCTGTAAATTTCCCACTGCTGGGCTTAGGCCTCTTCTCCCTTTGAGGAGAAGGTTTGGAACATATTCCACCACGCTGTTCCACTTTTGAATCGTCATTTAACAACTATATTAAGTGAAGCCACCAAGTTTGGAAAGTAGATAGAGAAGAACCGTCAAGAAAGTCAGTAGTTACTCTTTTATATATGTATATATATGGATATTCGTCTGTCTTTATAGCGAGGATATGTTTAAAAAATCGGCTAGACAATTCGGCGTCTAGTCACAATTTAAAATTCAATGCAGGTTCCGTCTCGTCGTCCGACCAGCGCAATGGTGTTACGAACCATAGTTTTATTAACACCATGATTGTGTAATGGTTGAAATATTACAATTTTTTTTTTTCGGAAACGTTATATAAACTCATTATTGCATAACATAGCTTAACTTAGCCGATTAACCTGTAATATTTATATGTAAGGTCAATTTACTTATTCGCTTAAATAGATATTGTATTATAATACTAGCTGTGCCTGCGACCTTGTACGCGTTTGAATTTAACAAAAATATATGTATTATTGTAGCCTAAGTTACTCCTTATTATATCAGTTATTAGCCAGTGAAAGTCCCGTCAGAATCGGTCCAGACGTTTCTCAGATTAGCCGAAACAAACAGACAGATAGACCGACAAAATTTGAGTGTTGTTTGTAATATTAAAATAGCCCTTTTTTTAATCAAAGCATATGTATGTATACACGGTACATATAACATATACTGAAATAACATTTTTACAATTATTGTTGGTCTGTCTGTCTGTTTGTTCCGGCTAATCTCTTTAACCGCTGGACCGATTTTGTCGGAACTTTCACATACAGATAACTGATATAATAGGGAATAACTTAGGCTACAATAATATTTTATTTTTGTTAAATTCAAACGCGTAGAAGGTCGCGGTCACAGCTCGTTTGTATGTAAAACTAAGCAAGTTACAATATGTCAAAGCAAAACTGGTCCTACAGAGAAAGTTCCATCAAAATCCGTTACAGCATGTGCCCACAATATGTATAAGATTGAACTCACTGACCTTCAATGAGAATCTCCCAAGTAACAGACTTGTTTTAACTTGTTTTAACCCAACAGGTTATAACGACCTTGATAATCTTCCCACCCTTGATACCCAAGGGCGCTCCCATGATGAAACTTGTTTGATAAAGGGTGGTTGATAATGTATAGACCATTGGTCTATTTCACCCCTGTTTGCTATTTATGTGACTATTTTAATAGGGATAGTTCATGTCTATTTTTTTTTTTATTTACATAGATATGAAATAGTCGAAGGGTTGACTATATAGGGCTAGAGATCCCGCCTCATTGCATAGATACGTTTATTACTTTTCATATTTGAATTTTTGTTAAGGGTTTTATTTTTTAAGGTCTAAATTTTAATAAGCTGTAGGTACGTTTGATCTTGAGCCACACGTGTAATCCACCAACCCGCATTAGAACAGCGTGGTGGAATATGTTTCAAAACCTCTCCTTAATGGAAGAGGAGGCTTTATCCCAGCAGTGGGAAATTTACAGGCTGTTACTTTACTTTACTTGACGTTTGAACTAGATTCCCTAGAGGTCAATTTATGTATAGAAGATATATTTTTTTCTATGCATGTGTTTCTTTATGTGTTAATATTATTTATTTATTTATTTAACACTTTTTTGTACACCACAATTACAATCACAAACGATTACAGAATATACAAACTAATAAACAAATGGTTAAACAAATGGCGGCCTTACGACTTATCAGCCATTTCTTCCAGACTACCTTGGGTTAGAGGATTGTGTTTGGAAGACATATTATAAATGTGCCATTATAATAAATGTGAAAGTAACTATGTTTGTCTGTCACTCTTTCACTACCAATCCACTGAACCGATTTTGATGAAATTTGGTATGAAGCAAACTTGAACGTTCATAAGATAAGTTTTTGGCTAACACATGACAACCAACACTTTAAAACGCGTGCGAAGCCACGGACAACAAAGAGTTTTTAAATATGTTTGGTATTTTCATTTGTACGAAAATATTTTTTTTTATGAGACAATATCACATACATTACTCTGATCCCAATGTAAGTAGCTGAAGCACTTGTGTTATGGAAATCAGAAGTAACGACGACACAAACACCCAGACCCAAGTCAACATAGAAAACTAATGGTAATCTACATCGACTTGGCAGGGAATCGAACCCGGGACCTCAGAGTGGCGTACCCATGAAAACCGGTGTACACACCACTCGACCATGGAGGTTGACGAATTTTTGTTTTGATTTTAAAATCACATTATTATTTTTTTAAATTGAGTAACATGAAAGTCCTATACATATAATTAATTTATAACCAATGTCACACGGAATGATATAATTTATACTATACAGTATACATACATCGAAATCCGTAGAGGTATGATAAAGGACGAAACTCGACTCTCACCGCAGAAATCGACCGTGAAATGTCAGAATGAAATAAGGGACATTGACTATCACTACATATTATAAAACAAAGTCTGTCTGTATGTTCGCAATAAACTCCAAAACTACTGTTTTTACTAATAGACAGCAAGATTCATAAGGAAAGTTTAGGTATATTATTTTTACAACACAACGACGAATAAATAAATATTAAATAAATATTGGACAACATAATATACGTGACATTACTCTGATCCCAATGTAAGTAGCTAAAGCACTCATGTTGGGGAAAATTATAAGTAACGACGGTACCACAAACACCCAGACCCAAGACAATTTAGAAAACTAATTAACTTTTTCTACATCAACTCGACCGGGAATCGAACTTAGGACCTCGAAGTGGCGCACTTATGAAAATCGGTGTACACGCTACTCGACCACGGACGTCGTCAGTATTACAGGACAAGGACATTCAAGGGCATGTACTACTACTACACTACCGTACTTTCCATGTGACACTTCCCCAGATTACTACTGAGAAAGCTGATCTTTTAACCTTGAAGAATATGCAATCTAGAAGGCAACGAGACAGCCCTTCAAATTATATGTAATCTACCAGACGTTTTATAGTTTGCTAAGGCGGGAGACACGTAAAAAGTGACCCAAGAATTGGTAGGATTTCTCGCCCCATGGACATTTATAGACTTTATTCAAATACTACTTAAAAACGGTTTTGAATCAATACACGTAATTTCATCAAGTATAAAACGACCGAACCGATATGGCCCAGTGGTTAGAACGCTTGCATCTTAACCGATGATTGCGGGTTCAAACCCAGGCAAGCACCACTAAATATTCATTTGCTTTATTTGTGATTATAATTCATCTCGTGCTCAGCGGTGAAGGAAAACATCGTGAGTGCCATGTATTGTTTTTTATATAAGTATAAAATAAATACTTTTACAAAAATAGCTCTTATCATCTTGCAATAAGATACATTTTATCTTTATTGTATTTTGGAAAATATCTTCAGATTTTCGAAAGAATTTTTCGTAAATATAATACAACACATTTTTACTCGGATTTAAAGGTTTCGAGGCCCTAGGGCCACAAAGCATTGGAGGCCCTAGAACAACGGGAGCGTGGAGCCCTAATAATTATAGTAGGGATTAATAATCTTTATTTATTTTTTTTTATTTTTTTATCTTAGTATTTTAGTAAAAAAAAAAAATCTTTATTTATTTCAATGAGTAAGATATGATTTATTTTCTTGTATTGTTAACTTTTTCATAACACCTCGCCTCATTGCCTCCACTGGTGACAGGAGGGCTGGTTCGTTTTTTGCCCAGAGGATCGGAAATGCGATTCAACGGGGAAATGCTGCTAGCATTCTTGCCACCATTCCACGCGGTCAAGATTTATACAGTAACTAGTTTTAGTTCATATTTGTATATATATATTTAAGCATTTAATGTTGTTAATAAAATATATTGTAAACTTTTAAAATAGTAAGTAATAACATTATAATAATTAACTATTGTGGCCCCCACTAATGCGGAGGCCCCAGGGAAGTTGCCCTTCCCTAAATCCGGCCTTGCTTCGTGGTAGAACTTTTGGTACCACTCACCACATACTATATCGCAAAAACAATACTTGGTATTGTAGTTCCAACTTGAAGTGTCAGTGTAACTACAGGCACAGGATATACCCTCATAGTCCAAGGTCGGTGCCGCATTGGAGTCGTAAAATCATTTCAAATTTTAGCCTATGTGTTATTCTGATGTATAACCTATATTAGTGTACAATTTCATGCAAATTCCTGAAAGAGTTACAAACATACAGTGTCACAAACTTTCGCATTTATAATATTAGTAGCTTAAGATATATTAATCGAAAATAGCAGTGCATGACGTCATCAGCTATCGTTGCGTCATCGTTACCGTTTTAGAGATCACTGAGAAGCTGACCAAGGAGTTGCTTACACCATAATCGGAACACGACTGGGTTTTATTTTTTAACAAATCGTAGTTCCGTTATTGTTTTAGTGTGGATTTAAAATTTTGATGTTTGTTATCATATGTCAGGCAATGTCCTTTCTTGGAGTCCAAGTTTGCTTCATAGCAAATTTCATCAAATTCGGTTCAGCGGTTTGGTCGTGAAAGGCTGACAGACAGACAGAGTTACTTTCAAATTTATAATATTGAGTACAGATAATTGAAGGACACAATTTGTTGGTTTATATGATTGAAGGTAATCTCGGGCACTAATGACCCAAATTAAATTACATAACATTTTTAGTAACATATTGTAACCGTGCGAAGGACTAATCTACAATTTACTAGGGCCTAGCTTACAGAATAAGAACTTATTAATACATGCTAATGAACACGTACACCAATTTCCATGGACATATAGATAACTGTATTTAGGGGAGGGCAACCGGGGCAACTGCCCTGGGACCTCCACATTAGTGGGGGCCACAGTTTTCAGCAAGTTAACAAATACCGAGATATAGTCAAATTATAATAATGTTATTATTTAATATTCTGAAAGTTACCGATACAAGTAAATAAATCATCGCTTACTTGTTGAAATAAAAAAAGTAATTAATTCATGATAATATAATTATTAGGTTGTTCACGCTTCTGTTTGTCTAGGGCCCCCATTGCTTTGTAGCCCGGAGGCCTCCAGACTTTAAATCCGGCTCTGTAGATAACCTATACCTAAGTACAAATTAAAATAAACTAATATAATTTAATAGTAATATAATTATAGATTCTATATATTCCACTTCTGGGTAAAGAAATTGACATTGTTCCAAGGATGTATACCATAGATATATGACATACTTACAATACCTACTGATGGACTAAGACCTTCCTTTACGAAGAAGGCTAGAAGCATATATCATCACCAAACCACTCAAGAATAATGTAGATTTCTACCCGTAAAATAAAGAACTAGAACTAGGTCATTAATTCAGGATATAATTCCTTCCATGTAAACAAATCAATCTTACCTCGTACTAGAACAATTGATGTAAAGAATAAAACATATAAATAAACATGAACACTATACATAATCCTTCTCCTCAAAGGGAGAAGAGACTTTAGCCCAGCAGTGGGAAATGTAGAGACTGTGGTTGTTGTACAATTAATGGCCACACGTAAACAGATCATGTGATGGAGTTTAGATCAGCCAGAACAAATTGAAGAAAACGAGAAAGAAGATGCTCAATTGAGGACCCCAAAATATTGGAACCCTTAGTAATGATCATAATCAGACATGAGATCAGACCGGATATTCTGTGGCCTGTGGCCTGACCCAATTTACAAGACATAATTTATTGCAATTAGTCAGTTCAATTACGACGTAAACACCATCTCATCTCTTGAGAATAAAACCTTCTTCTTCTAGGTTGTATTCGACCACAGTCCTCGAATACCAGTTGATAAAGCTATTTAACTTGGGGTCATTATTTCAAATCCACCGTCAAGATTTATCTCAACTGGAAATCTCTGTTGGAAATTCTTGACGTAAATAGAAAATATACCCATTGCAATAAACAATACGTTTTAAGAAGACTAAGTTTTATTGGCATTCCTTGTTCTGATGTCTCCAATTTCAAGAGATGAAAAGACTTAAATATAAATCTATCACTGTAATTAAATGGATACCATACGAACTGGTTTATTTTTAATCAACGTGTCTCCAAGAGTTGCTTTCGGTTATTGAACCAGAAAATTTTGAACAAATGCCAGATTAATATATTGCCAAATCAACTTGGCCTGATAAACTCGAACCTAGAACACGTTAGGTTAGGTCAAACGATTACGTCAAATTAAAAAAAAAACCGAAGTGAGAACCTCATCCTTTTTTGAAGTCGGTTAAAAAGAAAAACTGTTGAGCTACTACTACTAGTAGTTTACTTGGTGGTAGGGTTTTGTGCAAGCCCGTCTGGGTATACCACCCACTCATCAGTTATACTACCGCCAAATAACAGTACTCAGTATTGTTGTGTTCCGGTCTGAAAGGTGAGTGAGCCAGTGTAACTACAGGCACAAAAGACATAACATCTTAGTTCCCAAGGTTGGTGGCACATTGACGATGTAAGGAATAGTTAATATTTCTTACAGCGTCATTGTGTATGGGCGATGGTGACCACTACCACTTACCATCAGGTGGCCCATATGCTCGTCCGCCAACCTATACCATAAAAAAAACTCAAGTCTTGGTCCGAGTATTGCCTTCGTTATTTCCATTGATTTAGGAAATATAGGGCTGGTATGGCGCTATATCCACTATGATTCTCCAATATTTACTTGGTGATACGACTTTGGACAAGTCTGCCTGGGTAGATACTATATTCAACCGCCACACATAACCCAGAATTGTGTTCCATTTTGAAGTATGAGTGAGCCAGTTTATCTATAACACCTTAGTTTTTAAGTCTGGTGAAATATTATCTTAAAACGCCAATCTATAGTTACCATCGAGTGGACCATATATCCATATCATTTGAATTAAACTCGGGTTAGATCTATTCACTGACAAAGGCGTGTTAATTATTATCAGCAAGCATTAGACGCTCGTGCTTATAAGATGTCTAAGTCTGCGTAAAACGACTAAGACGACACAGAAAAAAAATATATTTTACCTTTAAGTTTATTTTTATTAAAAATTAATTAATTGTCCTAGAGGGGCGTGCTTTAATGGCTGAATAGATCTATACACAGAATTTAAAAATTAATCGAAGAGACTACGATTCATTTTTAATTACTATACTCTATATACTTCACGTTAGAGTAAAAGTTCGACATCTACTTTTATAAAATAGAGGATAAAAAGTTCTATTTTCAAAATTATATTTTTAATAAAATTACAGTAAACGCATTCATGTTAATTTCAGATACTATCATCTGACTGGTAGACACTTTGTTGTGGTGACCTATATATACTATAAACACTTATCTTTGTCTCTACAATCCAAAGTATAATTAAAAAAAAAGATTATACAAGTTGACAAGATATTAGGCAAATACACATTAGCAATATTTGGCTGTTTATTGACACATCTTTGCCTGACTTTCTTATGACATGGGTTGACTGGCAAATACGATACTTAATGCTAAATGTTCAATACTATCTGGCGTCGTAAAAAAATCCTTACATGGCCAATGCACCACTGACCTTGGGAACTAAGATGTCTATCTGTCTTGTATCTATAGTTACACTGGAATACTCACCTTTCAAACCGCAACAGAACAATACTAAGTATTGCCATAGCAGTAGATGGCAGTAGAATATATAACTAAATGGTTATTATAGCTACCCAGAGCTTACAAAGACTCACAAAGCTGTAAAAAACTTGTATATAAATATCTTCTTTCTCTCTCTAAAACTATCTATCTCTTTTTTAATTCGATATTTGAATTGTAACGATGGCTTGATAACAATTAACAAGAACATGAGTTTACAATCTCAAGGTCATTCGTGTATTACTGTCATTAAGAAAGCGTTACTGATTTCTGACATAATATAAAAAGGGTATTTAGTATGCTTATGTAATATTTATACAAATGACTAAGTTTCTAAAATATTATCAGTAAAAACTCAGCTTCTATTCTAGCAGTAAGGTGTATACTGCTTTAGGACTGTTGACCTTATTCTTATCCCGGCAAGGACTCAACAAATTTTTTAGTGCCAGGCCTTAATTAGGCGGTTGGTTATATTATGCAAGTTTATAATTATAAAAGAGTATTGGAGGAAGTTTCGGTGTTTTTTGGCCATACTTGTACTCCATAATAATAACATTATTTACGTTTCTGGTATGCTGAAGACTACATTTTTCTTAAGTACAACTAGCGCCCGGGTTCAAAGACCTTTTTGCCTCACAGTTGTTCCAATACTTAACCAACATCAATAAGGCCCCCTCGACTCATGGGGCCTAGGTTTTTTTACCCAGCAGCCTGGATTAAGACGAGACAGTAAGATTCAAATAACATATATTCTTCATTATATATCATAAATAAATAAACAGTTCTATTTTTATAACACAGTAAATAATAAAAAAAATTATATAAATTAAAAAAAGAATAAGTCTGTGTGTCTGTCTATCTGTCTGTTTGTTACGTCTCAACCAGTGAACAGAATTTCATGAGATACGAAGCAAGCTTTACTTTTTTATTTTTAATGATAACAAACCGCGGCAAAAATTAGGTCATACATAAACATAACTAGTACTAATAAGGATCATTTTTAATTTTCCGAATTATCCTTTCTTTCGTAGTTAGTCTAGTTCGACGTCTCCCAACAAGATCTAGTCGTAACCAGTTATAACAGGTTTCATTAAAAGTACTTTTTAGTGGCCTTCCAGGTGACAAATTACCGGTTTAAGCACTAATATTTAAGAAAGTCTTATTTTTATTTTATATGGCTTATTTTATTTAACACGGCTGGGGTGAGATGTGAATCTTAATAAAATATTGAGAGCGGCCTTGGATATCACTGAATATTCATGTATGTACTTTAAATCGCATATAAGTACATGAAACCGATTTAAAAAAAAACTCAAAGAAATGTGATTCTGCATAAAAATATACCGCAAACTGAAATAAAAAAAACAGCAAAAGTACGGAAATATATATAGGAGATACAAATGTAGCAATAAAAACAAAATTACTTAAAGAAAGCTCTATGAACGGGATGAAAATCTGCCTCAATTGATCACCTACTGATAATAGATTAGCGTTGTGGAATAACTTGCAAATATATCCTTAAATAGAGAGGAATACTTAACCCAGCACAACATTTACATTATTGTTTTTATTATACATATAATTATTTACATCTAGAGACTGTAAGTTGAGTTATATAATATTATTTGTATTGGGTCTTGGTTCGGCTGGACTAATTGCAACCGGTTTACACGCTCCGACAAAATCTAGTTTAAAGCTGCCATAACTGGTTATGTCTAGAATAAACCGGTTTTATCGAGTAAAATACCAAATAAGAGATACATTATTAAACCTTCAGGTCTTGCACAAATCGGATTACGTATTCGTTGTATAATAGTCGTCACCGTCGGATGGGTTGGCGTTTTATGGGTAATCATTAGTTTATTATAGAAATCAGAGCTATTCTTAAACTATAGCCTATCTATATGCGAGAGTTCCATATCAAATGTACCTATTGGTATTTTTTATTTTTAAACTAAGAACGACCTTTTTATAAAAAAAAACATATTAGGCTTAAGTTATTATACAGGTACATATGTATATAGCCGAGCTATATACAATGTTATAAGTACATATTTAAGTCATTGGGGTCACAGTGAGAAGTATATTCGTGTATGTATATTACATAACCTCATTAATTTTTAACATTAGTGGTCTCATCTTGAAAACTAAACTATCTTCCTGTCCTGACTTCGTCTGTGAATTTGTACTTCATTTTTTTTAATCAACGTGCCACCTTTAAGGTCCAATTTTAACCATCCAGGCACCCTTAACATAGACCGAAAATAAATTATCTAACTGTTTAGAAGATCAATTAAATATAGAAGATTTATGCAAACATAGCAAATAGTTTCTGGTGTAGTCTTTTAGAGAAGAGTTGACTGGTAGATTTCGTCACGTGAGTAACAAGCGTCATGCCCCCTCCTGGCTATCGTTTCCTCTCTTTCTTATTCTCTCTGTCTCTTTCTATTGTATACGGTTTTATGTAACAGTTTTGAGACTTATTTTTTGGTTTTATATAATTCAGACGGGACTTTTAATAACAATTTTTTTATCATCAATCATCATATCATATCAAATATTGCTATTTTACTTGTGTTAATTATTTAATATATAATATACCAATATGTATTATAAATGTGAAAGTAACTCTGTTTATTTGTCGTTCTTTCACGACCAAACGGTTGAACCGAATTTGATGAAATTTGGTATGAAGCATACTTAAACTCCAAGGAAGGATATAGGATGCTTTGTTTGCCTGACACATGAGAACCAATCTCTATAATGTGAGCGAAGCCATGGGTTACAACTAGTATTAATATTATATAATATATAAGGAAAGCAACTTCAATGCAACTGGGTACTAATTGTCTCTTATAATCTGAAGTCGTCTTTAAGTAACAGCCTGTAAAATTCCCACAGCTGGACTAAGGCCTCCTCTTCCATTAAGGAGTGGGCTTGGAACATATACCACGCTGTTCCTATCCGGGTTGGTGGAATGCACATGTGGCAGAATTTCGATGAAGACGCCGAGCACGAGATGAATTATAAACACAAATTAAGCACATATATATATATATATATATATATATATATATAGTGGTGCTTGCCTGGATTCTACGCGTTCTAACCACTGGGCCATCTCAGCTTGTCTTTAAGCTCCGGTCGAAATTTGACCATTATTATTTGTAATTTGACAAAAACATTGATAACACTAACTCGTCAATAGCTATAAAAAAACATTTGACACTCTGTGGAGTGAGACTACCTTACCTTAGAGTTATTCTGATAAAAGAAACTCGAATGCCAAAAGGTAATATGTGACTTTTGTCTACAGTAAAGATAAAACTCATTTTATATATATTTTACGTCTTTGTAATATTTAATTGTAAAGTTATGTTTCACCTTTACTTTCTACTAGTTCGACAATTGGATACAATTGGGAAAAAAAAAACAATAAATTGACCTATATACATGAAAAACTAATTAGAGCACACTAACATTTGTGTGTGTGTGTGTGTGTGTGTGTGTGTGTGTGTGTGTGTGTGTGTGTGTGGATTGGCTGACATGCCTCTTATAGTAACTGGACTTGACTGGCTCTGTAAGAATTATTGAACTTACACCGCGGTATCGACCTTGGAAGCTGGTAAATAGTTACACTGGCTAACTTGCCCTTAAAACCAGAGTAACTATAATTCGAACTTCGAATATAATTTAAAAAATTACAGACAATATATTAAAGCAGTATTTTTTTTAATAAATAACTTAGGTGTTACCATGTTTTGTGAGAAAATCAATAAATATTAATAAACGTATGTTTATATCCGTAATTTAATTTAGCATGCAGATAGAAAGGCTACCCTCAAAGTGAATGCTGGAACCAAACGGCTTCATATATAAATCTTCATGGTAGTATTTCATTTGACAATCAATAAAAAAGTTTAATCTATATTAATATTATAAATGTGAAAGTAACTTTGTCTGTCTGTCGTTCTTTCACGACGAAACCTCTGAACCGAATTTGATGAAATTTGGTATGAAGCAAACTTGAACTTCAAGAAAGAAAGTTAACTTTTTTTGCTTAAAACATGACAACCAACACCCCAAAACAAGAACGCTACTACTACTACTACTACTATTCAATAAAGGAATAGGATTTGACTCGATTTGTAGTCTGTATCTGTGACGTCATACAGTGCAACAAAAATAAAATAAGAATATTTTCACGCCAGTTCTTATCAGTAGAATTTACATTCCGATGGAAAATTTACTTTTAATGCAGTTCTGTTAAATGACGATTCAAAGGTGCCTGCTTGGATAAAGTATATTTTGATTTTTATTCTATAGTAAAATTCCCTTGTGTTTTTTTTTTACGATAGCAGTCGAAGTAGTTGTTTATTCTGCACAGTAGTTTGTCTATTATTGTTTATTTTTTAACCAACTTCAAAAAAGGGAAGATTCATTGATTTCGATTCATGTTTAATGTTTTTATAGTTTAGACTACAGGACCTTTTTTTTCAAAATGACTTTTTGTTCGAAAAACTTACCCAAGAATATGATGATGAGGATTTTCGGTGACAGATGACGTCACTCTTCAATACACGCCATCATTTTACCTCTATTGCTATATGCTTGTGATGACGTTTCATTTTTAAAACTTTTTTTTATAAACACGTAACATTGAGGCAAAGAAATCAATACAGACTTATAATAAAAAACACTAATTACTTCTTTACAATTTATTGGTATAATATTCATATTTTTCTTATGCTGTTACCATAGTAACTATAATGTGACCTTCAAATTATTAATTCATAATTAATTTGAAAAAAAGGAGTAATTACTGTTTTGAATTGACTTAATTCGAACGCACCTTATCGATATTTAACGCGGAAAAATGGTGACATTTCCATATGCAATCACTGTATATTATTTAATATTAATTTTATTAATGATAATATATATTTTTTTAATACATATCTGTATACAATCATAGTAAAAATATGATTATAAGTTGAAATAGTTTGTAATGTTTTAATTTTTTTTGTTGATCGAAAACTAAGTATCCAAACGGTAGGCAAAAGTCCATTGGCACAATGACTAATGAAAAATTAACTGCTAGTCTTAATCTTGGAATATGACAATAGGAAGAATTACTCTTTGATGGTATGAGTGGCTGATACCTACCCAGATAGGTTTCACAATACTCTACCACCGAACAAAAGTACCAATATCACGTAAAATCATAATTTTTTTACTGTTAATTAATATTACATTAAAGAAAATAGACGTAATATTTTTAATTATTTTAATTAGATATCACAATTAAAGTACCGTCGTTACTTCTGATTTCCATAACACAAGTGCTTCAGCTACTTACATTGGGATCAGAGTAATGTATGTGATGTTGTCTCATATTTATTATATATTCCCATATTAACAGTAAGTTTTTTTTTTTTTTAATAAAATATTAAATGGCACTGAGATGTACTACCAATACCTGTTTTTTTTTAATTGACAACCTGGCACATGTAAACTTAATGGTAATGACATTATGACGAAAAAATACTTTTTTAATTTATATTTTTTCTTATTATTGATAAAGGAAGTAATTATTCTGCATAGGGAATATGGCGATTTTGACTAGCGAATATTCGTTAATGTATTTTTTTTGTATTTCATACTTTTTTTATTCATAATGTAATCCTTTTTACTGCATTTAATGGTATACGGTATGTTTTAAAATACAGGTAATATCAAAGTAGGTAATTGTTACTTTCGTGTATATGTACGTAGGTATGTATATACTTTGTGCACGTAAAGTATTAAGTTTCAATTTTCGTTTTATTTTTAAATGAACCGTTTTATTAAGATACTTTATAATTGATACATTATATCGTACATGTTATGGAAAATTTTGATTACTGAAATGACAAGAATGATTGTGCTATGTATAAAATAACTGATATGTCATATTGGTAGATACTAATGGCCTGTGTAGGTACCACTTGCTTAATCATTATACCATGAAATATAAATGTTTCCTTGTGACGTGTTCCCATAAGACCCTAAGACGTACCCTACGTACGCCAGTGTAATTACAGACAAGAAACACAATTATACATATGACATATCCCTTTGTTAAGTCAAGGTACCATTAGGCAGTACAATTTTATGCCTTTGATTTTTTTTTTTTGAAACAAAAGAGTTTTTGTATCTTAATCTTAGCTAGCTTTTATTAAGAATTATAAAGGATATATATATGTTAGTAAATATCGACTATCTGTGTCGGCTGACACTTATATGGTTAATAGCCAATCTTGGCACGTGGATAGCTTAAAAAATAGGTCAAACTATGTGACGTTTCTTTCCAAAATGCAACGAAAATGTACTTATATATATATTAGCATAAAATCATTACGTATTTAATAGCATATGAAGTTAGTTGTATGTACTTATATAATAACGTAAATAATATATAAAATATATTATAGGGTAGACTATTTAAGGGCAGTCCCTTGCCAATTATTAAAAAAAAATATCATAAGATGTAGCAAAATTTTTAATTGGTGAATTATTTGACATTACGTATTTTGTGTAACTAATAAAAATATCTAAATAAATGAAAGTAATAAACGCCGTTTCTTTTATATATTTTTAAATTATGGTAGTTCCATAATTTTGGGTTTATTTTATTTTTAAACGAAATGAGCCAATACTTATAATACATAATTATATAAAATAGGTACTTATTTACGAACGAATGAATTTATTCCTACATTTTATGGATTGATTGATAATACTGAAATTATTTTTAGGTGGTAATCTTTTAACTTGATTTTTTTTCTAATGGCTGTTTGTTGTGCATAGCACAGATTATTTCGCCAAATTCACATAGCATTTTAAAGTCATGCAAAGCAAATCTGAAGTAGCTAACTGTAGGCTGATTTCACAATTATCTTTCTTTAAAACCCATTTTACACAATTAAAAACTTCCTGATTCTCGTATAATATAAACAGAATAGTTAGTATATCGACAAAAAAATATCAAGATTATAAAGGATAAAATGGCGACAGTTTTTTTAAATTACTTTTTAATATTTAATTAATATTTTAAGCATAAAAATGGCTGCTTTTAATATGTAAGTATTTACGCTAAACAATTTGTTTTAATTTTCTTTACACATTTTTAGATATAAACTCCTTTTCAATATATGTTTAATTGAATTAAATATACAATTGAAAGACTTGAGAATATATACTATAGTCGATTTTTATAATCAGAATTTCGTATAGTTTGTATGTAGTTATTATTTCTTACACACTGATATATAATTATGATACTTTTGGGTTTATTGAATACGTTCAATTTAACGAATAAAAATATAAGCATTATTATATGTAAATAACTCTTATGTTACTAATAATTAGAATAATTATTAAATAATATAATTATAAAATAAATGTTGTTATGATAAAATATATATATTTTAAACTATTAGTATGTTATTTTACGTTTTAGGTGAACTACGAAAGGAGTATTAGCTCTACCATAGAGTCGAAAATTAATGGAATTTCTTTAGTAGGTATTTTAATTATTTTTAAATATATCGTTAATATTATCATAAAAATAACTTTATAGTTACACATTTAATAATATAGTCACGTATTTCACAAAAAATATACAAATTTAATTTTGAGAAAAGTAAAAATGATGAATGCGAAAAATGCCTTACAAACACAATAAAATACAATATTTACATTAAAAAATATAATAAAATAGATAAAACAATGTGTGTACTTACATAATCAGGGAAGATAACACAAAAATATCCAAACTGTAAAGTTTCCTCAGCACTTTGCCAACACTGTCCGCGTTCTATCACAAGCACATCACAGAAACGCTTTGAAATCATTAATAATTCGCGTTTTTCATAAAAATGTTACATCAATCACACAGTACAATGTTCGATTAGTCGAAAACAAGAGTTTCCCAAATAGGCCTATAAGAATCTTATTCGATTTATAAGAACTAGATCTTTGCAAAAATTTCGCGCGGCCGCCCGTCGCCCGTTGATTTAGGCCTAACCGTAGAAGCAACGCGCGCGCACCGCCTCGCCGGACTCAGTACTTGAACGCTATATGTTCCTGATAAAATTATATCACCGATAATGAAGGATAAAACCCTGATAAGGGTACGAAAAGGTTATAACACGTTAGAATATAATATACGCTTGCAATTCGATACGAGAACACGTGTAAGGTTTGAAGCGGACCGCGTTGCGTCTGAGCGGAATTAAAACGATATATATTTTTTTCAAGGAATAGGGAGCTTTAGATACATCGAACGATATTACACATTGCGGGCGAGTTGAACTGAGAAGCGGTTGGAAGAAAAACGGTAACTTCGCGTAGCTAGACTTCGCACGTCAGCTGAATGTGGTGGTTCGCGTTGGGGTTGCGGCGAGGGAGGGTGTCGGAACCAGAAGGGTTGCTGGCAGCGTGCTGATCGGTGGCGCTCGGACGAGTCGCGCAAACGAAATGGCGTCAATCGACTCTCGCGCCGGCGTAACCTTGTATCTCCGACCTCGCGGACCGTTTTATGCCTAAATGAGCCATCCTACAGTAGGTATATAATGTAGGTACCTAAAATTTCGGACCCGACTTTCGTTATTGTATACCACGACGAATTTTCCAGAAAATTCAAATCTAGATTATTAATTTAAGATCTTTGCACTTACTAAGTAAATAGCCACATCCAAAATGATTTGGTGTTGATTTTCTTTCTAATGTTTTCAACTAGAGTTCATTTGACCTGGTTATACTGTGTTTAATGTGATTATTAAATAATTTGACTACAATATACTTGTATCCAATCTACCTACTAATAACATGATCTCAGTGAAATAACACGAATGCCAGGGAAATTAAAAAAAAAAACAATTTTAGCCTATATATGTAAACTCCTTTTTAATTCTAAGAAAAGTTTTCTTGGTATTTCATATTTGCAACACTAAATTAAAGTTTTTTTTGCAAATGATTTATATAAGAAAAATACTTTTCGACGCGTTTTTGGAATATTGCAACGTCATAATTTTAATAAAATAAATAAACAAGGTATATATATTCATTACAACCTGACTCATTACGTATAATTCTCCTTTTATAAAACCTATTTTGACATAGACCAGCATTAGATTTAAAAAAAAAGTAATTACCTGACTATACAATATCTGTATTTCTTAATAATCTATTATAAACCTGAGCCAGTATGAAATAGACACAGTGAATTTTGTTTTATAAGTACAGAAATAACAGGTAGGTACACCAAGTATACCTAACTGCAGAGGTATACCCAAAACCATTTATATTAAATATAAATCATTGGATATAGAACATATGAAACATTTATAAACATGTGTTAAAATATTATTACAGATTATAACTGTTTGGGTTAGGTTAGCTTTTTAATGTTTGATCTTGGTCAAAGGTATGAAATTGTTAGAAAAAAAAATTGTAGTAAATTGTTAAGCAGTAAATCTCAGCGTCTACTGCGCGACAGAAATATAGTTGTCCTGATACAAAAAGGACATAAAAATTTGATGATTGGACATTAAACTTAATTGAAGTGTCAATGACCCACATCACTGCCTATGGTTCTAGCTAGAGTTATACCATAGAGTCCTAATATCTTAAATAATTTTCATATTATCAAAAATAAAATAAAATAATTTCATTAAAATTAGTTACTATTCCAATCACTTTTATTATTATTTTCTCTAATTAATTTGATGATACAAAGGCTTAAAAAAAGTTTGATTAAAAAGAAATAATCAAACTCCTACAATTTATACATATAACTATCTAAGCTATATACATTTATGTAATGGTACATAATATACTAAGTACATATTACATAAGCCTCAATAAAATAAAGAAAAAAAATCTAATCAAAGAATTATTATTCTGTAACATTCATTCTCTTTTCGAATTAAAAAAAAAGTATTTGTTAAGCTACTATAAATGCAACACCACCCATGTGAACTATCTTTTTATACCCCTTGTGTTACAATAACTAAGTGGGACCATAGATATACATTTTATATTTAATTTTAGAGCTAGGATAAGTGATTTCACTGGGTGGTAGAGCTTTGTGCTAGCCCGTCTGGGTAGGTACCATCCACTCATCAGATATTCGTCCGCCAAATAACAGTACTCAGTATTGTTGTGTTCCGGTTTGAAGGGTGAGTTAGCCAGTGTAACAACAGGCACAAGGGACTTATGTCCCTTATCATCTTATCATCTTAGTTCCCAAGGTTGGTGGCACATTGATGATGTATAGAATAGTTAATATTTCTTACAGCGTCATTGTCTATGGGTGATGGTGACCACTTACCATTGAGTGGCCCATATTTTCGTCCGCCAACCTATACGATAAAAAAAGTGATAATCGAGTAACCACAAAACGTGAAAACCCTTCCTATTAATTCTAAGTAGACTATGTAGTATTTATTATTTAAAAAAAAAAAACATTTACAGATGCAAAATGTGCGCTGGTTTTATTACATAACACTCTTGCACGCTTTGTTATTTAAATCAATATTAAAAAAAAATTGAATAAATTTAATAGTATTCATAGATTCGTATATGACGTCTAGTAATGACGTACATAAGTCACCCTTGTTAAGGGGTGTATTCGTAATGAAGGATACCTAACGGATTATATACCCTTGATTTTTTTTAAATTTGACAGATTTTTTTAGTATAAAAAATATTTTAAATAAATAAATTTATGAATAGGTCTTATTCGATGGTAGAATGTAATTATATTGTTGGTACCAGCATAAATAATGGTGGTACTATAGAACGCTAAAACATAGTTTTAAATTTCGAAATTATTTTAGTACGTTGATATTGAAGATTTTTCGTTATTTACATTTGAATTTTAAACAACGTTATATATAAATTTCAATAAAAATATATATTCTATATATATAGTAGATAAATTTACAGCATATATATACCGCACTTGGTACGACCAAGTGTAGTATATGCATAGGTGTATATGATAAAATATCATATGCTACTGACAAACTTACTTAGTATTGGTGTGTTCCGGTTAAAAAGGTTGAGTGAGCCAGTGGAGTCATACGCAAAACGGACATCAAATCTTAGTTTCGAAAGAAACGCCATCCTATCTATCTATATTATAAAAAAAAACTGTTTTGTTATTTTTTAAAATAACATTTCATTGAATTTGTATGGAATTTATTATATGTTATAAGTACCTAATTAACTTATTTTAATTTTCGTTGATGTCTTGTGATGGTAGTGTGTGTCTTGTGATCAGTTATGGGGATATAAGTACTTATATATTCTTGTTTCGTTTTTTTTTTTTAATCCAGTGACAATAAAAAATAAAATAAATCTTACTTTGTAACGTATATAATTTAACATTCAGATATTTTTTAATATATTTTTTTTTCTGCCAACGAATGCTTTAATCATTATTCCATAATAAGGGTTGTAAAACTAATAGAATATTAAATAATTAATACCGAATTATAAAAAGTTCCTATAATTCATTGTTGTTTTAAATTATTCAGTTTAAAAAATAGATTATCACTGATCTTTTATTTATGTCTCATTTAAGGTTTTATATATTGTTTTTAGTATGGCTAAGTTTTATTAAAATCGCTAAATAATTGAATCTACTACATCACTTAAATCACATAATTATTGAAAGATTAATTTATATAACTTTCATACAACCTTTTTAATTATATATCAATGAAAATACAACCGAATTCGAATTCTGTATTTCCAAATTTAATTTCAAAGTGTAAAATACATTTAAAAAAAAAAACAAAAGTTTCAAAAATAAGGACATAATGAGTTCACTTATTTTATATACAATATGCATGTAAGGTAGGCTTTAATTAATTATACCTACTTTTATAGGAAAGATTCCTAATCTAATGTTCTGACCTATTTCGAAAATAGACACATGAAAGAATTTTAAAATGATCTAAGCTAAGTATAATAATCATTTACTTAATACTTTATATATTAAATTAATTTAAATTTGAATATTTAGTCATTCATTATTGTAGGCATAAATTGTTAGGTTTAAGTCAATATAAAATGAAAGAAAAATTTAATAGGTATGTAGGCATAAAATCGTTGGCGAATTAACTAAATGTCACATAAGTGAATAAATAATGATTTTTTTATATAATAATATACAATGTACTTAATAAGCAATAAATATAAAATAATAATAATTTGCTTTATTTTGAATTTATATTAAAGGTCATATGTTAATAACTTTCATTTGGTACGAAAGCTGTTCAATTTTTTTATGTCTAATAAAAAAACGTAATTCGAAAAATTAATAAGAAGGAATCAATTTATTTACATTAATTTAATTTCGTTTACAAAACTGATTTCCAAAAGAAAAAATCGTTTCAAAGTTTGTGCTTTTGATGAACGCTAGTGGTTCATTTTGTAAACGTGGACAAAAATAAAAAAAAAAATTAAACCCACTTACGTCATTCTGAGTCACGTGGCAATTGTCTTTGGAATTCCAAAAATTTACAATATTATGACGATTTTATATCTTTTCACATTGCAATTGTCATTTGTCTGTGGTCTTTCGTAATGGCGGAATAACGCACAAAATGGTCGTATTGGCATTCGGAATATGAAGTAATAAAACTATTTTTATGTTGTGTTGAGTATCATAAACTAGAAAGTTTTTGTAACTAATCATTACTCTATAAATTAATCGTATATGTTTGGTAGTTTAATTTCTATATACTTAATATGCCATAGGCTAAAAAACCTTAAATAATACTACACAATATACGAAAAAGAATTCAGAGAGCCCCAAGTAGCTTTAACCTAAACATAACTAAAGTAAAAAAAAAAAAAAAAATATCGCATTATTGTTTTCAATATCTTAGCTGTCGTGTTAAAGTACAATTTAAACAAAAATATTTAAATTACAAAATAAAAACTAAATAATCCCTAGAGCACTTACATAACTGAAAATAATAATATAAAATTAAAGTAAATTAAAAATAAATAATTATAGGTACAGAAAAAAATTATAGTATTCTTTTTTTAATTACTACACCTAAAAAGTAATTTAGTTTAGTTACAATTAATCAAATTAAACTGGTGAATTTTTTATATTCTAACTTTAAATCATAGCCAGAATTAATAAAAAGTATTATTAAAACCATAGATTAAATACATTAATAGTTACAGATTACTGTCATTATAAACAGCTGGCGACTTTTAAAACTTGAGCTTTTACAGTAAAGTATTATGACAGTCAACCTTTTTAATGCAATTTTTAAATGTAGTTGAGGTAACTAATTAATTTGTAATAATTTTCAGTTATTTTATTTAATTCGAAACAAATATAGTAATCATTCGTTCATACATTCATTTATTGAATTTTGGCATAATGTTTTATACTCTATCATTAATCTAGTCATTCTTCAGCCCTCATTCATTCCATGCATTATATAATTAATTCTAATTAATAGATTAGAACAATTGTATGTAATTAATACAGACTATCACTATTTAAGATGGTTTAGAACGGTAAATTAAGTACCTATATAAGTTTCAAGAAACTATTTAATCATTTGGCCTCAATAAATATTACTTAGAAATTTGAATAGTGTAAAAATAACATGTCATAGTTAAATTTAACTACACTTAGTCTAGAACATATCTCCATATATATTTCTGTTATTAATAAGGATTCTGCATAATTTGGAATTTTACATACAGTGTATTATAAATTAAAAAAAAGAAAATAGTAGCAGAGCGTTGTATAAACTTCTTGGTAGGTACCACTTGTCAGTTGTTTTATTTATAAATTAAAATATTTTAATTTCATATTTCCTATTATATAATAATTAATATTTGAATAAAAATATTATTAAAAAAATATTTTTAAAAGGTTATTATAAGATGTATAATAACGTCTGAACGTCGTATTACAGAATGAAATTGAGTTTGAAGCCTCATTTCGCAATATCCAGTGTATAAAACGGTAAGATCTATAGTTACTCTTTTTGCCAAATAAAATACTTATAAAGATAACTTGACTTAAAGGAATTGTTTTTAAAGTCTATGGCGGAAGTGATCGATCATAAGTTTGACCATTTTTGCGATTGCATTTCTGTTCTAAATTTAAATTTATGTTTTTTTTTTCATTTATAACAACTAGGATGGGCAAAACACAAATCTGAATTGAATAGAAATATTTACAGAGACAAACAAAATATTTTTAATTTTAATGTTTGTAAATAGAAAATAAATACAATACAGAAATAAAAATATTGATACTTAATACATAGCATATTGAAAAAAGGAAACAGAAAATTTGTCAATATAAGGATTTATGTAAAAATCTGTACAAATTTAAAAAAAAAATTTAAAAAATCATCCTTCAAAACTACACCCGTTTCGAACCAAATATAACATTCTGTTACATAGTATGCGTTATTAAATACATATAATATTTATATATTATCATATGCCAAGTAAAAGCTGCAAACAAAGTTGATTATTGAAAATCAATCGGATGTGTGAAACTGGTTTAATAAGACTTGACTCACACTTATTAAAATATAACACATTTACATAAAGTGCATATTTTTAGTGGGTCTAAAAACGACCCTAATATCATATAGGGGTTAATAATTAGTAAGTCAAAGAACTGTCAAATTACATGGTTACCGATTTTTTTTTATTCGATAGGCAAAGAAAACAAAACTGCAGGCTTCCGCAGATAGTCTAATATATCAACGCAATTAAAATACTTATTCGATATATCTCGTTGATGGATATATTCCATATTAAATACCATAACAAGGAGTTATTAACCCGGAAATAGGATAACTAACGAGCAATTATCGAGGACCTAAAAATAGTAAAGTTATATGTACATTACATTCGTCTTAATTTTCTTGACGATAGCGATGTATTCTCGTCTGTGTTGCCACCATTCATCACTCATTCCACTGTCAAACTAAAGAGTAATTCTCAGTATTACTGTGTTCCGGTTTGAAGAAAAAAATGTTCTTCAAGCAAAAAAGACATTCCCAAGGTTGTTTGTCATTCGCAAAGTCAGGAACGGTTAATATTTCTTACAGTGACTATTGTTAATATAGCTAAGTATCCAAATTTATAAGAAAATACTAAAATACTGCGATGTGCTTGTAAACGTATATATTAGGTAATTACAAAGGGTCGAGAGGCCCAGAGACATAGCCTAGAGGCCCGACATGTTAATCCAACCCTCGCACCACCCCCTTCACCCCATTATTCGTAATGTTTTGCATAACGGGTGAGTAAGCCAGAGTATAACATCTTAGATCACAGGGTTGGCAGTGAATCGACTAACTAACGTATGAACCAATTACAATGCCAGTGTATGAGCACAGAAGCGATAATTTAACACTAAATAGCCTGTTTGCATTCCTGCTAAAAATATCTACTTAATAAATATGCATACCCTACGACATTTTGTTTTAAGATATTTCTGAACTTACTTTTCATTTATTTTTATGACAGAACATTTATTTGCAATTGCAGTACGAAAATACAATCATTTGCTATTGCGTACTGTAAGATTAAAACTTTTGAAAGAATGTGGATCGTAAAATAAATGAAGTAAAATAATTTCATTTGGTAACGTTTTATGTAGAGCTTAATAATTGAAAGAGCAATAGTACTGCCATCTAGTGTTTCATCTGTGTCAATAATTCGCTTCTATTCGACGCAAGATGTCGTTGAAAACAGGCTGAATGGATAATACCTTTGCATAGTAATTTAAAAAGTCATAGCGATGACACTTTATTTTATTTACAGCTAACTTCAGATCATTACGCGAAACAATTTTGAAACATGGCCTCCGTAAAGTTTGCGGTAGTTGATGTAAATGATTTCCTTTCTAAAAAACAAACTGCTGAGCCTGAATTGGCTGCAGACTGGGCTAAGTTAGAAGAGCTATACAATAAGAAGTAAGTATCTCTTCCGTTTCGTGTACACTCGTATTTGTTTCATGTGATGATTGTACTATGTCATTGTTTTCAGATTATGGCACCAACTTACGCTAAAACTACTGGAATTAGTGAAACATCCTTCATTACAGGCCGGCGACAATCTAATACAGCTATACAATAACTTTTTAACTATATTCGAAAACAAGTAAGTAATTTGCAAGTCATAAAATATATAACAACGTAAACGCTTCAAAACTTCTAATTGTTACTTACAAACAATTCAAATCGCTTAGTAATTTGTACAATATTCTACAAATTATATGTGCAAGAACTCTCAAATTCTTTTATCGTATACATTTCTTGAAAATACCATTTATTCAAGAGACAAAACTAACCCTTTTGTACTTGTCTTGCTTTGGACATTAGTTATAGAACTTTACAAGTAGTAAAAGACCAAAGATTGTCAAAAGTGTGTGAAATTGTTATATGTTATTATTGATTTGTATAATATCATTTGCAAAGATATGCTGTTCATGATTAAACTAATATACTAAAAAGCATGATATATGTATAGTATACTCCAGACAACAGAAGGAGTTGTTAATAGCTCAACTATATTGCAATGCAAACAGTTCTTGATTAATATATATTTATTAATACAACACCATTCCTATTAACTACTGATTAACACTTAAATTTTACAACCAAATTTCTGCTATCAATTTTGCCAATATAATTATTACCATTATTTCCAAAGTCATAACAAATATTATAGATTATGTAAGATCTCCATCAATATCATGTTAATTTGATGCCAATCCTTATTTATCTTTACCGAACTGAGTTTGAAATATATATATAAGAAGGAATTTGTATGTAAAGTACAGATTAACAATTATACAATGTGATTTTTTTCAGAATCAATCCATTGTCACTCGTTGAAATAGTAGCGCACATCGTCCAGCAATACACAGATAAGAAGGAAGCTATTGCATTCCTGCAGAAAGTGGAGACTAAGGTTAAGATGAACGATGAGGCACTGGCTCTGTGTAAGGTAATACAAATGACTTAGAAATCTAATTATATTGCATTTATGTTGGCTTTAAAAGGACTTATGAATCATCATTCATCTTTAGTCCATAATACTTCAAATATATTCAGTTTTAAAATATCTTTATTTTGAACATGAGTAACAGGCTTATTTGTGTAAGAAGTATAAGATGCTTATCCAATTACACTTCGGAAGTTTAATGATAGATCTATGAATTTATTTTATTGATGAATACAACCAAAACGCAGGTCTCGTTAAATACAACTGAAACAGTTCAAGTTTTAATTACTTATGTGTAAAATAAACTATATTTTCAGGTATTACAAGGGCAGATATATTTGGAAAACCTAAATGATCTCGACGCAACAGAGAAGATTATCGAGGATCTAGAGAACACATTGGAGGATGCTGACGGAGTTACCCCGGTCCATGGCAGATTTTACAAACTCGCTTCCGAGTACTATAGGTATTTGTAGTAAATTTGTGTTGATGACTTTGTTTTTGCCTTGATATTAATTGATGATAATAAATATTCGAAAACATCAATAATCTATAATACACTAGTTTTCGCCCGCGGTTTCGCTCGCTTTTTAGGGTGTTGGTTGTCATGTGTTAGGCAAAAAAAGTAGCCTGTGTGCTTTCTTGGAGCTCAAGTTTGCTTCATACTAAATTCATCAAATTCGGTTTAGCGATTTGGTAGTGAAAGAGCGACAGAGATAAGACAGACAGACAGAGTTTTTTCCATATTTATATTAATAGTATAGATTATGCTAATGAAGTGAGGAAAAATAATGATGCATGTTAAATGACATTCAAAACCAAAACAGAGTGAGTGTGTACACCTATTTTCATCGGTACGCTACTCCGAGGTCCTGGATTCGATTCCCGACCGAGTTGATGTAGAAAATTCATTAATTCTCTACATTGTCTTGGGTCCGGATGCTTGTGGTGCGTTTCTTCTGATCTTCCATAACACAAGTGCTTCAGCTACTTACATTGGGATCAGAATAATGTATGTGATGTTGTCCAATATTTGTTTATTAAATAAGCTAATGTTGGTATACAGGGTGCGCGGGCCGACGGCGCGCTACTACCGCGCGGCGCTCCGTTACGTGGGGTGCGCGGGCGGAGGCGCCGAGCTGCGCGTAGACGAGCGCCGCGCATGCGCACTGCGCCTCGCCCTCGCAGCCGTGCTCGCGCCCACCGTCTACGACCTCGGAGAACTGGTAACACCCCCCCCCCCATATACCATTACTCGGTGGTAGGGCTTTGTGCAAGCCCGTCTGGGTAGGTACCACCCACTCATCAGTTATTCTACCGCCAAATAACAGTACTCAGTATTGTTGTGCGTTGAAGGGTGAGTGAGCCAGTGTAACAGGCACAAGGGACATAGCGTCTTAGTTCCCAAGGTTGATGGCGCATTGACGATGTAAGGGATAGTTAATAATTCTTACAGCGTCAATGTCTATGGGCGATGGTGACCACTTACCATCAGGTGGCCCATATGCTCGTCCGCCAAACTATAACATAAAAAAAAAAAAATACCTACGACCCCTCCCCTCCATAGATATTTATAACTTTGTGTTTTTAAATATATTACGTGAAGCTACCACAGGTTCGGAATGTAAGTTCTACCAGAAGAGAAGACCCTGCAAGAAACTCAGTAGTTACTCTTTTTTGTGGAAGGCTCAATTGTTAATAAAGAGTAATCACTGAGTATATTCTGAACCGGTAGTAGTTACACTTAAAATAGTTGTTAAATAACGATCGATTGTCGCTGTATATATCGATAACGGTAATGTTTTGATTTAAAGTGACGTCATAAAGTGTAAAAACAATAGGGAAGATGCAATATATTTATTTTTGTATTTATTTTAAAGAACTCCATATAACATAGACCACAAGTATATTAAAAATCTAAAACATTGTAATTTACATAAGAAAGTGTGGTTTCAAAATGTCAATTCAAATTTTCGCCCGAAAACGGATCTTAATTTCGTATGACGTCACTTCTGTCTGTCACTGGTCCATTGATCGTACTTGTCCTCACTGGCTTTCATACTTATGCACTTTTTCTCGACCTTTGGGAAAATTTTTTGGAAAAATTTAAAACGGACTATCTATACTCCGAAAAAAAGCTTTTTTGACGTATGTTTTGTGTCAATGTGACCTTCTGACACAAAACTGAGATAAAAGTGGTTTCAAGCTGAAAAGAGGACTCTGGATTCTGCTCTGACAAACCCAACTTCCTTTTTATTCGAAAAACGCAATTAATTTTCGTTTCAATGTTTACTTTTTAACAACTATAACCTCAAATAATTAGTCATAACAGGAGTGACGTCACTGAAGGCCAATTAGTGTCTTAGATATTGAATCACACCAACTGTTTAATCAATATAAAAGCCAGCGTCTACTACAATACAAAATATCTTGACAATGTTTAGAAATATTCTACACCATACTATATCTTATATCATTAAATTATATATGTACTGCAGCTAGCCCATCCAATCCTGGAGTCTCTCGAAGGAACACCTGATGCCTGGGCATGCGAGTTGGTTCGGGCCGTCGCTTCTGGAGACGTCCTCGCATTTGAAAAGATACGGTAATAACTATTGACAATTATGACTATATTTTTTTGCATATTACAAATATTATAAAGTTAAATATGCTGAGAGGTGTTTTGGTTAAATTACAACTGTTATTAATCAGTCAATACGAGGAGAAAAGCCAAATATAGCAAACAAAAAACAGCCTGTAAATTCCCACTGCTGGGCTAAAGACCTCCTCTCCCTTTGAGGAGAAGGTTTGCAACATATTCCACAACGCTGTTCCAATGCGGGTTGGTGGAATACACATGTGGCAGAATTTCTATCAAATTTGTCACATGCAGGTTTCCTCACGATGTATTCCTTCACCGCTGAGCACGAGATGAATTTTAAACACAAATTAAGCACATGAATTAGTGTTGTTTGTCTGTGTTTGAACCCGCAATCATCGGTTAAGATGCACGCGTTCTAACCAAAGAACTATCTCGACTCTTAAATATAGCAAAATATAGCATCTGACAGCAAATTGACGCAATACCATTAGTAGGGAGCTTGATTAATCTATGATATTCACTAATGTTTGTGTTGTTCTAGGTTAAGGATTAACAAGGAAATTACTACTACTATGCTAGTCTTCAAAATTTAATTGAGTTTGTTTCCTCAACTGTTCCGATCAATCTCTTTCGTGTCATCTCCATCCTACGTGACATTGGCGAAATAATCTGTGCCCTATCGGCACAACTAAAAGCCATTAAACCAAGAATTGAATTGAATTAATCATAAATTCTTAGCAGTGCACAATATAGCAGTTTGTTTATCTTTATTCCTATTTCAATTGGAACTGGCTATATGCAAGCGTTAGTTTATATGTTTAATATTTCATTGTTTTTAAATTTCTTATATATATTTCCAGCGCTCAATCTCCTCACCAAGAGTTACACCGGGCTGATCGTCAGTTGAGGCAAAAGATTGCGATTCTGTGCCTTATGGAGGTAACATATTGATTCACTAGCCCTATCTTATTTCACAAATACTGACAACAAAATTAACAATGGCTTTCCTCGCTACCAAATTTTTGTGCAAGCTCGTTTGGTTATGACCAGCTTATTGGATATTGTAATACAATTCAGCAATGTTCAGTTATGTTGTGTACAATAGCTATTTGACAATGCTATACTAATAAAGTGTCAATTTTTGTAATCAGTATATATTATGAGTTTAAAAATGGTTATTTTTTTTAAAGAAACTTGAAAATAATACCTAATTAATTCAAAAATCTTTTAAACATTTGTCACGTGACACAAAACGCACCTGATTGGCCGGGCTTATGATGAAGTCACTTTCTTTGTTAACCTTGCTTTTATATATGTACCACAGATTAAAATACAGACAAGTGACGTCACCGACCCCATTGAAGCGCCATATTGTCCAAGTAGCGTTTTTCGCTCTATTTAAATATGGAATTTTTAATATGATATTTTTCGGCAAATATGTACTAGAAATAAAAAATCTACTTTTGCTGGGTTCCTTAAACTCTAAATAATATTAAATGAATTTTAAAAACCTACCAAATAGCCTATTCTCAGTCAAAAGAAATAGTTTTGAAGTGTTTTGTGCGCCATTCCTGAGCGCTCTCTAGTAGGCAGTTAAGTTAAATCAAGTCATGGTGCTTTTCTGCTTGCTAGCTTATTTATTTATTTATTAAATAAATATAGCACCCACTTACTACAAAAAATTACAATTTTTCTAACCAAAAGTTGTAAGAGGTTCTACAGGCCTTATCGCTAAGCAGTGATCTCTTCCAGGCAACCTTTGGGCAGAGGATCATAATATATACATAACATTTACGTGTATGTGTGTACAGAGATTTCACTTATGTCTAGAACACTCTGTAGTACTCTTTGTTAAGATTAGTTGTCGTAACAGAAATTCTGTCAAAACTTTGACATTTTTTTTTTTTATAGTATAGGTTGGTGGACGAGCTTATGGGCCACCTGATGGTAAGTGGTCACCAACACCCATAGACAATGACGCTGTAAGAAATATTAACTATTCCTTACATCGTCAATGTGCCACCAACCTTGGGAACTAAGATGTTATGTCCCTTGTGCCTGTAGTTACACTGGCTCACTCACCCTTCAGACCGGAACACAACAATACTGAGTACTGTTATTTGGCGGTAGAATAACTGATGAGTGGGTGGTACCTACCCAGACGGGCTAGCACAAAGCCCTACCACCAAGTAAATATAAATAAAATAAAATAAAAATAAATTTATTGACATGAAAATTTAACATAGTCGCAAAACATCCAGTGGTCCCGCACTAGGCAAGCCTGTGTTGCGGGTACCAGCTACCGGTTACAATTTCAAGTTATTAACAGAAGCTCGGACTATATTCTACGATCCCATATCTAATTATATAATAATACAACATATATATATATAAGAAATAGAAAAATATGTAATACCGAAAGAAATAAAAACAATAATAGAAACAAAAATAAATATTATATCCGTATTTTAATCATAATATAAAAAAATACACACACACACACACATGCACACATACTTTTATAGCAACCATGGGCTTTTTCAGCAATACGATTATTCTTTGAAATTTATTATAATATCTTATACTTATGTTCAAAATTTTGTTTAATAACGAATAAGTTTGTAAATGTACAATTCATATCAGTCTTGCTTCGTCAAAAATGTTCTGTATACCTACTGTATTTTTGCTGTGCATTTTTTCTTTTCTTCAGGAACTTACTTACTGTCCTTAGTTTACCATAACTGATAAGCATTAAAAATGTAAATCCGAAATTGGCTTCTGTTTGGACAATGTATTTTTCTTTTATTAATTACTTTTGTATAAGCTGTGGATTTTGTTACAAATAAATAAATAAATAAATAAATAATGTCTATGTTCACAGATGGCCTTCAACCGTACGTCAGCCCAGCGTCGTTTGACATTCAGCGAGATCGCAAGGGAGGCTCGCGTGCCTCCCGCCGACGTGGAACTGTTGGTGATGAAAGCTCTTGCTGATAAGCTGATCCGGGGTCACATTGATCAGGTACATTGATATAGGGGGTTTTGACCAAATATTTATGGTGTAAAGCAATCGAGAACTTAAAGATAATGTATAGTCTATATTTAAACTACTTTTATGAGAAAAACAATAAATAAACAACATTTGTGGAATAGGCTATTTGACAATGCGAAAAATAAATTGTGAATTATTGTAATCAGTGTATATTATGAGTTTAAAAATGGTTATTTACTAATGAAACTTGAAAATAATACTTTGTTTATTCAAAAATCAACGCTCCCGATTGGCCGGGCTTATGATGAAGTCACTTTCTTGTAAACCTTGCTTTTCTACTATATGTACCACAGATTAAAATACAGCAGTGACGTCACCGACCCCATCGCAGCGCCATATTGTCCAAGTTGCGTTTTCGCGTGTTATTTAAATATGGAATTTTTAATACGATATTTTTCGGCAAATAGGCACTAGAACTATAAAAACACAATTTTTACGGGGTTCCTTAACTTCTACTAAATAATATAAAATGGATTTTAAAAACCAGTCAAATAGCCTATTAGTATTAATTACTCATATCCCATAGAAAAAAAGAAAAATGCTAATAAAATTGTTAAAAGATACCAAGTTTAATTCGTACACATTACATTATGTTTATATGTTTGAGCTTTATAGATAGAAAAAATGAGAGAGAAAAAATGAAATGAAAACTTCAAACTACCTAAATAGGAAACTGATTTAATACAAATTTTAATGTTATGTCTGTGGTTGCATTTCTTGTATGTTATTTATTTATTTATGTACCAACAGAGTATACAGAAAATTATATAAATGAAAAATGTATACAAAGGGATAACTTATCTCTAACAAGAGATCTCTTCCAGAAACCCTGAATCTAGTGGAGGTTATTTGTAATACATATTTATGGTGTAGGTACAATATCAATTAGTTTTATATTATAAAATTCAAGAGGACTTAACGATAAATGAATATATTACACACTAAATACATATAAATACATAAATATATACCATTATCTATAACATATATATATATACCTACATCCAATTGTTACCTGTCATATTTTGTCAATTTTTTTACAAAACATCAGTTGCCGACCTCTTATCTAGAGTTTTAATAATCTGTAATATTCTATTAAGTTACTATCCAAACTTTGTAAGTTAAATTAAAGTGGATGTAATTAGTTGAATGGATTATTGCTGTCTTATAAATAAAGTTATATTAATCAGGGTAGTGCACAAAATGACCAAACTATTAGAAAGTCGCATGTATTGGATACGTAAATTTAATTAATGTTTTATTTCTTCTTCGATTAGAATGGACTATACGAAAATTGGTCTTATCCCTTAAATAGTAATCTATATATTTAAATAGAGGATATAGAAAGTTGAGTGATTAGAATTTTGAGTTTAAATTAAATGAAATGGTGAGGTATAAAATAATCCACTTAAATATACTATTGTAATGTTAACTATGTATACTAGTTTAAATAATATAGAATGTAAAAACAGCTGAGATTCCAGTAGCTATTGTCATGATACATAGAAATTTAATCACTACATTAAAGTATCCAAAGTAAAGTAAAGTAACAGCCTGTAAATTTCCCACTGCCTGAGATAAGGCCTCCTCTTCCATTAAGGAGAGAGATTGGAACATATTCCACCACACTGTTCCAATGCGGGTTGGTGGAATGCACATGTGACAGAATTAGACACATGCAGGTTTCCTCACGATGTTTTCCTTCACCGCCGAGCACGAGATGAATTATAAACACAAATTAAGCACATATATATAGTGGTGCTTGCCTGGGTTTGAACCTGTAATCATCGGTTAAGATGCACGCGTTCTAACCACTGGATAGCACTGGAAAGCATATATTAATGACTCCTCTCGTGTGCGCGTGCGCAGGTGCAAGAAACGGTGACGGTGACGTGGGTGCGTGCGCGTGCGCTGGGCCGTGCGGGTGCGGGTGCGCTGGCGCAGCGCCTCGACGCGTGGTGCGCGGCCGCCAGCGACGCCGCGCTGCTACTCAACCGCGCTGCGCCCGACCTGCTCACGCTGTACGTAACGCGATTTGTGAAGACTTTGACCCCCCCCCATTCACGCCAAATTGCGTCGTTACCTAATACTTCTAACGGCTGCCTATATAGTTTTTGTCAAAAAATCTCGCTATTGGTTCAATCAATGGAGTAGTAATAAAGTAGTGGCTAGATACAGCTAGATACATACAACATTATACATATGTATGCATATAAATAGCATAAATTTATATATAAATAATAAATATCATATATTAACGTATCTATAAATATCATAAAATTATAACCATCCAGATCAGGACAATCCAGAAAATACTTTCCGAGCTAATAGAAAATACTACATTTATTGCCCCATATGTAAGATGCTGTATGTATCTTGCGGTATCCAGCCACAACTATATTACTTCTCCATAGATCGAACCAATAGTGAGATTTTTTGACAAAAACATCTTAGTTGATTTTCTACAGTTGGTTAATCCTGTTCTTGTATATCAGGGATTGGAGTCAAGGCTTAATTTAATCTTGCTTTATATCAAATTTAGTTGAGTGGTTTGGCTGTGAAAGAGCAAACAAGACCCAGAAATAGTTCCTTTCTCATTTATAATACATAAGGAAATAATATCTTATATTACTTTTTTTAGGTAACCACACAAAAGCATGCAGAGATCTAGAAGACCTGAAGTAAATGGTGTTATATTAAATGTATGTCTGAAAGTAAATAAATTTAATTTAAATTTCTATGTATTTTCATTTTTCTATGACCTTTCTATGAGTTTTCATAATAAAAAGTTATATTAACTTTTGGCTTTACTTGATGAATACTTTAGATCCCTAAGAATAAAAACATAATTAAAAAGTGTTAGAAATATGTTATGGTTTTATAGTATATATAGCACTATTTTCTAAAAAATATGTTGATATACTCATTTTGAAACACTTGTTAAAGCTGTTTTTCTGCAACTATTACTGATTAGAAATACATGGATACTGAAAATTGTACATTTATTTAACTAACTTTTTATTTGAAAAGAACTATATCTAACTATCCAATTTTTATTTGGTGGTAGAACTATGTAACTAATAAATAGATCAATGGGAATATGTAACATTTATCTTGCTAATTCTACTTCAGAACTAGCTAGAATTATGTACAATATAGGTAAACATATTATAAATAAGCATCAGTAAATAACATAGTATAATTATTGAAGTATATAAATATTTTTGAAATCTACCAGATCAAAATAGTCGACTAAGTGACTCAGCTCTTAAAATGAGAGTAAAAAAAACTGCAATCTCAGTAGAAACTATTTATTCATCTGAGGGTAAGTAAGCCAGTGTAACTACAGACACAAAGGATATAACATCTTAGCTCTCTAAGTTGGTAGGTGGCAGCCACCACATACAATCCAATGGCTCTTTTGCCAGTCCACCTATCTATAAAATAAAATAAAAGGCAGTCGGATCTTGCATGTGTGAAAAATAATTTTATAAGACGCAGCTTTTTTGACCACACCAAGTACACAGACAGAGTAATGTTTTAATTTAAACAATTTGTGTGAATTGAAAATGATTGAGGAGTGATATCTCCTTGCATTTTTAAACCTACAAAACAAGCCTGGAGATTTTTTCACACCTCCTGTAAATGTAGTATTTTATATTGGCTCGGAAAGTATCATCTGGACAGTCCTGATCTCGGGAATGGTATGAAATTATTTCACTGACCAGTACAGTGCCTTAGAGGATCCCAACTGTTCTTATTAAAAAGTAAAATATTTGATAGACTAGTTTTTATTTACAAATTAAAGTTTCCCTCAAATGATAATTATTTTATTTCAAAGAATTCCTTTAATGCCCTATAACTAAGTATATATAAACAAAAATAAATATTTCGATAAATATTGAATAGACAATGCATTGTCCTTTCCATTTTAGAAGTAATTAGTTAATTCATAAAAGCAAAAGTTTTATATATAATACTGTAATAATAAATTTAATTACAAGATTGCAAAAGGTGAACCTGTATGTCAGATGCAAATCTGTTACATATGTTTATATACCACTTCTCTAAAGGAAAGGAGGTCTAAAATTAAAGATGTATTTATTATTTACTGTCTTCGGAGCAATTTTTTATGCAAATATATTAGATTTGATCAAAGAGACTTTCCCAGGGTCGAAGGTACATTATTGACTATAATGTAAATACTATCATCTTAAAAGTCATTGAGCGGTCTTGTGCGATTTACGTGCGAATTATTGGAATATAAAATATAATATAGTAAAAATCTATATAAAAAACCATAGGGACTCCCATAAATTCATCAATAAAAAAAAATCTCAATGCTATCGTATTTACATAACGAACATGCCTTAAATGTTCATTATAGAGCCAAAATGGATATTGTTATCAAACATTTTTCTATAAAATGAAAAATATCATTGTAACCTCAGTTCTCGTAACTAAGTGATTTATCTTGTATTTTATAGGTAAATATGAAACTGTAATATGCGAGAAACTGTAATATTCCGTACTAAAAACTTAATGCACTAAAGAAATTAACTATTGCTCTATGTTTTTGCATGAAAAAAAGTGAAAATTAAAAAATAAAAACTATTTTTTTCAATTCGTAATAATTCGGATCCGACAGCTTCATGAATGTTGCCAGAAAAGAAAATTATGTATTATCTTTTATCGATTTGTAATCGATACAAGATAATACATGTATAACTTTATTTTATTTATTTCTGTTTTGTTATATTTACCATACAATAAAGTATTGTAATTCACCACATTTCTTTTATAATTTTATGGCAACTATGAATATTTCAGACGTCACATTTACAGACGTGAAATAGCTGAGTGCATGATTAAAAATGCTATTGTAAAATGTAAATGGCGACCGTGTGACGGATGGTTGCTTGCCGTCAAAATGCATTCGCAATATTATAAAAATGTTAAAAAATCTAAACAATATATCTAAATATTACTTTATATGGTGAGTAAACATTAACTTAGGCACATAATTAGTGAATTACGTAATGATTAATGTATTTGTTGTATTCTCGAGGCTATTACCCATCTCACTCGTTTATTATGATTCTTTTCTGTCATTATTTACAATCGACGACGTATATGCATCTCTTTCATTCACAGTTTTCTTGCAATAGGTTTTTCATTTTTAAGTGTCCGCGCGACTGAGACCGCGGGAGGAAAGCAGGGTCTGTTGGAAAATATGAACAAATTTGTGCTCTTAAAAATTATTGATTTTTCATAGTTAAAAAACATCAGACGCCGCTAATTGCATACGTGATGTGGTTCCGCGCGGTCGCTCACTCCTGTGAGTATATGTCTATTTTAGCATATTTGTCTTATTAGAGGTTGTGGTCGTGAAAAGTCACATTTTTCAGCACATGATAGACGACCATTTCGTTGGCTTGTGTTGTTCGCGTTGCATTAGACCCTTTCTCGGTATCTAAACATAGAATTGAGTAATTGTTTAAATATTGATTTTTTTTATTGGGGGCTTGCATGTGTGAGTCAATCGCTCATGCACGAATGTTTATAACATTAGTTGGGGCCTGCGATATACTATTTTGGGATCGGCCAAATGTTGGCTTTGTGCTCATGTTTTAACCATTATGCTTTCGTATAGCGCTCAAGAGTGCATGGAGTTATTCGTTAATCTGAAGGATATTACAGTGCCCTTTGTGCTTCTAATTTTTCATGTGTTATAAATGAATAATTGATGATAAATATGGATACCGATTTACCTGTCCGGTGAGTTTCGTCCTTGTCGTTATATTTTTTTAGTTGTTAACTCTTTATCGGTCAAATGACCAAACCTAATGTTTACAGCGTCGTGGAACGTAAAAACTCTGATAAGATTATTTCGAACACACCTCAGGTTTTTGTATTTTTCGTCTCTACATATTGTGATTTTCCGACTCTATATAAGTTTAAATTACTTACGTATAAGGTAAATTTATATCAATAAGAACTTTAAGATAGATAAGCATTGAATGTTAGGCATTGAATAGATCGCAGATATTAGATATCGTTTGTTAAAGTCGCATGATTCACAAATCACGAGCGGTGGAGCATGTTCAACATCTTCGAGAAATTTAAGTCGGCAATTTGATTCTTTTACTATCTCACGTTGACATCATATTCTTAGAAACATAATGGATAAAATATATAAATCTATAGATATACATATTATGCTTGTGTAATATTTTTATGTCTGTTCAAATAACGATGTAATTATATTAAAATATTTTAAGTGCGTTGACGCAAAATTTGTAATACAACTTCAGTTTTGCTAGTTAAGGCTAATTAGAATCCATTATTATGATAATAATGTATGTGAAGTTTCAAATCACGTGTAACATTGTTTATATACTGGCTTGTCGATCATACACCGTTTTTAACCACTTTCCAAAATTGAGGTTACGTATTCGACCTATTTTTATTGAAACTCTTTTAGATATTTTAAAAAATATAATTAGAACTTTTTTTTAAATTACATAGAAACACTGGTAGTCATTTAAACAGTTTCGCTAATTATTTCTGACCTCTGTAGCTAATCGATGTTGATCCGTTTATTTTTAATTATATACCAAATAATTACTTCTGTATATAAAAATGTCATGCAGAGTATTTTTTCTTTATGATGTCGTAAAATAAATATATTTTTGTTATTACAACAAAAGGTATGAAATATGACGTAGAACTGTATTATCTTTGCTTTTTATGATTTATTATGAATATGATATTTATTATTATTACGCTTTAGAAATATTTAGCTTCGGTCTGTATTATGGGGATTAGAGCATCATTTCATATCATACGACAGTGATACCTTTTTTGCTTTAGTTATAGAGCTTAAAAAAATACGTTTCATTAGTTCATCATTAAATTAAATACCATTAACCATTATAAATTGTAATTATAATGAAAATATTTAAAGTTTGCCAGTTGTAAAAATACCAATTTTGTTTTTTTTTGACATTGAATTGATGAATTGAATATTAAATTAATTGAAATCAGATGATAAATGATATATATAATTAATAAGAAAAGGCGTGTGACCATATCGTATAGCACGATGGTCTCACAATTGTCTTAAGAGGTCATTTAGCAACACGTTAAACCGTAATAAAACGAAACGTATTTCTGAGAAAAAATACTGGCCTCAAAATGTTTCCAAATATAAACGATTCATACCGCGCTCAGGCTACAGACCCCCGCGCGGACTATTTCGGGCGCGCCCCTAGGGTCGTTGGCCGATGCCCTGCCAGACCCCCCGCTAGGGAGTTTTTTTGCTTATCTTATAGATATCGCTCCCTTCTGATGCTTCAAGAGTTTCATTCGATATGTCTACTTCGATTTTACATTTCTGCCCAATACTTCATCACTGAAGAATTGCTCAAAATAATTCGTACGGTTAATTTGCAGATTATGAAATTGTTTCTAGTACTGAATTTCTGAAACTCGGCTTATATAAACATCTGTTTTAAAATATAATTTGAATCTATCATCAAATTGAGTCTCATTTTAACGAGAGACGGATGTCAAATGTCCAATTTTGATTGGATCTTATTTTAGATGAGGCGATTTAATCTGCGCAAACATGTAATCTTATATTTAAATTAAGAACAGTTTGATTTATTACATACAATAATTTAGAATTGCATTTTTTCCCCTTTAATTACGGTATATTTTGTTCTTCTTACAAATTTTCCTATTGGAATATTGTGAAGAAATTATATTCCATTTCATTTCCGTAACCATTATAATGATGGTTAAGATTTGTGGATGTTTTTTGATGAGAGTTACGAATGCCCATTTCTTTCTTAAGAAATTCAAGATAAAAAACTTAATAAACTGGTAGTTAATACGAATACTCGATAGGGTTTCGTTTTTCTTTGAAAACATACTGTTCGTTCCAATACCCCTTAAAGGGGTGTTAAAATTTCCGAAAAATATTCCTCAACAGTTGATAACTTTTACAAAAAACCGATAATTTAAGACTCCATTAACATTACGGATGCGATGAAAATCAGTACGATAACAGTTGACTTAATAAATTTATATGAAATACATATAATAAAGGTTTTTAATTTCTATTGAGGTAAAAGAATGTACTTATACAATATTACAGTGGAAAAATTACGCAGTCTACTAAGCTGAAATACTCCCTGAGCTGTGTAATAAGGTCGTTTCAATTAATTTATTAGTCCAGTATATTTCTATATTGATCTCTAATTGGTTCTAAATATATATAGTTTGCTGAAAATTATTAATTTGATATAAATCGCCGTTTATATTTGTATAAGGTCGTAACTGCATATGTGTACGTATACCATTAAATAATAACATTACATGACGTTGATAATATAAAAAGTATGTTATATCTGATTCATTTCGACGTCCTCTTTCGACCGAGATGTATCTGTGACATTTATCTTAAATATTTAGACCAAAATGTATTAGTAATTTGTAACGGCACCAATCTTATCCAGGTATTCGTAAACCGTACTCAAGCACATACATACATATACCAAGATTATAGGTCTACATTTATTTAAATGTAGACCTGAAACATGTTTATTATCGAAATATGTTAATTCATTTGTACATTAAATGTCATGTCATTCATAATTAACACTTAATTAAAATTACAATAATGATGTTTAATAAAAATGTAACGAAAGATCGCTTATGTACGAAAAATTGTATACACAGCTATGTATAGTCAAAAGTCGCCGTTGGGGTCAGACCATCCCTCGTTTTACGACGGCTGATATTGATTTTTTATGTTCAAGCGCCTTTTTATTTGTAACTTTTACTGTGGGGGAATTTTCCGACGTACGTATTGCTATCCTGCTCTAACTTATAACGAAATAATTACGTAGTCGATGTAGAAATGTTTGTCGTTTTCAGGAACGCGAATTCTTTATATACGTATTTTCAAATGTAAGAATGAATGATAATAATCTAATAATGAAAGATCAATGAAATACAAAATATTGTGTCTTAAATTAATATTTTTATTCGTAAAAAAATATTTGATATCGATTTAATATTTTAAAACGTAATCGATTTTTAGATAATGGCAATTAAAAAATAAAAAAAAAATAGTAACGCGCGAATTTTTGTTTAATTCAACCTTAACATCTCAATAAGATATTTAAGATGTTTATTTATGTATAATATAAATATTTGTTACGATTTTACTTATACTAGGGATTTAGTGTAGACTCATAAAGATATACTAATTTCGTTTATGAAAATTTTGTAATAATAATTCACGTGATATAACTTAATATTGAAAGATCTATGCTGTTTTGTTTTGTGTAACTTTATTTCCGTTAAGTGTTCGCATGTGACTTTATCAAAGTTTATTAATAATATATTATTCTTGTTTTCAGGTTTCCAAAATAAACCGACATTCTTGCAAGTTCCAGTATTCTAAAAATATATAGTCTAGTCCTAAAGTTTCTACTTGAATTTAAAGTATTCTCTGTACTTAAACTTACTTTTAGTAAATATCTGTGATAAACAAACCTTTTTGGTGGACCTTATTAAACAAAGCGTGCAATTTTTTTTTTACAAATGGACTGATAAAATATTGGCCAAAGAGTACTTAGTTATGTATATTAATAGTTAGATTATATTATTGTATAAAAGTTAGTGTTCGACGATAATATGGCGTTACCTCCACAACAATTCTGTGTCCGGTGGAACTCTTACCACACAAATTTACAGGTAAGCAAAAAAATAATAATATTATAAAATTAATATTTTATCTATCCCAGCTTGGGTTGTCTGGAAGAGATGGCTAATTAGCCATAAGTCTGCCCATTGTCTGGAAGAAACGGCTAATTAGCCATAAGCCATTGTACAACACTCGTAATCAACAATATTTTTTTATTTTTGCATTATACTAATTTTCTTTTTTTAATCCTAAGCTTTCAATATTTTTGTTTGTGGTGTAAAATAAAGTATATTTCATGATTTTTGCATTATACTAATTTTCTTTTTTTAATCCTAATCTTTCAATATTTTTGTGTGTGGTGTACAATAAAGTATATTTCATTCATGTAATTCAAAATTAAATTTCAAACTTGTTATATAAATTTAGAATTAAACAAATGTTTTCTTTACAGGCAGTATTCCCACGCTTGCTCTTAACCGAGCAGTTTGCAGATGTAACTCTTGCTTGTGAGTCGAGGCAGCTAAGGTGCCACAAGTTAGTGCTCTCGGCATGTTCTGCGTACCTCGAACGGCTGCTACTACAGAATCCATGCAAACATCCCATTGTCCTCATGAGGGATATGAGGTGAGATTTTTAATCTTTTAATTGATTTTTTTATTTGTAACAGAAAGATATATAAACAGTTTATATACTAAAAAAGAGAAATAGGTATATCTATATGCAATTTAATACAAATATATGATTTATTCTATATCTTGGTGTAAAACAAATAAATATAGTTTCAAATTTGCCGAGATGTTAACTTCAAAAGTAAACTTAATTAAAATTAAACAGTACAACTTTTTACAAAACCTAATCTCAATAGATAAATGATTATTAATTTATGATTATTTAAATGTTACCCAAACATATATAGTCAGTGAAAGGAAAAAGATCTCAAGTACCAAAATTGTGCATTTGGGAAATATACTGAATCACCTTTTGGCCACTTAAGCCTTTCTTTCCAATTGGCATTCCAATATATATGTAAACAGATTAATAAGGAATCACTTCTTATAGAGGAGTTATAAATTAACCATAAAGTTAATTATAAATGTACAAGATCTGGCTTATTATGGAAACTCAGATCACATAGAAATTTTCAATAGAATCATTATTAGTATTAGTATTATTAGTGGTTCTCTTCTATACATATATGTAATAAAATTGGAGTGTCTGTTTGTAATATTAACATAACTGTATTTTACTATATGCATGTGTATGATATATGTAAAATAAAATATAATATGTATATACCCCTATGGGTACTATTTAACTATTTTTTTTTACGATTTTTGTCAGTCTGTCTGTTGGTTTGTTCTGGCTAATCTCTAGAACGGCTAGACTGATTATAATATGACTTTCACTGGTAGATAGCTTAGAAGTCGGTTAATAATATGTATCTATGAATATTCTTCATGTATACCCAAAGTTTTTTTTTTTACGATTTTTGTTTGTCTATATGTTTGTTCCAGTTAATATTTGGAACGGCTGGACCGATTTTAATAGGACTTTCACTGGTATAAAAAATATATGTCTATATTCTCATGTGTTTTGTGTACAGGTTTAGCGAGATGCAAGCCCTCGTGGACTTCATGTATAAAGGGGAAGTGAACGTCACACAGGACGAGTTACCCAGTCTACTGAAGTCAGCTGAGGCGTTGCAGATAAGAGGTATGTCTTTAGAATAAATTACTGCTTGTAATATATTGTAATTGGTAAGACCATCATAGTATGAGATGGCCCAGTGGTTAGAACGCATGCATCTTAACTGATGACTGCGGGTTCAAACCCAGGCAAGCATCGCTGAATATTTATGTGATTAATTTGTCATTAATTTATCTCGTGAAGGATAACATCGTGAGGAAACCTGCATGTGATTAATTTCATCTAAATTTTGCCACATGTGTATTCTATTATCCCGCATTGGAACAGCGTGGTGGAATATGTTGCAAACCTTCTCCTCAAAGGAGGTCTTAGTCTAGCAGTGGATAATTTACAGGTTATTGTTGTAATAGTACGACACAACTAAGATGTAGCATCGGCAAATTCAATAAAACCGATTACTGCCGATTCACACAACCAATAGAAACAGCTCCCTATCGCGCCACTCGACGCTATCCGTCGCTATAGACTCTCGCGTCAGCTCGACCCGAGACAGCGAGAGCGTGTAAAGCGACGCGTCGAATTGACGAATATATTAGGTCATATGATATCACAAGTTATTACGTTTGTGTAAAGATCATATTCGCATGAGAAATGAATATTGATGATTTGGGATGGCGTACTTAATTCGGATGTGATCGGTTTTACGAAAGTTGCCGATGCGATGTAAGCCGTTTTTTTTCGAATTGTGTATTGCTGTTGGCTCTATTGGCCTCTACAGGGGCCCCCTGTGGGGTAGGCGAGCTAAAATACTCAAGCCTAGTGATGGGAGCCCACTGAAGGGCTGATAATACGCGCATCCTAAGGGCGCCTCCTATGACCTCCTCCAGTGTAACTACAGGCACAAGGGACATAACAACTTAGTTCCCAAGGTTGGTGGCGCATTGACGATGTAAGGAATAGTTAATATTTCTTACAGCGTCATTGTCTATGGGTGATGGTGACCACTTACCATCAGGTGGCCCATCTGCTCGTCCGCCAACCTATACCATAAAAAAAAAATGAGGCCGGACTTCGGCTTAGGACGCCGTCGTCGACTCCAGGGAGGAATGACGTGTGCATTCAACGTCGTGCGCCTAGGCGCCGACGTGTCGGTAAATAGGGACCTCGATCCCGCCGGCGGGGTATGGTATAGTTTGGCGGACGAGCATATGGGCCACCTGATGGTAAGTGGTCACCATCGCCCATAGACAATGACGTTGTAAGAAATATTAACTATTCCTTAAATCGTCAATGTGCCACCAACCTTCGGAACTAAGATGTTATGTCCCTTGTGCCTGTAGTTACACTGGCTCACTCACCCTTCAGACCGGAACACAACAATACTGAATACTGTTATTTGGCGGTAGAATAACTGATGAGTGGGTGGTACCTACCCAGACGGGCTTGCACAAAGCCCTACCACCAAGTTGTGTGTTGTCTGTACCTATTTGGCAGAGTCGGTTTTAAAGGTCTGGAGGCCCCCGGGCCACAAAGCAGTGGGGGCCCTAGACAAACAGAAGCGTGAACAACCATAAATATATTATCATGAATTAATAACTTTTTCATTTCAAACACTAAGCTAATATTAAATAATAACATTATTACAATTTGACTATATACTCGGTATTTGTTAACTTGCTGAAAAATGTGGCCCCCACTAATGTGGAGGCCCCAGGGCGGTTGCCCCGGTTGACCTCCCCTAAATACGGCCCTGCTATTTGGGTAGTGTTGTCGGCAGTGAGTGTCGACGGGATCGGATCGTGTTTAATTTAAAATTCTTGTCCAGCTCTACCGAATTTTAGTTTGCCTCGAAGAAAATTAATATTTTTTAAATTTAAATTTATTTTTAGTCAATTAATTATTACAATTGACACCCCCTTCAATTATTTATTACAATTGGGACGCCTACGGATCGGATAGGGTAGTGTGAGTCGTGTCGTGCTGTGCGTTTATATGTATGTACAGTACGACACAACTTAGATGTCGCATCGGCAAAATTCGTAAAACCGATCACATCCGAATTAAGTACGCCATCCCAAATTATCAATATTTATTTCTCATGCGAATATGATCTTTGCACAAATCTAATAACTTGTAATATCATACGACCTAATATATTCGTCAATTTGACGCGTCGATTTACATGCACTTGCTTTCTCTGATGCGTGAATCTATAGCGACGAATAGCGTCGAATGGCGCGATAGGGAGCTATTTCTATTGGTCGTGTAAATCGACAGTGATCGGTTTTATTTTCATTCCATTTAATTTTCCGATGCTACATCTAATTTGTGTCGTACTATATATATGTATGTATGTATGTATGTCATGGTGTGGTGTTGAGTGAGGTTGTGTGTCAGGGCTGTGCTCGGGCGAGGGGGGCGCGGGCGCGGGCGGGGCGGAGTCCCGCGACTACACGCTGGCCAGCGACGCGCTACTGGCGCACGCGCAACGCGAAGCCCCCAACGGTCAGTGCTGAGTCATACGTCACATCCCTAGCTATAGTTATATTATTTGTCATGTACATATATACATATATATCTATACTAATGTTATAAATTTCGTTGATTCGAATTTGATGAAATTTGATGTGAAGCGAGTCGAGATGGCCAAGTGGTTAGAACGCGTGCATTTTATCCGATGATTGCGGGTTCAAACCCAGGCAAGCACCGCTGATTCATGTGCTTAATTTGTCTTTTTAATTCATCTCGTGCTCAGCGGTGAAGGAAAACATCGTGATGCCGATGATGAACTGCCACATGTGTATTCTATTATCCCGCACTGGAACTGCGTGGCGGAATATGTTGCAAACCTTTTCCTCAAAGGGAGAGGAGGCCTTTAGCCCAGCGGTGGGAATTTACAGGCTGTTGTTGTTGTTGTTTTGTTGATGTGAAGCAAATTTCATCAACAAAACGCGAGCGAAACCGCGGGCGGTAGCTATTGTTCTATACATTTTATATTATGCAGAATGGTGCCATCGTCATTAGACAAGTACATTGTACAGTCAGAGTAAGAAAACCTTCGTCAGTTTCAAATTCATTCCTTTATCAAGTCGTACACTCTTAGTACCTTTTGAATCTAAACGTCAAATCATTGCGACGTAATATGTCATTCTCGATCGGTAAAGCAGTTCTTCACACGAAAATAGATCTTAAGGTGACGAACCTTTTCTACCCCGACTGTACATATATACAAATATATTTATATTAATATTATAAATGTGAAAGTAACTCTGTCTGCCTGTCTCTTTCACGACCAAACCGCTAAAGCGAATTTGATGAAATTTGGTGAAGCAAATTTGAACTCCAAAGAAGGATATGAGTTATATTAACATATTCTATACATCTTACTCTATGCAGAACAACGGTGTCATCACAATTAATAAAACGACGATTAATACTCGTAATATATATAAGATTGATAAAACTATCGAAAGAACATAGTATCATATAATATATGACAGCACAGGCACATTGTATGAGCACCTAATCTTACTCATTAACTATTAATTTCACTTAAAATTAAAATTTTAGCTAAAATACTAATCTAGCGTCAAAATCCTCAGTCCAACAAAACCAACAGCAGAAACCGTCGAACGCAACAAACGGCCCGAAGAAGAGGAAATCGGAGGAGAGAGAGAAGAATCCGGAAGTTAAAGAGGAGACCGTGGAAGAGGATGGACTTTATTACGGCGAACTGGACAACGACCACTTGGAATATAACGAGGTTTGTTTTTTGGTCCTCGTGACCGGATATCGTAGGTCTTGCCAGTTACATTACATAATGTGATGGTAAATGCTACTACTTGGTGGTAGGGATTTTGTGCAAGTGTGGGTAGGTACCACCCACTCATCAGTTATTCCGCAAATACAGTATTTGACGACCTCCATGGTCGAGTGGTGTGTACACCGGTTTTCATGGGTACGCCACTCTCAGGTCCCGGGTTCGATTCCCGGCCGAGTCGATGTAGATTACCATTAGTTTTCTATGTTGTCTTGGGTCTGGGTGTTTGTGGTACCGTCGTTACTTCTGATTTCCATAACACAAGTGCTTCAGCTACTTACATTGGGATCAGAGTAAAGTATGTGATGTTGTATATATTGTATATTTTTATATTTTTGTGTTCCGGTCTGAAGGGTGAGTGAGCCAGTGTAACTACACGCACAAGGGACATAACATCTTAGTTCCCAAGGTTGGTGGCAAATTGACGATGTAAGGGATGGTTAATGTTTCTTACATCGTCATTGTTTATGGGCGGTGGTGAATAAAATATGTTGTTTGCTTGTAGTTTGAGACCTTGATGCACATGTTAGTTATGTCAATGGCTGGCATTGTCTATGGTCAAAAATTTAACTTATTTTTCTTGTTTTTTTCCAGGACGACGAATCTGGCAAACCGGGCAGCAGTTTGGGGCAGACATCAGGTGAGCATATAATATAGTACTATGTTTATATATAAAAAAAAACAATTTTTTTTTTAACATTCAATGTTTATTTGCAATGTGACTTTCGTTTTGTCACTTGCTTAGAAACATTCTTTTTTTAAATTTTATTATTATTTTTTTAATTTCGCGTTTCAACCGCGTGTGATGCGAAGATCATATTGTGAATGGGCATTGTGAAAATAAAAAAAAAAAACAAAAATGAATGTCTGTAAGGTAGGCCGAGTTTCGATATTTGAAAATTGGTAGATTTTTTTTATTTTTCGGTAGATTTTGAACCATGAATGTTGTAAAAAAATTTGTTCTATTATTTTTTTTGGTTATGGTATATCTTACAGACATGTCATTTGTCGGCTGTGTTTTGAGCATTCATGGTTCACAAATGATTTATTTTTTCACATATTATTGTGTTTTTTGTTTTTAGGGCAGAGGTATATACGCGTTAAGCCTGAGAGCGAACTCTTTTTTCATAATAAACTCCAAAATCTGGCAAACTCGGAGTACATGAGCCGCTTATCCAAAATGAATCCGACAGAAATACAGAATGAGTTTTCCAAATACGGCCTCCAGAATATGACAGAGGATTTCCAGAAAAACGAGAATGACTTCTACAAATCTTGGCTGGAACAGAACGGCGAATTGGAAGTTTCCCTTCTGAAAGCAAATCAAACCAAGAAATCGAAGAACGATGTCAAGAATCAGAAATCAGAAGTCGAGCTGATACCCAGGACGAAAGATAATAAGGAGATTTACCCGAAAATCGGGGAGAAATTGGTCCGTAAACGCGGCAGGCCGCCGATATTTAAGGATAAAAACGTCGATATAGGCGAGACGGTTCTGAAGGCGGACTTGGATCAGTTCCTCGAAGGCAAGGAGGTCAGTTCGTCGGGTTTGTCCAGGAAGGATCTGGAGAGAGTGATGATGGGGAAGTTTAACCCGAATAGACGTTACTCGAACGAGGCCATGTGGGCCGCTCTGATGGATGTCAAGAAAGGAGGCAGTATATATAGGTAAGTGCTGTCTCTTTTTTATTTGTTATATTCTTATATTGTAGAAAGGGATGGAAGTATGTAACAGTATTGACCGCTAGATGACCTATTTAGAACAGTATAGTGTTAGTACTTATTACCAGTATTAGATGTTTGGTATTTGAAATGATGTAGATGTAGGGTTTTTGCCATCGCGACACTTAAATATTAGTGGTCACCATCCCCATAAAAATATTAACAACAAACGCAGCTAAAGCCATGGCAATAAATTGATTTAGTTCTCCTGTGTTTTGTAGTTGGAATACTCACAGATTATGCAATCAAAGATATCCTACTACTATTATAAAGGCGAAAGTTTGTATGTATGGATGTTTGTTACTCTTTCACGTAAAAACTACTGAATGGATTTGAATGAAACTTTACCACAATATAGCTTATACATCAGAATAACACATAGGCTACAATTTTTGAGGTTTCTAATGTGAGGTCGTAAAAAACACATTTTTGCGCTTACATTGCAAACGCTGACTGAATCCTACAAGATAGATCGAAACAATGTACTACAGTATTGTACAACTTAAAAAGTTCTACAAAAAAGTCCGTGATGGTATATGTTTATCTCTTAGGAATAACCCACAATAACCATTTTTTATCCTTTACTTTGTGCGAGAAATAATGGCTTATTTACGAAGCGATTTTAAGCGATTACTAGACTAGACGGGACGAACCTGAAGTCCACGCGAACGAAGTCGCGGGCAAAGGCTAGTAAAGATATATTTCTACAACAAGTTAAAAGTATTACCTTGGTCGTAGTACTTGGTGATATTCTAACTTAGTGTTGTTGTGTATCAGTTTAAATTGTGAGTGAATGAAAATTCTATTTCCACTGAACCTAACATCATAGCTCTCATGGTTAGTGGCGCAATGGCGATCTAAACAATGATTAATACTTCTTAAAGCGCCAATATATTTAGGTGATGCATATATAAGACAGGTTACCCAGTCTGCTAGTACAAAAAAAATAACCTGTCAATTTCCCACTACTGGGGTAATGCCTCCTCTCCCTTTGATGAGATGGTTTGTAATATATTCCACGCTGTTCCAATCCGGGTTGGTGGAATACACATGTGGCAGAATTTCTTTGAAATTAGATACATGCAGGTTTCCTCAGAATGTTTTCCCTCATCGATATGAATTATAAATACAAATTAAGCAAATGAATATTCAGTGGTGCTTGCCTGGGTTCGAACCAAAATATAAATAAATATAGAAACTATTTTCTTTCAGAGCGGCTCAAACGCACAAAGTTCCCAGGAAATCACTCCGTAACTGGATGAAGAGGTGTCACATTAAATCATCCTTCCCGATGCCGCAGCAACTGAAACAGTTTGTCGAGAACAGTAAGAAGCAACGGGAATACAAGCACGACATACCCGACAAACCGGACACGGTCAGTTTCAATCCGGACATAGATTTCGGTAAACATTTCCTAACATGTAACACGGTTTCCAGCGACGACGAGAAAGTCGAGAATAATTGTAATGACAACACTGCGATCAATATGTCGTTACACGAATGAATTCGAAATTTGATTTTTTTTTTTTTGCACTAGCAACATTATATTTGTGTTGCAATTGTATGAAATGTCTGATGTTTTTGTCGGAGTGTAGAATGTTATTGCTTACATACAGAGAGACGAGATATATATGAAAAAAAAAACAATTATATATATATATATATATATGTTAATTAAAAATTATCTGAAAACTTTACTGCCAAAGATTAAGCAAAGATTTTATTAAAAAAGAAAAATCGGTTTAAAGAAGTATTTAATTTTTCTTTTATCATTTATTTTGCAATATTAATACCCAAAGATTTGTATTCCTATTTATAATTAAAAAAAAAAAGAAATTTGATTTTTAATTCTTACGCGAACTCCGTGTATTATTTTATTTTTGTTTTATTTATTTGTTATTATTAATTACGATAGTGTAATAGTTAATTATTGTAGGAAATGAGAAAAAAAAAAACTATTGGCCTTTTCGAAAATTCGTGTGCTTGTGGACTTTGTCCGAGATATAAAAAAAAGACTTAATGAAATTTTAGAATAACATTTTTTGTAAGTTACAATTTTGATGTAATAGCAATTCTATTATATATGACCTTTTTTATTTCAATTTAAAAAAAAAATTGGCTAAGACTGTAATTTGATATGATGAAAACTTCATTGGGTAATTATGCACAGTGTAGAGGTGCCAGTTATTTTCCCCCCTATTATGGTTGTTTACCATAAATTGGGTCGTTTCGATATTTTGAAAATATATAAAAAAAAATACAATGAATTTTTTTCGAATGAACTATAGTATATAAGAGATTTATAATATTATATATATATATGTATAAAGATTTGCTATTACATATATATGCTTAATTATATATAAGGTTAATTTATTTGTTATATCCAATATTGTATTGTACTTAAATGATGTTTTTTTTTTTTAATGGAAGATTCATCAATTCTTATAATAGTATCTGTGGCGAATATAATCGGATTTTTGATTGATTATTATAAATAAAAAAGCAACTGTTACATCTACATATAAATTTTAAATAACTGTATTGATAAATTCTAGAAATTTCTAGAAAAAAGTCTAGTATTTGTACATGGTAATACATGGCAATGTAAATACAGATGGTGACCACTTACCATTTAGCGAGTTTGTTCATTAATCTTACCGTCTATAAGCTCTGATCGTCGGCGTAATTACTTAACATAGTTACATCATTAGTAGTTATAAATTAATAATTATTTATATTAAGATCAAAATTTTGAATACTATATCAAATCAAATCAAAGTATACTTTATTCAAGTGAGCTTTTACAAGCACTTTTGAATCGTCATTTAACAATTAAGTGAAGCTACCACCAGTTCGGAAATAATAAATTAAAGTACATTATTTTCACCTAATTTAACATATGTTTGAATTATTGTATATGTTGTATATTATTTATAATAATCAACCTTAAATTCGAGCAATTAAGGCCTAAATTTCTATGTTCCTACACTGTAACTAGTTTTCAACGATTGTATATATAATACATATGTGATATCACTCATGTCATATTAAAACACAGATATACATATAATTATTATGTTTTTTAGCTTCTTTTTAAGTTTACATTTAAAAAAATTGACTATATAAATGTTTATTAATTATTATGTTATATATTATGAGATGATGAAACAAGTGTCTTGCTAGTAATTTAAATTGTAAAGCTTATTCATTACATAGTATAAAACAAAGTCGCTTACCGCTGTCTGTCCATAAGTATGCTTAGAACTTTGAAATGACGACCTCCGTGGTCGAGTGGCATGTACACCGGTTTTCATGGGTACGCCACTCCGAGGTCCCGGTTTCGATTCCCGGCCGAGTGGATGTAGAAAATACATTAGTTTTCTATGTTGTCTTGGGTCTGGGTGTGTGTGGTACCGTCGTTACTACTGATTTTCCATAACACAAGTGCTTTAGCTACTTACATTGGGATCAGAGTAATGTATGTGATATTGGATTTTGATACAGTTTTTAATAGATATACTATAAAATAGATTTCAATATATCGAAAAATAATGCGTTAATTTGCAAACATATTTCACAGTTAACAATATTTCGACAGTTTGCAATCTGACGAGGTAGATTGTATACTAACGAATTTTGTAATCTTACGGTGACATATATATAAAGACCCTTACAGGATCTATGACCGAAATTTTATACCACTATTATTTATATACAAATAAAATGTTTATCTATTTTAACCGGCAACTATCAGTTCATTGACGGCCATTTTGTTTTGTTGGCGTTTCCTGTTAAAAGTATGAGGCGCCATCTTTGTTTCGATTTAAATTTTATAGTCTATATTTGATGTTTATAATATGCAGAGTGATATCACATTATGTATTTAAATGATTAGTCTGATATATGATTCGGTTTATTTAATACGTTTCCGAGGCGCGTGTGACGTGAACGTTCTAAATTTGAAATGTTAAAACAGTGTTACCAGGTATAAATATCTGGTGATTATTAATTTTTTTATTTCATACGCGCCTCTAATCCAAAAAGTGCCTATTAGTATATAATAAAATAAACATAATATTTAGTATATAAGATTGTAGATATAATTATTGTATCAGTGTTGTATGCAGTATTATGTTGGTTTCATTTGCAATTAATTATTTAGATATATATATTGTATATTTATATTATGTTGTCGGTACTTAATAATAGATGATTTGATCGTCGATTTTTTTTTATTAAAACGATTTCGTAATTCGCCTTCTATTTTAATCTTATTCGTAAATGATGTAGAACGAAATTATGTATTATCCAGTAATTGAATTTAGTTTTCTGTTATATACAATAACAGCCTGTATAATTTCTCACTATTGGGATAACGCCTCCTCTCCCTTTGAGGAGAACGTTTTGAACATTTTCCACCACGCTGTGACTGTCCAATGCAGGTTGCAATACACATGTGGCAGAATTTCTATGAAATTAGACACAAGCAGGTTTCCTCGCGATGTTTTCCTTCGCCGTCGAGCACGAGATGAATTATAAATACAAATGAAGTACATGAATATTCAGTGTGCTTGAACCCGCAATCATCGGTTAAGATGCACACGTTCTAACAAAACAAATATTCGTTTTCTCTGATTGGCTCTTGGATTAGCTATTATATATGTATTTCTGTTATTCTACATCTAAATATCAAAAATGGCGTGGGACGTTTGATATATATATTTGTGATTAAAGTATATGACGGTATGAAATTGTCATAAACATATATTCGTTTTATTTCGTTTACATTATTTACGAATCTGATTGAAATTTGATTAATAATTTCGTTTCAAATTGTCCAATGTTGCCAATTTTTATATAACTGTCAAAATTTGTCTGAATATTTTAAATTGAAAATGGCGTAACATTTGTCAGTGTCAATTTTTAACACATTTTGACGTTTAAATTTGTTAATCTATTCTGTAACAAACTCAGCTCGGAAAGCACGCTGTGTCAAAGTGATACGAATATTATATGCGAAAGTAACTCAGACAGAGTAATGTGTGTGTCTGTTGATCTTTCACAGTCAAAATAGTGAACCGTATTCGATGTAATTCGAACAGCTAGATTGAAATCTAAGGAGAGATAAAGGTGGTTTTAAATGGGAGCGAAGCCGTAGGCGATAACAAGGCTTTTATTTCACGAATTGAGTTCTTACAGAATACCACAAATAGTATAGTACGACACATATAGATCACATCGGCAAAATTCGTAAAACCGATCACATCCGAATTAAGTACGCTATCCCAAAGTATCAATATTTATTTCTCATGTGAATATGATCTTTACACAATAATAATTTGTAATATCATACGACCTAATGTATTCGTCAATTCGACGCGTCGCTTTACACGCACTCGCTGTCTCGGGTCGAGCTGACGCGAGAGTCTACAGCGACGGATAGCGTCGAGTGGCGCGATAGGGAGCTGTTTCTATTGATCGTGTAAATAGTGTAGTAGTGATCGGTTCTATTGAATTTGCCGATGCTACATCTAAGTTGTGTTGTACTATACCAGATATCATTATTGTGGATTTTTCATCAGTTTTTCATTTAAAATGGCAACGCTTTATATTTCAATTACACGAATTAGGTGATACTTTATTTGTATTAGTGAAACTTGTAATTTCGAATCAATGTTGCCAGTTTAAAAAATATTCGTTTACACGATAAGCTTTTTCAATTGAGTGTATTCTTTAGAGTTTGTAATGAATGATGATTTGAAAATGTTATTATGCGTCAGTAAATCTGTGGATTATGATTTGTAGGTATCGGGGTTTGACATTTGGATACGCGAACCGCATCAAGTTTCTGAATTAACTAATGTAGAAACTAATTTCATTGGTAGGGGGTGTTAAGATAAATCATCCCTTAAAATTCGAATTTCAAACAGTTCATTTAACTACTTTAGATTCACAACAAAAATTGCCGCCATTTTTTCACCACAGATTATTAAGATCTCGAACAATGACGTCACGTCAGTTCAAGGTCAAATCTTGTTATCTGTCCTGTTTTCTAATGTCAGACCTCGTTACCCATTTAAAAATAATGTCAAAATCTTCATAAAGCTGTGAGGATGTGTAAAATCATATAAAATAGTATTATTATGTATAGTTGGTTAGTATAGTTATCTTGTTCAACCAGTGTTTTCTTCCGACCACTAAGTAAGATGTCCGCCCGATTATGATGAATATTATTATTAATCATTGTATCAGTTATATATGACGGTTTAATAAAATAAATATATACACACAGTTGTGTTTTTTCTGTTGAATTTGTGTTCCTGATACCCTGGTGGTTTATTTGTTCTACCACCGACCTCTTGCGCTTTGGAATCAGTGCAATTAATGGGATGGTACAGCATCTTATCCCATGGTTGGTAAGTATGTTCCAGGACTCCAAAGTATTTGAGAAGGTGATCACTTTCAAACCGGTTTGTGGTTTATTGGTGATGTCAGAAATTTCTACTATATATTTCTAACAGGGCTGTTTTGTATAATATCACTGACCAATTTTCGTCTATAAACAGTCGACATAAAAAATATTCATGAATACAGCACGCTTATGTAGTGTTTTTTTATGTGAATGCAAGTAAATAAAAAATTGTCGGTACATGTTTTTATGCTGACTGTACTGTTTTAACACCGTCGAATGTACCGTCAACATACAATATTTGGTAATATAAAACAGAGTCTCTATTTTTCATGTGTCAAAAGTACTGAAAAATATATGTTTTTCCCATCTACATAAATACTTAGACGTTCGTAATGGATTCAACTCAATTGAGAATTGAACAATGAAAAAAGTATTTAAATGTTCTTATTACTTTTTTTATTATGTATATCGATAATTTAAATCAAATATGCAACCTAACACATTCGATATTTTGAAATGGTTTTTCGAAAATTCATTTTTTTTAAAACTGTACAAAAAATGTTTGGATACAGTCTTGGATATATATTAACAAAAATAAGACAGAATTATTCTCTCGCCTGGGTTTTATTAATAGAAGCGGAGATCAACCTAAAAAAAGAAAATTAAATGTGCATTATTAGTTGCCATATTCGGCCGTAAAATATTATTTTTGACTATTATGGTATACATAAAATTCACTTGTATAACGGATTATGTTTCAACGTCAAAATTATCATTAATTTAATTAGAGCGGCTTTTCCTCGCTTTTTACTCAGCGCAACCCCGTCCCCTCCTGTAGGAAGCCAGGAAAAGAAACGCCCTGTCAAAATGACACTGACAGATATAGTGTTGCCATTATCCGTAACGAAGAACTCCCACAATAAAAAAAAAACTAAAGGGCCGTTTCTTATCCTCGCTTGTTGCAGGTGTGCGGACATCGACCGAAATAGTGACGCGACACTTTATCGATATGGACCACGGGATACCTCTGAACATACACGCGAGGCCGCGTCTGGTTGGACGCCGGCCGAACGCTATTGTCAATATCGAAACGGACGTCTTTCAAGAGAAATCTTACAAGCAGTACTCGTCACAGCATCTACGGGATGCACTCATAGCGGTGAAGAAGGGATACAGTGTCTACGCGGCTTCGAATAAATACGGCGTGCCAAGGAAAACTTTGCGCAATTGGATGGAGAAATACGACATTAAGAGTCAGTTTTCCAAAGGTCGCCGTGGAACGAGGTCGAATCAAATATTGGATCCGCTGGATTTGATGTCCGAGACCAGGTCTGAAAGGTTTGAAGGCAGCTTGTAAGGTACTGTGTAAGAAAAGTAATATATTACAAATATAAACCTAACTATTATATACGTGAAGGTTCAATTTCCAATGATTATGGAAGGTTGGTATGTTTATTCCCTTATTTCTGGATATGTATAGTTAATTTTATATAAATTTCGTCATTGTAAAATATTAAAATAAGAATTAGTTGTCAGTTCCGATTTAAAGCATACAAAGTTATGACTTTAAATAGGGTGGGGGGAGGTAGTACTTAAAGTTGAAATTCCGAAAAATCTTTCTTAGGGAGAGTCATCACCCCTTATCTCAATTTTATTTAGGGTGCGCGCAGCGTGTCTTCTCCTTCCATACTTCTCTATGGGTCGTCATCTCACAAGTAACATTCTTTCTAACCATATCGTCTTTCACACAATCCATCCATCGTTTCCTCGGTCGTCCTCAACCTCTATATCCATTTACATCCACGCTCAAGGCCTTCCTCACAATATGTTCCTCATTCCTGCGCATTACATGACCATACCATGATAGCCGCCTATCTTCTCGATATATATATATCTATCTACATCCATGCTTAAAACCTTCCTTACAACATGGTCCTCGTTCCTCCTCATAATATGTCCATACCTTGAATAACATCAGATTCGTTTTGGAGATTTTTAGATGAGTTAGGTGATTTTTTCATGCAGGGCCGTGCAGTAGTTCGTATATTTATACAGTTTTATTGGAACGAAGCTAGATTTCCATCTAGTTTTATTATAACGATCAACAATAATATGAGTTACTTTAAACGAATAATAATATCAAAAACTAAATTAAACGTCAGGTTTTCTGTGACTCGGAAATAGTATGTCTGTAGCCAAAAAATAAAGCAGCCTGTGACTGGCGATCGCGCGCTCTTTCACGAATCAAGGTAATGCATTAGGCGGTAAAAATATGTATATATTATATGTTATCTTTGTATAAATTTAAATTTGTCACTACTCTTGGCTCATCTTTATCTCCCATATTTTCGTCACCTAAACTTAAAGTTAAATAATATTTATAATAATTAATTGTATATAAAAAATGTGAAAGTATTCGCACAAGTATATTTTAATGATGTAACATTAATTAATTTTTATCTATGCAACGATTTATTTCAAAAATATATTTCATGATAGAGTCAATATGTCAACGCTATATTTTAAGGTCAGTTCGTGTATAATAAATCTAGATACAATCTGTCAGTCTATTTCAACCACAAGAGGAGAAATGTCAAATCGACATTTGTCAGCAAATTGACGCGATGCCATTGGTCGAGAGCTCGAATACTCTATGATATTCACTATGGATTTGCAAACATTGGCGCTTTGAACGGATGAATTTTGGACGTAAAATTAAAGTGGATATGTCACCGTAAAATTGTAAATATCGATAGATTATAATCTATCTTACGAGATTGTGAACTGTGGAAAGATTGTGAACCGTACATACTGTTTACAATTTAACGCATTATTTTCGGTAGATTATAATCTATCAAAGTAAATTATAGTTACATTATGAAAAGTCTACCCTAACCTAACCGAAATATTATGAATTATCGAAATTGTTTATATTTTATTGCAAGTTGAATAAACGTTCACAATCTTTCGACGGTTTACAATTGTGCGAAATAGATTATAATCTAACGGTATTCACAATTTTACGGTGAAAGATATAAGACGTTTAGTTGAATACTTATATTATAAATAAATATATATTCATCAAGATATGTTTGTAGTGTACGATATAACTGAGCTATTAGCAAAATAATTGTATCTATGGTTTGATTATTTATGTCGTTTGAAATAGACTAAATTGGAAACTTAAAAAAATTGCAAACAGTTAGCAATGTTATTGATTTGGAGTTAGTTGTGAAGCTAATACAGTCATTAAAATCAATTATATTCTTACAAATAGTATATAATTTGTATGATTCCAGAAGCAAATTTGTAGTACCCAGACTAGATATATCGATTAGTGGGGTGAAAGAGAAATGTACAGTCGGTGTAAGAAAAGGTTCGTCACCATAAGATCTATTTTCGTGTGCTCAGTATTAGTGAACTGCTTTACCGGTCGAGAATACATGACACTGACAGACACATTTTGACAATTCAGTAGAAGATGTCATATCTAATTTAAATTTGTAATGACTAATTATCCCATTAAAAAGATTTCATGTTGATATAAAATTAGACGTAGTCCAAAGATGTTACACTATTTGAACCAAGTTATCATACTGTGTTAGTTTAATTTTAATATGCAGTTGTCAGTTTAGTGCTTTAGTTACAAAAGGTACTAAGAGTGTACGACTTAACGACGAAAGTTTTCTTTCTGTAACTGTACTTAAACGTTTTTGCATTTATAATAATATTTGTGTAATTTATACATCTATCTAGTTCCTTATATACGTTTCTAATTAGGATTATTTAATTGGTTTCAGTAATATAATAGTGAAATTTTTAAACGCTAAATTTTACTTCATCGCTAGTCTTGATATTTTGGAGAATAATACGATTTTGTTACTGAATCGATAACCGAAATTTAATGATATTACTTGATGGTTTATTGGCCGGTATAGGTAGGTCCGATCTTATCACACTACCGCAAAACAGCAATCCTTATGTCATGTTTGAAGGTAGTCTCTCTATAGGAAGGATCATACCATATTTGTTCCCATTGTTGGTGGTAATTGATATAATGAAACGATTACTGTTTATTACAGTGCCAATGTCAACGGTAATGGTATTAACCACCAGGAAATTTATTTGCAAGGCTACCTACCTATTTTAAATTAAATAAATTTCTTTGGTAGGCCTAGGTAGGTTGGTATTTAGTATGGCGTGGTGTGGCAACACCAATTCTGTTAAAATTATCATAAAACATATATAAAGAATTTAATTTATATTTAAGGTCTTATATAGAATACCTAATCTTAATAATGTCTAGTCTAAAACTTAAAGATTTCTAAATGTGTCAAAGAAAATAGTTATTTAAATTTAATGTTAAGATGTAAATTATTACATTGATAGTTTTTAAAGTATTTTGAATATATCTAATAAATGTCGTGATTTTTTTATATATGGCAATATTTATAGTAATTGACAGCCGTTCTTCTTAAGTGTCAAAACGTTTTTTCTTTTTTTTGTATTTAGTTCCTAATAAACCAAAGTATGTAGTTAAAAAGTCCAAAGGTTGTTATGATTTGTTTAATTTTGTTGATTATTTATAATATAAGAATTGTGATTAGATTAATTAAGTTATGTATTCATTATTTAAGTGATATAATATTTTTAAAAGGGTAAATAAAAGTATTTGAAATAAAGGTCTTATTTTATTCTGCCTCAAAATTATTTAATTTTTTTTTTCAATAATCTGTAGCAATGGAAAAAAAAGATTTATGTTACTGAATACACAATACACTGGAGGAGATTGGTTGCTTAGGGTTTTGTACAAGACCCAATCGTCTTCTTATTTATATATTTTACAAGGTCGTCTCACGTCTGGGTGAGTCCCCCAAATCTTCTACGATAGAAGATAGAAGTGCTGTCTATATTTTACCGCCAAAAGCAATATTTTGTATTATCATATTCCGGTTTGAAGCGAATGAGCCATTGGTACATGGAAAATCAGATAAACTGTGCCTAATGCTAGTGGTGGATTGGCGATGTAAGGATTCGTTAATATTACTTACGGTAAAATTATCATCAACGGTGTTAACATCAGTGAGCCCATTAGCGATTCCTTACAGTGTTAATTTCTATCTAGCGTAGAAAAAGAAGTGAAGTAACAGCCTGTAAATTTCCCACTACTGGGCTAAGGCCTCTCCCACTAAGGAGAGGGTTTGGAACATATTTCACCAAGCTGTTCCAATGCGGGCTTGTCGAATGCACATGTGGCAGAATTTCGATGCAATTAGACACATGCAGGTTTCCTCACGATGTTTTCCTTCACCGCCGAGGACGAGATGAATTATAAACACAATTAGGCCCATATATATGGTGGTGCTTGCCTGGGTTTGAACCCGAAGTCATCGGTTAAGATGCACGCATTCTAACCACTGGGCCATCTCAGCTATCTAGCGTATGGTGCTTTCATTTTTTTTATTGGAAGCTTTTTTGATATAGCAAAGATTTCTCTTTTCTCATCTCCCAAATTATCCCGCCTTAGGCACTAACATTGAGAACTATTATAAATCCAGCGCTGCAAATATCAATAGCTTGATAAATATTTAAGTACTTTAATTATGTTATATTATTTTTAACTGCATATTATATGTATATTATTTTTGACATGGGAAATAGTTTAAGAGGGCGACTTGTAACTTGTCTAAACAATGTCGATTTATTGAATGGGAACGTGGTATCGGTTATACATTTTTGCGTGTGTGTATACCGATATGCTCATTGTATTTTTACTTTATGCGAATGCAATCAATTTGTTTCAGTTTATTTTACTAATATTGTAACGAACGAAAGATTTAATAGATGGGTCTTTTTTAATCATACGCTGAACGAATCTGAATGAAATCGTTGTCAAGGGAGTTCCTCAAGGACAAACTTTTGGTCTTGTTTTATTTTTTGTATACATCATTGGTATACATAAGTAGGTATTAAATTAGGACACGTTTTCAGGAATAAAAACAAATGCTCTAATTGATAATAGTGGATGGGATACAGAAGGTAATAAATTCGCTGTATGGGGAAGAAAGTATGGTCGTTATATTGATGGCGATAAGTTTGATTATTCCTTATTCATTACATTTATAACACCTACTCAGGAATTTAAATAATCATAATTTGTAATAAAATAAACATTGTAAAATAAGATGTAAAGATGTCTATCTCGAGCAACTTGACATTAAAATGACAGTTTTGCGTTTTGCTAATCATATTTTTTATAAGGCGCCAAAAGAAGTATACCTTAAATGATATCATTCAGATATTTTTGATTGAGCTGAGATGGCCCAATGGTTAGAACGCGTGCATCTGAATCGATGATTGCGGGTTCAAAATCCTGGCAAGCACCACTATATATATGTGCTTAATTTGTGTTTATAATTCATTTCGTGCTCGGCCGTGAAAGAAAACATCGTGAGGAATCTGCATGTGTCTAATGTCATCAAAATTCTGCCACATGTGCATTCCACCAACCCGCATTGAAACAGCATGGTGGAATATGTTCCAAACCCTCTCCTTAATGGAGGCCTTATCCCAGCAGTGGGAAGTTTACAGGCTGTTACTATCCTATAATATAATTCATAGGTATTCCCTTAACAATCTGGCACAGGTGTTTAGATCTTTGGGTATAATTATTTTCCAGAATTCGCAATCGCCAACGTCCAGTGTCAATACGAATGCAGTGATACGGAACCAGATGAAAGAACGACTCGGGCGACGGGTGACCACACTTACGACACTCGGGACGAACCGCCCGCCTTCATCATACATCAGATACCAGCGGTAAGTTGTATAAAAGAAGATCGCTTATCGCTGTCTGTTCCTATGTATGCTTAGATCTTTCAAATTACGCAACGGATTTTGATGCGGTTTTCTTTGATATATAGAGTGATTCCAGCTGAAGGTTCTTGTATATAATACATGGACAATATAGTAAAGAAATACTGATAATATTAGAAGTTTCTAATGTGATGTCATGAATAAACAAGAAATATTTTATTTTAGTGTTTTTTATGAATTTGGTAGATGGACATGCAAAAGGATGGCAAAGTCTAGACCGAAAAGAGTTTTGATGCAGGATGTGTACCAGGGTTTCCGAGACATTGTTGACATCAACGCTAAATTCCAGACAGATGCTACTGCAAATTTATTGACTGTGTAAAAGTTTTACATTGTTCTGGCCTAGCCAGGATCTTCGCTCTTAAAGTCTAGTCAATAGACCTACGAGACTGTAATTGATGAATGACTGATGAAATAACTCTTGGTTTTTTTATTATATAGGTAAGTGGTCACCATTACCCATAGACAATGACGCTGTAAGAAATATTAACCATTCCTTACATCGTCAATGTGCCACCAACCTTGGGAACTAAGATGTTACGTCCCTTGTGCCTGTAGTTACTAGGTGTTTTAAAAACCTTAAATGAAGCTCGATGAGCGTGAAGTATTTATAAGTAATTAATTAAATTTATATATTTTCCAGTCCTCTAACTCCCAGGGCCCCTTCGTGGAAGTCCGACCAGGCCTGATGACCCTCGCGCCGGGCTGCGTCCCCGCAGTCAATGTTATACATATTGGTGATAGATCGCAGGTAATATTCGATGTTATACAATTTTAGAATTATTGTTGAATATTTATTTTTAGATGATAATGAGATGATGAACGAGATGGCCCAGTGGTTAGAACGCGTGCATCTTAACCGATGATTGCGGGTTCAAACCCATGCAAGCACCGCTGTTTCATGTGCTTAATTTGTCTTTATAATTCATCTCGTGCTCAGCGGTGAAGGAAAACATCGTGAGGAAACCTGCATGTGACAAATTTCATAGAAATTCTGCCACACGTGCATTCCACCAACCCGCATTGGAACAGCGTGATGGAATATGTTCCAAACCTTCTCCTCAAAGGGAGAGGAGGCCTTTAGCCCAGCAGTGGGAATTTACAGGCTGTTGTTGTTGTTGTTGTTTTATTTTTAACAAGCAGTTTTTAACAGCAGCGTTTGTCATTTTAACTGTCTAAAACTGTCAGTCTCGGGATACTGCGTAGCGCAACTTCTTACCTAAAACTATGATATACCATAACCTTCTTCGAAACTATTAAAGTTATAAATTTCGGGATATTTACCATGTTTTTTATTTTTGGTCTGTGTAGCTCGATATTTCGACATTGTCTACGAATGTCTTGTTCTTCGAAACTGACTACACCTATTAAAAGTTTTACGTAAATTGGTATATTTTGTTTAGCTATACATTGCAAAATATATCCATTAAATTGATTCATCAAGGTTTTTTTGGGTACTAATATGAAAAGGCGATGAAAACAAGAGGCGAAATGCCAGTGGTTCGTGGTAAGCGTAAAGTGAATTTCTAAGTGCTTAAGTTATCTTTATAATGCAATTCTGATTCGATTGTGAAAGTATATGTCAAACCTAAATTTTCCAATGCTGGTCTAAAGCCTCCTTTCGTTTTCAGAAGCTTTGGAACTTATTCCACCACGCTGTTTTAGTGCGGGTTTGTGGTAATACACATGTGGCAGAATTTCTATGAGATTAGACACATGCAGGTTTCCTCACGATGGTTTCCTTCAACGCCGAGCACGAGATGAATTATAAAGACAAATTAAGCACATGAATATTCAGTGGTGCTTGTCTGGGTTTGATCTCGGAATCATCAGTTAAGATGCTCAATCTAATCACTGGGCCATCTCGGCTCTTAACTTCACTCTTCAAACCAGATAATATTGCTTGACAGTCGAATAGGTGGTACCAACTAAAGAGTAAGCTGGTATTAGACTATGTTCAAAAATCCCACAGATAACAAACAACACAGTTGTCAACAACAACGCAAGCAATACAAGTGTGCCTTCGAATTTGGGCACACCGAACGTCAGCCAGGATTACTCCAGTATGAACAAGAGGATACGACGCAGCGAGGTGGTGCTCCGGCAAGCGGCCGACTGCGTGTCTCGGGGTTCCACGTTCCAAACCGTATCGGAACAGTTCAACATACCCATATCTACAATACGGTGAGCATCTTTATTATTGTATCAATAAATCCTTCTTGGGGCAATTTATGCGTTTTTATAATAAAATTCCATAGACATTTTTGACTTTGCTGTTTAATAAATTTGAATTTGTAAAAAATACATTGGTAAAGAATTATTCAGTAAAAGATAAGCAGACGAAAAAAAAAGCGTGGAATTAACACTTGCTGACTTCCAGGCATATATGATTTTATTTAACTAATATGACTGTATTTTTAAAAGTTGAAAAATACTATCTACTGAGTTTCTTGCCGGTTCTTCTCGGTAGAATCTACATTGCGAATCGGTCCTCAGTTAATATAGTAGTTAAATGAAAATTCTGGGTAGCGTGAGTGAGCCAGTGTAACTACAGGCACAATTGACATAATATCTTAGTTCCCAAGGTTGGTGGCACATTGACGATGTTAGGAATAGTTAATATTTCTTAGCTGATGATCGGTCAGGTGATGGTGACCACTTACCATCAGGTGGCCCATATGCTCGTCCGCCAACCTATACCATAAAACAAAAAAAAATTCAAAAGTGCCTGTAAAAGCCTACTTTTATAAAGTATATTTTGATTTTTTTTTAACTACTAATGCTATGTCTTCGGCCTTGGTACATTGGCTCATATTAATGGCAAGATATTAACCACTGCTTGGAGGTTTATATGGTGAGTGGTACCTCAAGATAAGTGGTAATTAAGATAATACTCGCAGTAGGTGATATTTGCCAGATATTAACGTTAAGCTTTAAGGTCACTCATATAAAACATGTATATTGTAAATATATATAATTTCATCTTCAGTTTCTTCATGGCGCGAAAAGGCATCCTACCGCGCAGGCGCCGTGGACGCAGTACTCATGTAGGTAATTTTTCTTTTACATACACTAAAACATAGTCAAGTCATATTCTCTTTTGGGCTCTTAAATCATTTCGCTACTGTTCAAAAATATTGACAACAGACGTATGCTCAATATTTCTTATATTAACACGTTAGCTACTAATTTCTATGGTACGGGGCGTTTAAGACCTCGTATCAAAACTTTCGTAATAAAGTACGGGGCTTATTAGATCCCATGACGGTCAAGAAACTAAAACTAGATGTGATGTGATCGAATTTTATTTCTTCAGTGCGGTACATGGTCAAAAAGACCCCGTATTAATAAGACACCTCACGTACATGCATCACATATATATATATATATATCACTTTCCTACAATGTATCACATAGACGTTATCTTATAACATATTTATCTATGTTAATCTTAGCCGCATCATGAAACATACGAGGCGTATTAGACCTCGTTCCGCTTTGAACACATTAAAGACTTTTTAGAACTTTAATAGAACTGGGGCAATATTAAAAATATATTACTACCTACCCAGGCCGATTTGAATAGACTAAAAGGAGTTTTATTATTATTATTACTACAGCTTTATTTAATTCCACACAAAATTATAATTTAACAAAATATATATAACGGAGCAGGCATGTCCGAGCGCGTTTTTAAAAAGCATGACGTCAGCATAGCTGACGTCACGAGTGTCAGAGTTTCGATCTTTAACCATCTTCGGTGGTATGAAATAAAACTCAGGAAATAATCCTCTCTGATTTATTCCAATATGAGACGGTCCGTTCGCTCCGACGGCTCGACCAAGTCTGTCGATACCGGCGGGCGCTTGATCTTTTATAACAAAAATAGGTGGGTAGACTTATTCACTCAAGTTAACAGTTGTTTACAAACATTAAAATATTTCAGAGTAATTTAACATTTCAAAATTCACAATAAAAATTATTCATTTAACAATGAAACAGTTTCAAATTATTAAAATAATCATAAAATAATAATTTCTGGACACGTGATTTCTTAAATACGTGGTTTCGCGCCGACACGGCCATTCTGACAGGCGGTGCGCGCTCAGCACCTGCCTAAGTTGTGCGATTGGAAATCTGTGAATCAAAAATATTTTTGAAGCAGGTATCTGTAAGCAACACATCATGTTGACCTTTGATAATTGTTTTGTAAAACAGTACACAAAGAAATCTCTCATGCACCTTTATTATAATAAATATGGGCAGATTTTACGCATACTATGCTCATAACTGTGTCAAAATAACTGTTAAAGGTTCTCGTAGATCTGTGGTGTATACATGTCTAACCACGGTCCACAAGGTCTCCCTACGGTATCTCATGGTTCTCTGTGGATACATCAAGGATCCGTGGGTAGCTCGAGGGTAACACGTGGTTAGCTCAGAGGTATCACTCTCCAGACTATGGTATATACATGGCTACTAAAGGTTCTCGTAGATCTGTGGTGTATACATGTCTAACCACGGTCCACAAGGTCTCCCTACGGTATCTCATGGTTCTCTGTGGATACATCAAGGATCCGCGGGTAGCTCAAGGGTAACACGTGGTTAGCTCAGAGGTATCACTCTCCAGATTACGGTATATAAATGGCTACCACGGCTCCACAACGCCTCCCAACGGTATCTCATGGTTCACTTTTGGATACATCAAGGATCCGTGAGTAGTACGAGGGTAACACGTGGTTAGCTCAGAGGTATCACTCTCAAACCAGAGTGTACGTGTGTAGTTATGGTTGCATGAGGAATCTCAATGGTAATTAATATTCAAAATTTATTTTTTTTTTTTTTTTTTTTTTTTTTGTTATTGCTCTTTTTTATTTCTTTAGATTTTAAGAGGTAAGATAAGTAAATTTTGCCTCACAGTTTTATGCGATGATTAGTTCTCGTCGATTCTGACCACTCGCACTGACTGACCAGCTCGTGATATGGATGGCAACTCCCGCTATCACGGCCATTCTGCGGGACGGTGCGCGCTCTGCACCGGTCGCGTTTCTGGCTGTGGTGCTCGGCGAAGCTGATTACGAGCGCCCACTGCCGACCACCTTCTCCGCTGTCGTAATTTTTATGAAACCTGTAAATCTCGAAAGGCACACTTATCATAAGTCATATCAAGTAATAGTGGTTACGTGGACTCTTAATCTTTATGTTGAAAATAATTAATTTTAGTTTTCTGAGAATAGAAAAGATGACTGTTATATTTCGAACAAGAGTCATTCGTTGCTGCAGTTGTGTTATTAGTGCCATTCAGCGGGATGGTGCGTGCTCTGCACCAGTCGCATTTCTTGGTCGCCCGGCTGCGGTGCACGACGAAGCTGATCACGAGCGCCCTCTGCCGACCGCTCTCTTCACTGTCGTTATTCTTATGAAACCTGTAAATCTCGAAAGGCACACTTAATTAGTCATATAAAGTAATAGTGGTTACGTGGACTCTTAATCTTTATGCTGAAAATAATTAATTTTAGTTTCTGAAAATAGAAGCGATGACTGTTATATTCCGAACAAGAGTAATTCGTTGCTGCAGTTATGTTATTAGTGCTGCAATGTCCTTTGTTTGGTTGTTGATGTCGATGAGGTTTAAAAAGTTCAGATGGAATGCAATGTTTTCCTTGTGTAATAAGTGAGTGGTGCAACTCCATTTGCACGATGCATTGTACGGTCTCATAGTTCTTCATTTTTATTCACTCGTTTTTGAGGGTAGTAATAATTCTTTCCACTTGGCCATTTGCTCGGCTGTTTCCTGACTTGGTTATCTTAGTGTGTCTCATTTCCCCGTGATACCCATGTAGATCACTTGTTGATTTTTCAATTAGATGAAGCTATTCTCATATGGCACCTGAGATCCCTTTAGATGTTCCACACATATGAACAGCATGGCAACTGCGGATGCCCTTGAAGCGTATTGTTCTTAATTGTAGGAAGTAGCCGCCTCAAGTGTTGACGAAGTGGGTACTCCCACACTAGTCGGCCTTGGAGCTGATGAATGATTTATTGGATCCGTGGCCTCCGGTCCTCCCACATAGACCCATTACGCCGAAGTTGCTCGTAGATGTACCAGGCAGTTAGTGTGAAGTGCTTAGAGATCTTCTTATCACTTCGCAATATGGTTCTGTCTTGTAGCGATCCTTATGTGACAGGTGGAACCGATGTGATGAGGACGTAGCAGAGATCGGAGCTTGTTCCAATCCCACTTCTGATAACGGAGCAGGCATGTCCGAGCGCGTTTTTAAAAAGCATGACGTCAGCATAGCTGACGTCACGAGTGTCAGAGTTTCGATCTTTAACCATCTTCGGTGGTATGAAATAAAACTCAGGAAATAATCCTCTCTGATTTATTCCAATATGAGACGGTCCGTTCGCTCCGACGGCTCGACCAAGTCTGTCGATACCGGCGGGCGCTTGATCTTTTATAACAAAAATAGGTGGGTAGACTTATTCACTCAAGTTAACAGTTGTTTACAAACATTAAAATATTTCAGAGTAATTTAACATTTCAAAATTCACAATAAAAATTATTCATTTAACAATGAAACAGTTTCAAATTATTAAAATAATCATAAAATAATAATTTCTGGACACGTGATTTCTTAAATACGTGGTTTCGCGCCGACATATATAATACACAACATGCAGATTAGTCAAGTATAAGAAAAATATAACAATCTGATTTAATTATGGAGCATTTTGGGTGCTATTGTATCGTTGTGTGGACTTCTATGGGTAAAAGCCTCCTCCAAGGAATTCCATCTCTCAATCCCTGGCAGTAACCATCAATTCCTGGCCAGCCGCTGTCGTTAGAGGAATTAGGAATCATTTATTTATCTACACCAATATTATAAAGAGGAAAACTTTGTTTGTTTGGTTGTAATGAATAGGCTCAAAAACTACTGGACCGATTTTAAAAATTCTTTCACCATTCGAAAGCTAAATTAATCCCGCATAACATAGGCTAAATTTTATTTTGACAAAAAATAGGGTTCCGTAAGATATTTTGGATTTTTCGGACAACAAAAGGAAAAAATCTACCAAAAAAGTTGATTTTTTGCGCATGATGCCTAAACTATAAAAGATAGAACTATAAAATGTTCTAACTCCGGTCCTTAGAGGGCATAATGGCCTCCGACCCTAAGAACCTCATCAGATTCGTGGCTGATGTTGGTCTGGCTGAGGTGTTGTGATCACGAATTTGAGGTTTATCACAATAGATCCAAGCGCCGGTTGCAGTAATTCTTCAAATGTGACCGTGCCTCAGCAGTAGGGATATTAGAAGACTGATTATGAACCGTTATCTACGCGGGCGAAGCCGCGGGCGACCGCTAGTTTAAATATATAATCCACTCTGGAGGTGTTTGGATCGTGCCCACGTATCACTAACTTAGTTTTAAGAATTGTTGTAATTAATTGCTTTGTTTTTATTTTTCTATTTATATTTATGGTTTTTTGTTTAAAAATATAAAAAATAAATAAATATATATATATATATATATTAAATTATAATAATATAATATTAAATATAATGCTAAAAAACTATTGAAATTAAATTAGATTTTAAAATTGTTATTGATAAATATTATTATCTAAAAAAAATGTAATTATTTATTATTGTATTGTATTTTAAAATTAGTAAAGTTAAAAATAATATGTTTTACTAACGCTATATGGGTTAGTCCTGAAATAAAAAGTTTTATTATTATTATATTATTATTATTAAATATTTTATTGATCATCACAAAGTTTGATAGAAAAGACTAAAAATAATGCCTGAAATCAACCAGAAAAGCATAAAAAAATTAATAAAGAATTAACAATATATGCAAATATATAAATCTAAATAAAAAAACATATACATATATATACAAAATAAATATTGATCAATACTGTATATCGTAAATACATATACATATATAATATAACATAATAATAATAGTGCATAATATAAGTCATAAGAGCTAGGGGCTTTCTGATAATATATACTAAATTTAAAGGAATGTTTAATATTTTTCAGAGTATTTTTTTTTTTTTTAATTTTTTTTCTGTATTTTTGTAGATGGCTCGAGCCTGTAGTCCCGAAGAACCTCCTTTTCACATGCAACACTTCAAACTACCGGATATGTTAGCCTTGAGAGCTGATGATGAACCCAATACTTAGAAATAAAAAAAAAATTAGCTATGGCTGTATATTCGCTTGTCTTTACCTAGATACGAATAACTTGTCTATGGTGAGATATGTGCGTCTCATAGAGTATCTGACTGTATGAAATGATAATTACTATTTATATAAAGTATTTGTTAGTATTTTTGATCTGTCCCTTGTTTATGGTTTATAAATATACTGACAACTGTTTATTGAAATGTAACGAACATAGTAACAGTTGGATATCCCATATGGCAATGTTATTTTTTTTTAATTGACAATGATTAAACTTTCGTTACAATGATGTAAAATTACATGTTTACTTATCTCAATGATGTTCTAGTAAACAGATATGTTATTAACGCGCAAAAAGTGAAGACTAGAAAACGTCCTAATTGGGACGTATGCCTTTAGTCGTTTTACGTAGTAAAACGATTTGCGTAATTAAAACATCTAGTTATGCCTTTTACTTATTGTTTTTATCAAGCTATCCTTTTTACTTGTAACGAAATGTAAAATAAACGGTCCCCGGCGCGGCACACTTTTTTCTGTTGTTTAGTATGGATATTACATATCTGTTTATTAGAATATCATTGACATATCTAAAAAAATCTTTGTGAAAAAAATATTTTGTCGTTAAAATTTCGTTTTGACAGAAAAATGCGCGGCAAATGAAAGTAGCGTAGATAACTAATTAAAGAATGACATTGACATTTAAAAAAAAAGGATATATCTTTTTTTATTTGGATATTTTGTTGCTTGTCACAACTATCATAAAATTAAAGAAATTGAGTTTTTTATGATTCCTATGAATGATTTATGCATTCAAATTGTCAAGGGCATACAAATGTTACATCTGCCCCATCTTCACATTCGGGCACTTATATATGTAAACTAGTTTAAGATATATTATGATATCTTTGAAGATATATTTTAATAACTGGCTGAATAATGTTTCACTACAAAACTGTAGGAAAATAATCTTTACGAAAGTATTTTATGTATAATTTGACTTTAATGTATATTTTTATTTATCTTACAGATCATATTCATTTCCGATTATTTATTTAAGCGATAATACAAAAAAGTAAAGGCGCAGTCACACTAACGTTACATATTAAGGTCACAAGCCAAAACAGTGTTACTTAAAAAAAAAATCACTGTATTAAATCTAAATGAATAAATTAATAATATTTAGTACAAATATAATGAAACATATACTTTTTAGTTAATAATGACATTTAAAATGTACAATTAATTATGACAATGACGTTTGCATACTGCGTAGATATAGTCTTGATACTTTTGTTGTAATCCTCGCGCGATAAGAATGGGATGAAGCCTTATTATGATGGCATACAGAATCATTATCATAGATCAATAAATCAATATCGCGTCAATAATCAATATATTTGATCTGTTTGTGTCAAAAGTTGATCTTATTTACATATAGTCTGCTATGCGTAAATAAAATCAAATTAAAATATACTTTATTCCAGTAGGCTTTAACAAGCACTTTTGAATCGTCATTTTACAATTAAGTGAAGCTACCACCGGTTCGGAATGTAGATTCTACCGAGAAGAACCGGCAAGAAACTCAGTAGTTCTCTTTTCCAACCATTAAAAATATATATGTTAGTTAAATACAATGATATACATATGTATGTATTATATCCTGCCTGGAAATCAATCAATCAAGTATAAATCTTGTATTGAATAAAAAGCCGTCTTTACCAGTTTATTTTTTAAAAATGATTTGAATTTATGAATTGACAAAATACATCATCAAATATACATACATATACATATCCATATTAAAAACAAATAACAATACATCCTATCGTCTTGTGACATAAGTGCTGACCAACTTAATGCGTCTCAGATCCATAAGGTCGTATCCCATTCTCATCCCGCTTGGATTATACTACAATTATCATTTTTTGTCACTGGCAATATTATTGGTCTGTAGACGCAGTACTAAATGCCAAAGCTACAAAAACTACAAATTAAGTTTATTATTACTAACCTATAATGTGTATAATATATATGAAAAATGTCATATATTTAGTCTGTTCTGACAGTTGGTTAAGTATATATCTGTTCACACACGGAGACGTACCGCTCTATGTTAAATTTTTATTGAATTTGTTTTACCTGTGTGTTGTGTTGTGTCAAGATGACCCAGTATTTAGAACGCGTGCATCTTAACCGATGATTGCGGGTTCAAACCCAGGCAAGCACCGCTGATTCATGTGCTTAATTTGTCTTTATAATTCATCTCGTGCTCAGCGGCGAAGGAAAACATCGTGAGGAAACCTGCATGTGACAAATTTGATAGAAATTCTGCCACATGTGTATTCCAACCCGCATTGGAACAGCGTGGTGGATTATGTTCCAAACCTTCTCCTCAAAGGGAGAGGAGGCCTTTAGCCCAGCAGTGGGAATTTACAGGCTGTTGTTGTTGCTATTTTGCTGACCCTACTCTGAGTCGTCTCACACACACACACACATATTGTGAGGAGTACTATAATCCACTCTTATTAATAAATGTCAACAATTATACATGGAGTAGCGTGTCTTCGTGAGTGGGTACTTATAGTTTACATCACAAAAATGTACAGTCAACATAAATGGATACAACCCCACAGGGTTTAAATTTAATATATTGGTCTAAAAAACAAAATATTTTTTTTAAACTCTCAAGCAAGTCTTGAGAGAGTTAATATTATGTATTTTCAATAGAATTTCAATAAAAGGTGATGTTGATTATACTTTAAGATTAAAAATGATGATTTTCGTTAAGAAACTAGTTTTAAGTCATAACTATTAACTAAATAGAACTAGATTTTTCTGGAATATTCTAGAAATAAAAGTTTTTTTTATGTTTATCTCGCTTGGTCGCGTAGATGTGACCGATCACTAATAATTGTATTCAATGAATTAAATGTAAATATGGAATCTCATATGTAAATAGGATTCGTTGTTTTGTCTCGCTCGCACACATATAGGATGCATGCTATCTCTTTCGTGTGTGTAATTTTAGATTGTATTAATATGCCTTTAAGATTAGCCTTTTACAGTCTGTAGTTTCTGTCTGTCTGTTCAGACTACTCGAAAACAATAAATAGATGTATATGATGTTTGTATCATATATCGTTAGATTAATATATGATATCTATTTAGAGATATAAATGTATGTTTGTATATAATATCATCGTACTATTGAATCGATTTTGATGATCCTTTCCATAATTTTCCGTTAAATTTTAGGAATTATGTGATATTATCAAGTAGAGAAAAGGTAATATTATAGTGTTTGTTTTTTCTCTCTTTCTAGCTTATGCGTAGACTGATATATGTGGGCGAGACAGAATTTAATTTAATTCGAATATGCTTCATGGAGGCAACTATATTTTATTAACTTACTAATAGTAATAGTTTTCTACAAAACGAAATAAGTATTGTTATTTTTACAAAGCTTATTGTAGTAATTAGGATTTTCTTATCTCATTATTTTTCTAACGCTACATCATAGTACTGTACGAACAGTAAAACTCCGCAAATATAGTACGACACAACTTAGATGTAGCATCGGCAAATTCAATAATACCGTTTACTAACGATTCACTCAACCAATAGAGACAGCTCCCTATCGCGCCACTCGACGCTATTCGTCGCTGTAGACTCTCGCGTCAGCTCGACCCGAGACAGCGAGTGCGTGTAAAGCGACGCGTCGAATTGACGAATATATCAGGTCGTATGATATTACAAGTTATTGCGTTTGTGTAAAGATCGTATTCACATCAGAAATAAATATTGATAATTTGGCATAGCGCACTTAATTCGGATGTGATCGGTTTAACGAATTTTGCCGACGCTACATCTAATTTGTGTCGTACTATACCATTTAATATCAGAGCGTTATTGCTACATTGATATTTAATTATAGTATCGTATACCATTTCTTACTGAGTGTGTGAAACGATTAAAAAAACTCAGCGGGTTTTGTAGATAAAAGTCAAAAATATCTTGATATGTATGAAACTGGCTTGTCAAAACTTGAAAAAGCAAATATAAGGCCCTAATGACCGATCAAAATGGAAAATTACCAAATTGGGTAGATCAAAAAATCAAAATCAAAATAAACTTTATTCAAGTGGGCTTTTACAAGCACTTTTGAATCGTCATTTAACAATTAAGTGAAGCTACCACCGGTTCGGAAAGTAGATTCTACCGAGAAGAACCGCCAAGAAACTCAGTAGTTACTCTTTTTCAACATTTAAAAAATTACAGTCATGTTAGTTAATGCAATTATTTAAATTCAAAAAACAGTCAACAGATATTAATACCGCTCTGATTGAAATGAGAAAGAAAGAATTTGACTAGCGGAGGTCTGGGTACAGCTTAAATAATATAACAGTCACAAAAATATTTAACAGTTTAAGGCTTAAAACTCAGAACACTTAACTGTTTTGATAATTGTATTTTTATTATTAATAAACAGACTTATGATTGCATTTTACAAGATCTAGATATAAATTATTAATAATCTATGGTCATAGACTATTTTTTTTTAACTAGCAACTATTTTTAAGTATTTTTGTTATGATTCGTTTTTAAATCAGTATTATGTTTTGAACAATTTTTTTTCTAATCATTTATTTAATTATTTTAAGATTGATTTTGTAAATATATTTTTTTATTAGAAAAAAATAAATTAACCAATGTTGCATTATGAATTATGCATTTAAGATATTTTATTTAATTCAATGAAAAAAAATCAAAATAAACTTTATTCAAGTAGGCCTTTATAAGCACTTTCGAATCGCCATTTAACGATTAAGTGAAGCTACCACCGATTCGGAAAGTAGATTCTACCGAGAAGAACCGGCAAGAAACTCAGTAGTTAGTCTTTTTCAAAATTATCATAATAAATATATGGAAATTAGAAATAATTAATAAATAATCTTTTCGGTTTAAATAACTAAATGATTATTTCATAATTATAATTAAATTACATTACATTATGAAGTAAAGTAATATTCTGTTCATATCCCATAGTTGGGCTCACTGGCCATATTTTGTGGAGACGTTTTCGGTTCTTCCACACTGCTCCATATTACATTATTACAAATAAGGCTCGTGCAGGTTTCCTAACGCCCTTTTCTTAATTAAACATGTAGCAATTCTGTGGTATTACCTGGGTTTGAACCTGCTATCCACTAAGGCATTGAGTTTATTATATATTTTCATGGTAAGCATCAGCTGATTGGCCTTTGATACCATTCGAAGGTTAGACAAATTGGTTATTTTATTTCTTTCGATTTATCATTAAGTATGTGTACATATTATGTTATATGACATCGCGCCGGTAGTTTCAATATGATATATATTATAATTATATAGAATATAGTTTTTCAAGAATATACGTGCAGTAGTCGTCAAGTGCGTAGGGAGATGTAATAAAATATTTTGTGTAAAATCTTTGTTTTATTTGCGTTAACCCTTTTAAATAATACAAACTTAATAGCTTATTAAATCTACATAAATGAGTGTTACGAGAGTAACCTCTGCCTTCAATACGGTGTTATGGCTTCGCCGTTTCCAGATGGTAGTGAACGGCGTCGAGGTTGGAGTTGAGTCCCCCTATGTTGCAGAAGTCCACAGCGAGGGTGGTAGGGGTTGCCTTATGATGCCTGCTCCGCTTGCCCCGAACAGTGGCGAGCGCAAAATTGCCCCCCCCCATAATTCGGAGGGCAGCCAGGGCATCCCTGCTCAGGTGGTGTACGTCCTGAGCATGGATGCCCAGAGAGGGATTCTCCACCGCTGTCGCTGATGTCACTCTCCTGGGGTAATTTAACCATATTCTGCACAACCATCAAGTTGGGGGGGGGGGGCATTGGGCCTTCGGAACCCTCACTTACCGGACGAAACGCGGTAGCATAGCTACCACTTTACGCCGATTTTAAGTTAGAGAGTGGTACTTCCCCTAGCGTGCCGGCCCATTCGGCTGTAACCCGAAGGTATAACTGTAACTACAGGCACAAGGGACATAACATCTTAGTTCCCAAGGTTGGTGGCACATTGACGATGTAAGGAATAGTTAATATTTCTTACAGCGTCATTGTCTATCGGTGATGGTGACTTAAGTTATCGTATATTTCGTTATATTTTATACATGGTTTTAATTTTAACTGGATTAGCAGAGTTTCGTCTTAATTAAAAAGAAAATTGAAAGTTGTCTTTTTGTTTAGCTTTCTCATGGAGTTGTGACTTCGTAGTTAAGACGAGATCCAGATTTATCTTAACTGAAAAATCTGGATTAAAATCTCGACAAGCAATTGGATTAATTTGTCTTTACAAAACATTTTCTTCTCGACGGTGAAGGAAAACAGAGGCATACATAATGTGGGTCAGGTAGTTTTGCTATTACGAAACGTATCGGACAATCTTATTTTTTTTCCACATATAATAAAATTGGGGTGTCTGTTTGTAATATTAAAATAGCCCTTTTTTACTCAATGTTTATAAATACGGTACATATACCAAAATAAGACTTTTTAAAGTTTTTGTCTTTGTCTCTAATTGTTTCGGCTAATCTCTGGAGCGGCTGGACCGATTATGACAGGACTTTCACTGGCAGATAACTGATATAATAGGGAGTAACTTAGGCTGCAATAACATTTTTTTTGTTATATTCAAACGCGTGCAAGTTCGCGGGCGCAGCTAGTTTGTTATAAGATGCAAATAAAGACTTTCGGTGTACATGATCTCTCTTGCCCAAGGAGTTCAGGCAGGCTTTTCCGCCACGCTTAACTACACAATAAAAGGGGCTCTTGCGACCGTGGAATGAGTCGTGATGATGGTAAGAGACATTGGCTTCCTGGAAACGAGGACGGGCCCTTCTGTAGGGCGCTACATGCGTTAACACTTTTCGCTGCCGCTGCGGAAAAAGCTGAAACAAAAAAAGATCTAAATATTCGTGCTTATATCAATTTTTTGTCTCATTTACTGTCGAACCACTAGGCCCTTGGAGTAGTGGTGCAAAAAAGCTTCAAAATCAAAATTAAAATAAACTTTATTCAAGTGGGCTTTTACAAGCACTTTTGAATTGTCATATCACAATTAAGTGAAGCTACCACCGATTCGGAAAGTAGATTCTACCGAGAAGAACCGGCAAGAAACTTAGTAATTACTCTTTTCATCATTTAAAAATTACAATCATATTATTTAAATACAATGATATATGTGTGTAATGTATCCTGCCTGAAAGTCAACAGGTATTAATTCCAAGCTTTTTTATCATCTACAAAATCTTGTATCAAATGATATGCCTTTTTTACCAATGTATTTCTTATATTCATCAAAAGTACCAACTACCACCATATGCCTTTACTGGTGACAGGAGGGCTGGTTTGCTTTTTCAGAGGATCGGAATTGCGATTCAACGGGGAAATGCTGCTAGCATTCTTGCCACTGTTCCACGCGGTCTAGATTTATACAGTAACTAGTTTTAATTCATATATATTTGTTTATATTTAAGCATTTAATGTCATGGATTCTTATGTTAATAAAGATTTTAAAACTAAAGATTTTTTGGTTGTATGCATCCATTACTATTAACAGTAGCTTTATTATATCCCAAGGTAGGCTGGTTGCCATCAATAAAAACTACGTAACCCTGTATCTACTAATAGTAGGAAAAAGACAGATCATTAATAATTTAAACTACCTCGCTTAAACAATTAAACCTCTCTTTCTAACACTTTTAATTTGACATTTGGAAGAAGACGGCATCACTACATAGTATAAAACAAAGTCGCTTTCTCTGCCCTATGTATGCTTAAATCTTTAAAACTACGCAACGGATTTGGATGTGGTTTTTTTTTTAATAGATAGAGTGATTCGAGAGGAAGGTTTTTGAGTACAATACATGGACAATATAGTAAAGAAACACTGATAAGTTTAGAAGTTTCTAATGTGATGTCGTAAATAAACAAATAGTCCAGGAATTTTAGAACCAGAAATCTTAAATATATCGGAAAATATCAACAATAGGGGGAAAAGTTTGGTATAAAAAAGATGGTAAATTTTGTTCTATAAAAAAAGATTTCTTTGGTTTTTAACGTAAAACTTACCATTTCCGAGATATATGCATAAAAACGTTCCAAGATGGCGGCTAACGCTCGCGGTTTCGGGCGACAGAAACTCGGTTTTATACTTGGGGGGCACCCCCCGACATAATCCAATCGAAAAATCACGTAGAAGGATTTTATGCAGAGCGGATATCTAAAAATCTTGGACTAATATTTATTATTCTGTAGTATATTTAGTATCAGTATTGCACCCGTGCGAAGCCGGGTCGGGTCGCTAGTTTAACATAATTGGATTCACACAACGTTTACAACGTGACCAGATGAAAATGTTAATTATTATAAACGGATGCCTTTTTATTACACTGCCTTTCCGTTTAGCAGGGTTATGCTTTTTCGTTTGAACTTTATTGTACTAATATCCGCTCCGGCTTATTTCGTAGGTGTGACAAACGATCTAATTGATAAGTTATTAATTTAACTATATCAACAACAACAACAGCCTGTAAATTCCCACTGCTGGGCTAAAGGTCTCCTCTCCCTTTGAGGAGAAGGTTTGGAACATATTTCACCACGCTGTTCCAATGTGGTGGAATACACATGTGGCAGAACTTCTATGAAATTTGTGACATGCAGGTTTCCTCACGATGTTTTCCTTCACCGCCGAGCACGAGATGAATTATAAAAACAAATTAAGCACATGAATCAGCGGTGCTTGCCTGGGTTTGAACACGCAATCATCGGTTAAGATGCACGCGTTCTAACCACTGGGCCATCTCGACTCAGTCTATTAAAGTTATTCATTTCGGGATATTTACCATGTTTTTTATTTTTGTTCGGTGGAGCTCGATATTTCGACATTATCTACGAATGTCTTGTTCACGAGACTAGAGAGAAAGATAAAAAACATGGTAAATATCCCGAAATGAATAACTTTGATAATAAAAATAACCATGTTAATTTAAAACTTATTAAAGTAGCTTATGTCCTTCTTTAGAGTTCAAATTTGCTTCATACCAAATTTCATCAAATTCGGTTCAGCGGTTTTGTCGTGAAAGAGCGACAGACAGACAGAGTTACTTTCACATTTATTATATTAATATATATAAGATTTTTTTATTGGTATAAGTTGATGATTAAATGTCTCACATGGTCACCACCGCCCATCACATCACTGATCATCACAAAGTTTATGGGACAAAGGGCGTTGGGAGGGACTAAAAATAATGCCTGAAGTCAACCAGAATAGTATAAAAATATAATAAATAATTAACAATATATGCACATATTTATATAAATTGAAATAAAATAAGCTTATACATACATATATACAAAATAAATGTTGATCAATACTGCCTATCGTAAAAACATATGCATGTATAATATAACATAATAATAATAGAGCATACAAGAAGTCATAAGAGCTAGGGGCTTTCTGACAATATATACTAAATTTAGAGGAGTTCATTTATTTATTTATTACATATGACACAAAAGACAGGTAATAACTGATAAATATCTAAATAATAATTTACAAAGTTCGAAGATTAGTTACACCCTAATATTTGTGTACACATCAAGCAAGAATACATGAATTCACATTTATCAAAGGCTGAAGCTTTTACAAGTAAAAATAAAAAAATCACACGAATATTAAATTTTTGGAGAAATCAGGCAATAAGTATAAAAAAATAGCAGAAATAGAATTATAAATAATATTACATAACAATGTCAAATATATTACATACTAAGTCTTAAAGATTGAATTGGCGCCAATGATGTTCTAGTAAACAGATATTTTATTAACGCGCAAAAAGTGAAGACTAGAAAACGTCCTAATTGGGACGTTTGCCTTTAGTCGTTTTACGTAGTAATACGTTATAATACATCATAATTACATAGTAATACGTTTTGCGTAATTAAAAAATCTAGTTATCCCTTTTACTTATTGTTTTTTATCAAGATATCCTTTTTACTTGTAACGAAATGTAAAATAAACGGTCCCCGGCGCGGCACACTTTTTCTGTTGTTTAGTATGGGTATAACATATCTGTTCATTGGAATATCATTGATTGGCGCGTTAGAAATATTAACCATTCCTTACATCGCCAATTCACCACCAACCTCGTCATCGGTCGTGAAAGAGCGACAGACAAACAGTAAAATTCACATTTATAATATTAGTATAGTTAGAACGCGTGCATCTTAACCGATGATTGCGGGTTCAAACCCAAACAAGCACCACTATATATATGTGTGCTTAATTGTGTTTATAATTCATCTCGTGCTCCGCGGTGAAGAAAAACATCGTGAGGAAACCTGCATGTGTCTAATTTCATAGAAATTCTGCCACATGTGCATTCCACCAACCTGCATTGGAACAGCTCTTCTTTATGGAAGAGGAGGCCTTATCTCAGCAGTGGGAAATTTACAGGCAGTTACTTTACTTTTTTTTTACTAGTATAAATTTTTACTGACCATCATCAGGTCTTTTCTTTACCGTTGTTAGTTTGTAAATGGAACCCCGGACGCCATATTTGAATTTCAATAAACACAAAATTCAAACATTTCCGTCCGTCAATTTTTTTTTTACATCGGCGGCATTTTTCTACTAATCTTCGACAGGAAATAAGTGACACTAACGAAATGTTTCCAAAAAAAAAAACGTCACTCTAAACCAATTGAAAAGAAATTCATTCATAATTAGATACTAATTGAAAAAATAAATCCATAATACATTATGATATATTTTTCACTTTGACGTACATCGCTTGTTTTTAAAGAAATTTAATATCGAACACTCCATACAAATTCTTCGATGTATTATTTAAAATAAACATCGTCGTTATTTAGGACTTTTACGATTCAAATTTTGTATCTATTATAAAATATATTCATTCGAAAATGAACTTTATTTTAATAGTGATAGAGGTTAAAATTAAATACAGTTGTGGTATTGGACAAGTTTATTCTAACAAAAGATGAATCCGTTTTAAAAGATGTCTCGCCACGTGCAAAGGAAGGTCTGTGCCGATTAAAAAAAAAAAAGCAGGCGCGTTCAACGTTTTTATTTCCTTTGAGGTCTTAATTTAAAATTCAACGTTTTATTAATTTTTTTTTTGAGATCTTATAATGAATTAAAAATAAAGGTAATTTGTATTATATTAACTTATATACTTTTTAAATTGAAAAGTGTTAAGACGAATTTTAAAACGAAAATGAGGTTTCTCTAAAGAGTATTTACTCTTACACAGTTATTTAACTAATAATTATTTAATTATTCTGTTCATATTGATTGCGAGCTCCTTCAACTTATCGAACTTGTCTAACTTTTGATGGGTGGTAGTGGTGGTGGTAGATTCTACCTCCAAACAGCAATACTCAGTTTCCATGTTTGGTGGAGCGTTGGAGATATAAAGTCATTCCATATATCTCCATATATCATATATGTGCGACACGCCTTAAGCATGCTTGAGATTGATTTTGTCAACTTTTTAAACTTTTCTTATACAAAATTCCTGAACAACCATGAATAGAAACAAAAATGCAAAGAAATTTGGAAGTATTCAGAAAAATAAAGATAGTTTTCTACCGTATTTCGGTATCGTTATATCGTTTTCCAAAAAAAAATATTGAAAAATACGTGCGAAGTCGGGCGTGTTGCTAGTATACAATAAATAACGGTTATATAAAAATAGAACAAATTGTGAATTACGTTTAGAACATCTGCTTTTTTTTGCAATGGCGGCTCGCCCGCCAAAATTTGACAGCTAACCTAAACGGATGTTACTAATTTCTTGTTTTGTCCCAAAATAAGCTGTTCCCCGGACACGCCTGCTTGTCACGCAAGATTAAAACATGCTTTAGCCTGCAATTTTGTTTTCGGGAATTTATTTTACACACTATTAATTTAAAATTCGAATTTAGAAGATAAAACGTAATCATACCACAAGTATCAAATATTGGGCCGTCAATTTCCCACTGCTGAGTTAAGGACTCCTCTGCCTTTGAGGAGAAGGTTTGAAACATATTCACATGTGGCAAAATTTCTATGAAATTTGACACATGCAGGTTTCCTCACAATGTTTTCCTTCACCGCCGAGCACGAGATAAATTATAAACACAAATTAAGAACATGAAAATATTTTATACACTAACGATTTAAAATTCGAATTTAGAAAATAATAATGTAATCATAAGACAGGTATAAAGCATTCATTTGTCACAATTTTTTTTTAAATATTATCTATGTTGTACAGTGTACAACATAGATAATATTTAAAATGCCTATGGAGTCAATATATACAGCCTATTTTTTATTAATTTTACTGTTTATTAATATAATATTAATATTCCATTTAATGTTTTATTATCGATTAAAGAAACAACACATAGACGAACATTTTACACTCACTAATATTAAATAGAGACGATTCTTTGCATCACAAAAGTTTTTTTTTTTATGTTATCGGTTTTTTTTTATCCGGACGTGCGCCGGCGCAGGTCCTACGAGATTTAGGACCGGAAGGAGGTTTTATATGAATGGTCAGACTAATCTCTTTACGTGTGTAAATAAAGTAGTTTTTATTTTCATTCTTGTGTCGTCCTAAATGACATTGTTTTGTTGGGATGTCAAGGTATACAGTTGTTATGTTTATTTTTTTTTATTTTAAATTAAATTCCTTTTTCAAAAATTGTATATTGTTAAAGAATATATATTTTTATTTAAACTAAATGTATTATTATAATTACATAGTATAAAGGAAGTCGCTTGCTGTCTGACCCTATGTGTGCTTAAATCTTTAGAATTACGCAACGGATTTTGATGCGGTTTTTAATAGATAGAGTGATACGACAGGAAGGTTTTTGTATATAATACATGGACGATATGGTAAAGAAACAAGAAAATTTCTGTAGTATATTTAGTATCAGTGTTGCACCCGTGCGAAGCCGGGGCGAGTCACTAGTATTAATTAAAAAAGCATTTGGTATAATTTATAGTTTTATTATTATTATTTTTTTTTTTCAAAAAAAGAACTGCTCTTACGTAATAAATCCTGAGATATCCTGAATCAAATGTGTAACATTTCTGTAACTTAATGAACTCCTAAACGGCTGGATCGATTTTTATGTAAAATTTGTGAATGTGTTTTAGTGTTAGATGATTCAGTTTGAACCCATGTAATAGATATTCTAATTGCACGCAAAGTCAGGAGGGGTAGATAGTCATAAAAATAGATCTGAGCGAAATTAAGCTTAGACCACACTAAGAGTAGGAAGTTGTAAATTTAAAAAAAAAGGTGAATATTCATCTCCTGTTTACTGTCCACTTCCGTTTCCGGAGGATCCTTTATGTAATGGCCGGCGTCCGTCTGTCTGTTCGTCTTTGAATTTTAGGGTTCCGTAAATCGTTGATCTCATAAATTATCTGAAAATCTTCATCATTACACAGTATAAAACAAAGTAACTTACTGTCTGTTTCTATGTATGCTTAGATCTTTAGAATTACGCAACGGATTTTGATGCGGTTTTTTTTAAAAGATAGAGTGATTCGAGAGGTTTTTGTATATAATAAATGGAAAATATAGTGAATATTGTAGGATATTCTACAGTATATTGAGTATCAGAATAGTGTAAATAAATTATATGTTAAATAAGTAATATTGTATATATACTAATATTATAAATGTGAAAATTGCTACGTCTGATACCTCTTCGCTCTCAGACCGCTGAGCCTGTTGAGATAAAATTTGGTTAGGAGATAGTTTAAGCCCCGGGGAAGGATATAGACTTTAATTAACACCTTTAGGTTATATTGTTGATAATGGTGATTGTGCTATTGGTAAAGACTTTAAAAAAGGTAGATGGTAAAGCCGCAGGTACAGTTTGTTATTATGAAGTTAAGAATAAGGTAAAGAGGTTCTTGCGGGTTTATGAATAAATCATTTTTTCTAATAATGATTTTTTTTTATGTAATAGGTTGGCGGACGACCATATGTGCCACCTGATGGTAAGTGGTCACCGTCAACCATAGACAATGACGCTGTAAGAAATATTAACTATTCCTTACATCGTCAATGCGCCACCAACCTTAGGAACTAAGATGCTATGTCCCTTGTGCCTGTAGTTACACTAAAACCCGGAATACAACAATACTGAGTACTGTTGTTTAGCGGTAGAATATTTGATGAGTGGGTGGTACCTACCAAGGCGGGCTTGCACAAAGATCTACCACCAAGAAAAATAACAAGATTATTATTAATGAATGTATATTTTGACTTAAAATAAATGGTTATTAATAAAAAACGGTTCGACGTTAATACCAAAATAAATTTATATATTTTTTTTGGTATTATATTTTAAGCTGACAAAAGGGATTCTATTTGCGGGTTATTTATCTAAAAAAAAAGCAATGATACTAATAAATTATATCATCTTTATATAACTAAAGAAGTTTCCTTTCTAATATATAATAAAAAAAACACTTAAACAATATACAATTAACGTGAAATTATGTAAGAAATAATAACTACGGAACCCATATACGGATCTCCTCTCGCTCTTGTCCAACATCCTGTAGATACAATGCGCTTTGTGCATACGAAGCTCACAATAGACATCCTAATAGCTCGCTTCTATAGATCTTTCTACTGAACGTGAGCTGTCAATGTCAAAATAACACCCCCCCCCTATTTCAAAATGACATTTTGGATTTATCAAAAAATACAAATTTACTTTAAATGACATTTTTCGGACGATGATAATCAATTAATTCCAAGTTAAATTTTACTGCCATCTCTGTGTAACAATAGCCTGTAAATTTCCCAACGCTGGGCTAAGACTTCCTTCCCCGTTTGAGGACAAGGGACATTCCACCACGCTGCTCAAATGTGGTTTGGTGGATTTATATGTTGGCAAAATTTCGTTGATATTATATAGGTACAGGTTTCCTCACGATGTTTTCCTTCACCGCCGAGCTCGATGATTTATAAACACCAATAAAACACATGAAAATTCAGAGGTGCTTATCTGGGCTTGAACCCGCAATCATCCATTAAGATGCACGCGTTTTTAACACTGGGCCATCTCGACTCTGTGTAACGATTTAGCGAAACGTACTGTTGTTGTTTTCGAGTTATATTTTTGTGTGACAGTAACTCTGTCTGTGTGTCGCTCTTTCACGACCAAACCGCTGAACCGAATTTGATGAAATTTCATGTGAAGCAAGCTTGAACTCAGACTACTTTTTACCTAACTCATAACAACCAACCGCCTAAAACACGAGCGAAGTGGCGGGCAACAACTAGTATATAACAAATGATTTTCCAATAATGGAACTCAAAATGTTTTGGGTATAAATATATGTACAGTATATTCCGGTTTTCGATTGTAAAAATGTTGTTAAACGTGTAGAAACTCTTTGCTCAATACCTTCTTCGTTGTAAACCTATTTAAAGCTGTAAAGTCATCTATTGTCTGTATTCATAAGCGGTAATATTCTCGTGAGAAATGTTACACGAAATACGTTTGGCGTTTCAAAGAATTAAAAATGTAAAAAATAACGGAAATCATCACTACTTAATAGTTAGTTTAATTATTAAAAATATACGCTTCGAATTCATTGCCTGGAAAATGAATATTATATATTTTTTAATTAAAATGTTACGAATGAATAATTTAGAAATATTTTCCTATTATAAATGCGAAAGTTTATGATGGATGTATGTGTGTTTGTTCCTCTTTCAGGAAAAAACTACTTAACGGATTTGGACGAAATTTTACAGTAATTTAGGTTATACATTAGATCAACACATAGTCTAAAATTTATAATGTTTTTATGTTATTTTGCTGATATAGCCCAGTGGTATGAACGCGTGCATCTTAACCGATGATTTCGAGTTCAAACCCAGGCAAGCACCACTATATATATGTGCTTAATTTGTGTTTATAATTTATCACGTGCGTGGTGAAGGAAAACATCGTGAGGAAACCTGCATGGGTCTAAATCGAAATTCTGCCACATGTGCATTCCACTAACCCGCATTGGAACATCGTGGTGGAATATGTTCCTAGCCCTCTCCTTAATGGGAGAGGAGGTACTGCTGTTAGAAATGAAAATATAATTTATACAAACTGATAAAAGTTTTTATGTCATTTACAGAATTCAATGTAAAGCGACCACCGATTCTGAATGTAGATTCTACCGAAGAACCGATAAGATACTTAATTATATAGTTTATTTCGATCACATATATTAACTTTTATGGTATATACATCCTTACCGGATGTCAACGAACCCTTTGTATCATTATCATAATCTTGTATTTAGTGATACCTATGCCTCATTCATCATTTGTATATGACTACTAGTCGCCCGCAATTTGCTCGCATTTTAGGGTGTCGGTTGTCACGTGTCAGGCAAAGAAGTAGCCTATGTCCTCTTGGAGTTCAAGTTTGCTTAATATCAAATTTCATCAAAATCGGTTCAGCGGTTTGGTCGTGAAAGAGCGCAAGACAGACAGAGTTTTTTATGGTATATATTGGCGGATGATTAAATTGGTCACATGATGGTAAGTGGTCAGCATAGACAATGGCGCTGTTAACCATTTCTTACATCGCCAATGTACCACCAACCTTGGGAACTAAGATGGTATGGCCCTTGTGCCTGTAGTGGTCAGTCACCCTCTAATCCGGAACACAATAATACTGAGTATTGCTTTTTGGTGGTAGAATATCTGTTGAATGGTATATAGATGGTCTGTACAAGACCTTACCACCAAGTAAATTTAATATTAGGTCAAGTTAAAAATAACTGTCAAATCTTATTATAACCAATACCGTGTCCAAGAAATGTATTGACTTAGTGAAACATTTAATTATATAGTTAAACCAACAATTTATTAACTGTTTCTATTTTAAAAATAAATCCATCCAATTTTAAAAATAGGTTAATTTAAAAGCCATAAAAGTTGTCTTTAAAACCTAACATCATACGTCAATTAAATAAATCACTTGAAAAAAAAAACATTCTAAATCTGTCGTCCGCCTTATCCGAAAATAAATTTGGCGGGAAACCGAAATAGCGGAAACCGCCCTTAATTATCGACTGGCGAAACCGGAGGACCGATATTACTGGCAATACATTACAATATAAACCTTCCAGCTTTCAAACACGGTCCAAAATAACAACAGCACGTGTACTGCACTTACGACGTTTTGAATAATGTTACGGAAACGATTACGCTAAGAACTCACGGAGCGGTTTTCAGCCCGCGCCCGCCGCGGTGGCGGAATGGAGTTTATTTTCAAAACTCACGAGACCGCAGTTTTGTGCGATAACGCAGCCGCCGCGGTTGCGATTATCACCCGCAAACGTAGCGGTTGATTATCGCAGGACGGGCGGTTGCAAGACGGGCGGTTAAACGATCAGTTCAGTTCCAGACCGTCATGGATACACACCAGAAACGAGCTGTTGCGTTATATTTACTTCACAGAAGAATTAAAAAAAGAAGGCCTAAAAGATTCTGGATACATCCACTAATTGCGGAAAGAAATCGTTATGGATTATTTGTTACTCTTATTAATGAGTTAAAGAAGGATGAGGAGAAGTTCTTTAATTATTTCCGAATGTCCATAAGTAGTTATTTAGAACTTAAAAAAAAAACAGAAACTGCTCTTCAAAAACAACATACTAATATGCGAGATCCCATATCACCAGAGGAAATGTTGGCAGTCACATTAAGGTATGTAAGTTTCTTTTAACAACTCGCACGCACGCACGCACATACGCACTCACACACGCACACACACACACATAAATGTTGTTCTTGGAAATCTTTACACAGCGCCATCTAGTCCCAAACTAAGCACGAGGCTTATACTATAGATACCAGACAACGGATACAACATACTTATATACTTTTTGCGTCAGGTGTTAATGAAACTAGTGGTAATATTTAAAAATTTTTTTTATTGAAAATACACATCATCTGACAAATTAGTATTGACTGAAGAAACTGATGGAATATTTTGTGGACTTTGGGTATTGCTTTCAGAAGTAGAATAGGTACGATAGCCGATATTTTCTTGACTGCCGATATTTTCTTGACTGTAATTATATGGTGGATATTGATAAGAAAATGCTGGAAGATTATTATCAAGATTATCAATAATTTGTAGAACTGCTATTTGAAATCGTCTTGTTTTTGCTTCATCAAAATTTTGCAATGAAGGCAGTATTCCTCGAAAAAATGACAAATGTCTATCTTCGCGTTGAGACAACATCTCTATTAATGCTTTGTCGGCGTCGTCTTTTCTTTTTCTTTTAACACCAGTTTGAGAAGATACTGAGGTGATAGGCGTAGCAAAAGCTTCTGATGTTGATGCAACAGTAGTAGTAGTGTTAGTAGTAGTAGTAGTTTGTTCAGTTGTAGCATCGCTCGTTAAGGTTGAGGAGGTATTTTCAATAGGTATATTTTTCTTCAAAAACTGTAACTGATCATCATAAATGTACTTTTTAGTTTTTTTAGCTCCCGATCCAGATTTTGTTTCCGTTTCAACTTTTTTGTTTGTTTTCATCCAGCAATCTTTAATATTTTTCCATTTTTTTATAATCATGTTACCTAAAAAAAAATATACGTAATTAAGTAAATTTATTTATTTCAGATACCTAGCAAGTGGGACTTCAATGCACGATTTGCACTACATATTCAGAATTGGGCACACAACTATATCAGCAATTATAAGAACGACATGTGAAAAATTATGGGAGGTGTTAATGTCTGAATGTTTTCCGGTAATCACTACAGAACTTTTAGAAGAAATCAGCCAAAAATTTTACAAGTACGCAAATTTTCCCCACTGTGTCGGAGCAATAGACGGCAAACATATAAGAATAACTAAACCAGATAACAGTGCTTCAATTTACTACAATTATAAGGATTTTTTTTCATTTGTATTAATGGCCGTAGTTGATGCGGATTACTGCTTCGTTTTTGTAGACATTGGAGCCCCGGGAAGTAATGCTGATTCAACCATTTTTAAAAATACTACTTTTTGCAATGCGCTTAATAGCAATTCTATCAAACTACCTAATGAAAAAATACTACCCGGATCTACTTTGCCACCTGTCCCGTATGTATTCGTAGCCGATGAGGCATTTGGTTTGCATCAACACATTATGAGACCTTATGGTGGTCAATTTTTGAGTGTACAAAAAAGGGTATTTAATTATCGCCTATCGAGAGCACGAAGATACGTAGAATGTGCATTTGGCATTTTATCAAACAAATGGCGAATTTTAAATCGTGCATTGGATGTATCAATACCTTTATCAATTAATATTGTGAAGGCATGTTGCATACTTCACAATTTTGTACGAAAACGAGACGGCCATCACATTAGAGAAGAAGATTTTACTCATAATCTTGAGAGTATACAAACACCTCCATCAATACGCAGTGGAAGACAAGCCAACAACATAAGAGATATTTTTCAACAATATTTTATGAGTGACAGCGGAGCTTTAAGCTGGCAATTGTCAAAAATTTAATAACGTTAATTATTATTCTTTTTACGACCCGCTACTACACAGCTCAATTATTAATTATTATTGTAGGTTAAAAATAAACTTATATAATACTAACCATATTTTTTTTTATTTGTCTCATCCAAATTTTCAAAATCTTTATTTAAAATACCGCAGATTTCTTCCCATGCTTTGAGTGTCAAGTTTTTGTACTTATATTCTTCTAAGCTCTTATCCCATATAACTGGCCTATCTTGAACCAAAGTAATTAGTAGATCGACTTCAATATCAGTATCCATTTTGTTGACAAACGTGCGCGTGCGTGCTTGAACGCGTCACTACGGAACAAGGAGTTATCACTGCCTACCAGCAAAATGGCGCGATTTCCCCCCCGCTGCCAACGCGGTCGCCCGCCAACCGACCGCAGAGCGCGCGGGTGCAAATCGCCGCGGCTGCGGGACCGCGACCCGCGCCCGCCGGTAGAAGATGAACCGCCAGTGCAGCGGGACCCGCAAACAACCGCGCACACCGCGGGCGTAAAACGCGTCGTGAAATGTGCTTTAATTTTTTACACATATATCTGCATTCTACAGAAGCTGCGGGCCCGCACCCGCGGCGGGTGCGGGTGAAAACCGCTCCGTGAGTTCTTAGCCTTAGTTTCAGAGCCACATGCTGACAGGATGCGTGAATTCATTATTGATTCTCAAAAACAATCTTCCATCTCGCTCTACTCATTGTCATTCTAAATATGCGAAAGAGTAATATACCGCGCCCGCATCCGGCTTCAAATAATAAAACCTACTTGATAAAAATCAGACAAAGCATTTTGAACTTACACCATATACAAATAAGATATAATTTTGCTTGCATTTATTTTCACTTCTGACGTTTTTTTTGTTTCGTTTCGCGTTGGCATCTTGCATTCATTGATGTTTTCGTTCGTACGTCATTCAATCGAGTTTAAGCAGCCGTCGCGTGTAGACGTGTGTCGGTTTCACAGTCATAGTTTCGTGCTTCGAGAATTTACTATTATAATTGTTTTGTTTAATTGATTGATGATTTGGGCTAGTGGTTACAGTGAAGTTAATATAAGCTAGGAAAAGGATTATTCGAGATTTATTTTTTAATGTAAGTATAATTTTTTATTTTAAAAAAATGTTATTAAAATTCGCCTTCGTAACTAAAAAGATTTAAATGGTACAAATAAAAGTACCTATTAATTATTTTATATTATACTATAATTTTATTTCAATATACATTAAAGTATTAAACATTAATGCAAATTATACTTAAGATTTTAAGACAGATAAAATGATAATAAATAATATAATCTATTATTTTTTGCTTGTGCTTTAAATCTAGAATGAAAAGTATTTAATACATATTTTTTTATTGTAATTCACGCAAACATCCAAATTATAGAGCCAGAATAACAATAGCAGATTAAATTAAATTGAGTTTATTCAGAAATGCAAATATGGAGAGATTTTATCGTCTTGTGAATTGTAATATACTTAATACACGCGGCATTCCTTAATATAACAGAGTGCATGTCTGTTTGTAAAAAAAATTTTGATTTTCGAATTTAAAAAAATAATAACACAACAGCTGTTTTTATGTATTTAATGAAATTCGAAATTCAAATTTTTCGTATTTAATCGTGAAACTAATACCGGTTTCCAATGTGTACTCACTGTGAGAGAAATTTCCGAGAAATTCCGACAAGAGATCTTGCATTTTTTCTTAATTTGTGGAATATATGAGTATCACCATTTATATTAGTTATGTATAATTATATATTTTATAGTATATTTTTTACATACATAAGTATTATTTATATGAATTGACGAATGTCAAAATGACAGTAGGATTTAAGTATTATAATTTAAAAAAAGTCCCAAACGTATAAATAAAAATAATTAAGAGCATAAAAAACATCATCAAAATCGGTTTATAAATGGCGAATATATATATATATACGGTCGAAATGAAAACACTTCTTTTTTTAAGTCGGTTAAAAAGCATGTGCATGTTTGTGTATAAAAATGAAATTATAAAACTTTTTAAATGTTTATAATGAAAAATGCAGACGAACGAAGCCACGGGCCGGGCTTGTTTGATAATAAATGTGTTTCCGTCTGTGTAATGTGTAGTCTGTGTAGGAAGCGGTAATGGCGGTCGATTGTTTTACGTTTCCCGCCATCTTACTAATCGTTTAACGACTTTCGCGCGTTTCCGCTGACGCCATAATTGAGGGAATTTCTTTGTACGTTGTTGTATTGTGTATTTCATGTATTTATTATTGTTTATTTTTTTTTAATATTAGAATAGTTATTTCAGATTTGGTTTAACACGACTGTTTAAAGAGTTTGTATATGTTTTTTTTTTTATAATCTGGCGTAAGTTTTAATTACCTGAAGAGATTTGGATGTCGAGCGTATCATTACAGGCATTACATCCATGGCATTGTCTGTAATTGTTTTAAAGAATATTCAACATAGAAAAGCTGTTTTTTTTTTTTAATTTTTAAAGAATTATTCTTGTGATTATTAGGATGTAAGTATCTTTACATATCTGTATCTCGTCGGTTTAATTTAAAAAATTTGTCATATACCATTAAAGTATATAGTGTAGCTGATATTTTTATTAATAATAGTTTTGTAAAACGATCTTAGTCGAAATCTGTCTTATAGTTTAAGATTTTTTTTATTAAGATGACAAATCCAATGCAGTTAAGATCGCGTGAGGCTTAATTATGGGTTCAAATTCGGCACAAACAAATAGGTAATCAGTGAGATTGTTCTCAATCGAGATGCCCCAGTGGTTAGAACGCGTGTATCTTAACCGAAGATTGCGGGTTCAAACCCAGGCAAGCACCGCTGATCCATGTGCTTAATTTGTCTTTATAATATGGTGTATTCCACCAACCCGCATTGGTACAGCGTGGTGGAATATGTTCCAAACCTTCTCCTGAAAGGGAGAGGAGGCCTTTAGCCCAGCAGTGGGAATTTACAGGCTGTTGATGTTGTTGTTGAGATTGTTCACAAGTTCTTGTTCATGATTCTCTCGTGACCGGTTTAACATCTTGAAGTCACATCCATGTAAAGTTACACGATTCATTGATAGGCGAAGGTAGCCTTTTGAGAAGGTTTTTTTGTAAATCATTTCGTACTTATTCATGGCAGAAAAATAATCTAAATAAATCTTAGCCCAGCAGGCACTTATTTTTTAATTTCAATAAAGCTTTCTATATAAATATTTATTAAAATACATACAAAACTAAATTAATCAAATGATTTATTTCCCAACAAATATGTTTTGTTAGGAAAAAATATAAAACGCCGAAATGTATAAATTTAAAAAAGGCACTGGCAACTGTGAGCCTGTGGAGGTTGTAAATTAAAAAAAAAAAGATTTATTTCAATGCGCACTGTATAGTTTAAAAGAGGAACGTCTATAGCACTAACAATAGTAGTTTCTGGTATTTTATTTATTAAGTTGGTAGGTAATGGCCTTCCTGATAGAAAGTGAACGATTACGATTGACCATTCCTTCTCAGTGCTGCCAACCTTGGCTACATTATGCTGCCTAGTTACACTAACATACTCGTTCTTAGATCTGATTATATTTGCTTTTGTTGGATAGAATCAAAATGAAAATATTTGTTCGTTATATAAACCCTTTTTAATCGTCATCTTAAATGATTCTACCGAGAAGAACCGGTAAGAAACTAAGTAGTTGCTGATTTCCATCATTACAGAGTTTGAGTAAAAACAATACAATTTTTATATATCAAAAGATTTTATAGATGATAGGAAGGCGTGGAGTTAATACTTGTTGACTTCCAAGCAGGATATATTAATTTAATACTTTTTAAATGTTGAAAAAAAGTAACTACTGAGTTCCTGGCCGGTTCTTCTCTGTAGAATCTACTTTCCGAACCGGTGGTAGCTTCACTTAATTGTAAAATGACGATTCAAAAGTGCTTGTAAAAGGCTACTCGAATAAAGTTTATTTTGATTTTGATTTTGGACTATGTCCATGCTTTTAATCTTTAATATAATCTTGTTAAAAGTAATGTCTTATTTTGACACGAGTTTGAAATTATAAAGTAGCCAAGTTTAATTTAGCTATGATATTATATTTTCTATATACCGTGTCCAAATATAGTTAATAACAAAGATGGCGTGTGTTTCAATTAAACAGACGGATAATTCCAAGTACGCCCTACATTAAATAGGAAGTGTATTGTAAGGCCGTTTCGCGAATGAATCAGAAACGATAGTGAAAGTCTGTGAATCACACGATTGCGGATTTGCGTGACGTCATACTCGATAACTTAATATATATATGTACACACTCAATTGTTTTAGGCAATTGTCTTAATTCAATGCGAATGCAAAGCATTAACAATAATAGCCTCTCAATTTCCCACTGCTGGGCTAAGGCCTCTTTTACATTTGGGGAGGTTTGGAACGTTATTGGTGGAATACACATGTGGCAGAATTTCTATGAAATTAGACACAGTTTTCCTCACGATTTTTTGCTTCGAAAATAAGCGGTTATTTGTTGTAAAAAGTAAAGGCTAACAATGGTTATTGTTGGTTATTCCTAAAATAGAGACATAACATCACGGACGTTTTTGAAGGTGTAAAATATGGTCAATATTAAATTCACCAACAAACTTCACACACAAGTAAAACTCTTAATATTCGTATAGATTCTGATTTGATTATGAGTGAGTAATCAAATCAGAATCTATACGAATATTAAGAGTTTTACTTGTGTGTGTTTACTTAAACACTATATAAACAAGTAAACACTAAATTCACCAAAAAAATTCACACACAAGTAAAATGCTTGCTATTCGTATAGTTTCTGATTTGATTACTCACTCACACTTAAACACTGTGAGTGTGTGTATATAAAACAAGTAAATGAAATTGCATCTGCACAAATTAATTAAATACGGATGCAAGACGCCTCATTAACATCTGCCTCAGACATCCGAATGATTAAAAAAACGGCTCCTTGCACTTACCGGAAGTGTCGATTTCGATTATGGAACGACGGCGTGACGCGCTTCCGTCTGTTAAATGTAAATTCTAAGGGCCCTGATGGTGTATCAGAGCATATGATAAGATTTAACTAATGCATATGTATAATATGAATTTGAATTAATACGTTATGCAGAATTAATTTCTTTTTATTTTCCAACGTTTTTTTTTTGTTAATTTGATAAATAAATAGATGTGAACGCGACATAGTGAGCGTTTCAAGAAATGTTGTAGCCTAAGTCACTTCTTATTGCGTCAGCTGCTAGTGAATCCCATCACAAACGGTCCAGCTGTTGCATAGCTGGAACAAACAAAGACAAAAATTGTAAAAAATGATATGTTTGTATACATATGTACCGTGTATACATACAAACATATGCATTTAGTTACAAGCGGTTATTTAAATATTACAAACAGACACTCGAATTTTATTATATGTATAGATGAAATGTATCTAGAAGATAAATAATTGAAGTGAATATACGTTACAAATAGTTCATCAATCAAGTTGTGTCAGAAACCCTTGAATCTTGGTCTAATAGAAAAAAAACTACTCATATTATTGACACATTGATATACCCGTAGTTTCCGCCTTGCTTCGCTAGTTTTTTTTGGACTGATTCAAAATCAAAATAAACTTTATTCAAGCAGACTTTTACAAGCACTTTTAAATCGTCAATTAACAATTAAGTGAAGCTACCACCGGTTTGGAAAGTAGATTCTACCGAAAAGAACCGGCAAGAAACTCAGTAGTTACTTTTTTTTAACATTTAAAAATACAAAGTCATGTCAGTTAATACAATTATTTAAATTAATGTATCCTGCGTGGAAGACAACAGGTATTAATTCCAGGTTTTTTTATCATCTACAAAATTTTGTATCGAGTAATACCCCTTTTTCACTAATGTATTTTCTACGATTTGAATTTACGAAACGGCAAAGTTAAAAATGTCTGCGGAATTTTATTATAGAAACGGGCACCTTGTTCCAAGAAAGATTTATTGGCTCTGTGGAGTCGGACACTTGGCGTTATAAGCTTATCCTTACTCCTAGTGCATATGCAATCGTCATTTACATCGTCCTTGTTGATCTTCATTTCACGGTGTGAATTTAAAGTAATGTCTTAAACAATCTCACGTAATACTGAGATGCATAAAGTACGACACAACTTAGATGTAGCATCGGCAATTTCAACAAAACCGATTACTGCCGATTCCCACAACCAATAGAAACAGCTCTCTATCGCGCTATTCGACGCTATTCGTCCCTATAGATTCTCGCGTCAGTTCGACCTTGGATAGCAAGAGCATGTAAATCGACGTGTGAAATTGACGAACATATTAGGTCATATGATATTAAAAGCTATTATTGTGTGAAGATCACATTCACATGAGAAATAAATATTGATGATTTGGGATGGCGTACTTAATTCGGATGTGATCGGTTTTACGAATTTTGCCGATGTGATCTGAGTTGTGTCGTACACTTCTTAAGAAATCGTTAAATGATGTCAGCATTCTTGACACAATTCCACGCGCTCGTAAAAGTCTGTAATAACTCAATCCGTATCTCACTCGTACGGACACGATATTTTGACTCGTGTGTCCTTTAAATTTTAATCATAATTAACAATATTTAATAATCTTCTGTTAGTTTACGATATTTTTCTGCGATGTGTTTCGAATTTTTTCTAAAATGAAAGTAAAGTAAAGTAACAGCCTTTAAATTTCCCACTGCTGGGATAGGGCCTCCACTTCCATTAAGGTTTGGATTCACCACGCTGTTCCAATGCCGATTGGTGGAATGCACATGTAGCAAAATTTCGATGAAATTAAGCACATGCAAGTTTCCTCACGATGTTTTCCTTCACCGCCGAGCACGAGGTGAATTATAAACACAAATTAAGCAAATATATATAGTGGTGCTTGTCTGGATTTTAACCCGCAATCATCGGTTAAGATGCTAGTTCTAACCACTAGGCCATCTCAGCTCAGTATTAATAAGTTACTGATAAATTCGGATTTCTTTAATACCCTAAATTGGGCATGATTATTGACGTTTTTTTGAACTCGGTCCATTCTGTGTTTAACTGCCATGCCCTTCTTAAAGTTATCTATAAAATTAACGATTATCATCCAACAATGCCCTCACCCTCCAATGGTACCAACAACGACATCGGATATCCGCCCCACACAAAAATCGGGAAATCATACAAAACGTGGCCGATACGGAAACCGACTGATTCAAATCCGCCATAATGTCGCCGGAAACCGGATGTGGGTCACGCGTCCGTACTAATGACGGATTAAAATGGCGTCTATTATGTAATTATTCCGATGTTTTCTTTCAGTATGTTTTTTTTTCAATGCAGGATGTGGTAATAGGCATTCTATCCTGGAGTATTTTAATAGAAATAAACCGTTATAACAAATCCCTAAAACGAGTTTATTTCATCTGGTTTCATCTTCTATACGTCAAATAACACTGGCGTATGTGTTTGTAATAATAAAATAACTGCTTTTTGCTAAAAGCAAGCAGACCGTTCCGGCTAATCTCTGGAACGACTGGAACGAAGTGACGCGACTTTCACTGGCAGATAGCTGATCGAATGAGGAGTTACATAGGCTACTTTTTTATTACGAACTGAATTAACTTGCCCTGAAGTCGAGGCAAAGCTAGTGTGTAGTAATATACGTTACTATATTTATTCTACTTTATTTTTTAAATGACTGAATAAATTTGGATGTTTGGGATATTATTGGGATCCAATTATGTTGAAATAAACAGATATGTTATTCACGCGCAAAAAGTGAAGACTAGAAAACGTCCTAATTGTGACGTTTGCCTTTAGTCGTTTTACGTAGTAATACGTTATAATACATCATAATTACGTACTAATACGTTTAGCGTAATTAAAACATCTAGTTATCCCTTTTACTTATTGTTTTTATCAAAGTATCCTTTTTACTTTTAACGAAATGTAAAAATAAACTAAAATAAACGGTCCCCGGCGCGGTACACTTTTTTGTGTTGTTTAGTATGGATATAACATATCTGTTTATTAGAATATCATTGTTGGGATCCTTATTATTATTGTTCTGAATGATTTCGGTCACTGATCAATCTTAAGAGAGATGAGTCAACTACGCAAGGAATATTATTGTGCGTAAATGCGTGTTTCTCGTTCTTATAATCAGAAAGCAAGCTTGAGTCTAAAATATATTATGGTCTTCAAGCGCAGTACCCAACAGCTTTATTTTTTGCTTTCTGAGAGATCTTATTTTATAACTGGCGAACTGCCCCAGCTTTGCACGGGTGTAATGATATGACATCACATTGGAATCTTTATAAAATCATCAGAGTTTCTTTACTAAATTGTCCATGCGTTATATATAAAAATCTTCTTCTCGAATCACTCTATCTATTTAAAAACTGCATAAATATCCGTTGAGTAGTTTTAAAGATTTAAGCATACATAGGGACAAACAAAGAAACTTTGTTTTATACTATGTAATGAAGCCAAATATTTTCTGTTTTCTTTTGAAGAAGTAGTGTCAAATAATCTCTTTCACAGAAGCAACAATCATTGTGTGAGCGAGATGCCAACACAAGCTCGGTGTGACCGCGTCCCGCCAGCGGATGGAGCGTGGGGTGCCCTTGATTTGCGGGTTTTGCAAGAAGATGACTTACCACTTGGTAAGCATACCCTACCATCTAATTAAAGAACCCTTACTTCTCACATGATAAATCTTCCCACTGGTTTGACCTACGGTCCTTTAGAATGGATCTCAATTGAATGTCTGTTCAAATCCAAACGAGCGTCACTGCTTCAAAGCAAATGGATGAAATTGTCAGTACTGCACCATATGTATATAGCATGACAGTAATGCCCAATGTGTTGGCATATTAAAATAATCTAAAAACCTCGGTAGCTTCACTTAATACGTATAATTGTTAAATGACGATACAAAAGTGCTTGTAAAAGCCTACTTGACTAAAGTATATTTTGATTTGATTTGAAATTAGATATTCAAACTATTTAGACTATGTTTTTTTAACTTTCAGGGTTTTTCGGTTGATCTTATATATTAGGCCAAATTGATTCCTGTGAGTGATGATTTAAATCAAGTCAATGAAAAAAAGAATTCCCCGATAGTAAATGGTCACCACCGCCTGACTTTATAAGAAATATTAACAATTCCTTACAACGCCAACACGCCACCAAACTTGGGAAATATGATGTTACTTCCCTTGTGCCTGTAGTCACTCTTCAATCTGGAACACATCAATACTAAATTGTTTGGCGGTAGAATATCTGATGAATGCTTACCCAAACAGGCTAAGTACTTTAAGGAACTTTAGATCGATCATAGTGACAACTTAGAAGACAACTTTTGATCAGGTGTTGTGCCTGGTACTGGGACTATTACGAGCTGATAATTTACTCTTTGTATTGTCTTTTTACAGATCCGAGGGAATGGTGCCGGGCGCAAGTCGGTGCGTGGGTGTCCCGACGCGGTGGTCTACCTGAACGATTCCCAATGAACGGGAAAGCCCTTTGCCTCATGTCACGGGATATGTTCGCCGCGCGAGTCCCTCGACTTGGGCATGCCTTGCACCAGGTAAGCCTATTCTGTACCATTTGTATTCCATTTTCGAAAATATTTAAAAGCGGGAATAATGACATATCTGGGCTAAGAACTATATTTAAAAAAAAAATGTCAGTATGGTCCACGATTTTCAGGAAGACGACAAATTTGATAAAATGTAAAAAAGGCACTTGGCAACTGTCAGTCTCAAAATGTTGTAAATTAAATTAAAAATTTTCCTTAATTTTTGAGGATAGCAACTTATTCACGCTCCTCTAACGCAGGTCTTGCACACACTTGGCAGATTTTTATTGTACTAAAATCGATTTTCTAAAAATATTTTCTATATAACGTTCCACCATTGTCTATTAACGGATTGATGAAAATTCAAAGATAGTTCTTTTTTTAAATTATTCAGACGGTTAATCATTTTTTTTCTTTTCAGGATTTTAGACGAAGGCTCGCAAAAGCTCTAGCTCTACAAGAACTCATTGAAAAGTTATCATCAAAATGAGTGATGTCAACTTGAAGAAATACAGGCGGGTCTCATTTGACGTTTTAAGCTCACTTCAAGGAATATCAATTCTAGACATTAAATATACTGAAACGTATATTATATTGATAATATATTGGAGATAGAATCTTATTCTTGTATATGTTTAGCTGTTAATATAAGAAAAGTTAATGTATAATAATCAATCAAAGTTAATTTTTTTTGCACAATATTGATTTAAAATTGCATCACACGAAATATTCATGGATTCACAACAGTATTTTTTGTCTGTAGAAATCTCATGCTGAACTCTGCACACGTGTGGTGCTAACATTGACACTAAAAACAAAGTTTTTTTTTATAATGTGATGAAAAATCTCTCTAATGTAAAAAGTAAATTATTGAATGGATTTATACGAGGTTGACACAGCTTCCATAGATTCTAGATAACCTTTTTAACACGCAACAAGACAGATGTCAAACTTTATAAGCTACTCGTATTATCTGTTGTAATTGACACATGTCAAGTTTAAACTCGATGGGAGTTGTGTGTTATCAAACTTTTTAATGCATATAGATATATTACGATTAAATAATTAATATGGCAAAGGCCTGACGTCATCATGGAAGTTATATATCAAATATGTACATGATAATTGAAGAAGAAATTTTATTTTTGTAATTCCTGCAACATAATATTTTCAGTCAAATCGAGTAAAGCCTGTATGTTAGATAAATAGTTATTAGTAGCGTACATATCAAATTTATAATATTTAAGGTGGAGTTCGTTCGCTAGGGGGCAATTAGTTTTTTGTAAATATGATAAGTATTAGTGACCAAATATTTGACGCATACATCTGTTTTTGTTCTCTAAGACAATTTCACTTAATCTTTATAATGTCCAGAGTGCGAAAAGAAAAAAAATTAACAGCCAAAAAATCTCATTAATAATTTAAAAATAAATTTAAGTTAATTAAAAATATTCCAGATATTTAGGAAATATTTTTTCCTTATGAAACGTCATATTTATTCTTTTGTTATTACAAAAAAAAAAATCTATTCACATACATTCTTTGCACTTGTAATACAAAAGTATAAACATCTCAATTCACACGCTACAATTGATGAATTTATTTTTTAATCTGACAACTATTTACGTCATTCGCTCAAGACATTTTTTATCTGTTCCCTCTTTGTTATATTACTTTGAAGAAGTAAAAACTGATGTATGTGTATAAATTATAATTATTTAAGTTATTGTTACTTAGTTTTTTAAATAACGCCCTCTAGCGTTATTCATAAACCTCATTTCCTTCATTTTTATTTAGTAGTTATCCAATAGAATTTTCTAGACTGTTCCTATTAAATTAGTATAAATATTTGTATATATCGATTACCCAAGACCTAATAATTAGTAATATATTGTATAATTTCAGTATTATAATAGACTAATTCTTGTATAATTGTACTTTTTATGTTATATTACTAATGTATGTTAATTTTAACGCTTAGATTTATTGTGAAACGGTACAGAGGTGTGAGTACTCTAGACTTGGTATATCTGATAATTGATTGAGTATTTTAAATGTATTCAAAGACAATTCACTGTATAAAACTTTATATTTGTCCGAAAAATTCATTTAGTATTTGTTTGAAATCTTATAATTTTTATGCTGACGCTCCATGATAATTGCTCGTATTAAGTAAGTCCCGTTTAAATTATGTGCAGTATTATGTATGACATAATTTTAATTTATTCTTCAATATCCAGTAACTAAAGCTTCATTGTAAGGATGTACAGTACGACTCAACTTAGATGTAGCATTGGATAATTTCGTAAAACCGATCACATCCGAATTAAGTACGCTATCCCAAATTATCTCATGTGAATATGATCTTTACACAAACGTAATAACTAGTATATTCGTCAATTTGACACGTCGATTTACATGCACTCGTTGTCTCGGGTTGAACTGACGCGACGAATCTATAGTGACGAATAGTGTCGAATGGCGCGATAGGGAGCTGTTTCTATTAGTTGTGTGAATCGGCAGTAATCGGTTTTATTGAATTTGCCGATGATACAACCAAGCTGTGTCGTACTATATGTAGGCTTCACCGTCTTCCTAATATCTTAACAGCACCTATAAAAGAAAATCATATCAAGATTCGAATCAATAATATTAAATCTTATCTAATCGACTCACTCAAAATCGGATCAGTCTGGATTTAAAATAAAATCAAGTAAAAATATGACGTTTTTATCAAATACTTGCAACAGAAATGACAAACAGCTGTTAAAGATTCGCCATTTTGAAATATTAACTTCATAAGGACAGAATACAAGATTAATTATTGTAATTTTGTGTAAGTACTTGAAACATGTTTGGTTACTGTATTTAAAAAACGATTCATTTGGTTACGAAGCATTAATCAGCTGCTGCTATTGGCCTATATAGAATACGATAAAAGTATGAAAATGACAGATACTAGTGTTGCAATATAAAAATATGTAAACGTCACTTTGTCAATTTAGCGTTGATGGCTGTAAAAAAACTAATTGTTTTTTAAATATAGTAATCTTGAAAATAGTATGTAAAAATGTTTGTGTATATTTTCGTTCCTTTAGTCGGAATTGTATGTTACTATAATTGTATGTTTTGTTATAATTTCTAGTCAGGTCAGGGTTTAAATATACTATATATGATGTATACAATTGTTTTATTTCCCAAATAAATAATAATCGTCTGTATAGACCTACATACAATAATACAGGACGATATCATTTTTTTTATTACTTCAATGATTTAGGAAGGCTTAGAGGAAAAACAATAACATAACGTAAGAACAATAATAACAGCCGGTAATTTAAAAAAAAACGTTGCTCATTGATACTATAACAGATGCTGTCGCTACGATTTTTGAAGTTGGCAGCATTATAACGTTGGCAGCATGGATGACTCGGAACAGAGAGCATTGTTAATACTATATGTTATATTTCTGTATTTTTTTACATTCTTAATTAATTTTAAGTGATATATACAGCTCGTATTTATATATATAACAGCTATCAACCATTAATTAAAAAATGATCTTTTTACACAGTCGATTATTAACTAATGCTATATACAATATATTTATTACAATGAACAAGTTTTAGACTACATCGAATTTAAACATTTTATTTTAGAATCAAGAGGAATAAAAAATACTCATTTAATATACTTATTTAATATTATGTATTAGTAAATACAAATTAGGTATATCATATAAATTTAAATCTAGAATTCGTAGCCCAGAATTTGAACGAATAATTATTAGACTATATCTATATTATATCATCACGAAATCACACTAAAACACCTATAAACTAGAAATTTGACAGATTTCCTTATGGGTGTACACCCGAGTTTCATAAAATTTTTAGCGGATGTGTCAATATTGTTGGTAGGGTAACCAACACCCACGAGTCTTGTTGTGTTCCAGTTTTATCGATGAACGAGCTGGTGTAACGACAGGTACCAGGTTTTTTTTTATGTTATAGGGGCAAACAAGCAGGAGGCTCACCTGATGTAAAGTGATTACCGCCGCCCATGGACACAACACCGGGAGGCTTGCAGGTGCGTTGCCGGCATTTAAGGAAGGAATACGCTCTTTAAGGTACATATATATTGTCATATTGGTTCCCAAGGTTGATAGCACATAGTGGATTTTGGAAAAAAAGCAAAGTAACAGCCGGTAAATTTCCTACAGCTGGGTTCTTTAAATTCTCACTATTTTAAAACCTCCTCTCCCATTAAGGAGAGGGTTTGGAACATATCCACTACGCTGCTTGAATGCGGGTTGGTGGAATGCACATGTGGCAAAATTTCGATGAAATTAGACAGATGCAGATTTCCTCACGACGTTTTCCTCCACTGCCGAGCATGAGATGAATTATAAACAAAAATTAAGCATATATATTATAGTGGTGCTTGCCTGGGTTTGAACCCGAAATCATCATTTAATGTGCACGCGATCTAACCACTGGGCCATCTCAGATCTTCAGATTTTCAGATTTTAGAAGGGGTTCAATATTCCTTACAGTGCTTAAATCTATGGGTGATGATGATCACATTTAAGTATTGTGAAAGTTCCACAGTGTTTCATATGCTTTCCTTATATCGAAGAAAACAATTGCACACAACTCGACGGACAGACTATTAAATACACATCGCTAACAATACATAATCCTTCATTGTATCGCACAATAATATTTATATTACTGAATCCAGTCATTCACGATTCTTGTATCGTTTTAATCGCACCAGTCTCCTTCATTGCTATCCGTTTTAATTATAAAATTATAGTTGTGTTTTAATTCTTGACCGCACAGTGAGTACTTGAACATAATTTTTTGGACGATACATCTGACTTTCTTTTCAATATAAAATATCTTTAATAATAGATTCTTTTTTAAATCACTTAATATGTAAGGTGAGCAATGATGGTACGGTCACCATCGCCTAAACATTAACACCATCCATAGAACATCAATGTATCACCAGCCTGGATAACTAAGATGTAGTATTACGTCCCTTGTTCCTGTAGTTACACGAAGTTGGAACTTTAAGGGTTACTTAAATACTAAAACCAGTCGACAACCTCTTCAACGCGAGCAAATTCTCGATCGACAGATAGTCTAGCACATATAGATTGCAAGTGACTCTTTGGTCTTCCTTTGAGCCTATAGTTACTGGCTAACCCTTACACTGAATATCTTGCAATACTACGATTAGCTTGTAAAAATCTCTTCCATCAAGTAAGTTTTTTGCCTCCAGACCCAGAAAATGCGCAAGAAGCGTTTATTAAGACGAAGTGCCAGTCTCTGGGACCACAGATTAAGGAAATCTTTACGACACTGTCAGAACATACAACCGTAAGTCTTGTCTATCAAATAATACATTTTATATATCGACGACCATTGTGGTCGAGTAGTGTGTACCGGTTTTCATGGGTACGCCACGTCCCGAGTCGATGTAGAAAAAGTTCATTAGTTTTCTATGTTGTCTTGGGTCTGGGTGTTTGTGCCATCGTTACTTCTGATTTTCCATTACACAAGTGCTTTAGTTGTCCACTTTAAAATTAACATTGGTATTTTTATTATTACAGTTATTAATTACGGAATATTTAGTATGAGTGATATTTGGACATTATCTACGAATGTCTTTCAATTCAATTCTTGGTTTAATGGCTTTTAGTTGTGCCGACAAGGCACAGATTATTTCGCCAATGTCACGTAGGATGGAGAAGACACGAAAGAGATTGATTGGTACAGTTGAGGAAACAAACTCAATTAAATTTTGAAGATTAGCATAGTCGTAGTAATTTCCTTGTTAATCCTTAACCTAGAACAACACAAACATTAAGGGTTAATGAAAAGGTACAGTAAAAATAATTGTTAGTACTCTAAACTATATAATATACTTAAATATCACACTCAATTGGACTATTTACAACTTAATTTTATTGCATTTAATATATTTACATAGAAAAGAACAAAATGGACTAAACACAAACGTCAACAAACATTCAACATTTATAGGGCGAGGGACTTTAGGAGGGAGAACATCATAAATGGGATGAAGAAGTTTAGGACAAAGGAACAAGATATGGGTTGCGGAGCCTTCGTCTAGGCCACATTCACACAGCGAATGATCTCGAACTCTTATCTTAGCTAGGTGGATAGGTGTACAGGAATGGCCGAGGCGTAATCGACAGATAGTGGAAATGACCCAACGATCAGCGTGCCTGAGAAACGAAAACCAAGGACGCCTCGGAATTTCAGGTTGTAACGCCGAGTAATACTTACCCTTAACTGATTTTGATGAAATCCAAAAAGAGCTCCAGGATTTAACCATTTGAACCTTCGCAAGACTGAGCAAGTCTCTAGCGGAATTGACAAAATGCTCAGATGAGCCAGATTGAATAGCAGTCTTTGCATATGAGTCAGCCATCTCGTTTCCAATAATACCGGAATGACTTGGAATCCAGACGAGCAAAACTTGTAGACCCTGTTGATGACAGGACAACAGGGCCTCTCTGATCTTAAAAACGATAGAAAGTCTTAATTTGCTACGAAAAGGATTTTCCTTAATGGCCAACAGACAGCTTAAAGAGTCAGATAAAATAATAGACTGAGGTATTACGAATGTCTTGTTCGCGAAACTAATATGGACACTTCTAAAATTATCAACATCTACCCACAAACTTCAGTCTCGTGTATAAGACATTTGTAGATAATTTCGAAATATCGAGCTCCAAACTAAAAAAAAACCATGTTAATTTAATTGTTAATTGAATAACTGTAATAATACATTGATATTCGACGTGAAAATGTATTTATTTAGATGTTTTGTCTTTTAAATATTATAATTATTAATAACTCTTTCGACATATAACGATCGATTTCTGATCTGAACAGAAGTACAAGAATGCCTTACTTATTTCTGGGATATGGTCAATGTAATTCCTCATTCCTTATATATATTTATATTACTGCTAGCATTCTTGTTACCATTCCACGCGGTCATGATTTTTACAGTAACTAGTTTTAGTTAATATTTTTATATATTTAAGCATTGAATATTTGATCTATACGTGTAAATGTTATACAGATTCCTTACAATAAGAATATATATTGGAATATTGAATTTATTTTAGTTATGGTACCAGTAAGCCCCTGACAGTAATAAATTCCACTTGCTTAATCAAGAACTATATTTCTTTATCAGGGTATAGAATATTTCAATGATCATTGGTTTGTTACCAGTAACATTATTATTTCCAAACATGCATAGGTATATAATGCGTCGGTATGGAAATGAACAAGAAATTTTTTACCTTTTAATTCTGGGTAGCTACGACATCAGAATCAAAATATTCTTTATTCTAGTAGTCTCAAAAAAGCACTTTTGAATCAAGTAACACAACTTGTTAGTTCGGAAATTAGATTTTACAGAGAAGATCCGGCAAGGTACTATTTTCGAACATTTTATTTAAACAGTATGTCAGTAAAGAAGGATTATTTTTTTGTATATCCTACCTAGATGTCAACAAATATATATAATACTAACCCGGAATTAGTGACTGACTCTATCGAATTTAGGTACCTTTGACCATTAAACTAAGAATGCGGAATAAATAGACAGAAAATTAAAATTTTTCAATCCAATTTTCCAATTTTTTTGTGACTGAATGAATAAAAACTGTGTTATATCTGGGGGCAAGGTAGTGCCCCAGCCAAGTATCGAGCAAAACGGGCACCGCTGTACAATCTTATCTCGAGCGATTCGCGGCTGTTTCGCTGAGGCACATATCACATTTAAAACCAGTAAAACAATCAAATACCAATTACTGTCAAGTCGGTAATCCTATTCGCCATCAAGTTATTCAGATAAGAATTAAAATAAATATCATAGACTGCGACAGAATAAATATTTATTATTATGTAAGCTTTACTGTGATAACTAAGTTAAATTATTAGTTTAGTATTCAAGAGTTTTAATTTAACTATCAATGATATGACGAATAAATAAAAGAGGACCGAAAAGAGAACCTTGAGGAACGCCTGATAAGAGATAGAGTAGCCGTGAGATTATACATGAAATCACTTCGTATATCATTCGAATGACAACCGGCTTAAGTTGATACGACATTTTGATACGAGAAATTTTATTTACTAGCGACCCGCCCCGGCTTCGCACAGGTAAAATATATATTCTAATATATATATATATATATATATATATATATATACGATATCACATTAGAAAATTCTAATATTATTATATCTTTACAATATTGTCCATATAAGATTTTAAATTAACATGGCTATTTTTGATATTACAGTTATTAATTGCGATATTTACCATGTTTTTTTACTGTTGTTCGATGAAGCTCGATATTTCGACATTATCTACGAATTTCTCGTGAACAAGACAAACCGTTATTAGTAACTGTAATATTCAAGAAAAGAGCCTACTCCTTTCTCAAAGGCCGGCAACGCACCTGTAAGCCCCCTGATGTTGCAGATGTCCATGGGCGGTGGTAGTCACTTTCCATCAGGTGAGCCTCCTGCTCGTTTGCCGCCTATCACATTAAAAATACAAAGAAAAGATATATATATATTGTCCATGTACATAATACAAAAACCTTCCTCTCCAATAAAGTAAAGTAACAGCCTGGTAAATTTCCCACTGCTGGGCTAAGGCCTCCTCTCCCATTAATAAGAGAGTTTGGAACACCTTCCACCACGCTGTTCCAATGCGGTTGGATGAAATTAGACACGTGCAGGTTTCCTCACGATGTTTACCTTCACCGCCGAGCACTAGATGAATTATAAACACAAATTAAGCACATATATATAATGGTGCATGCCTGGGTTTGAATCCGAAATCATCGGTTAAGATGCACCATTCTAACCACTGGGCCATATCAGCTCGAATCACTATATGTATTAAAAAAAATCGCATCAAAATCCGTTGCGTAGTTTTAAAGATTTAAGTATACATAGGAATATAGGGACAGAGAAAGCGAGTTTGTTTTATACTATGTAATGATAATGATTATAATCAATGTCGCTTATCACATTCTGATATTTCATGGTCGTGTTATGTGGTGAGTTGCGACTTTATTCTTACAGAATACAGCTAAAATGTAATCTATAGCAGAAAATCCTTGACTGAATACTGAAAGATAAAGAGTTTTATTATATGAGATTATCTAGTACGGCGAATTTAATTAATCTCTTAAATTTTCTGTGTAATTTTTATCAAACGCTATCGAATAATCTAAGCTTGCGACAGCCTAGAAACAGTTGTCTTTAGGCATATTTAATTAATATTATTCTAACGCCGAGATGGCGTACCAAAAATCGCGGGTTTTTATCTCGCTGGAATAACGAGTAGTGTGTACCGGAACACCTACAAAAAAAAAGAGCGGTACCATCTTTCGGCGGGCGCCACAGGATCGCTTTCGCATGCTACTGTGGCGAACTGGCGGTAGGCGTTTAGGCGGTAGGCGGTAGGCGGGTTTGAACCCGCAATCATCGGTTAAGATGCACGCGTTCTAACCACTAGGCTATCTCAGCTCTGACCGGGTATGGAAATAGTTTATTATTCCTCACAACTGAAGACAAACTATTCCTAAAAATGAGCAGAGTCGCGTGTGAGAGCTTATGGGTAATTATAAACCAACAAATCTTTCCTTGGACAAGCAAAAATGGGGCAAATGAGTAGCATATCATTACATTCAGCTGACTTTGACGATTATTATACGAAAGCAAATATTTTTACAATGAAAATGTTAAAATAACAAAGCCTTAGTTATATCAACACTACTAAAACCTTAAACTTGACGTTTTCAAACTATTGTTATGAATTGGATTGTTCGTTTGTTACGTTCATTTGGTGGTAGGGCTTTGTGCAAGCCCGTCTGGGTAGGTACCACCCACTCATCAGTTATTCTACCGCCAAATAACAGTACTCAGTATTGTTGGGTTTCAGTTTGAAGGGTGAGTGAGCCAGTGTAACTAAAGGCACAATGTCGATTTAAGGAATAGTAAATATTTATAATATTTCTTACAACGTCATTGTCTATGGGTGATGGTGACCACTTACCATCAGGTGGCCCATTTGCTCGTCCGCCAATCTATACAATAAAAAAAAGAACGTAACATCTTGCTTATTTGTAAAATTTGATTTGTCAGGAATAAAAACATACAGTAGGTATTTAAAGTTACGGGCGAAACAGCGGATGGTTGCTAGTCTATACATGTGTATATTAAATGTCTATATATGTATATATTAAAATTGGAGTGTCTGTTTGTAATATTAAAATAAACACTTTCATACCAAAATCACATTTTTATAAATTTTGTCTGTTTGACTGGGCTAATCTCCGGCATGGCTCCACCGATTTTGACGGGACTTTCAATGGCAGATAGCTGATGTAATAAGGAGTAATTGAGGGAAAAAATAATAATAAAGTCAGCAAAATAAAAAAATAATAATAATAAATAAGCAGCAATGTACAAATATTTTGCTATACTGTTCTCACTTGCCAACACTTCGCCGTCACATCAAATGCCTCCTACCAACGACCTACACAAAAGCTATCTAATACAGGATTAATTAGTTAAAGTAAAATCTGCAATCTGAACAAAACTTTTTTGTTAAATTCAAACACGCTAGAAGTCGCGGTCACAGCTAGTATGTAAAACTATCGAAGCTGTATAGTAGGAGTCTTTAGCACAATTTTGACCTGTGCAATACTTATTTAGATCTCTTTGTAGGAATTAACGAAGGGCTGCATGTGATTGGTCCGTTACGAGCTGCTTATCGCTGATTGGCCATCCACTTGTCATTTTTTTATTTATTCATTTATCATGATACAAAATAGCAGCAAATTATTATAGAACAGCATAAGTTTTATAAACTTTACCGTGTACCAGTCACCGTATTTTATTCATGTGAAGAAATAATATTAAAAAAAAAAACAAGAAACGAAATAAAAATAGGGAAAGCAAAATATAAGTATATTTAATATATATTATGTAATTGTAAGTCCTTTATAACTGTAATCTGTGTATAAATTCTTGTGATATAAAAGTATTTCTATATTCTTGAAATGCTTGCAGTGTGTTTATTGTCAGCGCTCACGCGTGCTCATGCGAGCAATACAGATAAACTAGAAGCGACAAACACTCTCATCATCCAATCATTATGACAAAATGAAAACAATACAAAATATGGCTGAAGGTGAGTCCATATGACGACTCATGTCAGCTATTATATCTAAACTCAAAGGCAAAACCGGGGCAAGATGCTAGTATTTAAGGAAGTTACTGAGGCTGTCTGTTTATGGAATATTTTCGAAGTAAAACTTTAGTAAAGGCGTAATCAAATTTCAATGTTTTATACAAACCTTGAATTGATACGTTTGTATACACAAAGTTTATGACGAAATTATATGTTTATGTTTGTTTATATACTTAACCTTATATATGTTTTGTTTTTCGAAGGATTTCCTCCATTTATTTCTTTTGAAAAATTTAAAAATATATTTATAATAACAAAGGCATCAATGTTACATGAAAAAATCAATGAAAATAAACTCTATTCGACTAGGCTTTTATGAGCACTTTTGAATCGTCATTTTACAATTAAGTGAAGCTACCACCGGTTCGGAATGTAGGTTCCACCGAGAAGAACCGGCAAGAAACTCTTTTTCAACATTTAAAAAATACAAAGTCATGTTAGTTAATACAATTATTTAAATTAATATATCCTTTTTGGAAGTCAGCAGCACTATTAAACATGTTCAATGCGGAGCCAGGTCTAATACTTCTCGTATGCGTCTTCCGTGCGGCATGGGCGGTTTCAGGATAGGGCGACCGGAGCAACTGCCCTGGGGCCGCCGCATGAAAGAACATTCCCTACCATAACAGAAAATCTGATGAGTTAAACATAATATGTTCAAATTATAATAGTTATTAACTACTGTTTTAAAAGTTTCCAATACTAAATCTAATAATAAAATATTCAAATTAATTTATAAATGTATTTATATGATGTCTACTGAAAATGGTAGCAAAAGATATCGTTCTATATAAAATTCACGATGTGTTTAAGGTACTTTTTTTTATGGAATAGGTTGGCGGACGAGCGTATGGGTCACCTGATGGTAAGTGGTCAACATCACCCATTGACAATGACGCTGTAAGAAATATTAACTATGCCTTACGTTGTCAGTGCGCCACCAACCTTGGGAACTAAGATGTCCCTTGTGTCTGTAGTAACACTAGCTCACTCACCCTTCAAACCGGAAGACAACAATATTGAGTACTGATGTATAGCGATTGGATAAGGATTAATGCTGTGCTACAATTGTTATCCAAATAAACCGTTATTTCTCGTAAAAAGTAAAGGATGAAATTGGTTATTTTGGGTTATCCCTAAGAAATATACCTTTACCTTACCTATATACCCTACCTGTTTGAATACCTTTTTAAGATGTACCTATAATACTGTAGCACATGATTTTGATCTATTGCGCAGGGTTCAGCCAGAATTTGCAGTGTACCCGCAGAACATGTGTTTATTTACGACATTAATTAAAAATAACCAAATTTACGCTTGCGCCGAGAAATCGCGGCGCTGAGCGTTTTCTATCGACTGTATCACGGCGAGTGCTCTGAGGAATTATACTCTCTTATACCTGCTTCCCCTTTCCTTCACAGATCCACGCGTGCTGGCTCGCGATGTCATCGCCTAACTGTGACATCTATCCCAACGCGCACAATGAAATTTAGCAACTCTTTTCTTTACCAAAAAGTGGAACTCTTTACCAGCACACGTGTTCCCCTCCTCTTATAACCTGGTTGCCTTCAAACGAGGCGTGAAATGGCATCTTGCGGGCCGTCATGGCGAGGGTGACTAGTGCAGCTCATTCTTGCTATGCGTACTAGTCTTCTTCGCGTTTGGATTCCATTTCCACTTACCATCAGGTGGAGTGGAGTCATATGCCTAGCAGGATATAAGCGACTTTGTTTTATACTATGTAATGATGATTAGTGGGTAAAAGAAAATGTCGAAACAACGTCACACGCCACTATTATACTCCTGGAACTTTATTTAAACGAATTGTGACGTGTGATTTAAAGTATCAATATTTAAACAATGTTTATGCTCTGTTAACTCTATTATTAAAATATTCAATACATATAAAACATAATCAAATATTTATATATTCATTGTTATAATTGATAAAGATCATATTCAAATGGTAGGTAGTTGCGAACTCGTTTGGGTACCATCAGTTGTACCACAGGAGAAATATATAGTACTAGTTGTTGTCCGTGTCTTCCCTCGCGTTTTAGGGTGTTGGTTGTCGAGACGCGTGCATCTTAACCGATGATTGCGGGTTCAAACCCAGGCAAGCACCGCTGTTTCATGTGCTTAATTTGTCTTTATAATTCATCTCGTGCTCAGCGGTGAAGGAAAACATCGTGAGGAAACCTGCATGTGACAAATTTCATAGAAATTCTGCCACATGTGGATTCCACCAAACCGCATTGGAACAGCGTGGTGGAATATGTTACAAACCTTCTCAAAGGGAGAGGAGGCCTTTAGCCCAGCAGTGGGAATTTACAGGCTGTTGTTGTTGTTATCATGTGTCAGGCAAAAAAGTAGCCTATGTCCTTCCAGAAACTCCAAATTTCATCAAACGCTCTTCAATGGTTCGCCAGTGAAAGAGCGACACACAGACAGAGTTACTTTCACATTTATAATATTAAGTATAGATTTTTGTATTGGGATTCGGGTCTGTATAACTGCAGACACAAGGGAATTAACAAAGTTCCATTTTTTTTATGTAATAGGTGGCAAACGAGCAGGAGGCTCTGATGGAAAGTGACTACCACCGCCCATGGACGTCTGCAACGGCAGGGGGCTTGCAGGTGCGTTGCCGGCCTTTAAGAAAGGAGTACGCTCTTTTCTTGAAGGTTCCCATGTCGTATCGGTTCGGAAAAACCACCGGCGAAAGCTGGTTCCACAAAGTGGTTGTTGATGTTGGTCGGATATTGGCATTGTAAGGGATGGTTAATATATCTTGTATGTCCATGGGCATTGGTGTCTTCTCCGCTGACCTAGGTATATCACATGAAACGCGTGCTTTCAACTTATGAGTTCAAAGTAATAATATGTGTTTAACACATAAAACACATGAATTTCAATCGTACCACGCTTGGTTAAAACTCGTTATCTTCACAACTATATTAAATATAGTAAACAAAAAAAAATCTATTACACAAATATTCGTTAACATACCAAAGAGAGTTCTCCTTTATTAATAAAAGAAAAATAAAACTACTTCCTCTATGTTTTATAATACTGTACTTAATTAATGATTTATAGACAGCGTATATATAAATTTAATTGTTATTTAATGACATATTCTGTATTTTAACTACTTACCAGTTTTTCGATAGAATCTTCTTGTCGTACGTAACGGTGGTAGCATTAAACTAATTCAACACTAACATATTGATTATGTATATTTACGCGTTCACTTGAATAAAGTATATTTTTGATTGTGAATTAGTTAGACTTAACACAAAAACATTGCTTATAATGATATCAAGGAATAATGCATTACGATTCACATATTTCCTAAGTCATTGATAACAGTTTGATAAAAATGCGACACAATATTTATTTATAACTAAACAGTCAGTCGCGCGAAACACACCACAGGGAACGTACGTGCGTTCCACACCGTAATACTTTATAAATATTTGACATTTGACAATAAACGGGCGGGAAAACTAAGCGTCTTGTTGTGATAGTGACAAGTTTGTTTTTTTTTTGTGTTACGTGATTAACGTGTTAATTTTTACAGTCTGGTATTTAAATAATTTTAATATATAAATACTCTTTGGTTCTATTATTAGTTACGCTTTAATTTATTATTATGATAATTTCATTTATACAATTATGTTTGATTTTTGAACCAATTATGATACATTTGAGTAAACAGAATTTACAATATATATTGTAAAAAAGTAAAGTTTGTATGTTTGGATGTAGAAAATAATCTTTGAAACTATTTATACGTTTTTAAAAATACTGCAATGTTTTGATTAAACGGTTAGTGTGAACAGTGATATATTTATATTATCATACTAAAATAAACAAAGTATGTAAGTGGTATAATTTTTGAAATAACTTCTAAAAAGACCAAATACCACCATCAAGTAAAATGAACTTTATATAGAAAAGATGTATAGATTAAAAACATCTGTAGAAAATACCTATTAACACATGTTCATAATGGATAATTTACTAATTAAATTATATATTTATAATTAATTTTATACATACGTCACGTTTGTTGGGACTTGGTAGTAATAATTGTATTTTATAGTTTAAAAATTAAGTAAAGATATTTATTTATGGATTATTTACATTAAGGCCTCATTTATATATTAACAATAACTATAACTTACTGTACAAATTATGACCTCGCGGAATTGTGTCAAGAATACTTGTAGCATTTCCCCGTTGAATCGGAATTCCGATCTTCTGGGCAAAAAATAAACCAGCTCTTCCTCAGAGGAGGCAATGAGGCGATTCATGTATGTAATAAAGTTTCAACTACAAATCACAAGTTGTGGTATTTTTATTATTTAAAAACAAGGGTTATTAACAATAATTTTCCATTAACAAATAACGTCTGTCAATGTAGTGCTTAATGTACTTTGTCTGACTTAATTTTACATCACATTATGTCAAAATGGTAAAATGTGGCCAGTATATAAAATACAAATCTGGTAATACAATATTATTGTTATGTATGACCACAGATGGAGATTTTCTCGAATCTGATTCTATTAAAAATAAAAGATTAAGAAGTATTTAATACTTATTTAAAAATAACCAAATATATAAATCGTATTAAGAAGAAATATTAATCATTCCCTATAATATCGCCAACGCTCAAAAACCTTGAAAACTCAGCTGTTATGTCTCTTGTACTTGTCCCTTCCATGCAATGTTTGGCCAGTGGATCGGTATAGCTTACCTCTGGAAGCAAAGATGATCTTACCCACCACATTTGTCACTAGTCAGAGTAAGGCCATCCTAACTGTACATGCCAGTATAACTACAGACACAAGGGACATAACATCTTAGTTCCCAAGGTTGGTGGCACATTGACGATGTAAGGAATAGTTAATATTTCTTACAAAGTCATTGTCTATGGGCGATGGTGACTACTTACCATTAGGTGGCTCATATGCTCGTCCACCAACCTATACAATAAACAAAAAACATGATCTTTAATTGGATATGAAGGACATTAGCTCACGCATATTTAGCTCCAAGGTACCGTCATGTAGTACTGAAATATATTAGTGACCTACGGCTTCGCACGGGTGCAATACTGATACTAAATATACAACAGAATTTATTTATTTACGACATCACATTAAAAACTTCTAAAAGTAGCAGTCTCTTTACTATATTGTCCATGTATTATATACAAAAACCTTCCTCTGGAATCACTCTATTTATTAAAAATAACCGCATCAAAATCCGTCGCGTAATTTTCAAGATCTAAGCATACATAAGGACAGACAGCGGTAAGCGACTTCGTTCTATACTATGTAATGATAATAGACAATAGATAGAACGAATCATAGACAATGAGGTTATGACAAAGACAATATTCCGACTGTGTAATGATTTAGTATTTTCTCAATAGTCACCAACACGTGTGTAATCTATGCATATGTATAATAAAATTGGAGCGTCTGTTTGTAATATTAAAATAACTGCTTTTTACTAAATGCATATGTGTATACATTGTACATGTCACAATTTTTATTTTTTTATTTTCGTCTAATTGTTCCGGCTAATCTCTGGAATGGCTGGACCGATTTTGATGAAACTTTTACTGGCAGATAGTTGTAATAATCAGTAACTTAGGCGTCAACAGCAACTTTTTTGATAAATTCTAGCGCAGACAAAGATGCGGAATCAGCTAGGTGTATCAATATATCTTGGTAAGGTCTTTGTGAAAGGAAATCCATGTTCAACCCACTTTAACCACTCATAGTAAAATGTTATTTTATTTTTCAAATCTTTATTAATATATTTAAATATTATACTTTATGTAAATTCGAATTGTACGACAACTAATTGCAATATTATAATGAAAGATATAATTAATTCTCTTAATATTAAGTACGTGTCTCATTACTAATGATATTTAACTATTAATCAGTAATTATTAATAATAGTAAGTACTTCGGTATCTTAATACGATTTATACAACAACAACAGTCTGTAAATTCCCACTGCTGGGCTAAAGGCCTCCTCTCCCTTTGAGGAGAAGGTTTGGAACATATTCCACCACGCTGTTCCAATGCGGGTTGGTGGAATACACATGTGGCAGAATTTCTATGAAATTTGTCACTTTTTGGTTGGATTGTTTGTGGTTTCCTCACGATGTTTTCTTTCACCGCTGAGCACGAGTTGAACACACACACACACACACACACACAACACACACACACACACGCACATGCACACACACAACTTGTAAGCACGAACGCTTAGAAGAACGAAAACGTAAGAAGCATTTACCATTACCTTGAGAACTAAGATGTTATGTCCCTTGTGCCTGTGGTTACTCTTAGTGGGAACTGGGAATCTCAAGGGTTACTTCATAGCTCAAACCACTAGACCGACCTGTACAACGCGAGGGAAATCTCGGTCGACAGCTAGTTCAGTATATATATAACTGTCAGTCTTTGGAACTGCCCCATGATGACTGGGATAGAACTCGGCTCACGCTATTAATATATAAAATAGTCATTTATGACCGTTTTACAATTTCTTAAAAAACGATTATTTTTTTTTGTTATGTCAATGATAAAAGCAATTGGTCTCCATTATATTACTGTAATTGAGGCTAAAATTTCCCAATAATTCCATAACTTATGATTTTACGAATTTCCCAGTAATACATGATTATATATTTGGTTTTGCATCAGTCGTTTCAACGAAGTATAACGCCGGTACATAAAAAATAAACACTGCCTTTGATATTAAACTTATTTAATCACTCTTTCACAACTTAATATGATAATTTATGTAACAAAAGTAACCCGAATCACACACTGCCGCCTATTTTATACAACTCTCCTCTCCTCTCCACAACGCACCTCCCGTCCTCGCCTCTCCTCGACAACAACTCCCCTAGTCAACACACCATCTGTTTTTCGTTACAGAAGTTTGACATTGACCGCGAAAGACACATAAACAACAAGAGCCTGTCAATTTCCCACTGCTGGGCTAGGGCCTCCTCTCCCTTTGAAAGAAGTTTTGGAACATATTCAGATCAAAGTAAACGGCAATTATTTTGTGCTGGTCTGTGCAAGCCCGTCTGGGTGGGTGGCATTAACTCATCATATATTCTAACAAGATGTTATATTTAGTTTTGATGTGTTCCGATTTGAAGGGTCAGTGTAACTACAGGCACAAGGCTTCCAAGGTTGGTAGTACATTGGCGTTATAATAAATATATCAGTCAATAAATATTTCTTTAGGCAAGGTAACCGTTTCTATAATAAAATTCCGCAGACATTTTTAACTTTCCTAAATACCAATCGTTTGTAAATTGGTAAAAAAGCATATTATTCGAAACAAGATTAATACCTGTTGACTTCCAGGCAGGATATATAATTGTATTTAACTAACATGAATGTATTTTTTAAATGTTGAATGTTTTTAAAAAGAGTAACTACTGTGTTTCTTGCCGGTTCTTCTCGGTAGAATCTACTTTTCGAACCTGTGGTAGCTTCACTTGATTGTTAAAAGACAATTCAAAAGTGCTTGTAAAAGCGTACTTGAATAAAGTTTATTTTGATTTGATATAAAATTAATTGGCCCAATAACATATCCGCCTACTTATGTATATTTATTATTTCCTAGGAACAGATATAATATACATAGTATACATGCACACAATTGTATTTTATTGTATTAAGGGTGATACACTCACTGATATGGAACAATAATGAAGCGTACATGACGTGAACGAGATATACATATACTATGTCAACTATATCAACAACTTATATATAATATGTTACTTTAAACCCTATGTACGATAAGTAATAAAAACTAACGATTTGAATCAAATTCAAAACATACTATTCTTGCCACCGTTCCACGCGGTCAAAAATTAGTAAATGTTTTTAATTCATATTTGTATATATTTAAGATATTTATATATATCTTAGTTATTATAAATATCTTAAATATATATATTATAGTTATTAATATGTTTTTCATATAGTTTATTAACATAAGAATTTATAACATTAAATGATTAAATATATACAAATATGAACCAAAACTAATTACTATATAAATCTTGACCGCGTGCAATGCTAGCAGTATTTCCCCGTTGAATCGCAATTCCGATCCTCTGGGCAAAAAACGAACCAGCCCTCCTGTCACCAGTGGAGGCAATGAGGCGAGGTGTTATACTTTTGATGAAGCTTTTTGCACCACTATTCCAAGGGCCAAGCGTTTCTTATGTTAATAAAATCCTTACAAATATACTTTATTAAAGTATAATTTTACAAGAACTTATGTTTCGTCATTTTACAAACTACATTAAATGAAATGAGAAAATTCGGCAACTCTATAGTTACTCTTTTCCAACATTTATAATGCAAAGTTATGTTAATTAAATACAATAAATTCTTGGAAGTCAACAAGTATTAGCTGCATATACAATTTATATAATCTGTATTGAATAATATGTTTTTTTTTAATTACATACAACAACAAACAACAACAACAGCCTGTAAATTCCCACTGCTGGGCCTCCTCTTCCTTTTGAGGACAAGGTTTGGAACATATTCCACCACGCTGTTCCAATGCGGGTTGGTGGAATGCACATGTGGCAGAACTTCAATGAAATTTGTCACATGCAGGTTTCCTCACGATGTTTTTTGTTTCACCGCTGAGCACGAGATTAATTATAAAGACAAATTGAGCACTTGAATCAGCGGTGCTTGCCTGGGTTTGAACCCGCTATCATCGGTTAAGATGCACGCGTTCTAACCACTGGGCCATCTCGACTCACTGGGCCATCTCGACATTTAATTACATATTTTTTACAAATGATTTGAATTTATTCATCGTCTGAGTTAGAATTATCGGCAAATTTTTATTTCATAAACGAAATAGTAACCGAATTCTTGAATAATACAGATTCAATACGAGATCTAAGATTCACATCCATACAGCCAGCATCTATTAAATAAATGCAAAGTTGAAAATTTCCTATGTATTCAGAAGCTATTAATTTTATCGTGGCTATAAAATAGATTACATTAAATAAAGATAATTGTGACTAACTACGTAACTATAATACTAGATTATATTAAACGTTATAATATAAATAAACTACATATGTTTCGTAATTCTTGGCTTGGATTGGCATTCAAATTATTATCATTGTCACAATCAGTGTCAGATAAGCGATTACCTTTGTCTAATAGATAAAAAAAAAACACATAATGACAGCTGGAAATGGCGCCTTTATTGAATAAACATTTTGTTAGACAATTGTGTTATCAGTGATATGATACATGTATTAACGTTGGTATATATTTGCGATAAATATATTTCTTTGACTGTCACAAAAGTAGACATATAAATAATATGTATTTTTTTAAAAATGTTATTTCACCCGGGTGTTACAATGTATCTCTAGTATTTCATACACATAGTATAAAACAAATTTTGTCCCTATTCATGCTTAGATCTGTAAAATTGAATTGCGGATTTTGATGCGGCTTTTTTGAAAGATAGATATAAAATCAAAAAATCAAAATAGACTTTATTCAAGTAGGCTCTTACAAGCACTTTTGGACTACTCAGTATTGTTGTGTTCCGGTTTGAAGGGTGAGTGAGCCAGTGTAACTACAGGCACGAAGGATATAGCATCTTAGTTCCCAAGGTTGGTGGCGCATTGACGATGTAAGGAATAGTTAATATTTCTTACAGCGTCATTGTCTATGGGTGATGGTGACCACTTACCATCAGGTGGCCCATATGATCGTCCACCAACCTGTAGCATAAAACAAAACATTGTATATTCTGGCTTAACCCTACGAGATAGATCAAAATAATGAACTACAGTATTGTACACTTTATAACGGTCCGCGGTAGTCTATCTCTTCGGGATAACACATAATTACTATTTTATATCCTTTACTTTTTACAAGAAATAATGACTTATTTTGAGGGTTATAAGACATTCTGTAGTATAGTTATAGCGGATAGTTTTATATAATAGGTATATACTATGCAGTTTGTTTTATTATACTCGATACTAGATTGCGCTGGAGTTATGGCCAACATTTGGTCAAATAAGTTTGGTGAATGTCAAGTAGTGATGGGCGTATTAGTTCGCAACTGAGATCGCTCAGATTAGTTCAACAACAACAACTGCCTTTTTAAATTTCCCTGGAAAATGTTGGGCTAAGGTCTCCTCTCCCATAGAATAGAAGATTTGGAACATATTCCACCACTTTGACCCAATGCGGTTTGGTGGAATACACATGAGGCAGAATTTCGTAGACACATGCAAGTATCCTCACGATTTTGTTCTTCACCGCCGAGCTTGAGATGAATTATAAACACAAATTAAACACATATATATAATGGTGCTTGCCTGGGTTTGAAGCCGCGATCATCGGTTAAGATGCACGCGTTCTAAACTAACCCCGACTGTCAAGTCACGTACGCCAAGATAGTAAAATTAGCTTGCTTGTTTACTACTAACTCGACTTAATTAGTTAATGGGAAATTAAACATTTTATAAATACAAAACAATGACCTCAAACTATTAATTACAAAAGGATAATTAGTTGATCCATACTAAATCGAACTAATGATTTGAAATCTTGTTATCGTACAACTTGATGTATCATTGGAAAATTCAATAAAACCGATTACTGCCGATTCTCACAACCAATAGAAATAGCTCCCTATCGCGCCACTCGACTCTATTCGTCGCTATAGATTCTCGCGTCAGTTCAACCCGAGACAGCGAGTGCGTGTAAAGCGACGTGTCAAATTGAATATATTAGGTCGTATGATATTACAAGTTATTACGTTTGTGTAAAGATCATATTCGCATAAAAAATAAATATTGATAATTTGGGATGGCTCACTTAAGTCGGATGTGATCGGTTTTACGATTTTTACCAATGCTACATCTAAGTTGTGTCGTACTATACTTAAAGCAATAGATATGTTACAATGTAAAAATAGAATATTTAACGAAATTCGGTTGAAAATGTTCCAACTGACATCGCCTTTACCATGACATAAGCATTAATAATATATAATGGAGTTCTATAAAACAATTGTAGATGAAACGTACAGATCTAAAAACTTTTAGAAATGCCATGAAATAGAAAACAGACTATGATTTATTTAATACGAGATTTTTACCATGGTTTTTATTTTTATTTAATGGAGCTCGATATTTCGACATTATTTACTAATGTCTCGTGAACAATACGAACTTGTACAAAGCCCCACCACCAAGTAAATTTTGTTGAATAAGTTGTAAGGTCCGTTGTGGTTTTAATTAGAGGACTTAATAAAACCTCCTTATATAATCAGAGAGCTACTGCTAGGTAGAGCATACATCCTTATCTCATTGACATTGGCGCAAATCGCTTTGATTTCTAATTTATCATGCACATACACAAAATACCTTTATAGTATCTGAATTTCCTAATCATATCTTTAAGAATGATTTATCAACATATATGTTTCATCTTATACAGCTTCGCTACTTATCATTGGATATGATTTCAATTAAATCTATATCCACAAAAAAACAGCACTTACTCAATGTTTATTTCAATTGAAATTTAAAGATTTAGATTTACTATCAATAACACATGCCATTTCTGAAATTTGTAACTCTGTGGTAAGTTTTTCTTTATATGGCCATAGAGCAGAATATACGTATTATAAAGTATTATTAACACGCCTAATTATAATAATAACCTTCAACTTCAAGTGCTCATTAAACTTAATCAAGGACATACAATATCATACAAGTAAGCAAACCTCCATAGAATATATTGAAGGCTCAACCGAACTGACACAGTAGTGAGATGTGCAGTAACAAAGCCGAGATGGCCCAGTGATTGTGGGTTCAAATCTCGGCATGCGCCACTGAATATTCATGTCCTTAATTTGTGTTTATAATTCATCTGTTACTTGGTGGTAGGGCTTTGTGCAAATCCGTCTGGGTAGGTACCACCCACTCATCAGTTATTCTACCGCCATATAACATTACTCAGTATTGTTGTGTTCCTGTTTGAAGGGTGAGTGAGCCAGTGTAACTACAGGCACAAGGGACATAAAATCTTCGTTCCCAAGGTTGGTGGCACGTTGACGATGTAAGGAATAGTTAATATTTCTTACAGCGTCATTGTTTATGGGTGATGGTGACCACTTACCATTAGGTGGCCCATATGCTAGGCTCGGCGGTGAAGGAAAACATCGTAAGAAACCTGCATGTGTCTAATTTCATAGAAATTCTGAGTTATGTGTATTCCACCAACCCGCATGGTAACATCGTGGTGGAATATGTTCCAAACCTTCTCCTCAAAGAGAGAGGACGCCTTAGCCCAGCAGTGGGAAATTTACAGGCTCTTGTTGTTTGTTGTAGCAGAAACATAACTGCAGTTACTCAACGTCATTATATGATAGTCACATTAAACTAATCGATATACAGTAGAATCTGGTTTATCCAAACTAACTATGAGGGTGACAGGGATCAAACAAAAACAACATATTTTCACATGAAAACATTACATATTATTAAAATTTGACATACATATTTAATTAAGATTATACAGACGATAAAAAGCGTGGAATTAATACTTGTTCACTTCCAGGCAGAAGTTTTAAAATTACGATATAATAGTGCTTCTAAAAACCTACTCGAATAAATTATATTTTGTTTTTATAAAATCATTTAATGTAAAACAATTAAAAAATTCTAATGACATTCATATATTTTTTTATTAAAAACGTCACTTCTTAATTTACGAAAGTCTACAACGTGCCAACGTTCGGATAACTAAGCGATCGGATAAAGTAAGTCAGCGTTCGGATATTCGATATTTTTAACTCTAAAGAGTTCACACATTATTCAAGGAAATGTTGAATAGATAACTTGTTTATATGTATATTATATATAACAGTCCGATAGTTGAATAAAACATGCGCAAGCGCATTTCAACGCAGCTTGCGTATTATAATAATAAATATGGAATTGCATACAATGACCATTCGTAGCGAATTCATAAAGTATTGTTGTATAATATATCATAATCAACATAGAGTATGTTTTATATATGCATTTATCATATATGAGTTATGATTTTTGTTCTTGCTTATGGCTTAACCAATTTTGATGGATTTGGACTTAAGTCAGAATGTGTATGGAGTTCCTTACCCGAGGGTATGGTTACTTGATTTTGACAGGGTCAGGGTGTCATTTAGAGGTCAGTAAATCTGTGTGTGTGTGTGTGTGTGTGTGTGTGTGTGTGTGTGTGTGTGTGTGTGTGTGTGTGTGTGTGTGTGTGTGTGACTGTAAAATTATAGTTTCTCGTCTTTGTATTCGACCATTTCATGGTTGGTCTATTCCAACATCTATGTAAGTACGTCCTCCTTATAAAAACTTTATAGTGCTAGTATTTATTTATTTATTCTTTATTGCACTCTACATAGCATCTTAAAACTAAAAAATAACATTTTTTACATAAAAGTTGCATGAGGTGCAACAGGCGGCTTTATCGCCAAGCAGCGATGTCTTCCAGGGTACCTTTGGGTAAAGGATCATAGTGTTGATATAAATGGGAAGGGTACAGTAACTTTTTACTTATATGTAGTATAAATACATAATAAAATAGTACACAATACACAAATAACTATAAATATATATAATATACATATAGTATATTAAATACATACATAAATAAATACATAAAATATATATAATAAAATAGGAGATATTAACTAAACAAGTATTTGTTGAACTGGTTTGAACCGGTTTGTGGTATCCTTAAGGCGATATCACACTGTGTTATGATGGTAAACCCTTGCCCTGTGTGAAGTATCCCTTGACTCTCGATGAAGTCTTGACGTGAAACTTCTGAATCAACGCTTCGGAAATGAAAATCGAAATGTAGCAACATGCTTTTATATCATCTATATAATTTTGTATTGAATAAAATGTATGTTGTATGTTTTTTATTTATGTAATTTTCACCAATGATTTGAATTTGTGAATCGGCAAGGTTAAAAAAATCTATTATACAAATTGTTTATTAAAAGAACTCCGCAAAATTGCTTTAAAAAAATAGATAAAAGTCTTTATTTTGCTTAATCATTATCATTATCATTATATAGTATAAACAAAGTCGCTTACCGCTGTCTGTCCCTATGTATGCTTAGATCTTTAAAATAAAGCAACGGATTTTGATGCGGTGTCTTTTAATAGAGTGATTTGAGAAGGTTTTTGTGTAATACATGGACAATATAGTAAAGAAACATTGATAGTTTTAGAAGTTTGTAATGTGATGTCGTTTATAAATAAACTCAGTAGTATATTTAGTATCAGTAATGCACTGTGTGAAGTCGGGGCGGGTCGCTAGTAAACTATATAGTTACTTCGAGTTAAATAATGAACTGATGCAAACTATTATTATAATTGTGATATTTCCTGGTAATAACGAAAATGACATGTCCACTTAGTAATTATATAGACTTAAGGCGTTTTAAAATTGCGTCTAAATCGGCTTACGTTGATTGTGTAGATCGTTTTAGATAATCTCCTAGCTTACTGTCACTTGTAGGAATTCGTATTATGTGTCGTCAGGGCGTTAGAGCAGCAAGGGAAGCAACCCCATAAACAAAATCAAAATCAAACTATTCTTTACTAGTCGTCTTATGTGACAGCCATAAAATGCCTATGCAGTGCCGTAAATAGCCTTTTCTGCGCCCTGTGCGAGCTTCTATAACTGCGCCCTATTTAAGCAGATCCTTTGGCTATTTTACTGCCTCACTCATTAAACTTAAACGCAGGTTCACTACTGCAAATGCGTTGCCCATTAACGATAAACACTAAACACAAATACGCTACGCAAAAAATGAGCGCGATGTATGTTTTTAATGATACTAGCATGTAAGTACGTTTGTATTGGAATCGAGTACTAGGGGCTCAGCGGAATCTTAACAAGAGCAAAACGAAAAAACAATAGTAATGCCCAGTCTGCCTATGCCCGATAGTCTACGCCCTGTGTCTAGGCACCGTTGGCACCGCCCTACGCCATTGTACCTTTGTCCTTTCTTGTAGTTTAAGTTTGCTTCATACCAAATTTCATCAATTTTGGATCAGCGGTTAGAACGCGTGTATCTTAACCGATGATTGCGAGTTCAAACATGTAACCAGGCAAGCAACGCTGATTCATGTGCTTAATTTGTCTTTATAATTCATCTCGTGCTCAGCGGTGAAGGAAAACATCGTGAGGAAACCTGCATGTGACAAATTTCATAGAAATTCTGCCACCCGTGTATTCCACCAACCCGCATTGGAACAGCGTGGTGGAATATGTTTCAAACCCTCTCCTTAATGGAAGAGGTGGCCTTTTCTCAGCAGTGGGAAAAGTACAGGCTGTTACTTTACTTTATATTTATGTAATATATCCTGCTTGGAAATCAACAAGTATTAATTCCACGCTTTTTATCATCTGTATAATCATGTCATTATATAAGGCAAATAATGATGGAGAAAGTACAGTATTAGTAGATATTTTTATTATCAATGTCAGTTGTCATTTTGTATAACAGCACCCTGTTGCAGCTTGGAGGAACTTAAATAAATAAATAAATATAAATATGAGACAACATCACATGCACTACTTTGATCCCAATGTAAGTAGCTAAAGCACTTGTGTTACGGAAATCAGAAGTAACGACGGTACCACAAACACCCAGACCCAAGACAACATAGAAAACTAATTATAATCTACATTGACTCGACCGGGAATCGAACCCGGGACCTCACACCACTCGACCACGGAGGTCGTTTAAACTTATAAAGGAGTTTCCAAGTAGTTTCTGCATGCAGTAGAGTCAGTGGCGTAGCTAGGTGAGGAAGGGCCCCGATGCATAGAAAAAGAATAGGGCCCTCACCCCCTCATTCCCATCTCTCTTTAACTAATAATTACCCTTTAAAATTATAGATACCAAATAAGAAATCTTGTGCGCCAGGTCGTGATTTTCAAGCTTCAGAAGCTTAAGGTTTATTTTCGAGGGCCCCTTGAACTCCGGGGCACTGGTGCACAGCACCTGCCCTACGATAGTTACGCCACTGAGTAGAGGGTTATGTGGGATTCATCGGCGTTATTTAGGATAACCTGCTAAAAACTATTATCCTGTTTGTGTATTCAAGGCGTTACTGGATCGTTTGAGCATACAACCGTCCCGCTTTGAAAGTCCAAACCCCTGAATAGGCAGTAATATCTTACATACAAGTATAACCAAAGAAAACCCAGAGATTAACAATGTTATTTATCGAAAATAATTTGTGTTTATAATTCATCTCGGCGGTGAAGGAAAACATAGTAAGGAAACCTGCATGTGTCTAATTTCATTGAAATTCTGCCACATGTGTATTCCAACAATCCGTATCGGAACAGCGTAGTGGAATATGTTCCAAAACTTTATAAAAATAAAAGTTACAGGCTGTTGTTGTTTTCGTTGAAAATATCATAATTTATAGCTTATAGTAGATAGTTATAAGCGATTAGCGAAGTTTACGTTTCCGAGTCTGAAATTAAACTCATCTTTAAACGACAAAGTATTGGACGTAGAATAAGCGAATAGGTACCCAAACAGGTTAGCTTTCAGATAACCCTACCCCAGTAAAACAATTACTGAATACTTTGTAATAATTATAATGTTCCTTATTAATATTAGTAATCATTATTAATTAATTACATAAATTGATCACATAATGTTATTATAATTATGTCAGAATAATTATTTTTTACATGGAACATATTTTACAGGCTCAAGGGAAAGTTTAGTAGTTTTCAAGGTTTATAGCACATGATAGAAGGAATTATTTTCTATGCAATTATATTCTGCAGTACGGCACAACTTAGATGTAACGTCGGCAAATTTAATAAATCCAATTACAGCTCCCTATCGCGCCATTCAACGCTATTCGTCGCTATAGATTCTCGCGTCAGTTCAACCCGAGTAAGTGCATGTAAATCGACGTGTCAAATTGACGAATATATTAAGTATGATATTACAAGTTGTTACGTTTGTGTAAAGATCATATTCGCATAAGAAATAAATATTGATAATTTGGCATAGTGTACTTAATTCGGATGTGATCGGTTTTACGAATTTTGCCGATGCTACATCTAAGTTGTATCGTACTATACTAATGTATTTGAACATCGCTGATCAGGAACAATCAGACACACTTGCACTACAACTTTTGACATAAAATCTATATCTTTATTAATAATATAAATGTGAAAGTAACTCTGTTTGTCTGTCGCTCTTTAACTGCCAAACCAATCATACGAATTTGTTGAAATACCCATATGAAGCAAATTGTCATTTGTAATCTTAGTACTAGCGCGCACTGGTAACTTTTGTCAATATGTCCGTGAATATGTATGGAGTTGCGCGCATATTACGACGTGACATTTGTGTCTGCATCTGTGCATATTCAGGGACTCGACAAGAGTGACGAAACAGTCACCGTGACAAAAGTTACCAGTGCGCGCTAGTTGTTACGGTTACATATTTACCTACAATCCTTAGCCTGAGCTCTTTTATTTTAGATCGTATTAGATTTTAAAGATAGGATGTGTACCCCACATAGAGGTCTTTTTTTACTGTGTGAAGTATTGCTGTTTGCCCTACTGACCTTTAAAGCGTCACCGGACTTTCGGGCGAGTACTAATGTCCTCAGCTCTGAGGTTGAGCGCTGAGCTCGGATTTAAAAAAAAAAAAATACATTATAAATATGAGACAACATCACATACATTACTCCGATCCTAATGTAAGTAGCTGAAGCACTTGTGTTATGGAAATCAGAAGTAACGACGGTACCACAAACACTCAAACCCAAGACAACATAGAAAACTAATGGTAATCTACATCGACTCGGCGGGGAATGGAACCCGGGGTCTCAGAGTGGCGTACCCATGAAAACCGGTGTACACACCACTCGACCAGGTCGTCATATTATAAAGTTCGTCCTGAGGGTGTCTCCTATGAGATCGCTCGGCTCAGAACGAAGTTGGTGGGGTAATAGTGCGCTTGTGTTAAGCACACTTGTGCACTAATAATACCTGCGCAGTTGGCTCTTCTTGGAAATCTGTGAATCGATTTCATAAGCCGCATTTGAAATGTAAATTAAATCATTTAAATCCAAGTGATATAAATGCACAAATAGATGAATTGTCTTTAAACGTCTCGGAGTGTAAATTGACATGTGCAAATCGTAAAGAACGTTTGTAAACATTATTAAAACGCTCCAACGACTTTTCCTGCGTCATATTTAAACAAACAATTTTAATACTATAACCTTTTTTTATGCGATAGATTGGCGGTTCCTTTCATCGCCAATGCGCCACCAACCTTAGGCGCTAAGATATCCCTTGTGCCTGTAGTTACACTGGCTCACTCTTCAAATCGAAACACAACAATACTGAGTACTGTTGTTTGGCGGTGGAACATGTGATGAGTGGGTGATACCTACCCAGACGGGCTTAAACAAAGTCCTGCCACCAAGTAAAATAAAGCACTTACTTTGCTTTACTTGGTGACGATAAAAATGGTAGAAGCAACAAGGGACCTAACTCAGATGATGACAATGATTTTATGAGATAATATAATATATATAAAATAAATACTCATAGCATTGATACAAGGATCAAACACAAACTTGTCGCTCCTGTTACTCGACTGCATAGAGTCAGTAACTCTTTGGTGGGACAATGTATGCGCTTTTACATCAGGATCCCAGAAAGCATTTAAAATGCTTCTGTTGCCAAATTAAAAAGTTATTATAAAAATATTGAGTTTATGATTGATAGCACAACTTGGAAATAAAAGATCGCCTCCTAGTTATATCAATTCATATTCAATATGTATAATTATTGTATACCGATACGACATGGGAACCTTCAAGAAAAGAGCGTACTCCTTTCTTAAAGGCTGGCAACGCACCTGCTAGCCCCCTGGTGTTGCAGATGTGGTAGTCACTTTCCATCCATCGTAATAAATTTGACAAAAAAAACCTGCTAAGTTTCTTTCGCTGGTTCTTCTCAGGTCAGGGTAAATTCTTTTCTGAGCCGGTTGTGTTGCCTTATTGACCAAAATTTTTTTAACATTAACTGAATTAACTGAATTTATGAAACGGCAAATTTAAAAATGTCTGCGAAATTTTATCATAAAAACGAAGCTTTAAAATATGTCACCTCGCACGTAAAAGAAACAAAATGTTATATTTTTCAATAGTTTTTAAAATTTAATTTTTATTATCCTGTTCCCTTAGCCGCAAAAATTAAAAAAGGCAGACTATTACTACACTTACATCTACTCTATGTTACCAAATAATTGATTTTATAACTAAACTTTAAATAAATCGATTTTACCTTAACAGATAATATTATACCTTATTATTAAAATTGGCGCCAAATTTATTTATTTGACAGATCACATATTTAAACTGTTATTTTATGATGAACAAACAAAACCAGTAGCTAGACATTGTCTGCTATTAATTAAATGTTAATATTTTCATTGTAACATTTTTTTAAAATTAAATTTGATGTATATTGACGAAGATTTTTTTGACAGACATCAACATTATTATCAATTGATGATGGATGGATAGATGACAGTGTAATATTATTTTTAAGTTCAAAAGGGAACAGTTCGCTTAAGTCAATTAACAAAACACAAGGTCAAATCTTTATAGTGCAATCTTAAGACTGCATGGACATTAAAACCGCCAGAGTTCTTTACAACTAACATGACTGTATTTTTTTTAAATGTTGAAAAAGAGTAACTACTGAGTTTCTTGCCAGTTCTTCTCGGTAGAACTTTCCGAACCGGTGGTAGCTTCACTAAATTGTTAAATGATGATTCAAAACTGCTTGTAAAAGCCCATTTGAATAAAGTATATTTTGATTTTGATTTTACAAAGAGGTCTTAAACTAACGTAATATTTTAAATTAGTCTATTAAGTTACTTATATATTTTTGACGCGCGCAAAGTTGCGGCTAACATCTAGTAGATTATAAATGCGTTTATGTGTCGATAAAGAACTCAATGTGAGTTCTGAGACGTAAAATATTGTTTATAAGTATTGAAAATAAGGTCATATACTTAAGAATCGAGTCTAAGTTACTTTGAGCCTCAGTTAAACATGAGACTTCGCGATAGACGGTCAGATTGCGAGATTAAAAAAAAAAACAAATCGCGATACAATACAAAAATAAACCAAGGAGTATTTATATTTAATTAACATCGATTATGACGTAACGACTGATAGAGTATTTCGAAAACTGTCAATAAATTCACAGTATAAACGATATATCCGAATGTTTTTGTGATGATAATTGTGTTTTGGTTTCAAAATGGATAAATTCGTAAAACGAGTCAAAGTGTGGAGTGGTGTCTCCAGAAAACCATCGACTCCTGAGTTGAGCAGGAGCCAGTATTCCTTGGTGTCGACTGGGGAGCTGACGGCGGAAGCCCTCCAGGTCTGGCTGAAGCTGCCTCGGAAGATCAAGTACGACCCGGAATTGGAATCATTTCAGAAATGCTACGAAAAGGAAATTGGTAAGTTTACCAACAATATAACCTAATAGCATATTTATGTTGTTCCTTTCACAAAGGGTGCCATTGAAAATCAGCGTTGGGTTCTTGGAACCCAACTTCGAACCTGAATGGTACACCTTTTAGGACACGATAATTATCATTGTTTTGTTTTTGTTTTTTTTTTTAGATTAAGTTAGTAGTTGTAATTAGTTTTTATGTTTTTTATTTTTCTTTTTATTGTGTCTCGTGTCCTATTAAACGTTTATTTCTTTCTTCTTTCTTTCTTTGGTGATAGGGCTTTGTGCAAACCAAGTATTGTTGTGTTTTGGTTTAAAGATTGAAGTGTAAGTTCGCACAAGTGACAATGTCTTAGTACCCAATGTTGATGATGCGTTGGTGATATAAGGAAAAATTGTCTAGGCGCTACAGTAATAAAATAATAATTTAATTTATAAAAATATAATACCGACTTTAAAATTTAAAACGGCTAGTGAACTATAATAAGAATGATATTAGTACCGATTACCGTGGACCGATTTTAATAAAACTTACACTGTCCCCTAAGTTAAAGTGTATTGTAATTTAAATTTAAAATGATCACCTCGATACGACTTTTTTTGTGCGATAGCTGGCAAACGAGCACGAGGCTCTGATGGAAAGTGCCTACCACCGCCCATGGACATCTGCAACACCAGGGGGCTTGCAGGTGCGTTGCCGGCCTTTAAGGAAAGAGTACGCTCTTTTCTTGAAGGTTCCCATGTCGTATCGGTTCGGTATAACCGCCGGCGGAATCTGGTTCCACAAAGTGGTTGTGCGATGCAAAAAATGTCTAAAAAATGGCGCTGTTCGATGATGTCCGAAAATTGTGGATTTTCGGACATCATCGAGGTGGTGCGGGTGAAACTTAGAATATTGACGAGATGTCCGAAGGTGAAATTCAGCAGCCATTAATCCGAACAATTCCTCGGAATATTCCCCGTGAAAAATTCCGTAGAAGATGCAGAGTGATCCAACATCTTTATGCAAAGCCAAAGGATCAGGGAGATCGGAAAGGGTTTGATCGTCGATAACTCGAGCCGCTCTATGTTGAATGCGGTCAAATGGAAAGAGCTGGTACTGGAGAGCACCCGCCCAGAGGTGGGAGCAGTGAGGCCGCATTTGCGCCTTGTAAAGTTTTAAGTGCCAACGCCAAGTATTCCGGAACTATCGGAATGTTCTCAAATCGTGGAGATACGACAAATGGTGTTTTTTTAGCAGTTAACGCGCAAACTTGCATCTTTTTGGGGTTGAAATGGACTAAATTTTGTCGGCCCCAGTTCGAGACTTCGTTTAACGAAGACTCGACTTCAGATTCAAGTTTATTCCGGTATTTTTCGACGCTTTTCCGAGAAATATTAGCGCGGCCGGTGTATACGGTGTCAACGGTACTGTCGTCTACATAGCAGTGAATTTTCCTGATTTGCAGCAAATCATTGATATGCAGAAGAAACAGAGTGGGTAATAGAACGTAGCCTTGTGGTACACCAGCATTGACGAATTTTAAGTCAGAGTATGCACCGTCGACAACGACCTTGATGCTCCGATCTGCCAAAAAGCTGGTAATCCAATTGCACAATTTCCCGGGAAGCCCATAGAAAGGAAGCTTCGAAAGAAGCGCTTTGTGCCATACACGATCGAAGGCCTTCACTATGTCCAAGCTGGCTGCTAATGCCTCCCCCTTGCTCTCAACTGCTTCAGCCCATCTATGAGTAAGGTAAACTAGACGATCTCCGGCCGACCGACCCCGACGGAAACCGTACTGGCGGTCGCTAATCAGCTGGTTCTTCTCTAGATACCACAGGAGCTGGCAGTTTATAAGGGGCTCCATTATCTTGGAGAACAAGGAGGTGATGGCTATAGGCCTATAATTGGACGGATCTGATCGTTTGCCTTTTTTAGGGATGCACCAAAGCAGTCTTCCAGGAGTTCGAGACGACGCCTAATGCGTAGGCATAGTAGTAGTAGTAATGCGTTGTCTGAAAAGACGCGTTAAGACCGGTGCCAACTCGGGAGCATAATATGTGTAAAAAGTTTTCCCGTCAAAAACGTTATTTAAGCAAGGTGTGGTAGTAAAAGTAAGAATTTTGTTTTGAAAAATACTTTATTTATAGCACCAAATATGAATGCCAATGCTTGATATTTTGATAAATGCTAACATCGTTACGTATGTTCGAAGAGATCCCACAGTCCCACTAGAACGCACTATCAGAAGTGGATTTCGTAAAATTTCAATTGTAGATGATAAAAAAGCTTGGAATGAACCTGTTTACTTCCAGGCAGGATACATTACATACACATACAATTAATTGTATTTAACTAATATGATTGTATTTTTTAAATGTTGATAATGAGTAACTACTGAGTTTCTTGCCAGTCCTTCTCGGTAGAATCTAGTTTCCGAACCGGTGGTAGCTTTACTTAATTGTTAAATGACGATTCAAAAGTGCTTGTAAATGCTAACTTGAATAAAGTTTATTTTGATTTTGATTTTTGATTTTTCGAAAAACATGAGAAAGTAACACACAAAGCAACACATAAAAAATTAATAGAATTATGATCTTGCCGGATTTTTATTTTATATCAGCTTAACCTGTATTATAGTTATTTAACCTATATTATACTTATTGAAACAGGCTTTAGCATATTTGAATAAAACAAAAATTAACTTTTTCTCAAAAATTTTGAATCTAGAGGAAACAGTGTACGCAACGGATTTTGATGCGATTTTTATATATAGAATGATTCGAGAGGAAGGTTTTTGTATATAATACATGGACGATATAGTAAAGAAACACTGATCATTTTAGAAGTTTCCACTGTGATGTCATATCATTGCACCCGAGTTAAGCCGGGCGGGGCGCTAATTTCAAAAATAAATACGAAAAACTTTAATAAAAACGCAAATACATTAAGCTAACATAGTATATATTTTCTTGTGAATCCATAACAACACAAACATCTAAATATAGCTATCAATGACATGATAGGTTATAAATACTATTGTTTTAAACTTTTATTAGCGTGCGCGTCACACTGCGTTTGGCAATCGCACGAGTTGTTCGGCGAAAGACAGATGACAATCGCTGTATAACATCCGAATGCATTCGCAGGCTAGAATAAATGTACAGTCAGAGTAAGAAAACCTTCGTCAGTTATCAAATCCTTTATCAAGTCTTAAACCCTTAGTACCTTTTGAATCTAAACATCGAATCATTGCAACGCAATATGTCATTCTCGATCGGTAAGGATTATCGCTCATACTGAGCACACGAAAATAAGTCTTATGGTGACGAACCTTTTCTTACCCTGACTATACATTTGCGTCACATACGTTCGTCCGCTCGTGAAGAGTTTGCGTGTGCATAATCTGTTAGCGACCTTCTTCAAAATTAGAATATTTTGAGAGCCGATGTGGGTCAGTGGTTAGAACGCGTGCATCTTAAGCGATGAATGCGGTTACAAGCCCAGGCAAGCACCACTGAATATTTGTGTGCTTAATTCATCTCGTGCTCGGTGAATGAAAACATCGTGAGAAAACCTGTATGTGTCTAATTTCATAGAAATTCTGACACATGTGTATTCCACCACCCCGCATTGAAACTGCGTGATGGAATATGCTATAAGCTTCTCCTCAAAGGAAGAGGAGGCCTTAGCCAGCAGTGGAACATTTACAGTTGCTAACTTATTGTTGTTGTTCTTGTTGTTGTTGTATCTTTAAATTTGATTTTATAATCCCGTGGTTTCACTCGTGCGTTTCAGGGTAGTATGTGTATTACACATTAATATACAATCACACTGTGGCGGATTTACCAATAGGCTAAGTAGCCTGGAGCCTAGGGCGGCAAATTTATCCTAACCTTTTTTTTTCTTACAGTAATAAAAAAACTTATTATTATATGTATACACATTACTTCCGTAATTCGTATATTCGTCCCTACATAGCAGGTTGCAAAAATAATCTAGTAACTGACAGAAATATCACCTAGTTCATAATCTACTATTAACCGGAAAAAGCCGACATAATGAGGACGATAGAACACATATCGTAAAATGGTTATGAACTAAACTAGCGTATTTAATTTCAAAAGAAATTATGGGCGGCAGAAATTGAATAGCCTACAAGCGCCAAATCTGGATAAATGAGAGCTCAAGGGACTACGATTCCTTTTTCTCTTAAGAGAGGTTTCTCACTAACCCGAGTTCCTGGCTTACAGAGTTACGGAAGGGAACTGACTCACTTATAGAGGTCTATAAGGCTCACATTTACACGCGAAAAATGATTGTCACTTGTAGAGTTTATGGCCAAAATGACGGGACCTGATAAATAATAATCTCCTTAATAGAGTTTTCCCCGCTTATCGACAAACGGTAAGTTTTGCATTTCAGAATACTAATGCTATGTCCCTTTAATGAATTTCTTTCACATATATATCCTCTAAGCCACACTAAACCAGTGTGATGGATAAGCTACAAGTTTTCTTTCAAGTCATTTCAATTGAAAGTAACGTCTAGACTACAAACGGAGAGTTTTGCTCATCTAACCGCAAACGTTTACCCGAGCAAATGACCTTGTTATTGCCGAGATGGCCCATTGGTTAGATCGCGTGCATTTTAATCAATGATTCCGGGTTCAAATCAAGGCAAGGAATATTCATGTGCTTAATTTGTGTTTATAATTCATCTCGACGTTTTAGATATGTTTTCGATGGAAAACATCGTGAGGAAACCTGCACAAATCTTATTTCATAGAAATTCTGCCTCAGTGTTTTCCATTTGAACTCCATTTGAACAGCGTGATGGAATATGTTCCGAAACTTCTAATCAAAGGGAGAAGAGGCCTTAACCCAGCAGTGGGAAATTTACAGGCTGTTGTTGTTATTGTTGTTTGTTTTTGTTGTTGTAAGTAATTGTTTAATTCTAAATAGAAGACTAAACAAATTAAATGTTTACAAATAAAGTTAACCCTGGGTTTGAATTATTTCTCTGAGTCAGCGTCTGTGATTGTTATCTTCAAAACTTCAAACTGGCGTTTTGCCAGGAGAGTACGATGTTCGGATATCTCGTCAATGAACAGAAAAGACGTTGGAAGTGCAATCTATACTAATACCAGCTTCGCACGGATGGGCATAAGTATTTTTACACTTTTAGTTAGTTAAGTTTTAGTAAGGATTTCTTATCTTTTTTAGCAATGAATATAGCCTATGTTACTTATGGATAATGAAGGTTTCGAATAGTGAAAGAATTTTTTAAAACGGTCCAGTAGTTTTTGAGCCTATTCATTACAAACAAACAAAGTTTTCCTCTTTATAATATTAGTATATTGAGCTGAGATGAACCAGTGGTTAGAATGCGTCCATCTTAACCGATGATTGCGGGTTAAAATTCAGGCAAACACTATATATACTTTACTTTTTTCTTTTTTTTTTTAATATTAGTATAGATGTGAAAGTAACTCTGTCTGTCCGTCGCTCTTTCACGATCAAACTCTGAAGCGAATTTGATGAAATTTCCTATGAAGCAAACTTGAACTCCAAGATTGAACATAGGGTACTTTTTTTCCTAATACATGATATCCAATACCCTAAAACGAGCGTAGCCGCGGGTGACTACTAGTAATTTATATAGTGATTAACGTTAGCGATGTTGAACGCATCGTGTGTGTAATGCCTTATTGAAATATATTTCTAATGCATATATTATTATATTAGCTTGCTGCACTCCTTCATCATCATCATCATGATCAGCCTGAATTCCTCTGCTGGACATAGATCTTTTTTCTCGCTGGAAAAACGCGTTACGCCCTTCTCCCTACGTTATGGAAGTGGGGGGGTATGTGGTACTCTCCGATGATCTGGACGCCGGAATACCCACTAAAGAACCATCGGTACCCTCTCAGTCTTTTCAATGATGGCTGCAGGATCGCTTTCGCATGCTACCGTAACGAGCTGGGCATAGACCCCCCCAAATCGCTACTGAGTCCAATCTTCTCTCGTAAAAGTTAATAGTGCTTAATTTCATACACCCTCCACAGTTTGGTTAAAAAAGGACTCAAAATTGCTTCAAGTTTTTGTATATTGATTCTTAATTATCTTGTTGGAGTAGCGCGATGGAAACTTAAACTTTCTCCTCAAATGGGACAGGTCTCAGCCCAGAACATGTACAGACATGTACATGTTACTTTACTCACTAAATATCATTATATAGATGACTAGCTGTGCCCGCGAACATATACGCGTTTGAATTTAACAAAAAGTATTATTGTGGTCTAAATTACTCTCTTTTATATCAGTTATCAGCCAGTGAAAGTCCCGTCAAAATCGGTCCAGCCGTTCCAGAGATTAGCCGGAACAAACAGACAGACAGACAAAAAATATTTTGTTTTCCAATACACCGCCGACCTTAAGAAGTGCTACGTCCCTTGTAACTATAGTTACACTGGCTCACTCACGGTGCGGTAGAATGTATGAGCTGTCAGCTAGAGTATAAATTTAATTGTTTATTTCATTGTTATACCTAAAAGAGTAACTACTGATGAATCCTCACGGCTTAATTTTTATTCCTAACCAATGGTAGCTTGCAAAACTGAATTTACAGATACTGGGGCATCAGGAAATTAATAAGGGATCTCCTCCCCCAGAAACTTCAAGATCTCTAAGCATAGTACTACCTGCTACCATTTCTAGAAGCTATACATTTTATATAATGTTGTGAAATAGCTTTTTTGAATACAGTACATTTGGGCAAAAAATTTAAGTGATAGTTTTATGTTTTCAAAGTTCGTGTTACTTTATTTCTTTGTCAGTAGATGGCGTTAGTAGTCTTTTAAATTGCGCTATAATTGCCTAAAGTTATTATTTTAAATATACCGTCATTCGGAAAATTTATATAATTGAGTTCGTGTTTTCTCGTCTTTTCCTTTAAAAATGAACTGTAGATTTAATCGTCATGACTTTATTAAATGTTGAGAAAGAGAAACTTCTAAGTTTCTTACCGACTCTCTCTTCTTGGTAGAATCTTCTTTCCGGTGGTAGCTTCAATCAATATAAAAAAAGTTAAATGACAATTCAAAAGTGCTCGCAAAGCCTACTTGAATAAAGTATATTTTGATTTTTTTTAATTTTATGAAGAAAGTTTGAGAAATTAATTGAAGTTTTCATTATTAATATAATTTAATCAACCATAAATGCAATTATTTTATCGAAATACAATTAGCCCTGTATTTATGCGAATGAAATACTAAAAACTGTATAATAAAACGCAAGCAATCTGCGCATGAGCAAGCGTCGAGCTGGATCAAACTGGTTTTAAAATAGAATCTCGCGTCTGCTTGGAACTGTGACAAAATAGAAAAAAAAATAAGTATTTCACTGCACATACACATATATATGTCATAGTTTGGTAGATTATGACATATTTCAAGGTAAACTTATTTAGATTCGAAAAAAACTGAACTAATTAGATGAAAAAGAAAATTAAACGGCATATTAAAAGAGGTTTTACTATGCAATAATATATGTATACTAATATTGTGAGTTAATATTTGTTTGTATATTGGACGATTGGTTAAAAAAACCCTCTGAGTTTCTTTCGCCGGTTCTTCTCAGGGTATTTTCTTTTCTGAACCGGTGGTAGTGTTTCAATTGACCATCAATAAGAGAGTGTAATGCTTCTATGTTGAATAAAGTTATTTGAGTTTGAGTTTTATGGAAATAATGACCTAATTTCAAAAAAAAAAAACTGTCAGAAAGCTACATAATTTTTTGTGCTATGAAGTATAAATTTTATTAACATAGTATTATTATCTTTATTAATTATGTATAGTACGACACAACTTAGATGTCGCGACGGCAAGATTCGTAAAACCGACCACATCCGAATTGAGTACGCTATCCCAAATTATCAACATTAATTTCTCATGCGAATATGATATTTGCACAAACGTAATAACTTGTAATATCATAAGACCTAATATATTCGTCAATTTGACGCGTGGATTTACATGCACTTGCTTTCTCTGACGCGTGAATCTATAGCGACGAATAGCGTCGAATGGCGCGATAGGGAGCTATTTCTATTGGTTGTGTAAATCGGCAGTAATCGGTTTTAATTTCATTCCATTGCATTTTCCGATGCTACATCTAATTTGTGTCCATATTACTATTTTACTTGTAAGCTCTTTTCCAACTATTACAGGAAAAAAAGCCAAATAAACAATAATTGACGGCAATTAGACGCGTTATCATTGGTCCAGAGCTTGATTAATCTATGATATTCACTGTGAAGGTGAAGTTGTATTGAATTTTGGAAGTAAAATTAAAGTGGAAATAAGTAGTTAAGTGGAATAGTAAAGTAAAGTAACAGCCTGTAAATTTCCCACTGCTGAGATAAGGCCTCCTCTCCCATTGACGAGAGGGCTTGGAACATATTCAACCACGCTGTTCCAATGCGAGTTGGTGGAATACAAATGTGGCAGAATTTCGATGAAATTAGACACATGACGGTTTCCTCACCATGTTTACCTTCACCGCCGAGCACGAGATGAATTATAAAGACAAATTACGCACATATATATAGTGGTGCTTGCCTGGGTTTGAACCCGAAATTATCGGTTAAGATGCACACATTCTAACCACTGGGCTATCTCAGCTCTCTCGTGCTCGGTGGTGAAGGAAAATATCGTGAGGAAGCCTGCGTCTAATTTCATTATGAATGCATTCCACCAACGCGCATTGGAACAGCCTGGTGGAATATGTACCAAACCCCTCCTTAATGGAAGAGGAGGCCTTAGCCCAGCAGCGGTGGCAGTAAATTTACTTGCTGTTACTTTTTTACTTTACTATTGCATCGGCATTCTACATAATGTGGTACACCAAAGTACTGTAAGGTTATTGAATTAAATATATTTCAGTAGATTTTGTGGTCAAAGTTAAGCATCAAGAATGCCCTTCAATATTATTAAAACATTTACCTTGTTATAAGTAATTATAAAACCGAACAGAAGCATATCTGGTTTATAAACTCGTAAACGCTAGTTTGAACCAGTTCGAACCAGTTTAATCGCATTATTTGTTTTGTAATAACTCTACTGATCTACGACTTGTTACTAGTAAGGAGATAAGTATTATTATATTTTGTATGTTCCGGATATAGAAACCAGAGATGTTATAATATATAATAATAAATATGAGACAACATCACATACATTACTACGATCCCAATGTAAGTAGCTACACAAACACCCAGACCCAAGACAATATAGAAAACTAATGAACTTTTTGTAAATCGACTTTCCGGGAATCGAACCCAGGAACACACATTACTCGACCACGGAGGTCTAAAGTCGTTATTACGGTTCCGATCGGATATATGAGTAAGGGAACATTCAAGTACTACGTAACGCAATTTTTGAAGATGTCGAGATGGCCCAGTGAGTCGAGATGGCCCAGTGGTTAAAACGCGTGCATCTTAACCGATGATTGCGGGTTCAAACACAGGCAAGCACCGCTGATTCTTGTACTCAATTTGTCTTTATAATTCATCTCGTGCTCAGCAGTGAAGGAAATTGGAGTAGAGTGATGGAATATGTTCCAAACTTTCTCCTCAAAGGGAGAGGAGGCATTTAGCCCAGCAGTGGGAATTTACAGGCTGTTGTTGTTGTTGTTTAAGCCCCTCCCCCCCTCTAACGTACGCACTATATATACTAACACTTTTTGTTATAGTTATGATCTTTGGTATAGTTCTAATGGACTTTGTGGTAATAATACTGAATAAAACAAGATATTTTTAGTCCACAACACCTACGTGTATATTTTATTTATTTTTTAAGAAATAAAAAATGACCTGACTAATACAATAGATGGATTCCCCGTAAAATGTAAATGAAAAGAGTTGCCGATTTGAGAGTTTGGATTCCTTAATTTTGTTATTTAAAAAAAAATCGATGCCCCTCATCTCATCGTAAGGTTTTACGAGACACCCCCTCCCCCGAATTGCATTACGTAATACTTGAAAGTCCTTCCTCTCATACTTGCCCCCTAAAAAATATCAGTATCAAATACAGTTACGGTACGAAATTATTTCGAATGATTTCAGTTACGAATATTAGATGACTAGTCGAAACTCTATGTGCCCAAAATGGACCAAAAATTTAAAAAAACATCCGTTTTATTCCTTCAGGGGTTGTGTTACATAAAATTCGTTCTTAGCGGATGTTTACACCCTATAAGGAACCTACCTGCCAAATTTTGAGTTAGTAGGTGTTGTAGTTTCTGAGATTTCGTTCAGTAAGAAAGAAGAAGCAGTTTGTTCAGAATCAGTAATTGGTATATATATGTATATAGTGGTCGCCCGTGACTTCGCTAGCGTTTTAGGATGTTGTTTGTCAACTTTGTCAAGGGCAAACTAACATGTATGCTTCATTCTAAATTTCAGTAATCAAAAATGAAAATAAAAATAAACTTTATTCAAGTTGGCTTTTACAAGCACTTTTGAATCGTCATTTAACAATTAAGTGAAGCTACCACCGGTTCGGAAAGTAGATTCTACCTAGAATCGGCAAGAAACTCATTAGTTACTAATTACTTTTTTCAAATTCGTTTCATTGGTTTGGTCGTGAAAGAGTGACAGATAGACAGACCGAGTTACGTCCACATTAATGATATTATAATATTGATATAGAAATTATAAAGTAGCAGTTCAAATCTATTTGTTTTGGGCTCTATATTTTTGTGACATTGTAAAGTAATTGAATTGAAATATATTAAAAACTAGGGACCCGACCCGGCTTCGCACAGGATGCTGATACTAAATATAGTAGAGAATGTCTAAACTATTAGTGTTTCTTTACTATATTGTCCATGTATTATATACAAAAACCTTCTTCTCGAAAAATTGACCGACCTCCGTGGTCGAGTTGTGTATACACCGGTTTTCATGGGTACGCTACTCCGAGGTCCTGGGTTCGATTCCCGACCGAGTCGATGTAGAAAAAGTTCATTACTTTTCTATTTTGTCTTGGGTGTTTGTGTCGTCGTTACTTCTGATTTTCCATAACACAAGTGCTTTAGCTACTTATATTGGGATCAGAGTAATGTATGTGATGTTGTCTTATATTTATTTATTTATTATTATTTAATATATAAAAAAAATCTGCGTCAAAATCCGTTGCGTAATTTTAAAGATCTAAGCATACATAGGGACAGACAGCGGTAAGCGACTTTGTTTTATACTATGTAATGGTTTGTTTGTTGTTGTAATTAATATAAAGATCAAATATATACCAGTTATCTGTCCCGGCTTCTTTCGAGTACAGTAACAGCCTTTATACAATTCTTAGATTTGGTTAAAATACAAAGAAAAAATCTTGTTCTTTTCGGTACAGGTTGGCGGACGAGCATATGGGTCACCTGATGGTAAGTGGTCACCATCGCCCATAGACAATGACGCTGTAAGAAATATTAACTATTCCTTACAGCGTCAATGCGCCACCAACCTTGGGAACTAAAATACTATGTCCCTTGTGCCTGTAGCTCTGGCTCACTCACCCTTCAAATCGGAACACAACAACACTGAGTACTGTTATTTGGCGGTAGAATAACTGACGAGTGGGTGGTACCTACCCAGACGGGCTTGCACAGAGCCCTACCACAGAGATGAAAATTGTATAAAATCCGTTGCGTAGTTTAAAAGATCTCAGCATACAGACGGCGTAAGCGACTTTGTTTTATGCTATGTAGATATGATATATTTATAATCAACAGCGTTACAGAAATTTGATGTAAAGTTTGTTTTAACTTAGCTCAGAAGGCCACATAGGATTACAATAATAAAGTTATATAAATAATTACGTTTAACAGAGAAATATCATTATAAATAGAATTATTAGCTATAAAGATATCCACAACTTCAGAGAATGTGTATGTGTATAGTATATTTTGGTATATGACTGTTTATTTAAATGGTGAAAAAGAGTAACTACTGAGTTTCTTGCCGGTTCTCCTCGGTAGAACTTACTTTCCGAACCGGTGGTAGCTTCACTTAAAATAATTGTTAAATGACAGTTCAAAAGTGCTTGTAAAAGCCTACTTCAATAAAGTATATTTTGATTTTGCAAATTACGATTTGTAAACCTATACGATGGACATTAAATACTTTTAAAATTTAAAAGTCATGATGCCTTAATACTCCTACAATATCGGGTAGCTTTTTTCAAGATGGGATGGTATAATAAACACCCCCTTTTCCATAAACAACAATTTTAAATGACGTAGCTTATTCGAATGATTACTAAACGCTCAGATAGCGTTTAACGTTTTTACGTCTAATTTAATACAATGCAGTTATGACAGTGCTGCTTCGAACCGGTTCGATGCAGTTATAGCCGCATTGTCATTTGTTATGTTAATGACTTCATAAAATATATACATAAGTGACTTATTTCATGTATATATATATATGTATATGTTTTCTCAATTAATTAATCATTCTGACGTGTGTACTTCACGCGCGTTGACGGTGAACGTACTCGCTAGGATGTATCTGATAGGTAGGTTTTAAATCAGGGCACGGGAGTGCTATAACCAGGACCCCAGGCGTTAGGGGTCACCGATAATGGTCATGTCTTTATTTGTTTTTGAGGCCCCAAAAGGTCTCATAAATATCCTCTCTTGGATTCCAGAATTTGTAGATCTCCAGAATGTTTCCTGCCATTAGTAGAGTAGTTTTACCCGAAAAGTTCCAAGCGTCAAGTTCACTTATATATAGTTTAGGTAGTAAGCGAGTAGAAACTCTTGCAGTAGGAATTTTCCTGTCTGGGTAAATACCACTACGCAGATGTTCTAGATTTTTTACTATTGTGTATCTGTTAAAAGGGTGCGTGTTCCAGTATAACTTCAGTTATAAGGGATATAATATCTTAGTTCCCAAGGTGGTACCTTACATTTACAAGGAAGTCTTATTTCCTAAGGTTGGTGGCGTATTGGTGATGTAAGGAATGGTTAGTATTTCTGATAGAGCCCATGTTTATGGGTGTGTGCTGATCACTTAACATAAAATGGCTCATTTGTCTGTCCGCTATGATATAGAATAATTTGTAAAAATATTAAAAACTTTAGATTTTGTCCATACACATGTCAATTAGCTTTTGACGACCTCTAACATTAAATGTACTTGTATGCTTTGTTTAGTAATTATCGATGGATGAAAACTACGAATTTCTCGTAAAATTCACTCTTTCTAGAAGTTTTTTCTTTTGGCCTGTTGTCTCAAATTATTTGGGGGGTTTTTCTCCATTGTCCTTCATTCTTCTTTATTTAAACGAAATAAGTGATATAATTACAACCAGAGCTGACTTTAGGGGAAAGCTACCGGTGTAACTGCCCTTTGGTCTCCACATAACGTTCCGACTAATTAAGAATTTAAATGTACATAATATATGTTTACATATCTGTATATAGTCAAAATGAGCTGAGATGACCCAGTAGTTTGAACGCGTGCATCTTAACCGAAGATTACAGGTTCAAGCCCAGGCAAGCACGAATAAATTTTCAAGTGCTTATTGCATTTGTGTTTATAATTCATCTCGTGCTCGTGAGAATGTGTCTAATTCCAATGAAATTAGATCATATGTGTATCCAGTAAGCATTGGAGTAGCGTGGTGGAATATGCTCCAAATATTCTCCTCAAAAGTTGAAGAAGGCTTGGCCCAGCAGTGGAAAATTTATAGGCTATTAATGTAATATACTCAAATTATAACATTGCTGTTTTAAAAGTAACTGATAGAAAGTAAATAAATATTAAACAAATTTAAATTCTATCCAGAAGTCTCAGTTGCTCAAACAGCTTTAGACCTCCAAATCCATTCTTGCCTTAGAAGAAAGAAGAAGAAAGAAAGAAAGAAAGAATTTTTATTTGTAAGCATCGTGTTGATACATCAGTGACATAAACAATACAACAAAAAAAAAAAACAAAAACTTAAAATAACAATACAATTAAATAATATCTAAGAAAGATTTTAAAAAGAGGCATAAATAAATGAAAACAAAATGCTGCCTACATAGCAGTACGATGCCACAAAAAGGGAAATCACTCAGCATTTGCTGTCGGCCTAGGAATTTCACACACAAAAAAAAAAAAAAAAAAATTAACGATTTAAATTATATAGTTTTTTTTTTCTATACTTAAATTAAAATACGATTCGTACTATGTGTGAAATTCGCAAAGACGGCAGCACTGATTTTCAGTGATCACCTTATTTCCGTACGTCAAGTGAACGACATTGACAATAGTCCACTATTATGTCGTGTTAAAATCAAATAAAAAATAAAAGTAAAAACATAACAGAAATCAAAACAAGTCTAGGATAGTATGATGCGCTCAGCCCTCAGGTACCTCGCGGCGGCAGTGGAGGTTGGACGTGTAGCACAATGGATTAAAATTTAAAACTAAATTATATTACGCTGAGATCACAAAGATATTCGATCACCTACGAATTATTTAAGGAGAAAGAAAAAAAAAAAAAAAGAATTAATAATAATAAGTAAGTAATATATACCAATTTCTGTTTTTCTTTTCTTTTTTTAAATGTGTTTTAATATAATCTAAATCACAATAATATTACTTTTGATTCTTTGCATTTATTGGAGGTATAAATTAATATAGCGAACATATTATTACAGAAGGTCGCAAGCAGGTCGAGACGTGCCGTTTAACAAATATCATAACAATCAAATAGAGGTTGAAATCTATTCACTAAATAGTCTAACCAAGTCTGATCAATACTCCATCTTGCCAATGGGCCATGCACTGTAAGGTGAGTAGATTTGATTACATATTTAAAAAAAAAAAAATTTATAAGATTATATTGAATTATCATTTTATAGTTATGACATATACATATATAAAATCTCATCTATACAACTACATACACACACATACCTACATATTATACACACACACACACACACACGAACATGTATATAAATTCATACATATGTATACAATTAAATATAAATCATTATATTATATTTAAATTAACAAAGATAAATAAAATCAATTGCTATGTTTGCTTTTGTTTATCAAGAAGAAATTTTCTGTATTTGTTTCTAAAATTATGAATTATATTTAGGTTCCTCAATGGCGGTGGAAGGTTGTTCCAGCACTTGGTGGCGGCGTATCGAAAACTGCCACGGAAGGCGGCCGTTCTATGGAGAGGCATAAGAAGTAAATATGATTTCGATCTGGTTGCGTATGTGTTCGTATCGTGCGCCCAACGAAGCTTGTTATAAAGGTATGGTGGAAGTTTGAACTTGATTACCCCGAATAAGAGCGTCACAAAATGCAGTTGCCTACGGTATTCCATTCTCATAATTCCTGCGTTATTTAAATATTGTGTGACATGCGTACGTGGAGGTATATCGAAGCAATATCTTGCACAAGCATTTTGCACCTTTTGAATTAAATTTTTTGTACGTTGCAATAGTCTTGGGCCCACCACTACATCGGCGTAATTTAATTTGGATAATACTAATGATTCACATAGGCGGATTCTTACATTTACCTTTAAAAACTTTCTTATTTGGTATAAAACTTTCAGACGATAAAAGCAGCTTTTAACTGTATTATGAATATGTTTTTCAAATCTAAGGCATTCGTCCATAAGTACGCCAAGATTACGTGCTTCTGTAACTCTTTCAATTGGTTCATCTTGAATTTTAACCATAGGTATTTCCCTTGATATCAGTTGTATTTGATTCGCCGTGCCCAGTATTACAAATTTAGACTTTTGTGGATTTAGCGCTAAACAATTTGCTTCTGACCAACCTGCTATGTTTCTTAAATCTTCATTTAGCTTAAGTACAGCATTATGAGTTTCATTAGGTGGAAAAGATATATATATTTGTATGTCGTCAGCGTACATATGGTAACGGCAGTTTTTTATGACCTTTGTTACGTCAGCGCAATATATAATAAATAGTAGAGGACCAAGTATCGATCCTTGGGGTACACCTCTAAGAACTTGCCTACATTGCGATGATTTTATGGTGCCATCTTCATGTTTAAGTTCTACGGTTTGCGTTCTACTACCCAGATAACTGGTGAACCATTGTATAGCTTCTGCGCTAAGTCCGTAGTAGTGTAGTTTAGCTAGTAAAAGAGAGACGTTAATCGTATCAAATGCCCTAGAGTAATCCAACAAAACTAGTATAGTGCCATTACCTTTATCTTGCGCGTTTAATATTTCGTCAACCACATCAATCAGTGCAGTTGCAGTACCGCGACGTTTACGGAATCCTGACTGTCTCATGGGTAATATATTATTGGTCTCAAGAAAATCAGATAGCTGATTATATACTATTTTTTCCAATACTTTGGATAAACATGGCAGGATACTTATTGGCCGTAGATCCTTATTTTCTGAGGGATTATTATTTTTAGGGATAGGCTTAATTATCGCTTTCTGCCATATTATAGGAAATATGCTCTGGGTAATAGACATATTAATTATCGTAGTAATAATTTCTTGAATATGAGGCATAATGAGCAACAACATTTTTAGAGATATTCCATCGGCCCCAACAGCATTTGATTTAATACTACTTATTACTTTATTGACAACTGTACAATCAACAGTTTTGATGTAGAATGTAGCATCACCATAAAGTTGACTGTTAAAGTATGCTATATCAGTTTGAGAAGCTTGAGGCCTGCCTGGTAGTTGGAGAAAGTGATCATTAATACCATCTGGATCATCAAAATGAGCGGGCAAAAGTTTGTCTTTCTTGTTATTAATGTTGATATGGCGTTTAATATGTGACCATAAGTATCGCGAATTTTTGTAATTATTATTAATAAATAAAGTAAAATAAACAGTTTTTTCTGTATTTATGGCCGATTCTACTGATTTTTTAAGTTGCTTATAATAGTTAACATGAGCTTCTATCTTCGTACTACGGCATCTAATTTGTGCTTCATTTCTCCGTCTCATCATTAATTTGATGTTATAAGTAACCCATGGATATTGTAATTCTTTGATATATCGCAACTTTATAGGGCTTAATGTGTCAAATACCCACAGGATACTGTCATTAAAAGCTGCAACTGTTTTATTAATGTCTTGATCTGAAATTATGAGTTCCCAGTTAATAAGCGCGGTTAAATAATATTTTAATTGGTCTAAATCTATGTCGTCTAATCGTCTACTATATATTTTTTCCGTTACGGGCTTATCTTTTTCAATATTAAGCTCACACGATAAAAATGCATGATCACTTAAATTGCTTACATAGTCAACCCACACTCGTTCGACGTTGGTATCTGAGCAGATGAGATCGAGGAGGGTTTCGCTGTGACTTGTGAAATGTGTGGGAACGGTAACATATTGCGTCATATTTGTGTATGTGAGAAAGTCTGTAAACATAGTTGTATTTACATTACCTGTATCTAGGAAATTGATATTAAAATCGCCCACCAATAGTATGTGATCATGATATGGCAAAGCGCCATATGTGTCAGTAATGGCATCAATAAAAATTTGCGTACTTAACCAAGGCGGTCTATATGCTGTACCAATGACTAAAACTTTACCCCTAATATTAACACTTAACCACATTTGCTCAATAGTTATGGTCTCTGGGTGTTTAAGGGTCCGAACAGAAATACCCTGTTTTATATAAAAACCGACTCCACCGCCACGGGAACGTATTTCCGCAGGTCGAGGAATGTGACGCAATGAGTATCCTGGAATTCTTGGGGCTCGGGCGTCCTCCCCCTCACGTAGCCAAGTCTCATTTAGTGCCATGATATCGACGTTGTGGCGATCCATTGCATATAAAAACTCATCATGACCAGTACCAAGTGAGCCAGGATTTAGAAAGCCAATTCTTAATTTTTTTGACTTATTCATTTTACGCATGTATATAATATATTAAAAAATCAAATATGTATATTATACTGGCTAACTGTGAACGATGCATGAGTTCCAAAATATACGCTATACTCGTATGAAGTTTACTTTTACATATTACATTCGGCATCTCACAATAATTGTTACATATATTACTTTTAAAAGCAAATAATATAATTAAATATAATAATAATACATCGTTACAATTACTATTTAGAAGTATGATACTGCCACAAAGTGAAAACTTAATTATATAAAATATAATACACTTTAAATAAATATGAGAAATTAATTTAACCTGCTTGCGAATTAATTTTGTTTTTACATGTATGATATATTCTTTAAATTTATCTAATAAACTAATCTTATATGAGCTCAAAATCAAACGGTATTGTCTCCAAAAAACTTAATTGTGTCGCTCAACGTGCGTATACGACGAGTTTCGGAGTCTCCGCTGCGACGAGCGTAAATGCGTCCTCCTCGTGTCCAGATATATCGCCATCCATCGCGTCGACCTAACTCGCGTGTTTTATAAAATATATGGCGATTCATCGGAGTGAGACGCTCGTTAACATAAAGCCGCTTAGGCACCGACTCGACGATTCCCGATGAGTCACAGCCGCGGCGCACACGCGCGGCTCGTAGCATTTCGTCGCGGACGGCGCGCCGAGCGAGACGCACGACAATTGGCCGCGGCCGAGTTTGGCTGCTGTGATCGGCTATTATACGGCGCGGGCCCCAACGCTCAGCGCTGACGATGTCGCGTTCCTCCAGTGGCACCCCAATTTTTTTTGAAATTAAAACTACTATATTGGTTGGATTTTCGCCATTTTTCTCCTCTAAACCCGAGATTTCAATATCATTTAGCAGGTTCTCTTGGTCACGGTCATTCAATTCGGATCGCAGTTGGGCAATTGTTTCGGTCGCATTTTTATCGACAATATCCGAGTGTCGCTCCTGATTAATTTTTTCTAAATTATCTAAGCGTTTCTCGACGCTGTCCACCCGTTTATTAAATTCGGATATAGTCGTACTAAGCCGCGACAGCTCCCTGGTTACCGAAGAAAATTCCAATCGCAACAGCCTTATCTCATGAGCGAGGGACTTTTCAGAGTTATTTTCATCAGCATCTGTGAAATTGTCCTCTGCATTTTCTGTATCTGAGCTGGGAGAGGGATGGCTACTGGCGCTCGCAGGGGTAGTACGCTTCGTTCCTACTTTGCAATTGTTGCACAGTATTTTCTTGGGAATAGTGTCTCCCGGCTTTATATTAACGCACATTCTATGATAAAGCATAGCGCATTTGCTACACTTCGCGCCATCTATTATTGCGAGGTATTTACCGCAATGATTGCACTTATTCGTCATAACGCTGCGTTAATATCAACAAGGCAATTATGAATATGGATGCTAGATGGCACTTATAATAATTAATAGTATTTTGTAAAATTATTTTAATTTAATTTCGTTTTATATCGCTATACTTAATGGTAATTGATTCTTAAGTGTCCAGGTTTATTACTATTTTATATGAACTTTTCTGGCTATTAAACACTTTAACCTAGTATTATATTTAATTTAATTGTTAGTGGGTACAAGTTAACTTTCCACTGTACGCTAAATTATATTTTTGTATTTGCAGCACTTATCACTTTATTTTAGATATCACTAACACTGTAAATATGTAGTCACAATTTATGTAACGTTTTAATAAAACTTTTAAAGATATTTACGTCGTTTTACTATTTTTACTGAACTTAATTGTACATAAACACTGTCAATGACGTTCCGATGACGGACGGCTTAGAAGACACAAGACCCAACCCTACTGTCTTATCTAACCATTTCGAGGTCTACATTTCACGGTAGCTCACTAATTATCATTAACAAACACGCTCGGCCCAGTTCGTTCAATGGAATCCTTTCTTCGATAACGAGTGGAAGACTTCTATATTTTTTATTTGTTCAGCGATAATTTTGGTACCTTATGATTGATTTCTTTTCTTCTGTTTATTTTATTAACACTTCAATGCAGAGCGAGGTCTAAAACGCCTCGTGTGCGTCTCCTTTTGCGGTGCGACTAAGAAAAACAGATTTCTCAGTCGTGCGGAGGCCGTAACGTCTATTTGATAAGTTGAAAAAAAGGTAACTACTGAGTTTCTTGCCGGTTCTTCTCGGTAGAATCTACTTTCCGAACCGGTGGTAGCTTCACTTAATTGTAATATGACGATTCAAAAGTGCTTGTAAAAGCCTACTTGAATAAAGTTTATTTTGATTTGATTTTATTTTATTTATTTAAAATGCTTTATTGCACAACACACGGAAAAAAAAGGGGAAATATAAAACATAAAATAAGTACATGGTGCGCAAAGGCGGTCTTATCGCTTATAGCGATCTCTCACAGACAACATTTGGTGATAGGAGCTTAGAACAAAAACAGGTAAGTGAAGAAAAATATATGAAAAAATGAGGAAAAGTGCAATATAATAATATTTATACTAAGGTATAGTAATACACATAACTACATACCAATAATACATACATAGAAATATAATATATATTAAAATATGCATACATATATACATAAATATAAACTACATATTATTATATACTTGCATACATTATTTAGATATGGATAGGTAATAGTTTCTCAAACGATGCTTAAATATTGCCAAGGATTTAGACTGCCGTATATCAGTGGGTAGTGCATTCCAGAGTTTGACGGTTTTCACGGTGAAAGAGTTGCTGTAGGTTTGTGTCCGACTGCAGGGTGTGACAAGTTTGTTGTCCTCACTAGAACGCAGGTTGTGTGTGCTATCAAACCCAAGAAATTTGAAGCGTTCTTTAAGGTAAGGTGGTGTATGCTCAACATATAAAATAGCATAGAGAAGAGATAAGGCGTGCAAGTTTCTTCGAAGCCTGATTGGCAGCCACTTTAACTGAGACCGATACTGCGAAACGTGATCATACTTACGCAGGTCAAATATGAATCTAATGGCCAAATTTTGCAGCCGTTCTAATTTATTCAGAAGGTCTTCAGTTAAATCAATGTAGCAGGCGTCGGCATAATCTAATATTGGAAAAAGAAATGCATTGGCTAAGCTGATCTTAGCCTTGATGGGTAGTAGATTTTTCCATCGCCTTAAAAAACCAATGATGGCATACATCTTACGACTCATTTCTGCAACCTGAGGTACCCAGGATAAGGAAGCATCCAGAAGTAGTCCAAGATCTCTAACAATTTCTTGCAGCGGTAGTGTGTGGCCATCAAGCATGATTGGAGATAGGATTTTGTCTTTGACCCTCGACAGAAGCTTAGGACTGCCAAAAACAGCTACTTGCGACTTCCTTGGATTCAGTTGGAGACCGTAAGATCTACACCATTCACTGATTTTTACCAAATCATTATTCAAAGTTGCAACAGCCTCGTCGATACCGTCCAAGGGAGCGGTAACATATATTTGAAGATCATCAGCATATAGATGATAGGAGGAAGAGATAAGTGTAGAGAGAGTATTAATGAAAATAGAAAAGAGAAGAGGAGAGAGTACACCACCTTGCGGGACACCGGAAGCGATATCTAAAAAAGGTGAAGACCTACTGTTTGCCGTTATGCATTGCTGTCGATTGAACAGGTAAGAACGGAACCAATCAACAGCAATAGAACCTATGTTTAGAGATTCAAGGATTGCCAAGCATATGTCATAGTCGATAGTATTAAAAGCATTCGAAAAGTCAAGAAGAGCTAGTATAGTTACGCATTTGTTGTCAATTCCGTTACGTATATCGTCACATACTTTGGTGAGTGCTGTAACTGTACTATGGCCTTTTCTAAACCCAGATTGGAAAGGGCAGAGGATTTTATTTATAGAGAGGAATTGGCTTAGTTGAGAATGGACTACACGTTCTAGCACCTTCGAGAGAAAAGGAAGCACAGATATAGGTCTAAAATGAGAAGGTAACAAGGGATTGGAAACTTTAGGAATAGGAATCACTAGAGCTTTGCGCCAAATAGAAGGGAAAGTACCAGTTGACAGGGAGTAATTAAATATATGACATAAAATAGGTAAAATATTGTTGAGGGTAAGGAGAATAAGTTTTCGACTTATTTCATCACAGCCAGTTGAGTCTGATTTAATACTAAGGATGTGCTTCCTTAACTCGCTAATGGTGACAGAGCTGAATTCGAAAGGAGGGTTATCAGGAATAGGCAGTGTATGAAGAAAGTTGATTGTATTAAGTTTGTCACACATATTTATAGAAGAAGAAGAAAGAAAGTGTCTGTTAAGATCATCAAGTTCGATATTAAAAGAAATAGTTTCCCGCTGACGACTGATTCCCAGCGATTTCAAAAACCGCCAAACCTTGGATGTACCGCTATTATCAATAGCATTTGCAATAAACTTACGCTGAGCATCACGACAGAGTTTATTGCAACGATTTCGTAGATGTTTATATTTTTCCAAGTTGTCAGTAGTTGGATTTCTTTTATATTTGGCCTTCGCAGCATTACGCTTAGCCATGAGTGCTCTAATATCCTGAGTTAGCCAAGGAGCCGGTAAGTGCTTAAGCTTAATAGGTCTTAATGGGGCATGTACATCCAATAAATCGGTTAAGAGAGAATTAAATATGCTAATTTTTTCATCAATTGAGCTGGCATTATAAATAGCATTCCAGTCGATATTGTTTAAATCGCTCATGAAATTGGTGTTATTAAGCTTTTGAAAATTACGCCGCATCACTATAGTTGGCTTCGCTCGCGGAGGCCGAATTCTATAGGATAAATAAACTAAGTCGTGGTAGGAAAAGGCCTCTGCGGGAAACTGACCATGGACGTCAACATGACTGAGAGAGGAAACAAACATTAAGTCCAATAGTGAAGGAGAACAATTCGGAAAAAAATGAGTCGCATTCGTTGGAAGTACATTAAGGTTACAGCTATCGATTATATTCTTAAGTCGTCGGGCACGTTGGTCGTCTTTAATCAAGCAGGTGTTAAAATCACCCATAATTATGGTGTGATCGACAGAAGTTCTAAATTGATCTAATAACATTTCAAAATTATTAAAATAATTAATATTGAGTGACGGACTATAAAATACGCCCAGTAGTAGTTTGAGATGACCGAATAAGACCTCAATAAAGATGTGTTCCGATGACTCAGAGTATTGTGAAGGAGATTTACTTAAAATTGTAAAGGGGATATGACTGCGGAGGTATATTGCCACACCACCACCACCTTTACCCGTTCGGTCGTTCCGGATCAGATGGTAGCCAGGCAAACAGTAAGACGTCGAGGGTAAACTTGGTTTCAAAAAAGATTCGGATACAAGAATGGCATGAATATTTTTACTGTCGAAGGAGGACAGGAAATCAGGGTAATGAGATGGAATACTCTGCGCATTTATATGCACTACATTAAAGTTTCTAGAAACACCGGAGAAAGTTGAGTCTAAAAGAGAATTAAGAGGAAGAGAAGCACTGTGAAAACTATCATCAGTAGATAATACTGAGTCACTAAGATAGATACTATTATCATTCGAGTCACTTACGCTGTGAACGCTTGAAATCATACTATTAATGTAAATACAAGTTAATATTATATATATGTAAGTAAAAATAATTAAATAGTATAATAATACCAAAATAAATCAAAATACTAGAATATTGAGTTCTAATAAGCTACTCCTCCATCCCGCCAGCCGTTTGTGAGTAAGCAATTACAAGGATATTTTTTATCACAAATATAGTAAAACATAAGAACCGGATACAACATTAAAACAGAAATAAAAACAAGTTATAAATCAGTGTTTAGTAAAGCACCACACTAAGTAACCAATAAACAAAATAAAAATACGATTTAAATTCTAATAACATTAAATATAAAAAATAAACTAGTAAGTAGAGAGAAAAACATAAAAAAAAAAAGAAATTGAATTAAACTAAAAACAAAAAACTACCTCATAAAATAAAAATGCTAACTACATAGGCAGTAGTTAGTTTTATCAATACAGTTACTAAACGCAGATCAAACGTCAGATTGTTGACAATTGACATTATACCTTCAGTCAACAACATAATATAATTATAACTGAACTGAATATAATTATACCGACATGTTAGCAAATTAACACTAATTTTATCCGAAATATAATTATAGTAACTAAACAAAAATAGATGACATAAATTAATAACAGAACAATTTAATGGAGCGACGACAAACTGCTACTAATAAAACGAAAACTTACTTTTTAACGGTTCTCTTACTTCGCATAACCTGAGTGGAGTTGGACGATTTTGAAATTGAGTCGACACCGACAGTACTGGTACCAGCAGCAGCAGCAAGATTAGTTGCCGAGGGCATGTAATTCGGCTTGCAATTGATTGAGTTAAGCTCTGCTGTTGTGACGATACGGTGACGCTTACCGTCAGACCCCGTAACGATAACAACTCCATCCTTCGTCCAGCATTTTGAAATTCCGAACTTCTGTCTTGCAGACATAAACAGGTCATGCCTTTTCTTGGTAAGGAACTCCGACAGAGTCACGCCTGTGCTTTTAAGGGACGTTTTTGAATACCAGATCTTGTTTCGAAGCACTACATCACGAAATTTTACAAGGATAGGTCGAGGCTTATCCCTAGAGGAATGACCTAATCGCTGACATCGACTGAGCTTCTCAATGGTAAATTCTGGTACCTTAAGATGGCCTGATATAACACCTGACACTATGACTGGCAAATTTTCTTTTTTGTCTTCAGGAACTCCGTGGAACAGAAGCATCTTCCTTCTACTTCGCATTTCCAGCTGATTGTACTGCTTCGTTAATATTTCCACTTGCATCTGAAGGCCTTCTAATGCAGATAAAACAAAGATTCTGAAGGTGTTAAATTGAGCCGCAATGTTGGAGTTTGGACTAGTGGCTGGGATGGAACCCTGAAGAGATTTTTGAAACTCAGCCATCCGTGTGTTGAAGTGCTCAGTCAGGTCCTCAATTGAGTGCTTAATGGATTCCATAGTGAAGTTATTACTTTTCACTCAACTTGTTTAATGTTTTTGTTTTTTTGTTGATTATATTGGTGTTATGGAGATTAGCTGGCAGGTAGGAAACACATTTAGCACATATTAATTTGTATAATTATTATTTTGTAATTTAGATAATTAAAATTAACAAGAGCTCATATAAAAGCGTGTTGTCTTTTTTTTGTCACCTACCCGAAAAAAAAAAAAAAAAAAAAAAAAAAAAAAAAAAAAAAAAAAATTTGATTTGTAGAGAAGTGATAAATTGATATGATATCTATTGAAAAGAGAATGCTATGTTGTACCTACTTTAATACGAGATCTCTTTGGCCACCTACCACATAAAATTCGATAACATCACATTAAAATTTACTTTCTTAAATTTTGCGGTCTAATAGATCCCGTACCGATATTATGACAGTTTTCATACGAGGTCTTAAGCGCCCCGTGCCGTAGGAATGGAAAAAATATATGATGCCGCAGGTAACTCAGGAGTAGTTCCAAATAAAATTGGTAGAATTGACGTGTAATTCTTTACATCGTCAATGATATTCATAGCGATAGTGATTTTTTTGCGTTAGATAGTCCTGTAATCGAGAAAGGTTACAGATTCATCGAAATACGGCTCACTAGTACACTTATAGTACGCTGTACGACACAACTTAGATGTAGCATCGACAAAATTAATAAAACCGATCACATCCGAATTAAGTACGCTCTCCCAAATTATCAATATTTATTTCTTATATCAGAAATCTTATATAAGAGATATATATATATCAATCTGTAGTATATGTAGTATATATATATTCATTCTTATCTTTACACAAACGTAATAACTTGTAATATCATAATATAACCTAATTTATTCGTCGATTTAACACGTTGATTTAAACGCACTTACTTTCTCAGATTAAACTGACGCCAGAATCTATAGCGACGAATAGTTTTGATTTTTTAATAATAGGTTGGGGAAAAAATTTCTTCGTATTTTATATGAAAATTCAAAAAGTTTTTTTTATAGTTTATTTACATTTGACTAAAGTATGTAGGTGCCATTTTGTTCCATAACTTTTTGCCATCTTGTTGGTAGTGACATGATCCCATTGCTGTAAAAATTTTGGGGCTTCTGATCGAAAAACTGCGACAAGTGGTTTTGGCAGTCCTCTCGTGATGTTAACCTGACACTGCCTAATGAATTCTGCAGAGACCGAAACAGATGAAAATCTGAAGGTGCAAGGTCAGGACTATACGGCGGATGCATTAATACCTCCCAGCCAAACTCTCGTAATTTTTGTTGAGTGGCTACAGATGTGTGAGGTCTAGCGTTGTCATGGTGAAAAACCACACCCCTTCTGTTGATCAATTCTGGCCGCTTTCTCTCAATTTCTTGCTTCAATCTCATCAATTGTTCGCAATACAGTTCTGAATCGATGGTCCTGCCGGGCGGTAACAGCTCATAATGAATGATGCTCTTCCAATCCCACCATACACACAGCATTACCTTGTTGCGAGTTAATCCGGGTTTTGCCACAGTCTGTGAAGCTTGACCGGCCTTTGACCACGATCTTTTTCGCACGTTCTTGTCGTATGTGATCCACTTTTCATCACCAGTTATCAGCTTCTTCAAAAATGGTTCGGTTTCATTACGTCGTAATAAAGAATCACAAATGAGTACACGGTTCATTAGGTTTCTTTCAGTGAGTTCATGAGGCACCCATATATCGAGCTTTTTTGTGTACCCAGCTTTATTCAAATGAGTCAAAACCGTTCTGTGGTCAATTGCCAGTTCTTCAGCTACATCTTAACTACTAATATGCCGATCTTGCTCCACTTTTTCAAAAATGGCATCAATTTTGTCCGTAACAGGGCGACCAGAGCGAGATGCATCTTTGATATCAAAATTTCCGGCTTGAAAACGCTTAAACCAAACTTGCGCTACTCTCACAGATACTGCATTAGGTCCATAAACATCACAAATTTTTTTCGCGGCTTGAGTTGCATTTTTACCTTTTTTATAGTATAATTTTAAAATGTATTGAATTTCTTCTTTAGATTCACTCATTTTCACAACAACAAAAACAAATGAAAATCACACAAATTCCTAAATTGAATTTGAAAGTGCCTTCTTTAAAATTAAAACTTTTTAATGATACCAAAACCAGCTAGATACAAATGGTATAGTCAAAGAGATTTTATTACAAGTTCATACATACTATATGCGAAAAGACTATTTCCCCAACCTAATTTTATCACTTGACGTAAGGGCAGATAGATTACCTGATGGTAATTGGTCAACATGGACCATAGACATTGACGTTTTAAGAATTATTAAATATTCCTTATATCACTTGTTCTCACTCACTCACATTGGCTCACTCACTTTAAGCCGGAACACAACAATACAAAGTATTGCAAGTTTGGGTGTCATATCTGCTGAGTGAGTGGTACCTACCCAAACAAACTTACACAAAGACCTACCACCAAATAAACTCGTCTTTTATTTTGTAGTTCACGTATTCAATATTGTTGTTAAGACACAAACTACATATTTATTTATTATTATTATTATATAATATAAAACTCTGTATTCCCAGATCTTTAAAATAACGCAACATATTTAGATGCAAATAAAAAAAATCTGTAGTATATTTAGTGTCAGCATACATCGGTAGTACATTATTAAAACTTATTTTCAGCGAATCAACAAGAAAATATTCCACTGAAGCTGAAGAATGGCTCGACGCCGGAAACGAAGAGGCTGCCTCTCGTGAAATCGGCACCGCATTTGAACAACAACAGGATCGACGAATCGCCGAGCGCTGATGGGAAGTTAGATGGAGTTGAGATACACAGTCCGGGGAAGCAGGATGCAAGGTAAACACAGCCCCATTATAATACAACAACAGCCTGTAAATTCCCACTGCTGGGCTAAAGGCCTCCTCTCTATGAGGAGAAGGTTTGGAACATATTCCACCACGCTGTTCCAATGCGGGTTGGTGGAATACACATGTGGCAGAATTTCTATGAAATTTGTCACATGCAGGTTTCCTCACGATGTTTTCCTTCACCGCTGAGCACGAGATAAATCATAAAGACAAATTAAGCACATGAATCAGCGGTGCTTGCCTGGGTTTGAACCCGCAATCATCGGTTAAGATGAACACGTTCTAACCACTGGGCCATCTCGACTCTATATATCTCTATATATAATACCCCATAATAATCTAAGGGAATAAATATAAACAAATCTTACATTTTCGTATTTCATGCGATTTGCAAATAACGCAGCTAGAATGAGCGCTACTTAGAGCTTAAAATTAATATATCTTTATTTATAACACACAGTAACAGCCTGCCAATTACCCACTGCCATGAATAAACATATTCCACCACGCTGTTCCAGTGTTGGTTGGTGGAATGTACATGTGGTAGAATTTCGAAGTAAGCACATGCATATTTTCCTTCACCGCCGAGCGACGAATTATAATGACAAATTAAGCACATGAATATTCAGTGGTGCTTGGCTGGGTTTGAACCCGCAATCATCGGTTAAGATGCAAGCCTTCTCACTCCTGGGTCATCTCAGCTTTTTATAATACAATTGCACTTAACTACTTATATACTTTTTCTTCGAAAATTCAATACAGTTTTCAACCGACTTCAAAAAGGAGGAGGTTATCAAATCATCTGATGTTTTTTTTGCTTTTTTTTTTGTTTTTTTATTTCATAACTTTTGACTGGGTGAACTGATTTTGAAAAATCTTTTTTAGTTTGAAAGCTAGTGCATATAAGTTTGTTTTGAAATAGCGTTTTGTTTTTTTTTGTAAGAAGTAAAGGCTTTTTGTTTTTATTTATTATTTATTGTGTATGTATTTCTTTTGTTGCAGCATCGAAAATCACTCTACATCAAGATATCCGAAGGTAATTGTTCTTTAATAGATTTGATTTCGATATGTTTGATTCAAGATATTACGAAATTAATCTATACTAATATTATAAATGTGTAAGTTACTGTTTGTCTGTCGCTCTTTCACGACCGACGACGAGGTTGGTGGCGAATTGGCGATGTAAGGAATGGTTAATTTCTTACAGCGCCATTGTCTATGGGCGTTGTGACCACGTGAGCCACTTAATCATCCGCCAACTTATACCAATAAAGATCTTATTTTTTTTTTATATTATAAATGTGAAAGTAACTCTGTCTGTCTGTCGCTCTTTCACGACCAAACCGCTGAACCGAATTTGATGATATTTGGTATTAAGAAAACTTATACTCCAAGGAAGGACATAGGCTACTTTCTTGCCTGACACATGACAATCACCAGCCTAAAACGCAAGCGAAGCCGTAGTAGGGCGACTACTATACTATGGCTACTACTATACTAACATTTTTTTTATATGGTATAGATTGGCGGACGAGCATATGAGCCACCTGATGGTAAGTGGTCATCATCACCCATAGACAATAACGCTGTAAGAAATATTAACTATTCCTTACATCGTCAATGTGCCACCAACCTTGGGAACTAAGATGTTATGTTCTTTGTGCCTGTAGTTACACTGGCTCACTCATCCTTCAAACCAGAACTATATCCAATATTGTAGTTTGACGTTAGAATATCTGATGAGTGGGTGGTACCTACACAGGCGAGCTTGCACAAAGCCCTACCACTAAGTAAATATAGTATATATTATGACTAAGGTTTCATTTTTTTTCATGCTAAAGTTAGCAAAGGCAGGACATTACGTGAAAATGACGCTGCTGCTCTCCGGCTGGGTTTTCTTCACGCTGATCTTCATGCTGTACAACGAGAAGGAGGAAATCACCAGGAACTCTTCGGTCAACCCAGGGGAAATCAAAAGTAAGTCATAGCTATACGTTATATATTAAACTAAAATACATTTAAACATATTTATGCCCAATATAATGCCAATCTTCTCCATAAAATGCAAAAGGAGCCCAATTTTTGGAGAGGATTTAGAGTTTTAGAATTTACCACGCTGCCCCGGTGTGGTTTGGTTAGATTGGTTTTAAAAGATTTTCACTATCCACCAGGCTGCTTTTTTAGAGGAAACCTGCATGAGTTGTATGAAATTCTGACGCTCGTTTATCAACGAACCCTCATTCGAGCGGCGTATTCTTCAAACCCTTCTCAAGAAAAGTTCATGGTTTTCAGGAAACATTAAAAGGATGATATACCTCGCGGATGATATAGTACGACACAACTGAGATATAGCATCGGCAAATTCAATAAAACCGATTACTGCTGATTCACAACTAATAGAAACAGCCCCCTATCGCGCCATTCGACGCTATTCGTCGCTATAGATTCACGCGTCAGTTCAACACGAGACAGCGAGTGCGTGTAAATCGACGGCTGACGCGTCGAATTGATGAATATATTAGATCGTACGATATTACAAGTTATAACGTTTGTGTAAAGATTCATATTCACAAAAGAAATAAATATAAATAAATAATAAATATGAGACAACATCACATACATTACTCTGATCCCAATTTAAGTTGTTAAACCACTTGTGTTATGGAAAATCAGAAGTAACGACGGTACCACAAACACCCAGACCCAAGACACATAGAAAACTAATGATAATCTACATCGACTCGGACGGGAATCGAACCCGGGACCTCGGAGTGGCGTACCCATAATAACCGGCGTAAACACCACTCGATCACTGAGGTCGCCATAAATATTGAAAATTTGGGAGAGCGTACTTAATTGCTATGCTACGTCTAAGTTGTGTCGTACTATATTAGCGGTTTCAAGGTCATTTCAAGACCTTGTCAAAATAGGCTTTGTTGATATTTTTCTTTGCTAAAATTAGATCGTTGTATGATTTTCGTCATCGGAAGCCATATAAAGGGTTCTAAAAGTCACACTTTATAAAGGTACTACCAATAAGTCGTTTGCCTTGATGTTTTCGAATTTGAATAATTCTCATACACGTGTCATTCAGCGTGATAACAAACATTGTATCAATAATTGTCACGCTTCTAAGTAAGCGAGCTGAGATGGCCCAGTGGTTAAAACGCGTGCGTCTAAACCGATGATTTCGGGTTCAAACCCCGGCAAGCGCCACTATATACATGGTTACTGGTTACTCGACGTATATCCGTTAGGAGGTGATAGGGGTGACTATTTGCAATAATTTTAACCCCCATATGCATAATCCAAAAGTGAACAATTTTTGAGATATCACATTTTTAATTTTTTTCAAAATTTGTCAAAAATGCAACTTCAAAAATTTATTGAGACAAAAATATCAATAAAAATCTATTATTTTCTTCTGATTTATAAAAACGAATAAACAGTGGATATTTGTCAATATTCAAACAATCATTATCAGCCCAAATTTAAAAATTGGAGACGAAAAACGATATTATTTCAATTTTTTTTTTCTTAGCTTTCCAAAAATATATAAAAACTAGGAATTTATTTCAAAGCAGCCGAAATAAAATGACCAGAAAGGTGGTGGGAAACCGTATTCGAACATGAACGAATTTATACTCTTTAAAATTCTCACAAAATTAATTAAAAACAATATCCAATGTAAAAAATCTTACGCACTTAACTTACTTAATACAAGTTTAAAATAATCTTATCGTCAAAGGGAGAGATTTGCCCAGCAGTGGGAAATACAGGCAGTTACTATACTACTAAAAGATCAAGCCAATTTTATTATGTTAGTGTGAATGACAGCTACCTTTGAACATAATATTACTTTGCTAGTCTGTGTGAACATAGTGGCTACTTCTTTTCGACGCCATTTCTGATATGTTTATTAGGCATACAAAGCAATGGTGTATCTAGAGTTATTTGAAGGAATTTAAAGTAGTTATGTAAACAGCAAGGTATATATGTATAAGCAATAAGACGTTCTTTTTGTGTTACCAAATTAAAAAAATATTAATACAATATACACAAAACTTGTAACTGAGATTTTTTTGTCTTTTTATGAGATATTTTTGAGGAAAATAAATCAAAAAAGCCTTGAAAGGTTTTCGTATTTGGTCACGTATTTTTAAATTTGGACCGATAGTTATTGTTTCAATACTGACAAATATCCAGTGTTTAATAGTTGTTGTTTAATAGTTTTTAAATAAATATTTGAAGTTGCATTTTTGACTTTTTGAAAAAGCAAAAAAACGTGATAAATCGAAAATGGTTCACTTTTGCATGTAGGGTTTAAAATTATTGCAAATAGTCACCCCTATCACCTCCGGGAATACGTCGAATAACGAATAACCCTGTGTATATCGAAGCATCAAAAAGTTTAATTAGGACGTATATGTATATTACATATATTTACAAGTTATGTATATATAATAATAATAAATATGAGACAACATCGCATACATTACTCTGATCCCAATGTAAGTAGCTGAAGCACTTGTGTTATGGAGAATCAGAAGTAACGACGGTACAACAAACACCAAGACCCACGACAACATAGAAAACTCGGCCGGGAATCGAATCCGTGACCTGGAAGTAGCGTATCATGAAAATCGGTGTACACACTACTCGACCGCGGAGGTCATTGTATTTTATATATTTGTATTCATTTTCCTAATTAAATTTAAATAAAAAAAAGAGTAACTACTGAGTTTCTTGCCGGTTCTTCTCGGTAGAATCTACTTTCCGGTGGTAGCTTCACTTAATTGTTGAATGACGATTTAAAAGTGCTTGTAAAAGCCTTTTTTTTTTTTTTTTTTTTTTTTTTTTCTCGCTGTAAAAACGCTTTACGCGCTTCCCCCACGTGATGGAAAGTGGGGGGGTGTGTGGGACTCCCCGGAGCCCTGGACGCCTCGTGCGCCCAAGTACGCCGGGTTTACCCACTAAAAAACCAGCGGTTCCCTCTCCGTCTTTCGGCGGACGCCACGGGATCGCTTACGCATGCTACCGTGACGCCCTGACGGTCGGCCCGCCTATGCGGGCCTCCAACTCCTACGGGGAATTCCCGGGGTACTGGGACCCCCCCTGGTCCCTGCGGCGCCTATTGAGGCGGGGGGAGAAGGTGCGCGTAGCGCCTTTTCCTCCTCCCCGGTCGTCTTCTGCGGAGCGAGTCGGCGGCGGCATTATTTTCCCGCTCCCGCTCCGCGGCTTCCTTCTGCACCATGACACTTTCGCAGAAGGAGCGCATCTCTGACCAGCACATCTCGCTACTGAGCATGGCGTTGATAACGCCCGGTAGCGAGAGGTCTCCACCCATAGTCGCCGCAAGGATGTGCCTCTGGGGTCCCCATGCAGCACACTCGTACAGGGTGTGGTACGCCGTGTCCACTGGCGCACCACACTCGTGGCAGGAGGGTGTTTCCTCCCGCCGCGCTATCGCGTGCAGGTACTTACCGAAGCATCCGTGCCCGGTAAGTACCTGCGTCATTCTGTACGACAGTGTGCCGTGCTTCCTTTCAACCCAGCGACTCAAGTGGGGACGGATCGCCTCCACTGTCGCCAGGCCTGCTGTGGGTGACCCCAGATCCTCCTGCCATCGGACGATCAGGGCTTGCTGGGCTAGAGTCCTGATCCGCCCGATCTCCGTTGACCCTGGACGGTCGCCGCGGTCCCTCACCTCGACCCGGAACCGGTACACTTCCGCGAGCACCTCCGCCTGGAGCTCCCAGGGCGGATCGCCCGCGAGAAGTGTCGCCGCAGTCCACGAAACCGTACGGTACCCTCTGATGCCTCTCACCGCTATGACCCTCTGCGGCTTTCGCAGTAGGGCCCGATTTTTAGCGGTGAGGGCGTCTATCCAGATCGGGGCACCGTACAGCGCCATCGACCTCACTACGCCGGAGTATAGACGCCGACATAGGGATCCCGGCCCCCCCACATTCGGAAGGAGGCGACCGAGAGCGGCAGCGGCGTTGATGAGCCTCGGGCCGAGATGGACAAAATGCTGCCCGAAACTCCATCGTCCGTCCAGAATCAGGCCCAGATACCTCATCTGGGCCTGCACCTTGATCGCCGTCCCCTGGACGGTGATTCTCGCCCCTCGTGGGGGTCCTTTCCGTGGACCGTGGAAGAGGAGGGCCTCCGTTTTGGATATGGAGACCCTCAAGCCCAGCATTCCCATGCGGTCCACGGTGAGAGCCGTTCCGACTTCGGCGAGGCGAGCCGCCTCCTGGAAGTCCCGCCCAATCGCCGTGACGAGGGTGTCGTCAGCGTAACACAACACCCCCATCCCGGGAAGGACGGGAGCCCGCAGGAGCCAGTCGAAACCGACGTTCCACAGAATTGGGCCGAGAATCGACCCCTGTGGAACGCCACAACCCACCCGATACCGGACGAGCCTCCCATCGACCCCCGCCCAGAGGATTTCCCTGTCTTGGAGGTACGCCTCCAGCAGTCTCCTGAGATAGGATGGCACCCCATGATATCGGAGTGCCTCCCGTATTGTCTCAAAGGGAAGACTGTTGAAGGCGTTCGCCACATCGAGCGACACTGCCAGGACGACTTGTCCCCGGGCCACCGCCTCCGTCGTCCGAGTCTTCAGGGCGTCCAGGGCATCGACCGTCGACCGGCCTGCCCTGAATCCGTACTGAGCCTCTGAAAGACCCGGACCGACTTCCTCGAGGTGTTGAACGAGACGGGCTGCGAGGATCTTCTCGAAGAGTTTTCCCGTCTCGTTCAGCAGCACAATTGGCCTGTATGCCGAAGAAGAGTCCATCGGCCGACCTTCCTTCGGCAACAGCACCAATTTTCCTTCCTTCCAAGGCTTCGGAAACTGCCCGCTGCGCAGACATTCGTCGAACAGCTCCCGAAGCCTTGCGTCTAGGTATTCCAGGGCAACGCACAGAATAGGCCCTGGAACCACGTCCGGACCAGGCGCTGTCTTCTTGGCCCTCAAGCGGCCGAGGGCCATCTCCATCTCCCGCTCCGTGATCAGTGGTGGAGCCACTGCTGTTTCCATCACGGAGCGAGAGGCCATCTGCGGAGGGACATGCTCGCCTGGATGGGGGAAGAGTTCTCCAACCAGGCGCAGGAGGAGTTCCGGCGGCAGCGTCTCGGTGACGGGGGCACCTTGGGTGCGGAACTTCCCACGCACACCGCGGTACGGGCGCCCCCACGGGTCTCGGTTGAGACCCTCCAGAAGCTCCTCCCTGGCCTTCTCCTTAGCCTTCCTTATCGCCAGCTGCAGATCTTTTTTCAGCTGGCGATATGAGTCCAGCATCTGACCCTCCAGAACCGTGTCGAGGCCATTGCGCCTTCGACAACGGACGTAGGCCCTACGCGCCTGGCAGCAAGTCGCCCTAAGGACAGCGATTTCAGGCGACCACCAATAGACATGCCGGCGCGGTAACCTGCGCCGGGTCCGAGGCATGGCCGCATCGCAGATTTTCTTGAGCGAACTGCGCATGCGGCCCGCCAGCTCCTCTGAGCTGTCACCCTCCCTCCTCCCTGCGGAACCCCACCGCTGCACAATGGCGGCCTCCTTGACCATATCTCGGTCGACTTGACCGAGTGACCACCTCGGCAGCGTGGTCGACACCCTCTGTGGTTCCGCCGGCCTCCGCGAGGTAGAGATCTCGAATCGGATATAACGGTGATCCGATAGAGTCTCCACCTCCTCCTCCACTCTCCAGTCGACCACTCTGCGTGCTACGACAGGGGAGGCGAACGAAACGTCCACCACGGAACCCCCCTGCTGGCGCACGCAGGTATGAACCTGCCCCCTGTTGAGAAGGGACAGGTCGGAGAGTAGGGCCCACACTTGAACGGCCCTCCCTCGCGGATTCGTGGCGGGGTTGCCCCAGGCACGCGACTTCGCGTTTAAGTCGCCGAGAACCAATATCGGTTTCGGCGACTGCCTGGCCACGGCAGCTCTGACTAAGCCGAGATAGGTCTCGAACTCAGCCAGGCTGCGGTTAGGGGAGAAGTACGTCCCTACGACGACGTACTCCCCCCACCCCACCACTGCGTAGCCCGAGCCCCTCTCGATGAGTGAGAGGGGAGGGCCCGTTCCGCTCCTCGTGAGGACTGCCACGGTGTCCTCCACGTCCCCTACCCAGTGAGTTAAGGGAGGAACGTAATAGGGCTCGCAGGCCACAGCCAGGTCGATCCCCCACTCCGCCATGGACTGCAGCAGTAGATCCTGAGCCCCGGCGCAGTGGTTGAGATTCGTCTGAAGGAAGCTGAAGTCTGCGCTCATGTTGACATTGCAGCTTCCTCCTCGGCCTGGCGCTGTCCGACGTTGTTGTTGGTCTGGGTAGTGAGGACCACCTTACCTTTCGTGATGGGGGGGTTACATTCTTTTGACCCCATCACGTGCCCGGAGGGCTTGCCGGCGTCTGCGCACACCGCGCAGCGCAGCTTCCCGGTGCATTCAGCCGATTTGTGGCCATTAACGCCGCACCGAAAGCATAGGCTCCCTCGATCCGCACTGAATGGGCATAGTATCCTCGTATGGCCAAGACCCATGCACTTGTAGCAGCGCAGAGGGCGCTGCTCCAGCACGTATACCCTAGCCGAGCTCCACCCAACCAAGAGACGTCCGGCGTCAGACAGCTTCTTCGCCGCAGCTACTGGACATGTCACGCGGACCATACCCATGTAACCGGGTCCACGTGAAATCTCTCCACATCTAACAACTTCAGAGGGACAATTTCCCTCGCGAGCGACTGCGGCGATTATCTTATCTTTGGTGACGGAGTCATCTAGCCCCGTCACCTTAATGTCCACCTTTCTTACGGGGTGAACGACGCTGGCCACCCCATCTAACACTGTGCGGAGCTTGTCGGCTAGTTTGTCTGCCTGGTCCGACTGTGCTCTCGGCAGCTCCAGCACTCTGGCTCCCGTCGCGGAACGTCGGACTTTTAAACCTCCGTTGATCCCGAGTTCCTGCAGTTTTATGCCTTGCTCAGCTCGCTCCAAGACCTGGGCATATGTTACGCCTTTCTGCTCCGCTTCCGGCTGCAGCGTAACCACTACTGCAGCTGTACGAGGAGCAGTCAACTTAGGCTTAACCGCTTGGGGTGCTTTGGGCACCGTGTGCGCCTCCGTGGCAATCGTTCCAGCTGAAGGCTGTTTCCCCTTTTTTCCTTTTTTAACTACGGTGGACCAGGACATCCCTTGGACCACTTGAGGCGGAGTTGTCTCTGACACGGCGCTTGAACAGCCAGCAACAGGTGCCGGCGGGGCAGCTGGTGACACCCGCTTATGTAGAGGTGCGGAATTCAGCGGTGGAGCCGAATGGACTGCCTGCGCTTGGGACACAGCGATTTGCTGCGCTGATTCCCGCCTCTTATCCGCAGCTAATGGAGGGCGCTGTATTTTTGCAGGAGGGAGACGTTCCTCCAATTCGGCAAATCGGGCGTTGAGCATAACTCCTATCGTTGAGATAATTGAGGCTTTTATACTGTCCACCATCCGAGCATCCTGTGTGGAGCTGGTGGACGCCTCATTTACCACAGCGACCTTGGACCGTATCTCCGCAAAATCGCGGCGGTGAGCCTTCACCTCGGCCTTGAGGCTGTCCACCTCTTTGCGCAGGCGTCCATTATCGGCACGGAGCTTTCGAGTCTCCTCGGCTTCCGTCCGAGACGCTAAAGCATCTACGATTGCCTGTAGTGCAGCTGCCGACTCCCTCAGCTTCTTGCCAAACCCTCCCTTTAAGTTGGAGGACTTTTGTGCCACCTCCAAAATGAGGGCTGCGCTACGACCAGCCTGTGCGCGAAGTTCTTCCGCGCCCATTTTTGCGGGATCCTTGGTTTGGACATCCGAGAAAGAAGATTCTTCGGAGTCCAAAACAGTCTGAGGAGGTTCCTTTCGAAACGCTCGACTACGAAGCGATCGTTCGAAGGCCTCCTCTCTAGCCTCACTGGCCTTGGCCTTCAGCTCGGCCTTAGCCCGAGCGAGACCACTTCCACGACCTTTGGTGGTTTTGCCGCGAAGAGCAGGCTTACTTTTTGCAGCTATCCTCGTCTCCGTCTCCGTCTCGGAATCGGAGTTAAAAATAGTGAGGCCCTCGTACGGCCTTTTTCGCCGAATTAGGGCATCCGACGATAATTCGGTGTCGACTTCCATCGTCGAGAACAAACAACATAAAAAAAAAAATCTTGTAAAAGCCTACTTGAATAGAGTTTATTTTGATTTGATTTGATTTGAAACCACTTTAAATCGGTATGAAGTCGTTTAATGAAACCCATTAGACGTAATCATTCGTTAGAAGCAATAGACTTAGCCTAGGAATTACTCGGTCTTTGGTCAAAGACCTTTTAAGTGTTACCTGACCAAGTATATTACACAACGTTTAAATTAATCCGTAATCTTTTAACAATTACCTTGGATAGAAGGCGTTTTTTAACTAATCGTGTTTCTTTAACTCAGTTAAAGTAATAGTAAGTAACAGCCTGTAAATTCCCACTGCTGGGCTAAATGCCTCCTCTCCCTTTGAGGAGAAGGTTTGGAACATATTCCACCACGCTGTTCCAATGCGGGTTGGTGGAATACACATGTGGCAGAATTTCTATGAAATTTGTCTAATTTCTAGGAAATGAGTCGAGATGGCCCAGTTGTTAGAACGCGTGCATCTTAACCGATGATAGCGGGTTCAAACCCAGGCAAGCACCGCTGATTAATGTGCTTAATTTGTCTTTATAATTCATCTTGTGCTCAGCGGTGAAGGAAAACATCGTGAGGAAACCTGCAGTTAAAGAGTTCATTATTGTTTTGATTATTTATTTCATATGGTAACACGAGCTGTGCCCGCGACCTTGTACGTGTTTAAATTTTACAAAAAATAAATATGGTAGCCTAAGTTACTCCGTATTATATCAGTTATCTGCCAGTAGATGTCCCGTCAAAATCACTCCAGCCGTTCCAGAGATTAGCCGGAACAAACAGACAAAAATTGTATAAAATGTTATTTTGGTATATGTACCGTGTATATACAAACGCATTAAGTAAAAAAGGGCTATTTTAATATTACAAACATATTGGAAAGTATAGCCTTATATATCAAACCTCAAATACTGTTTATATAATACACAAAAACCTTCCCCTGGAAACACTCTATCTATTTAAAAAATCCGCATCAAAATCCGTTGCGTAATTTTAAAGATCTAAAAGCATATTATTCAATACAAAATTTTATAGATGATAAAAAAGCGTGGAGCTAATATCTGTTGACTTCCACGCAGAATATATTAATTTAAATAATTGTATTTAACTAACATGACTTTGTATTTTTAAATGTTCAAAAAGAGTAACTACTAGTTTCTTGCCGGTTCTTCTCGGTAGAATCTACTTTCCGAACCGGTGGTAGCTTCACTTGTAAAATGACGATTCAAAAGTGCTTGTAAAAGCCCACTTGAATAAAGTTTATTTTGATTTGATTTGATTTGATTTGAGCATACATAAAAACAGACAGCGGTAAGAGACTTTGTTTTATACTGTGTAATGGTTTGTTTCAGACTACATAATCAACGTATCAGACACTCAAATGACCCTCCTTGTTAAGTTATCCGGACCATTCCTGACTGAGCAAGCTGAGGGTAGGATGAACACATCAGAAAGGGAGGACTACAGGAAGATGGACGTCTGGCTCGAGACTTGGTCGACGAACATGAGGAATACTGGCAAAGAGGTAAATAGTTATCACTGTGTAACTGTGTATGAGCCTGATGGTAACTGGTCACCATCACCCATAGACAATGACGCTGTAAGAAATATTAACTATTCCTTACATCGTCAATGCGCCAACAACCTTGGGAACTAAGATGCTATGTCCCTTGTGCCTGTAGTTACACTGGCTCACTCACCCTTCAAACCGGAACACAACTATACTGTTGTTCAGCGGTAGAATATCTGATGAGTGGGTGGCACCTACACAGGCGGGCTTACACAAAGGCCTACCCCCAAGTAAATACGAGATCAGAGCCGAGATGGTCCAGTTGTTAGAACGCGTGCATCTGAACTGATGTTAGCGGCTTCAAACCCACATAAGCACCACTGAATATTCATGTGCTTAAGTGTTCATAATTCATCTCGTGCTCGGTGAACGAAATCATCGTGAGGAAATCCGCATGTGTCTAACTTCATAGAAATTCGGCCATATATGTGAAATAGACAATCGGAATTAGAACAGCGTGGTGGAATATGTTCCAATCCCTCTTTTCAAAGCTGCCTTGGGAAAATTTACAGGCTATTGTTGTTGTTCGCTGAGCACGACATGAATTATAATGACAAATTAAGCACATAAATCAGCGGTGCTTGCCTGGGTTCGAACCCGCAATCATCGGTTAAGATGCACGCATTCTAACCACTGGGCCATCTCGACTCTTAATCTATAATTATGCATCTTTTTCGAATTTGTTATTCAAATAGGTATAACAAGCATTCAAAGCCGCACTTGTATAAATAGTTCCAAGTCAAACCCAACACCCAAAGCTGAGCTAAGATCGTCAACCTCAATTCTTGATCATTTCTTTCAGATGTCACAACTCTGGACGATAATGCTGCAGGAAAATAACCTAGACTTCAAGGAGGGGGAGTCCCGTTCGACGATCTTGAGTATAGAGACTAATCGGACGAATCACAGCGTTTACGCGCTGCGCATGCGCACCTCGGCCAATGAGAGCATGCCGTTTACAATCAACTACAAGATAAATCCGCTAGATGCCAGCACGGGTGTCTTGTATTCCTGTATCCTGCTTTTTGGATTGTACGTTTTGATTATATTTGAGGTAAGGAATAAATACTTTATTCTTCTCCCTAGTCGTTTCCTCATTACTGAAGGTCCTGACCACCATTTATTTATTTATTTTTATTGCCTAACTGGATACATGTCATTATAGGACGTTGTCCTAATTCGATATTACGTTAAACAAAAATATTTAAAATAGATATGTAACTATTTTCAACCGACTTCAAAAACGGAGGAGGTTATCAATTCGTCTGTATTTTTTTTTTATGTTTGTTACCTCATAACTTTTCACTGGGTGGAACGATTTTGATTATTTTTTTTTTTTCGTTTGAAAGGTAGTGCTTCCCGTGGGGTCCATTTTAATTTTATTTTTTTCCGATGATGGTATCCGTATGAAAACGACATAAGTCTTAAATTTGCATTATGTATATGCGCGACAAATAGGTGAATAACTGAAAATCACGGTAACCAATTTTGATGATTCTTTTTTTAGTATAACATATATACTTCAAGGGTAGTTTGGTAAAAGTTTGGTAAGTTTCTGAGCATAGGATCCATGACAAAGTAACGGAACGGAAGGGAACGGAACAATTCTGAGGAGCACGTTAGCGATACTCGGTCGAATCTTTTATTTATAGGTTATTTGGATTGAGATTTGAGTTACCTTCCGTAATGTAGTTATGTTTATGTAATTATCATAGTCGAATATTATAATCAACTAGCTACCCACCCTGGCTTCGCACGGGTGCAATATTGATACTAAATATACTATAGAATTTGTTTATTTACGACATTAAATTGCAAACTCCTAAAATTATCAGCGTTTCTTTACTATATTGTTCACGTATTATTTATACTAACCTTCCCCTGGAATCACACTATCTATTAAAAAAAAACCGCATCTAAATCCGTTGCGTAGATTTAAAGATATAGGGACAGAGAAAGCGACTTTGTTTTATACTATGTAGTGATGGAACTCCTATACAGCTCACAGTTAGGGTGCGATATGGGGCAGAATTTTTTACTATCTTTAATCAAATTTTGTGTATGTGGTGTGATGTCATATGATATGCTATATTTGGAGTCGGTGCCAGCCAAGAAAACCCTACAGTATATTTATCAAAAAACAATAATAATAATACTTTAACAAATATGTCTTTTACAAATTACCTTTTATACAATAATATACTGGATCAATCAAGGGGCTCGTATCGCTTTTTTCTTTTTATTGTTGGGACAAGGGCACCGTGGCTGACATCGGCTCCAAATATAACAATAACTATAACTACATTATATAATCGTAAATCGACTTTTAAGTAGTCTAATATTTTTCATTTCATTTTAATTAGGAGGACTAAAAAATATGTTGAATACGCAATTATTTTTATTACTTTTTAGTGCATATTCATTTGTTTTAAAATAGTGTTTTGTTTGAAGTCGGTTTTTCTTTATGTTAAAATTTTATTTACATACATGTGGGGGTTAAAATTATTGCAAATAGTCACCCCTATCACCTCCTAACGGATATACGTCGAATAACCAATTACCCTGTATAGCGGCAACAGAAATACATAATTGTCACAATTATTTTTTATTGAATCGGCGGGCGATAATTACTAATTAATAATTGAACGATTAATTTTATATGGAGTATAATTAATAATAATTATATTAATACACTTCATATTATAATAATATATAAAACCCGAGGTACACACGAGGTAATAAAGGCCCTGGGGATGCGCCACACGAGTGTTATCATGGTTAAAATTTATTACAAAAAAGTTAACACATCCCCTAAGGGAAAATTAGAAGCAATATTAAATGTAAAGCTTAGTATTACATGATTGATTACTATGTTGACCTCAAAACTAGGTGGATCCATAGCAAAGCATAATAAAGAGAAAACAATTGCATGTAAATCGACGTCTCAAATTGACGAATATTAGGTCATATGATATTACAATTTATTACGTTTGTGTAAAGATCATATTCTCATAAGAAATATATATTGATAAATTGGGATATCCCAAATTGACACGTCGATTTACATGCACCTGCTTTCTCTGACGCGAGAATCTATAGCGACGAATAGCGTCGAATGGCGCGATAGGGAGCTATTTTTATTGGTTGAGTGAATCGGCAGTAATCGGTTTTACTTTCATTCCATTGCATTTTCCGATGCCGCATCTAATTTGTGTCGTACTATACTCTATAATTCGACAATTTTCAAAACGCTTGTCGCATTACCACACACACACACATATACAGTGGACCACTGTAAATATGTGTTGCTAGCGTTGCCATAGATACAGATATCAATAAAGCATTGACAAATCGCCGTAACCCAGTGGAAAAGACTTTTCCTGGTCACAAGTCTGCGACCCGTGTACGATAGTTGACATATGACTTATGAATAATCATCAAGATTAATAAACGTACAACGTCAAAGATAAGATACATCGTTGTCATTGGAAAATAAACCTTAGTTATATGAGATAGAGTTTAAAATCAATTGACGATAATAAATGGATTTTTGTAATCTCGCTGTTATTTGAATAGATCGCAATCAACACGTGTATGTTTATTTGCTTTGATTACGTATACCTAGTAAAGTATAATAGTAACGGCTTTATAATATCCCACATCCCACTGCTGGGCAAGACACTAGGTCCTAGGAAATGAATTCTCTTCTGAATAGGCTATTCGACTGGTTTTTAAAATCCATTTTATATTATTTAGTAGAAGTTAAGGAACCCAGTAAAAGTTGTATTTTTTAATTCTAGTACATATTTGCAAAAAGAATATCATATTAAAAATTCCATATTTAAACAGCGCGCAAAAACGCTACTTGGACAATATGGCAGTATGGCGCTGCAATGGGGTCGGTGACGTCACTTTCCTGTATTTTAATCTGTGGTACATATAGTAGATAAGAAAAGTTTACAAGAAAGTGACTTCATCATAAGCCCGGCCAATCAGGAGCGTTTTGTGTCAAGTGATAAACGTTTGAAAATTTGCCTTTTTATTTATGGATTTTTGAATAAATTAAGTATTATTTTCAACTTTCGTTAGTAAATAACCATTTTTTAAGTCATAATATACACTGATTACAATAATTCACAAATTATTTTTCACATTGTCAAATAGCCTATTGTAATTACAAATTAGGCATGCCATGATGCTTGCCAAGGTCTAGGACTAAAAAACCTTCAGATACGATTCATGTCTTATAACTCCTGGATCACATGGGTTATAAACCATTTAAACCATTTATAGTAGGACACAACTTAGATGTCGCATCGGCAAAATTAGTAAAACCGATCACATCCGAATTAAGTGCGCTATCCCAAGTTATCAATATTTATTTCTCATGCGAATATGATCTTTGCACAAACGTAATAACATGTAATATCATATGACCTAATATATTCGTCAATTTGACGCGTCGATTTACATGCACTTGCTTTCTCTGACTCGTGAATCTATAGCGACAAATAGCGTCGAATGGCGCGATAGGGAGCTATTTCTATTGGTCGTGTAAATCGTCAGTATTCGGTTTTATTTTAATTCCATTTCATTTTCCGATGCTAATTTTGCTACACAGATACATTACATAGATTATACACGAGAAAATAATTAAATTTAAAGAACACAGTGTATAAGCTGTGCTAATGCACAGCACTGATTCAGATGGCCCCTTACTATTAGGTAAACATAAACACATGCGCATACGAAAATAAATAAATGAAATTATAAATATCATTAAAAGTTATGAAGTATAATTATAGAAAAACAATTGATTATGAAAGGCATAGAATGCAGCTATAATATTTGCTCTCTAATTGTATGGTCCTCTTTTTGATTTGCCACCGTCGTTAAATTCAGTCTGGAGGGTGTCATGTGGGCAGCGTAGATATTGAACTGAAGAATTAATAATAATGCTGTATATAATATATGGCAATATTCTCTTTCGTCTAGTTCAAATTTCGAACCTAAAATGCTCCATTAAATTCTTATGAATATATTTGCCTTCTAGTTTAAATTTCGAACACAAAACGCTTCAACAAAGTCCTACGACAATCCTTTCTTGTCATCTAGTTTGAATTTCGAACATAAAACGTTCTAGAACAGTACTATGAAAATATTTCATGTTCGTCGTCTAATTTAAATTTGGAACACAAAACGCTCCAGCAAAGCCCTATGAAAATTCTTTCTTGTCATCTAGTTTAAATTTCGAACACCAAATGCTCCAGCAAAGTGCTAAGACAATAATTTTTAAATTTCGAGTATTTTACGTTTCAGAAGAGTAGTACGATCATTCTGCTCGTTTTATTTAAATTTCGAACTCAAAACGCTCCAGTAGTGTCCTAAGAAATTCCTATTTGTAATCTAGTTTAAATTTCGAACATTTAATGCTTCTGGAACGTACTTATTTTTAACACGCTTTTATTTTTCTTGTAACTATGTATGTAAGAAAATCTTGGAATCTTAATTTGACCCACTTCCCGGACTTCGATTAGGAAGAAATTTTACACACGCTCTGTATACAATGACTAGATAAGAAACATCATTACAAATCCAATATGGCGGCGTCCCTAAGATGGCGTACTGGCTTTTTATAATCCACCCTCATGATACGGATATTCAATGATAGGCTATTTTTGTGCGTACTAAAACTGTGTTTTCGAGATTATTGAACTATTATATTTTATTTTCTTGATGGTAGGGCTTTGTGGGCAACTAGGGCACTCATCAGATATTCTACTGCTAAACAACAGTACGCAGTATTGTTGTGTTCCGGTTTGTTGTGTTCCGGTGAGTGAGCCAGTGTAACTACAGGCACAAGGGACATAGCATCTTAGTCCCCAAGGTTGGTGCAAATTGACGATGTAAAGAATAGTTAATATTTCTTACAGCGTCATTGTCTATGGGTGATGGTGACCACTTACCATCAGGTGACCCATATGCTCGTCCGCGAACATATTCCATAAAAAAATATATTAATTGTGATAGATTATCTTTATCTGTTCTTTCAATAATTACTAACGAGGCAATTCTGCCACGTACAACAATGTATCCTATCTCGGCTATGAAAATAATCTATATAGATCTTTTAACAAGGAACTTGAATTATTTAATAATTGAACTTTGTACGTTCTTAATTCTTATCTATATTAATAGAGCTGACTAATTTGATTGTTTGAATACGCTAATCTTGGAATCAACGATTTGATAATGTTTTCACGTTAGATAGCCCAATAATTGAGGAAGATTATGATATAGTGAGTCGAGATGGCCCAGTGGTTAGAACGCGTGCATCCTAACCGATGATTGCGGGTTCAAACCCACTCAAGCACCGCTGATTCATGTGGTTAATTTGTCTTTATAATTCATCTCGCACTTAGCGGTGAAGGAAAACATCGTGAGGAAACCTGCATGTGACAAATTTTAGAGAAATTCTGCCACATGTGTATTCCACCAACCCGCATTGGAACAGCGTGGTGGAATATGTCCCAAAACCTTCTCCTTAAAGGGAGCGGAGGCCTTGAGCCCAGCAGTGGGAATCTATAGGCTGTTGTTGTTGTTATGATATGACCAGGCTCGCCCCGGTTTTGCATGAGTGCAATGCTGATGCTAGATATACTACAGGAAGTCTTACGACGTATTTCAACAGTTTTTCAGCCATCAGACAATACAAACCGCTTACGACATCACTTTAGATACTAAAACTATCAGTGTTTCTCTACTATATTGTGCATGTATTGTACATGTAAACCTTCCTGAAAGGAGCCAAGATGGTCCAGTGGTTAGAAAGCGTGCATCTTAACCGATGATAGCGGGTTCAAACTTTAGCAAACACCGCTGAATACTCATGTGCTTAATTTGTATTTATAATTCATCTCGTGCTCGGTGGTGAAGGAAAACATCGTGAGGAAACCTGCATGTGTCTAATTGAATAGAAATTCTGCCACATGTGTATTCCAATCCGCATTGGAACAGCGTGGTGGTATATGTTTCAAACCTTCACTTCAAAGAAGAGAAGGCCTTAGCCTAGCAGTGGGAAATTTACAGGCTGTTGTTAAACCTTCCTATTGAAGGTAAAAAAATCGCATCAAAATTCGTTGTGCATTTTTAAAGATCTAAGCATACATAGACAGGGCCCTTTAATAAAATGGAACACATAACGCACCGGTTTTTTTTTTAATAAAGAATCTGATATGTGTATGTACTGTGTTGCTAGCTCGTGGAATTTCCTTGAGATTAGATGACGTCGTGACTATCGGACAGTGGGATATCGTCATCATGATTTTACGATTTAACAGTTCAATGATTAGGTATTTTCGTTTTAGTTGTTAAGAGGTGATAAGACCACTAAATAAATAAATAATTAATAAATAGATATGAGACAATATCACATACATTACTCTGATCCCAACGTAAGTAGCTAAAGCACTTGTGTTACGGAAAATCAGAAGTAACGACGGTATAACAAACACCCAGACCCAAGACAACATAGAAAACTAATGATACTCTAAATTGACTCGGCCGGTAATCGTACCCGGGACCTCGGAATGCCGTACCTATGAAAACCGTTGTAGACACCACTCAACCACGGAGGTTGTCAACTAATACCGGTAGTCGCTGTCGTTAGGTAAAGAAATATATACCTAACATGTTTCATACCTGAGCAGAGATGGCCCAGTGGTTAGAACGCGTGCATCTTAACCGATGATTGCGGGTTCAAATCCAGACAAGCACCGCTGATTCTTGTGCTTAATTTGTCCTTATAATTTATCTCGTAATCGGCGGTGAAGAAAAACATCGTGAGGAAACCTGCATGTGACAAATTTCATAGAAATTCGTGGAATATGTTCCAAACCTTCTTCTCTAAGGGAGAGGAGGCCTTTAGCCCAGCAGTGAGAATTTACAGGCTGTTGTTGTTGTTTGTTGTATATTTCATACTAGCGACCCGCCCAGTCTACGCATGGGTGTAATAATATCACAGTAGAAACTTCTAAAATTATCAGTGTTTCTTTACTAAATTTTCCATGCATTAAAAACAAAAACCTTCCTCTGAAATCACTGTATCACTGTATGTATAAATTTAATGATAATAATTACAAACATATTAACAAATAAACAATTACTCATATTAACATATAGTATAGTATACTTTTTTGATTGTTTATAATAAGTTTTGCTTGGTGGTAGGGCTTTGAGCAAGCCCGTCTGGATAGGTGCCACCCACTCATCAGATATTCTACCGCCAAATAACAGTACTCAGTATTGTTATGTTCCGGTTTGAAGGGTGAGTGAGCCAGTGTGTTTGCGAGTTCCCAAGGTTGGTGGCACATTGACGATGTAAGGAATAGTTAATATTTCTTACAGCGTCATTGTCTATGTGTTCTGGTGACTACTTACTATCAGGTGGCCCATATGCTCATCCTCCAATCACGGTCACCATCTCAAATCTCCTATCAATCTTGGGAACTGATATATTATCCCTTTTGTACTTGACTGAAAAGGCTTACTCACAAACTGAAACACAACAATTATAGGTATTGCTGATAACGGCTGACGTATATTGGGTAAGTGGTACCCAGACATGTTTCAAACTATAGAAACATTACACTTACTTATTGATAGTCAAATTAAACAGTACCACCCGGTCGGAAAACACCCTGACCTGAGAAGAACCGGCGAAAGAAACTCAGTCATCAGTGGGTCTTTTTTTGTCTATTTTATTATATACACAATTGAATATGATAAGAAATAGCCATACAGAAATACCTATCAAAACAATCATTTTTTGTATAATCTGTAATCATGATATAATTAATTAAAACCAATTAAGATAACACTCAATTTGCAACAATATTTTTGTATGATTAATTAAGTTTAGATATCAAAATGAGTAATTTATCGCAAGTAACATCAAGGTCATTTTCCAAGTCAGGTAGTTCGAGTCAGTTTGGCGCTGGAGAATCATTTCCTCGGTAAAATCTGTTTATTGATACGTATAATGGAGCGTATGGAGCTACTTATCCTTTACTAGTTCTCTCCCGTGGCTTCGCTTACGTAATAGGGGTAGGTTATCATGTGTTAGGCAAAAGTAGCCTATGTCGTTTCTTGGAGCTGAAGTTTGCTTCACACCAAATTTCATCAAATTCGGTTCAGCGGTTTGATCGTTAAAGAGCGACAGACAGACAGGCAGAGTTACTTTCACATTTATAATATTAATATAGAAGTATAATATTTTTAAATCGTTTTCACTTTTAAATCGTCATTTTACAACTATATTAAGTGGTTTACAAGTGGTAGTGCCACAAGTGGTAGTGCCACGCTGTATACCTTCGGGTTACAGCCGAATGGGCCGGCACGCCCGGGGAAGTACCACTCTCTCACTTAAAATCGGCGTAAAGTGGTAGTTATGCTACCGCGTTTCATCCGGTAAGTGAGAGTTCCGGAGGCCCAATCCCCCTCCCCCCAAAACTTGTGCAGAATTTGGTTAAATTACCCCAGGAGGGTACCATCAGCGACAGCGGTGGAGAATCCCTCTCTGGGCATCCATGCTCAGGACATACACCACCTGAGCAGGGATGCCCAGGCTGCCCTCCGAATTCTGGGGGGGGCAATTTTGCGCTCGCCACTGTTCGGGGCAAGCAGAGCAGGCATCATAAGGAAACCCCTACCACCCTCGCTGTGGACTTCTGCAACATAAGGGGACTCAACTCCAACCTCAACGCCGTTCACTACCATCTGGAAACGGCGAAGCCGGCCTTGCTCTTTCTAACCGAGACCCAGATATCTTCTCCTGCCGATACGACTTTTCTCTCTGTTGGGGCCGATGGAATATCTCTAAAAATGTTGTTGCTCATTATGCCTCATATTCAAGAAATGATTACTACGATAATTAATATGTCTATTACCCAGAGCATATTTCCTATAATATGGCAGAAAGCGATAATTAAGCCTATCCCTAAAAATAATAATCCCTCAGAAAATAAGGATCTACGGCCAATAAGTATCCTGCCATGTTTATCCAAAGTATTGGAAAAAATAGTATATAATCAGCTATCTGATTTTCTTGAGACCAATAATATATTACCCATGAGACAGTCAGGATTCCGTAAACGTCGCGGTACTGCAACTGCACTGATTGATGTGGTTGACGAAATATTAAACGCGCAAGATAAAGGTAATGGCACTATACTAGTTTTGTTGGATTACTCTAGGGCATTTGATACGATTAACGTCTCTCTTTTACTAGCTAAACTACACTACTACGGACTTAGCGCAGAAACTATACAATGGTTCACCAGTTATCTGGGTAGTAGAACGCAAACCGTAGAACTTAAACATGAAGATGGCACCATAAAATCATCGCAATGTAGGCAAGTTCTTAGAGGTGTACCCCAAGGATCGATACTTGGTCCTCTACTATTTATTATATATTGCGCTGACGTAACAAAGGTCATAAAAAACTGCCGTTACCATATGTACGCTGACGACATACAAATATATATATCTTTTCCACCTAATGAAACTCATAATGCTGTACTTAAGCTAAATGAAGATTTAAGAAACATAGCAGGTTGGTCAGAAGCAAATTGTTTAGCGCTAAATCCACAAAAGTCTAAATTTGTAATACTGGGCACGGCGAATCAAATACAACTGATATCAAGGGAAATACCTATGGTTAAAATTCAAGATGAACCAATTGAAAGAGTTACAGAAGCACGTAATCTTGGCGTACTTATGGACGAATGCCTTAGATTTGAAAAACATATTCATAATACAGTTAAAAGCTGCTTTTATCGTCTAAAAGTTTTATACCAAATAAGAAAGTTTTTAAAGGTAAATGTAAGAATCCGCCTATGTGAATCATTAGTATTATCCAAATTAAATTACGCCGATGTAGTGGTGGGCCCAAGACTATTGCAACGTACAAAAAATTTAATTCAAAAGGTGCAAAATGCTTGTGCAAGATATTGCTTCGATATACCTCCACGTACGCATGTCACACAGTATTTAAATAACGCCGGAATTATGAGAATGGAATACCGTAGGCAACTGCATTTTATGACGCTCTTATTCGGGGTAATCAAGTTCAAACTTCCACCATACCTTTATAACAAGCTTCGTTGGGCGCACGATACGAACACATACGCAACCAGATCGAAATCATATTTACTTCTTATGCCTCTCCATAGAACGGCCGCCTTCCGTGGCAGTTTTCGATACGCCGCCACCAAGTGCTGGAACAACCTTCCACCGCCATTGAGGAACCTAAATATAATTCATAATTTTAGAAACAAATACAGAAAATTTCTTCTTGATAAACAAAAGCAAACATAGCAATTGATTTTATTTATCTTTGTTAATTTAAATATAATATAATGATTTATATTTAATTGTATACATATGTATGAATTTATATACATGTTCGTGTGTGTGTGTGTGTGTATAATATGTAGGTATGTGTGTGTATGTAGTTGTATAGATGAGATTTTATATATGTATATGTCATAACTATAAAATGATAATTCAATATAATCTTATAACTTTTTTTTTTTTTTAATATGTAATCAAATCTACTCACCTTACAGTGCATGGCCCATTGGCAAGATGGAGTATTGATCAGACTTGGTTAGACTATTTAGTGAATAGATTTCAACCTCTATTTGATTGTTATGATATTTGTTAAACGGCACGTCTCGACCTGCTTGCGACCTTCTGTAATAATATGTTCGCTATATTAATTTATACCTCCAATAAATGCAAAGAATCAAAAGTAATATTATTGTGATTTAGATTATATTAAAACACATTTAAAAAAAAGAAAAGAAAAACAGAAATTAGTATATATTACTTACTTATTATTATTAATTATTTTTTTTCTTTCTCCTTAAATAATTCGTAGGTGATCGAATATCTTTGTGATCTCAGCGTAATATAATTTAGTTTTAAATTTTAATCCATTGTGCTACACGTCCAACCTCCACTGCCGCCGCGAGGTACCTGAGGGCTGAACGCATCATACTATCGTAGACTTGTTTTGATTTCTGTTATGTTTTTACTTTTATTTTTTATTTGATTTTAACACGACATAATAGTGGACTATTGTCAATGTCGTTCACTTGACGTACGGAAATAAGGTGATCACTGAAAATCAGTGCTGCCGTCTTTGCGAATTTCACACATAGTACGAATCGTATTTTAATTTAAGTACTTATAGAAAAAAAAAAAGCTATATAATTTAAATCGTTATTTTTTTTTTTTTTTTTGTGTGTGAAATTCCTAGGCCGACAGCAAATGCTGAGTGATTTCCCTTTTTGTGGCATCGTACTGCTATGTAGGCAGCATTTTGTTTTTATTTATTTATGCCTCTTTTTAAAATCTTTATTAGATATTATTTAATTGTATTGTTATTTTAAGTTTTTGTTTTTTTTTTGTTGTATTGTTTATGTCACTTATGTATCAACACGATGCTTACAAATAAAAAAAATTCTTTCTTTCTCTTTCTTTCTTTCTCTCGTACCCTGGGTACAAATTGGAACATTCCTTTATACCACGAGCTGGGGTATGCGTTTACGTCAGAGATGATATCTGTTCTCGACGCCTCGGCAGCCTTGAAGGACAGGACCTATCGATTATCTGGCTGCGTGTAGACTGCGATGACCATCCGCGAATCTATGCGTGCCTTTATAGGTCCCATAGCGGTAATGCCGAAACCGACCGACTGGTTGAGCACGTCCAAATGGCTACAGATTCCGTGCTTCAGCAGATTCCATCCGCAGAGATCATTATTCTGGGTGACTTTAATGCTCACCACGCAGAATGGCTCGGCTCACGCACCACCGATCATGCGGGTAGGTCTGTTCTGGACTTCGCTCTAGCATATGATCTGACACAACTGGTCAACTTGCCAACGCGAATACCGGATGTGGAGGATCATACACCTTCCCTGTTGGACCTTCTGCTGACTTCACATCCGGATGGCTATCACGTTATCGTCGATCCCCCTCTGGGCTCGTCTGACCACTGTCTCGTCCGGAGTATAGTGCCGGTTGCGGTACTCACGGCCTCGCTTTGTTGGGTGCTGCCGAGTATGGCACTACAAGTCAGCAGATTGGGATGGGATGCGGTCTTTTTTTGCATCTTACCCATGGGGGCAGATTTGTTTCTCGCCGGATGATCCGAACGCTGCTGCTGACTCTGTTGCCGATGTGGTGCTTCAGGGTATGGAACTATTCATTCCTTACTCTGCAGTACCCATCGGTGGCAAGTCCCAGCCTTGGTTTGGTCGCTTCTGCAAAACGGCATCACGCCGAAAGTGGGAACGCTATCAAACCTGGGCTAATGCATCTGCGTCTCGTGATGTAAATACCAGCGCATTTAAAAAGGAATACAACTCTGCCTCTAGGTCCCTCAAAAACGTGATTGCTAGGGCGAAGACGGAGTACATTGGCAGAATTGGCGAGAGACTGGTGTGTCTCCCTTCAGGAACACGAGCGTTCTGGTCTCTCGCTAAGGCTGTCTTAGGGAATTTCTGTCAGCCATCTTTTCCATCTCTGCACAGAGACGGTGAGTCATTGGCCCATACCGCGAAAGAGAAAGCTGATCTTTTAGGCTCTCTCTTCGCGTCGAACTCGACTCTGGATGACCAAGGAAAATCTCCACCAACAATTCCGCGATGTGATACCACGATGCCGGAGGTTAAATTCCGGAAAAGTGCAGTTCGTAAAGCACTTCTTTCCTTGGACATTCATAAGTCGAGCGGACCCGATGGTATCCCTCCAATCGTGCTACGGACATGTGCTCCCGAGTTGGCACCGGTCTTAACGCGTCTTTTCCGGCAATCCTACACATTAGGCGTCGTCCCGAATTCCTGGAAGACAGCTTTGGTGCATCCGATCCCTAAAAAAGGCAACCGCTCAGACCCGTCCAATTATAGGCCTATAGCCATCACCTTCTTGCTCTCCAAGATAATGGAGTCCCTTATTAACTGCCAGCTCCTGCGGTATCTAGAGGAGAACCAGCTGATTAGCGACCGCCAGTACGGTTTCCGTCGGGGTCGGTCAGCCGGTGATCTTCTAGTTTACCTTACTCACAGGTGGGCTGAAGCAGTTGAGAGCAAGGGGGAGGCATTAGCAGCCAGCTTGGACATAGCGAAGGCCTTCGATCGTGTATGGCACAAAGCGCTTCTTTCGAAGCTTCCTTCCTATGGGCTTCCCGGGAAATTATGCAATTGGATTACCAGCTTTTTGGCAGATCGGAGCATCAAAGTCGTTGTCGACGGTGCATACTCTGACTTAAAATTCGTCAATGCTGGTGTTCCACAAGGCTGCGTTCTATCACCCACTCTGTTTCTTCTGCATATCAATGATTTGTTGCAAATCGGGAACATTCATTGCTATGCAGACGACAGTACCGTTGACACCTTATACACCGGCCGCGCTAATATTTCTCGGGAAAACGTCGAAGAGAACCGGAACAAACTTGTGTCTGAAATCGAGTCTTCATTAAACGAAGTCTCGAATTGGGGCCGGCTAAATCTAGTCCATTTCAACCCCAAAAAGACGCAAGTTTGCGCGTTAACCGCTAAAAAAACACCATTTGTCGTATCTCCACGATTTGAGAACATTCTGATAGCCGCTACAGGTAGTATCGGAATACTTGGCGTTGATATTTCGAGCCTCGTTCAGTTCCGCGGTCAATTGGAAGGCAAAGCCAAATTGGCTTCAAAAAAGCTGGGCGTGCTCAGCAAGGCGAGACAGTATTTCACGTCGGCCCATCGCCTTAAACTTTACAAGGCGCAAATTCGGCCTCACATGGAGTACTGCTCTCACCTCTGGGCGGGTGCTCCCCAGTACCAGCTCCTTCCATTTGACCGCATCCAACGTAGAGCGGCTCGAGTTATCGACGATCAAGCTCTTTCCGATCTCCTTGATCCTTTGGCTTTGCGTAGAGATGTCGGATCACTCTGCATTTTCTACCGAATTTTTCACGGGGAATGTTCCGAGGAATTGTTCGGATTAATCCCGGCTGCTCAATTTCACCTTCGGACATCTCGCCAAAATTCTAAGTTTCACCCGCACCACCTTGATGTCCGAAAATCCACAACAGCGCGATTTCTCAGACATTTTCTGCCTCGCACAACCACTTTGTGGAACCAGCTTTCGCCGGCGGTTTTTCCGAACCGATACGACATGGGAACCTTTAAGAAAAGAGCGTACTCCTTTTTGAAAGGCCGGCAACGCACCTGCAAGTCCCCTGGTGTTTCAGGTGTCCATGGGCGGTGGTAGTCACTTTCCATCAGGTGAGCCTCCTGCTCGTTTGCCACCTATGCCATAAAAAAAAAAAAAAAACTATATTAAGTGAAGCTACCGGTAATTCGGAAAGCAGTTTCTACCCAGAAAAATCGGCAATAAAAATTACATAAACAGTGGTTACTCTTATTCAACTTTTAAAAAATGATATAAAAATATATTATTATAATCAATGTGTAAACATCGAAACCTACAGACGGATAGAGTTACTTTCACATTTATAATATTAGTACAGAAGGGATGAACCCCGATAGCTCCGACATTTTCATGCAAACCTCATACTTTTCCAAAACACCGACTTTTGTCTGCGCTGCTTAGTTGTATGGAAAAAAATGAATAGAAGCCTGTGCCTAGTCTGAGTTATGAGGACCTATAGTTACCCTGGATTAGCTAACTATTTAGCCATTTATTTTTAGTTAAGAGCCGACATGGCCCAAGTTTAGAACGCGTGCATCGATCTTAACCGATGATTGCGGGTTCAGACCCAGACCAACGGATATTCATGTAGTTAATTTGTGTTTATAATTTATCTCGTGCTCGATGGTGAAGGAAAATATCGTGAGGAACCCTGCATATGTTTAATCTCATAGATATTCTGCCACATGTGTATTCCAATCCGCATTGGAACAGCGTGTTGGAATTTGTTACAAACCTTCTCCTCAAAGGGAGTGGAGGTGTTAGCCCAGCAGTGGGAAATTTACAGACTGTTGTTGTGGTTAGCCAGTTCACAAAAAACTTCTCATTATATAATATTAACTAAGGATAATTCTATTTCAGATCATCAATCGGACAATGGCAGCGGTCCTCATATCAACGGCATCGCTGGCCGTCCTCTCTCTTATCGGCGAGAGACCCTCGCTCCCCGAACTGGTATCCTGGATGGACATGGAAACTCTGCTGCTGCTGTTCAGCATGATGATCCTGGTTTCCATTATGGCTGAGACTGGGATGTTCGATTTCCTTGCCGTATTCACGTTTGAGGTAAGTTTAGTGATCAATTCAAAATAGATATATTTGAAAAAGTGGATTTTATGTTATGGTAAGTAGTCACCATTATTAAATATTTATTGATGTCTAGACAAGATATATATATTTTTAGAACCAGAAGTAGTTTAACCTCTTAAATAATTAACTTTAATTTTAAATAACAATCAATCTACCACAAAAGAAAAACATGTAGTCTACAACACAAATAACCATCAATAATCACATTACACCGTAATAATTATATTTGCGATCTCAATGTGTCAGCCACGAATCTCCCGCCGATTTTTTTTTTAAAGGGATGTTATGTGACTTGACGCAGATGTTGCTTGTTTATTCCAACAATATGTATAAGTTTAATTATACTTTACTGACATTCTATCTAATTAAAATGATAGAAATCGAAATCACTAAGTTTCTTACCAGTTCTTATCAATAGAATCTACTTTCCTAACGTGTTATCTTCACTTGAATGAAGAATATTTTGATTTTGTATATTTCCAGGTGACCAAAGGAAAACTTTGGCCATTGATAACCCTGCTGTGTGCTATCACGGCGCTGCTATCGACATTTTTGGACAACGTCACAACGGTTTTGTTGATGACACCAGTGACCATAAGGTAGAATATTCTTTCTTGAAGGTTTTTTATACTATTAGTTGGCGGACGAGCATATGGACTACCTGATATTAAGTGGTCACCATTGCCCATAGACAATGACGCTGTAAGAAACATTAACCATTCCTTTCATTGCCAATGCGCCTCCAACCTTGGGAACTAAGATGTTATGTCCCTTATGCCTGTAGTTATTCTAGCTCACTCACCCTTCGAACCGGAACACAACCAAGTACTGTGTTTGGCGGTTGAATATATCATGAGTGAGTGGTACCTATTCAGACGTACTTACATAAAGCTCTATAACCAAGTAAAATGTAAAAGCGATCCTGTGACGCCCCTTGAAAAGACGGCTAGAGTACCGCTGGTTTTTTCGTGTGTATTCCAATTCCAGTGTACCGGGGCGCACTCGGCGTCTTGGGCATCGGCGAATCCCAAATATAATTTCACACAATAAAATATATAATATGCTCCCTTTTTCAGGTTATGCGAAGTGATGGACATGGATCCCGTGCCAATATTAATGTCGATGGTACTCTTCAGTAACATAGGGGGTACAGCTACCCCTGTGGGAGATCCCCCGAACGTCATCATTGCTTCGAATAAGGCTGTTGTCCTAGCGGTATGTTATTTTTGTCTATGGTTACAATAGCAACAACATCCTATAAATGTCCCACTGCTGGGCTAAGACCTCCTCTCCCCTTGAGGAGAAGGTTAAATTAAGGTTTTGGTTAAGGGTTTCCAAAAAGCCCTTCCTTTGGGGGATGGTTTTAATTTTACTACAGAGATTAACAATTTCAATTTAATTCTATTCTAATGTATGTATGTTTCTTTACAGGGTATAAATTTCACGAATTTTACAATGCACATGACGTTAGGTATACTTCTGGTGTGCGTACAGACATACTTCCAACTCAGATATATATACAGGGATACGAATAAGCTGCGTCTGAATGTACCAAGAGAAATACAAGGTAACTATAATACATCATAGTTTTCTATTCGTTATTTATATTATCTGTTTTATTATCTGTAATTAATAATGGTATAAGTTGTGAGAAGGCTTTGAGTAAACCCCTTGGGTTCCACCTACTCATCAGATATTCTGCTGTCAAACAGTAGTAACTAGTATTGTTGTGTTTGAAGATTGAGTGAGCCAGTGTAACTACACAAGGGCCACAACATCTTACGATCAAATTTGGTGGCGCATTGCCGATGTAAGGAATGGTTAATATTTCTTACAGCACCGTTATCTTTGAGCGGTATTGACCACTTTATACACAAAGTAAAAGTTTAGCCCAAAAGATCAATATGGACACGGTATTCCTTAACTAATTTCAGACCTTCGCCATCAAATATCGATATGGCGTCGAGCGATAGAGTCGCTCCCACACTTGAGCAAAGACCAGCAGGTGGTTAGAGAAAGGCTGGAGAGGAAGATGAAGAAGCTGACGGTCCAGCTGGATACGATGGTCAAGGAGAGTTCGAAAAGAGTTTGCCCGAAGGAGACCTTTCAAAATACCCTCGGACAATTGAAAGAGAAAGTAAGTCTATTAAAAAATCTTTATTAATAAATGTGCAGATGCTCTTGGGTGCCGTACCTTTCAAGATAAAGTAATTCCTTAGAAGATTACTTCCTTCGTCTGTCCGTTTCTATTTCCCAAGGAAGCGTAGAGGTATAAAAGTGAAATATATCTTTAATTCTGGATTTGGATATCAACTATTTGCTTAAAATTTGATTGGTAGCACTATTTTTATGGTTTCCGTATATACTTTCTACCACCAAACAGAAGAGTGAGTAAGTCTGTGTAGCTTCATGCACAAGGGACATTACATCTTAGTTCCCAAGGTTGGTGGCGCATTGGTGATGTAAGGAATAGTTAATATTTCTTACAGCGCCATTGTCTAAGTGGGGTTGTGACCACATATCACATCATCTATATCATTAAAAAAGGAAAGAATATTATCGGATCGGAATTAAAGATTTGGTTCTTAATCTATAAACTCCTAGAATGCATAGTGTTTTAGAAAAATATGCCTTCACCACCACCAGATATGAATTATTAATCTATATAGACCGGGAGATGATAATGACAAAATATTTGGTCATTGGTACCAGTATGGCGGTTCTTCAGGAGTCTAATTACGTAAAGGCAAAAAGGAAAATGATGGTCGTAACGATTAATCGAACAACAACAACAACAACAACCTGTAAATTCCAACTGCTGGGCTAAAGGCCTCCTCTCCCTTTGAGGAGAAGGTTTGGAACATATTCCACCACGCTGTTCCAATGCGGGTTGGTGGAATGCAGATGTGGCAGAATTTCTATGAAATTATAAAGACAAATTAAGCACATGAATCAGCGATGCTTGCCTGGGTTTGAACCCGCAATCATCGATTAAGATGCACGAGTTTAAACCGCTGGGCCATCTCGACTTTTTTTTATAAAATAACGAGTGTCGAACGATTTGTTCCACAAAAATGCTTGTATTTTCAGATAGTCGAAAAAAAAGATGTAGGCGACAGCGTAATGCCATACTTCTCGGGTGTGGCTTACAACCCGCCATATCGACGCGAATACGTTAATTTTTATAAAACAATTCAACCATTTGTACCAGGCTAATTTTTGGATAGCTAATTATCGTCGAGTAGACATTCACGAAAATCACCTTGCTTGCTTTTCCGAGAGTTCCCAATGACCACCATACCACTGCAAAGGAGTAATTTTTTTTTGGCCAAACGATTTGTACCTGAAATATCGATATTTGAAATCGTTCGACACTCGTTATTTTTCCGACGCGTTCGATTAAAGCCCACGCGATTGGGCCGCCGGTGCGAGCGCTATGACCATCATTTTCAATTTTGCCTTTACGTAATTAGACCCCTGAAGAACCGCCATACTGGTACAAATGATCAAATATTTTGTTATTATCATTTCCCGGTCTAATACGCGCCTTTAGGTTTCAAATGTTTCAAATGTTAAATAATTTTATCATTTCAGTACAAAATCCGCGACAAGATGTTGCTTCTGAAATCAACATTCGCCATTAGTTTCGTCGTCGTCGTGTTCTTCCTGCACTCGATACCGGAATTGAGTGAGTATGACGTCAGAGTGCCATGACGTCATCGATCAGCACATGGCACTTGACAGTAGAGACTATCCAATAGGCATTAGTTATATAGCTAGGAGTGCCTCTACTAAGGAACCCTGTACCCACAGTAACAGCCAGTAAATTTCTCACTTCTCACTGAGGTTTGGAGCATATTCCACTGGCAGAATTTGGTTGAATTTAGAACCTGCATGGTTGCTTCGCGATGTTTTAGTTCAATGCCGAGCACAAGATGAGTTATAAACACAAATTAAGCACATAAGAAATCAGTGGTGCTTGCCTGTGTTTGAGTTCGAAGTCTTTATTAATGAGTATAGTTTTAACTGAGCTCTATATCTTATTAGTTTTCCTTATTGAACGCTCGAGCTTATATAGATGTTTGGGAGTTTGACAGAATTGCACTTTTTTAGAAAATACCTAGGCGTAAATTTTGTTACAATAGATCCTTTTAAACCTGTCAAAACCCAAATCAAGCCAATCACTGTTATTTAGAATCTTCTGGAAATTATGGATTGATTTTTTTTCCACCAGATCGAATGTCTCTCGGCTGGACAGCTCTCCTGGGCGCGATTCTGCTGCTGACGCTCGCCGACCGCGAGGACTTGGAGCCGATCCTGCACCGCGTGGAGTGGTCCACGCTGCTGTTCTTCGCGTCGCTGTTTGTACTCATGGAGGTAAGTGAATATATTTATAAGTAAGTCAGAGCCTTCAATCGTATTTGTTTTGAAATCAATCTGAGATAAGCGCCGATTTTCTTCACATAATCAATAAATCCTTCTCGGAACAAGTTATTCACTTCTATAATGTATTCTACAGATATTTTTAACTTCACAGATTCCAAAATTCGTATCGTTGCCTTATTTACAAATATTTTTTTTCACAAGATTGTATATTGGATACAATAGTGGGAAGCTTTTGCGTGTTGCCTTACACTTAAGCAGGATATTTTTATATATAATTGCATTTAACTAACATAATTTAATATTTCAAATATTGGAAAAGGTTAACTATTGAGATCCTTGACGGTTCTTCGCGGTGGAATCGACATACCCTGCGGTTTTGCTGCCTCTATCTGATAACTGGCTTATCGTAATCTTGTCCAAGAAAATTGACTTCCATTTATAGACCTAAGTACTACTATATTACGATAGAGCAGGGCCGTATTTAGGGGAGGGCAACCGGGGCAACTGCCCTGGGGCCTCCATATAAGTGGGGGCCACAGTTTTCAGCAAGGTAACAAATACCGAGATATAGTCAAATTATAATAATGTTATTATTTAATATTTTAAAAGTTACCGATACAAGTGAATAAATCATAGCTTACTGATTGAAATAAAAAAGTGCTTTGTGGCCTGGGGGCTTCCAGACCTTTAAATCCGGCTCTGCGATAGAGTATTTTGTAATAGTAAAGAAGTGTAATAGAAGTGTCTAGGTTGTCGAACATCAGCAACTGACGATGTATTCGTAGTATCTTTTTTTTTATCACAGTCTCCTGAAACGACGGAAAGGGTACCGCTGATTTTTTAGTGTGTATTCTGGTGTTTTGTTCGTCTTAAGCACCGACAAGTCTCACAATCCCCCCCTCCCCTTCCTCGTGGGGAAAAAAACTAGTCTACTTCTAATTTTTTTTTTCATTCTCTCGATTTTAGGCTCTATCGAAACTGGGTCTCATCACATTCATCGGAGGTCTGACCGAATCTCTCATCTTACAAGTCGACGAAAACGGTAGACTTGCTGTGGCGATTCTTCTGCTTCTGTGGGTAAGTTTATTTGTCGATAGCACAATGTAAGTATTATTGTACGCTGTTTAATATTAGTTGAACGAAGCCTTTTAGGTATAACTAATATTAGAGATACGAAAGTAACTGTCTGTCACTCTGACTGATTCTGACTCACGATCACTAAACCTAATTTGATTATGATTTGGTATTCCCTTAGCGGTTACATTTTTCTGCCAAACACCAACTATCCGAATAACACAAGCTAATAAAAATCCAAGAGTGGAATCCGGCCAATTGAAAACTTCAATTGGCCGGATTCCAGTCGATTTTCTGATGATCATCTGATGATGTGAACACCGCTTAGAGACACTGACTCTGTGAGAAATATAAACCATCCCTCACTTCGCTAATATACCACCGAACTTAGGACTTAAGTAAAGTCATTTTTTTTATGAGTCGAGATTGCCCCGTGGTTAGTATGCGTGCATCTTAACCAATGATCGCGGGTTCAAACACAGGCGCCACTGAATATTCATGTGCTTCATTTGTGTTTATAAATTCATATCTTGCTCAGCGGAGCAGGAACACATCGTCAGGAAACCTGTATGTGTCTAACTTCAATGTTAGTTCAAAAAACTTAAATAACAGCCTGTAGATATATGTTACATGTAGGCAAATTAAGTAGTACTTACCCCATTTTCAAACTGTAAACTTAATTCAAGGTCCCATACCTTCTCGTCATGCAAAAGCGGACACGGTACCACTGGTTTTTTTATTGATATTCCGGCGTATTAGGACATTTGTTAAGAGTCTTAGGCATCAAGGAGTCCCAGATTATGTGGAGAAACTCGTAACGTAACAACAACAAAAAACTTCTGTAAATTTCCCACAGATGGGCTAAGACCTCCTTCCCTTTTGAGGAGAAGGTTTGGAACATATTCCAACACGTTGTTTCAATGCGAGTTGGTGGAATACACATAGGGCAGAATTTTTTTGAAATAAGACACATGCAGGTTTGCTCACGGTGTTTTCCTTCACCGTCGAGCATGAGATGAATTATAAACATCGAAGCACATGAAAATTCAGCGGTGCTTGCCTGGATTTGAACCCGCAATATTCGGTTAAGATGCACGCGTTCTAACCACTGGGCCATCTCGGCTCTTAATACGTTTAGCAAAATATAACTCATTTGTTTGTTGTACGTTTGTTTCTTTGTCTCTAATTGTCCATCCAAGAATAGCACTATATATAAAGAAAATATTAATTTCAGGTATCAGGCATTACCTCAGCGTTCGTAGACAACATACCACTGACGACTATGATGGTCCGCGTGGTCATCGCGCTGGGATCCAACCCAACGTTGAACTTGCCCATCACGCCACTCATTTGGTCTCTATCGTTTGGGGCCTGTCTTGGAGGTAAGGACTTCCACAAGGTGTCACTTGGGACCTTTGTTATTTTTTAGTGTTACGTTTATCAATATAGTTGATAAAGATGCAAGGATATTATCATAGATAGGTAGGTACCACCCACTCATCAGTTATTCTAACAAATAACAGTACTCAATATTGTTGTGTTCCGGTTTGAACGGTGAGTGAGCCAGTGTAACTATAAGCACAAGGGACATAACATCTTAATTCCCAAGGTTGATGGCGCATTGACGATGTAAGGAATAGTTAATATTTCTTACACCATCATTGTCTATGGGTGATGGTGACCACTTACCATCAGGTGGTCTTTATGCTCGTCCGCCAACCTATACCATAAAAAAAATTGTGACAAATTTATATAACACGATTATATAATAATGTTAAGGTTGTTAAAATTTAAATGTTCGCAACATTAATAAAGACATGGCTACATAGAATTTACAACTCGATGATAGGGCTTTTGTTGTGTCGTTTGAGTCGGCATCACCCACTCAAATATTATCCTACACAGTATTGTATTGTTTGAAGGGTGAGTGAGGCATTGTAACTACAGGCACCATACACATAACATCGTTCTTCCCACGGTTGATGACATTGGTTTTGGAATGAATGATCAATAAATTCCAACACCAATAATATTTGGCAATAGTAACCACTTTTTTTACTTCTTATTTCATAAAAAAAAACAACAAGACTATTTTCAATTTTCCTTTTTCAGGTAACGGTACACTAATCGGCGCGAGTGCGAACGTTGTCTGCGCGGGAGTCGCCGAACAGCACGGCTACCGGTTCACCTTCATGCAGTTCTTCAAAATCGGTTTCCCGGTCATGATTGGCCACCTCATCGTCGCTTCCGGTTACTTGCTCCTCTGCCATTGCGTTTTTTCCTGGCATTGAAAGTTCTAACCTACTGGAACTAACAAGTAATTTAACTGTTTATTATTGTGTAACTCCATAAGAAGTAAATTTAAAGCGCTGTACCTTATTTTGTTAGTTAAATATAAATTAATTAATTGCCATATGTCCTTATGTAGGATAAACTCTATCTACAGACAAAGTTTCGTACGAATTTGTTCAGCATTTTTGGTGTTATTGTTTAAGGAAAATGCAGACAGCTCTTGCATTTATGCTATAAATATTTGTACGAGTCAAACAAACAGTTAACATTGTCATTCTTTGTATGTTTTAATGTTTGCTAAATCATCACAACCTAACAGATTATGAAGTTATTTATGAGATATCATTGCTAAAATTAACCATTAAAACACTTGTATTTACCAAAGTTCGCTCGAATTAATGTATACTTCGTACAGTATACAAAAGTAGTAAGTTATACCAAAAAAAAATATATATTCAGCATACCTTATCTAACTGTCAATTCGAATTCGAAGTGAATTTGAAGAATTGACACTTCAAGCATTAACAGCGCCACCCTTGGAAGAAGAAGGGGTGGGCTAGGGGTGCCTCCAAGATATTCCGTCAGCTCAAGACGTCAACTTGTCCTATTACGAATAGGCATCTGCGGAGAATTTCATCTCTGCCAGTAAGGAAATTGTGTATTAGGCTGTTTACATACGTGGTAATTTTCATCTATAGCGGCATCACGATTCTGTGCCCTATAGTCGTCAAAAACTTTACCGTCCATAAAAAGCCTTAGTTGGACTTCCATGTCTATGAAACGCCATAGTGCTTTCGTTATGTTTTCAATATAGTTAAGACCATATTTCGGATATTTACAATTCGCTGTCTGATAGTTGATAATAGTTTTCTCCATATTTGAGGTAGAAGAGAGCGATGTTGCAACAAATGCTTTATCTCTGTCTAGAGGCTTGTCAATTTTGCCTTATTGGATTTTTATTAATTCCTTCCAAGCTTTATGTTTCCTTGCCTCTACGTGACAGAAGACGTCTACAGTGTAATAGGCATTCTACTGTCTTCATTTCACCAATGCCCGTCAGTCTTGCCCTTAATGGCACATTAATTTTTTTTGTATACACTTTCTTTTAAAATCAAAATCAAAATAAAATATGATCACGTGGGCTTTTACAAGCACTTTTGAATCATCATTTAACAATTAAGTGAAGCTACCACCGGTTCGGAAAGTAGATTCTACCGAGAAGAATCGGCAAGAAACTCAGTAGTAACTCTATTTCAACATTTAAAAAAATACAGTCATGTTAGTTAATACAATTATATATGTATGTAAGGTATCCTGCCTGGAACAAGTATTAATTCCAAGCTTTCTTTATCATCTACAAAATCTTGTATCGAATAATATTAATTAACGATTTGACTTAACGAAACGGCAAAGTTAAAAATGTCTAATATCCCCTCCGAGAGTGTGGTCAAACCACGCCTATTTATTATGAGATTCTACATGTAAAATGTGTTGCCTTAAGTTGTCGTTTTGCAATATTTGGAGGTAAATTAAAACCTCTGTATTTAGTGAGAATGCCTTTGATAGTATCCACTTTAATTTTGAAATATGACATGAGGCTGGAGTAACTCATATAGCGATTGTCGATTTGGTTTCTAGAAATAAACTAAATACATAAATATGATGAATTTATTCGATAAAATAACTAAACAAACATACTATTGTTTTAGATGATTGGTTAATTTTATTTGTAACGTGAATAAAATAAACCATTTAATTAATTATTATAAATTATTGTTAAAATATTTTTATAATGTTATCGTTTTGTTTAAAAAAAAGGCGGTAAATACAACTATATTGGTCGATTTGACAGATGATATCCGCCATGTTGGTTGACATGACAGATGACATTTGTATTTTTTTAATCTGTAACCTTAGTTTCAGGCCATTTTTTTATTCAGTTTACAAACAATAAAAAGTCTGGCTGGACAGCTACGTTCCATTGGCTTTAGTGTCAAATATGACTTGACAGTTGACATTGGTTATTCATTTCTGACATCTGTCAGTTGATAACGACTAATATTGTTGTACACAGCCGTGTAACAACACTTATTATTTAAAAAAAATGTTTTAAGTTAACATAATGCTGTAGTTTTTAATGTTATAAATGTTTTTTAATTGTTTACCCCACTTGTGGTTGGACTAGACCATATTATGTACCTTTATTTACCTGTGATAGCTTATCATTATGTACTTAAATATATGTACATATATTTAAAAATGTGAAAGTCTGAGGATTTATTCAGACCTGGTTGGTAACTATTAGGACGTATGTGTTCCACGCTAGATAGATGGTCTATTTGTTTAATATAAATATATTTAAAATTATTTGTTATTTGTTTAATATAAATATATTAAACAAACAGCCGATCCTGATCCCTGTGCTGTCTTAAGCACCATACGAGGAAAGCTTCTGTAAAAAAAAACTACGAACCAGTCACGAATTGGATTCTCAAACTTTTCAACATTCTAAAATGCTTAAATTATTTATACGTCTAGATAGACGTGAAAATTGAGAACGACGACCAAATTTTTCCAACAGTTACCAACTACAAGCACGCTAGTAATATGATCTTTATTTTAAGATAATCAAGTTGGTTCGTTCAATTTAAATCAAAATATTATTTAAGTTAACTTTTACAAACACTTTTTAGCTGTCATTTAAATAGGTATGTCATTTAAAATGTAGTGTCAATGAATATAGTTTTATTAAGTGAAGCTACCGCCGGTTCAGAATACAGATTGCACTGAGAAGAATCGGCAATCTTAGTTATTTTGTATACTCTATCTATATGTATAAATAATATAAGCTAAATCATATTTTTCGAAGACCTAACGTTGTGAAACCTTAGGCTTTTTCTAAATGTGAAATTTAAAAAAATATATATGTTTGTTTAATATTTGTACATATAAAATCACATAATATGTATATATTGTTTTATTTGTAATTAATGTAAGCGTAGCGTAACATTTATTATTAATTTGATCACTGTTTTAATGTTGTTAGTATATGTTATGGTTTAAAAGATATATTTACAATAAAAATAAGTATTTCTTTAATTATTTTCTTATTTGGCGATTTAATTTATTTAAAAAAAATATTATTCACTTACTATTTAAGAGAGTTATAATACAATAATTTAATAACGATTCATTTTAATTAATTTTAATATGCACGATTGTATAATTAATCGTAATAATATTTAACATGATATAAAAATATAAAGATAGTTTTCATAGGAAATCTAATATAATTTATCTATACTTTAATGAAATGAATAAATAAAGAAACGTCAATACTTATTTTACTTTTGACAGATTATTCTAACCTCTAATTTTTTATTCGTGTAACCGGAATAAAAGTAATTTTGTCACCTATTCACTTACGAAGGTGTGCTCCTTCACAGTTAATTATTAGCGGTTTATATTATCAAGTGTACTACTTACACTTACAAGATATCTTAGTGTAGTATGTGACGATTAACATCAGTGTAAAAAAAAAATTATATTATGTTTATTTTATGCCAAATTAAATATATTCAATAATATTATTAGGTATAATTATGTATAAAAACACTAATACCCAACTTTGGTTGTCAGAATAATATTATTTTCTCGATTGCATTACTCGATTGTAAAGTTAATCGTTAGTAATATAGATATCGATGCTGTAATATTTGAAAGGTGGCAGTACTTACAAGTTACTGATAATTATTGCCATTATACAAAAATTACCTAAATATAATCATTTATTTTTTTATATAAATATTTACTGACGTGTGTATTATTTGCGAATAACAATAAATATTGTTAATTGTTGTTATAAAGATATCGAACAAAATGACAGATGATTTTTTAACTATCAATATTGTCCATAAAAATTCAATAATACATTAGTTTTGTATTGTATAGTAATCCAAATGAAAAATATTTATAGTATAATATAATTTTTGATATAATATTTGTTTTTCTAGTTCTTACGTCAATTTGAATTTAAAACTATTAATGCTTATTCTAATTAATTCATAAGAAATAAGATTATTTGTAAATAGTCAAATGAATAAAATATTTTAATCATTATTTTATTAATGTTAAACTAAGCTTAATTATTAATTTAAATAAAAATAAATCAACAACGATGTTCTGTATTTATATTAAGTTTATTTTGCGTTACAGTTAATGAAAATATAATAAATTCGTATGACAACGATTTTTTTTATCTAATTACCCTGTTTTTTAGCATAATAAGTTCTCGGATGCAAGCAAACTTCAGGCTATCTATTTACTTATTTTGAAAAATAAGTAAGACAGACACAGTTACTTTCACATTTATAATATTAATATAAATTAACTATCACTGACCATAAGATATTACTAAGTTATAGACTGACAGATGGATAGATAGACGGACGAATAGCAGATCTTAATAATAGTGTCCCTTTTTATATTTTGAGTACGGAACCCTTAAAAGACATATCATGTTTTTTTTAAGTTTTACATGAACAAACGACATTTACTAGTACGCTATTAAATGTTTACAAATACAACGATTTACATATTATTTAAAGGTTATTAAACATATTTAAAGTTTCCAATATTAAGTATCTAACTTTAAAGTAAAAACAAGTCGATAAATTTGAAAACAATTAAAAACAAAAATTAAGGGAATTATTTTTCATGACCTGGCAACACAGCCATAATTATTTTAAATAAAAATTATCAAATGATTATTGTGTCACCTTGTGCCATAAGATCACAGATTATATTTGTAAATGTCATTATCAATTACAATTACATTGAGAGTATAATACGACACAATTTAAATGTAGCATCGGCAAAAATCGTAAAACCAATCACATCCGAATTAAGTACGTCCTAAACTATCAATATTCATTTCTTATGTGAAGATGATCTTTACACAAACGTAATCGTAATATCATATGATCTAACACATTCGTCAATTTGAAACGTCGATTGAATCTATAGCGACGAATAGCGTCGAATGGTGCAATAGGAGCTGTTTCTATTGGTTGTGTGAATCGGCAGTAATTGTATTGAATTTGCCCATGATACATCTAAATTGTGTCGTATTATAACTTGTCAAACTGACTGCGATGACATTTCTGTGTAAATAGTATTAACTTAAATGCCTAGTTGTCTAGATTTAGTGTTTAACGCATGCGCATGTATCATGCCTAGAATTTAAAGTATATGAATTTCGGTAAGTCGTTATTTATAACTTGTAATAACGTTGATTTGATTTGGCTTTATGCCACCATTTGTAACATATATTAAGAACTTTTTATACGTTTATTTCGAGTTTTATTTATTATTATTGTCGTTGTCAAGGTATTTCATTGATAATTATAACTGACGGTCATTTTATTATATGCGAAATGCAAGGAGAGATATATATATATATATATATATATATAATTTGGTAGTCGGAATTCTAATTGGATTTTTTATGCATATATAATCATACTTCGTGAGAATATTATATTAAATTATTCATTGTTAAAAAATATTTATTACTTAACAGATAATATAAATCCTAATTAATGTTATAAATACGAAAATTTATTTGTATGTTTGGCTTTCCCGTTTTAACTACTAAACCGATCATTACGAAGATTTTCACATACACGTTTTTAAGAGTATAGAAGATTACAATATGCGAAATGCGAAAGTGATTTTTACGGCTAAACTACTGAACCGATTTTGATGGTATTTTGTATGAAGCAAGCTAGAACATGGAAGGGCATTACTTAGCGTAGCCCCAGTCTATACATATAATAAAATTGGAGTGTCTGTTTGTAATATTAAAGTAACCGCTTTTACTAAATACATAATAATGTATACGTTTACATATACACAATAACATTTTTTTTTACAATTCTTGTATCTCTCATGTTTTATTCGGCTAATCTCTAGAATGGCTGGACCGATTTTGACGGGGCACTCACAGGCAGAAAGCTGGTGAAATAAAATATAAAATATGATAACTTATACTAAATTTCCCACTCCTTGGCTAAGGCCTTCTCTCCCTTTAAGGAAAAGATTTGGAACATATTCCACCACGCTCCTATGCGGGTCGGTGGAATACACATGTGGCAGAATTTCCATGAAATTATAAATATACAGGTTTTCTCACGATGTATTCCTTCACCGATGAATTTATGAACACAAATTAAGCACATGAATATTCAGTGGTGCTTGCCTGGGTTTGAACTCGCAATCATCGGTTAAGCACAAGTTCTAACCACTGGGTCATCACGGCACGACAAAGTCGAGAGCATAGCAAGTTTTAAATAACTATCTAAATTAATTTATTGACATTTGAGAAAGAGATAAAAATTTCAAAGATAAGATTTCATTTTACTGTTTTATGTGCTTTTATTGTATTCCTTTATATACTTGGCACATACATAACGTAACAATGTATATAGTACGACACAACTTAGATGTTCTATCGGCAAAATTCGTAAAGCCGATCACATTCGAATTAAGTACGTTATCCCAAACTATCAATATTTATTTCTTATGTGAATACGATCTTTACACAAACGTAATAACTTGTAATATCGTATGACCTAATATATTCGTCAATTCGACGCGTCGCTTTACACGCTCGCTGTCTCGGGTCGAGCTGACGCGAGAGTCTACAGCGACGAATGGCGTCGAGTGGCGCGATAGGGAGCTGTTTCTATTGGTTGTGTGAATTGGCAGTAATCGGTTTTACTGAATTTGTCGATGCTATATCTAAGCTATGTCGTACTATAACAACGTTTATATGTGATAACATATCTATTAAAGAATATTCGTAAATTCAAAAATCATATCTTTAAGTAGTCTCTTAAGCGAGAAGAAACACACATAGACATCAACACACACACACACATCATATGTCACCCGGAAAGTGCTAACAACTATTACGGTGACACGCCATTTTGATCCTTGTACCCTAATAATAATTATAGTCAGTATCGAATAACACACCCTGACATTTCAAGCTCGTGTTATTCCCGAATGGCCGAGATGGCACAGTGGTTAGAACAAATGCATCTTAACCGATGATTGCGGATTCAAACCCAAGCAAACACCGCTGAATATTCATGTGCTTAATTTTTGTTTATAATTCCTGAGACCAACGTGTGTCTAATTTCATAGAAATTCTGCCACATGTGTATTGCATCAACCCGCATTGGAACAGCGTGGTGGAATATGTTCCAAACCTTCTCTTCAAAGGAGCGTAGAGAATAAAAAATAAAAAAGAAAAACCCCTTTAGATGATCTAGATGAAAAGTCGCTTGGGTAAAAATAAATCAAAATCAAATCAATTTTATTCAAGTAAACTTCACAATGAAGCGTTTTTAATCGACAATAATTAAACACTACCACCTTTTCGGAAAGCAGCTTCCAGCGAGAAGAAACGGCAAGAAACTCGCATAGTTGCTCTATTCAAGTAAACAGATTTACAATGCTTTTTTTTATAATTATTAGTGTCCAGTGATTATAAATGCGAAAGTTTGTGAGGATGGATGTATGTATGTTTGTTACTCTTCTACGAAAAAAACTATTGAACGAATTTGGATGAAATTTTACAGTAATCAGAATATACATACATCAGTATACCCTCGGAATAACAACGTTATGTATAGTCATAGTAACATTGATCACTTTGATAAAAACAGTGATAATCATTGTATCTGCACTAGGAGTAAGGATAAACTTATAACGCCAAGTTTCCGGGGATTGCATTAGAAATTCGCATCCCGAATTTAAGGTTGGGGAAGGGGTGGGGGGTAAGGGGGGGGTGTAGTACCTACACCATCACTCCCCCCGCGCGGAAATCATTAGTTTTTTTTTTCAATTTTTAAATTTCAATACTAAAATCATCAAAATTCGTACTGTTAGTTCAATTTTGGAAGGGGAGAGATATAAAATTTCAATTATTGGTATACAATGTGATTTCTGGCGCTGCGCCGGCCGCTGCCGCGGCACACTCGCTTGGGAGTGGTAAATTTCGAGAGAAGGGAACAACCCCTTTAAGAAACAACCCCTACTATCATCAAATTCGGGATGCGAATTTCTAATGCCGACCCCATTGTAAAATAAAGTATTGTAAATCTGTTTATTTGAATACATTACAAAATATACTACAGAATGGCTTACTGGTTGGTTGCGGATGGTTTGTAATGTTACTGCAAATAATTTGTTTATTTTGACATCAATTTAGAAACCTCTAAAATAATCAGCATTTCTCTACAATAGGCTATTTGACAATGCGAAAAATAAATTGTGAATTTTTGTAATCAGTGTATATTATGAGTTTAAAAATGGTTATTTACTAACGAGAGTTGAAAATAATACTTAATTTATTCAAAAATCCATAAATAAAAATGCATTTCTTCAAACGTTTGTCACGTGACACAAAACGCTCCTGGTTGGCCGGGCTTATGATGAAGTCACTTTCTTGTAAACTTTGCTTTTCTACTATATGCTCCACAGATTAAAATACAGGGGAGTGACGTCAACGACTGGGGTCGGTATTGCAGCGCCATATTGTCCAAGTAGCGTTTTTGAGCGCTTTTTAAATATGGAATTTTGAATATGTTATTTTTCGGCAAATATGTACTAGAAATAAGAAACAACTTTTACTAGGTTCCTTAACTTCTACTAAATAATATAAAATGGATTTTAAAAACAGTCAAATAGCCTATTGTGAATTTAATTATACTTATAAATCTTCCTCTTAAGTCAATCTGTCTATTAAAAAAGCCACATCAAAATCCGTTGCGTAATTCCAAAGATCTAAGCATACATAGAGACAGGCAGTAAGCGACTTTGTTTTATACTGTGTAATGATGATTATGATTATGATGGCAAGCAGGTTCCGTACATTATTGAATGCAATGTCAAATGGTTATAGCTATAAGCGTTACAACGCGTTCATTGAAATTTTGATCGCGTTTCAACGAGTTTTGTTACTCATTTATGAAATAGATAAGTTGTATAAATATTACTTGGCGGCAGGGGTTTTTGCAAGCCACTGATTCACAGCCCAATATTTGATGTTTTACCTCGAAACTTACTTAGCATTGTTGTATTTGAAGGGTGTGGAAAGGGTATAAATTTAATTATATTTTACTGTCATAACTTCGCACCAATATTGTATGTTTCTTGCCGGTTCTTCTCGATTGAATCGACATTCCGATGGCAGCTTTTAAGTAGAGCTGTGTCAGATATCGGCGATACGGCAGGTTTTTTTCGGAGCCATATTTTTTTGCCGATACAACTATTTTAATAAAACACGTGAAGATCGCTAACAGAAATGCTTTATTTTAAATGAAAGAAATTGCACTTGTCACTACCACAGATAAATTAAAAAAAAAGGTTAATAATATACAGTAGGGGTATAGTTCTTACATAATACAAGAGATGGCGTTACTTGTATTCAAATACAAACATTTTATTATTTTGATACACCATTCCAATAACAACGATACTCTCATCTCTCAATTCTCTCAATCCTCACAAAGTTTCGAGAGATACCGTAGGTCTCCTTATATCTCGAGAGACTCAGACCCGTTTGTTTTCTGCCGTAATAACGTCTAAGAGAGATGGCCCAGTGGTTAGGCAAGCACCACAATATATATGTGCTTAATTGTGTTTATAATAGATTTCGTGCTCGGCGGTAAAGGAAAACATCGTGAGGAAACCTGCATGTGACAAATTTCATCGAAATTCTGCCACATGTGTATTCAACCAACCCGCATTGGAACAGCGTGGTGGAATATGTTCCAAACCTTCTCCTCAGAGGGAGAGGAAGCCTTTAGCCCAGCAGTGAGAATTTACAGGCTGTTGTTGTTGTTGTAACGTCTTATACCCAAACTTAAAAAAAATAGCGCAGAAGTACTTTAGTTTCCAAATGAGTTCTGTCACATCTGAGCGCCTTTTCCACGGCAGGTCTCATTCAAACAGACTTGCTAAATCAGCTCTCCCCGCAAAACCTGGGAATACTTTGTTTAATGTTCATTTTAGTTACTAACTCTTGTAATTGAACCTTAATTACTGATGCGGAGATGGCCCAGTGGTTATGACATCGCGTGCATCTTAACCGATGATTTCGGGTTCAAACCCAGTCAAGCACCACGATGTATATAAGCTTAATTGATTTCGTGCTCGGCGTTGAAGGAAAACATCGTGAGGAAACCTGCATGTGTCTAATTTCATCGAAATTCTGCCACATGTACATTCCACCAACCCGCATTGGAACAGCGTGGTGGAATATGTTCCAAAACCCTCTCCTCAATAGGAGAGGAGGCCTTAGCCCAGCCGTGGGAAATTTACGGGCTGTTACTTTACTTTACTGAGTTTAATTACCAATATTCACATTCCAAGTCATTGATATGTTAATATTGTTCCAGTGTGACATTTTTTTTTTTTTTTTTTTAAATAAAAACAAATAATCAACAAGTCTACTTACATTTATTTTAGTTTTATTTAAATTCTATAAGTGTATTGGTATTGTATCGGAAAAAAAGCGTATCTATGCATCCCTCCCTTGACACCGACTCCAAATATAGCAATAATTATAACTACATTATATAATCGTAAATCGACTTTTAAGTAGTCTAATATTTTTCATTTCATTTTACCTAGGAGGACTCCCAAAAATATGTTAAATATGCAATTATTTTTATTACTTTTTAGTGCATTTTAATTTGTTTTAAAATACTGTTTTGTTTGAAGTCGGTTTTTCTTTTTGTTAAAATTTTATTAATTTTTTGATTTTAAGTGAAGCTGATGTAGACTAACATTTTTTTCTTAATATGGATAGATTAAGCGTGCCGTTTATATGAATCAGAAACTACTTCGGGGACAGTTTCAAAAGAAACTTTCGAATAAAGCAAAAATAGACTTTCAGAAATGCGGCTTTAATACGTCATGCGGCATAAACTACAAGGTACCACCCTCGAAAGAGCTCTACTCGACCTCAGTAAAAACTTTGCAAAAGAGCTATTATATGTCGTACATCATATGACATCACATCATATACACAAAATTTGATTAAAGACAGAAAGAAATTCTGCCCCAAATCGCACCCTAACTGTAAGCCGTTTAGGAGTTCCGTCAATACATAGTATAAAACAAAGTCGCTTTCTCTGTCCCTATATCTTTAAAACTACCTAACGGATTTTGATGCGGTTTTTTTTAATAGATAGTGTAATTCAAGGGGAAGGTTTTTGTATATAATACATGAACAATATAGTAAAGAAACACTGACAATTTTAGAAGTTTGCAATGTGATGTCGTAAATAAACAAATTCTTTAGTATATTTAGTATCAGTATTGCACCCGTGAGAAGTCGGGACGGGTCGCTAGTTGATTATAACATTAGATTATGACAATTACATGAACATAACCACGTTCCGGAAGGTGATTCAAATATCCAAGTAAACCATAAATAAAAGATTCGACCGAGTATCGCTAACGTGCTCCTCAGAATTGTTCCGTTCCCTTCCGTTCCCTTAATTTGTCATAGATCCTATGCTCAGAACCTTACCAAACTTTCACCAAACTACCCTTAAAGAATATCCTTTATAATAAAAAAAGAATAATCAAAATTGTGCCAACCAATTTTGAGTTATTCACCTATTTATCGCGCACATACATAATGAAAATTTAAGACTTATGTCGTTTTCATTCGGATACCATCATCGGAAAAAAATAAAATTAAAATGGGAAGTATTACCTTTCAAACAAAAAAAAATTATCAAAATCGGTCCATCCAGTAAAAAGCTATGAGGTAACAAACATAAAAAAAAAAAAAAAATGCAGACGAATTGATAACCTCCTCCTTTTTGAAGTCGATTGAAAATCAAAATCAAAATAAACTTTACTCAAGTAGGCTTTCACAAGCACTTTTGAATCGTCGTTTTACAATTAAGTGAAGCTACCACCGGTTCGGAAAGTAGATTCTACCGAGAAGAATCGGCAAGAAACTCAGTAGTTACTATTTTTCAACGTTTAAAAAATACAAAGTCACGTTAGATTAACAAGCCTTAGATTTGGGTATTTTTTATGATATATGTATGAAGAGCAAATGGGCCACCTGATGGTAAGTGGTCACCACCGTCCATAGATATTGACTAAGAAATATTAACCATTCCTTACATCACCAATGCGCCACCAACCTTGGGAACTAAGATTTTATGTCCTACTATACTAAGAGTAACGTTAGTTGCTTTTATACGTATATATAACAGAGTAAGTTTGGTTCACACTCACTTTATTCCAAATATCATCAATTCTGGTTCAACAGAAAAATAGAAAGAAAACACCACTCACTAATTAATCACGAAATATCGGAAACTATAACACCCATAAATTTGACAGATAGGGTCCTTATATAGTGTGTAGATATCCGCTAAGAAGAAGATTTTGCAAAACTCTTTCCCTTAAGGAGTAAAACGGGGTCGGAAGGAAGACCTATTCTTCAAATGTTGAAATGGTGTTGAATGATCGACGTTCTTGCCGGTTCTTCTCAGTAGAATCTACATTCCGATGATAGCTTTTAACACCGTAAGATGGCGATTTAAAAGTTCTTGTACAAGTCTACTTCAATGAAGTATACTATTCTTGTTTATACTATATTAAAGTATATTATATTTGACGACGACGACGATTTATAAATATACTATATTTGACCACCTACGTGGTCGAGTGGTGTGTACACCGGTGTTCATGGGTACGTCACTCCGAGGTCCCGGGTTCGATTCCCGGCCGAGTCGATGTAGATTTCCATAAATTTTCTATGTTGTCTTGTGTCTGGGTGTTACTTATGATTTTCCATAACACAAGTGGTTTAGCTACTTACATTGGGATCAGAGTAATGTATGTGATGTTGTCTAATATTTATTTATTTATTATCTCTACTATTACAATTGTCTGGTCCTGCTAACAGAGTTATAAATATCAAATCTTCTCTTACAGATCAATCCTGAACGAGCAATGGATAAAATTACAAAGTTGTTCAGAAAAAAGGACGATTCAGGTCAAATACTTAACAAAAGCACTTACTCTCTGGTGTCATGTGGAGAGCTCACTCCTGACACGCTGCGGTCATGGATGGAGCTGCCGGAAGAAGTTAAGTCTGATCCATACATGGAACAGATAAGGAAGAAAGTGGAAGAAATTGGTGAGTATCATTATCATTAGAAGTTCCATCCTTTTTTCGACATCAATGCAGATTTTTAGGATTTCAATTATGTAATCACCTCTATATGATTAATTCTATTAAAATAGCATATTTATCTTATTATACAGCCTTATTTACATAGCCTGTAAATTTCCCACTGCCGGGCTAAAGCTTCCTCATCCTTTGAGGAGATTTCTAACATATTCCATAAGAAAATTAACATAAGAAAAGAGCCTACTCCTTTCTCAAACGCCGGCAACGCACCTGCAAGCCCCCTGGTGTTGCAGATGTCCATGGGCGGTGGTAGTCACTTTCCATCAGGTGAGCCTCCTGCTCGTTTGCCACCTATACCATAAAAAAAAAAAAAAAAAAAACATTCCACCACGCTGTTCCAATTCCAATTTGTATAATACCAATACAAATATGAATTAAAGTTACTATATAAATATTGATCGCGTGGAATGGTGGCAAGAATGCTAGCAGCGTTTCCCCTTTAAATCGCGATTCCGATTCTCTGGGCAAACGATCCAGTCCTCCTGTTACTAGAGGAGGCAATAAGGCAAGGTTTTGTACTTTTAATGAACCCTTTTGCTCTACTATTCCAAGGTGATAAAGCCTAAAGATTTCAAACCTGAAGAATTTTTCATTTAGGTTACCTTATAATAAAATATAGGACAACATCACATACATTACTCTGATCCCAATATATGTAAGTAGCTAAAGCACTTGTGTTATAGGAAATCAGAAGTAACGATACCACTAACAGCCAGACCCGAGACAATATAGTAAACTTACCTTTTCTACGTCTCATAAACGTAAACGAAAACCACCTTAATACTTAGCTATTTTAATAACCTTCTAATTCAATATTTCGCAACTAAATCCCGACATATTATTATTTCCCATAAACACAATACATATTTGTATATCTATGTAAATTTTGAAATACAAGTTCATTATGACGTCCTATATTTGGTCGTGTGAATCTTTAGCAACTTGAAACGGATTTGAAATGACATCATACCAAATATACTTTAATATAGGTTTTTAAAAGGAGCGTTGACTATAAAGACTGGTACTAATTGATTATGATAATATACGAAACAACTGAGATGTAGCATCGGCTAAATTCGTAAAACCGATCACATCCAAATTGAGTACGCTATCCCAAATTATCAATATTCATTTCTTATGTGAATATGATCTTTACACAAACGTAATAACTTTTAATATCATATGAACTAATATATTCGTCAATTCGACACGTCGATTTACATGCATTTGCTTTCTCGGGTTGATCAGACGCGAGAATCTATAGCGACGAATAGCGTCGAATAGCGCGATAGGGAGCTGTTTCTATTGGTTGTGTGAATCGGCAGTAATCGGTTTTATTGAATTTGTCGATGCTACATCTAAGTTGTATCGTACTATAACAATATCAATGACGACGATTATATATGTTTCTGCTAACAACGTGATATATTATTACACAAGGGAACAATTACAGTTTTAACAATTCAATTGTAATCAACACATATAAAGTAACAGTCAAAAAGATTTATGATATAGGTAGGTGGATGAGTCAATGGACCACCAATATAGACAATGGCGTTGTAAGAAATACTAACCATTCCTTATCCAATATGCCATCAACTAAGATGTCCCTTGTGCCTGTAGTTACACTGGCTCACTTACCCTTCGAACTGAAACAACAATAATGTACAACAAACATAAAAAAAATACATAAAAACATACATGCCTAGAATGCTTCAAATTTTTCCGACATTGCATTTCAATGGACTTATACAGGGTTATAGGTAAATCGACGTATATCCTTTAAGAGGTGATAGGGGTGACTATTTGCAATAATTTTAACCCCCATATACATGATCCAAAAGTGAACCATTTTCGAGTTATCATATATTAACTTTTTTTAAAAAATTGTCAAAAATGCAACTTCAAAAATGTATGTAGATAAAAATATTAATTAAAATCAATTTTTTTTCTTCTGTATTATAAAAACGAATAAACACGGGATATTTGTAAATATTTTAACTATCATTTTCGGCCCAAATTTAAAAATGGGAGACGGAAAACGATATTATTTTAATAATTTTAAAAATGTTTTCTCAAAAATGCCTCAAAACTAAAAAAAAAAAACATTATGAAACTTGTTCTGCAGATTATTTTAAAAACATAACCTTTTTCTTAGCTTTCAAAAATGTATAACAACTAGGAATTTATTTCAAAGCAGCCGAAATAAAATGACCAGAAAGGACGCTGGTGGGAATTCGTATTCGAACCTGAACGAATTTGTACTAAAGGTCGCTCTTTAAAATTCCCACAAAATTAATTAAAAATAATTTTCAATGTGAAAAATCTTACTAACTTACCTACTTACTTTATACAAGTTTAAAATAACATTTAAATAGACAAACAGCTAAGTTATAAGTAAGACATTTTGTAATGGGGGTTAAAATTATTGCAAATAGTCACCCCTATCACCTCCTAACGGATATACGTCGAGTTACCAATAACCCTGTATAATTCATGGATTTTAAAAACATTTGTCTTTAACAGACTAAAAAGGCGTATAAAAAATTAAAAAGTTTTGTTTATTTTTCAGAAACCAATGGCAAACAAGATCACAGAGAATGTAGAAGATGTTCAGAAATAAGCAATTCTGAACCGGAAATCAGACAAATCGAAGAACTGACATTTATAGACGATGCTAGCGTTAAAATATCCAACAGAAAGGTACTAGAGGAACCGGAAGACAAGTGAGGCATTGGTTTAAAACTACATATATGATATTTAAAAGCCTTGAGCCGAAACGGCCCAGTGGTTAGAACGCGTGCATCTTAACCGATAATTGCGGGTTCAAACCCAGCCAGTAAATATTTATGTGCTTAATTTGTGTTTATAATTAATCTCGTTCGGCGGTGAAGGTAAACATCGTGAGGAAATGCATTTGTCTAATTTCATAGAAATTCTGCAACATGTGTATTGTGCCAGTTCTGTTCAGTTCTGCCAGTGTGTATATAGAACAGCGTTGTGGAATATGTTCCAAACCTTCTCCTCAAAGGGGAGAGGAGTCTTTAGCCCAGCAGTGGGTAATTTGCAGACTGTTGTTGTTTTGATATTTAAAAAAAATCCTGAGACAAAAAACTTTTCTGGAATCTAAGATGTTACTGTATCTGTTACATGCACTTTTCCTCCAAATCAAAACACAGTATGGCACTCAAAGACTTGAAGGGTGAGTGACACAGTGTAACAGGCACAAGGGACATAACATCTTAGCTCCAAAGTTTGGTGGTGCATTGGCAATATAAGGTATGGTTTATATACGCCATTGTCTATGGCGGTAGTCCATTGGTTCATCCTCCTATCTATATCATAATAATATTTGAGACTGTTACTTTATATATGGTACTGTACTATTTTATCGAGAGTGCCAAGGGACAGAGATAGTTGGCAACATTTGGAGGAGGCTTTTGCCGCATTAGGCGGCCCTTTCATAGCATAGAAAATAAACATACCGAAAAAAAAGACAAAAATAAATAAATATACTAAATATATTTTAAAAAAAAGATTATATACTAAAATACTAGATGACACAACTACTAATAAGGGAAATAAAGCTTTATTATAATTATATTATACTGTACTATTTTATCAGTAGTCTGGAATTCTTGAAACCAACGCTTTGTTATATATTTGGAATAGCTTAAATCTTTTAATCTTTTTCAGTGGACGCAGCACTCGACAGCGATCGCAAAATGATTCCCAGGTAATAAGTAAATTTTTAGCGGTAGATTGTTGATTCGACTTTTCTCATCGGAATAGCTGAGTACACAGAAAATATATATAATAGAAATATCATATAATGGACATTGCAAAAAAACAGATTCAATCTGTATTATTGTACTCATTGTAGAATTTTCAGGCGCCTGAGCACCGAATTCAAGTACTGGTTAATTGTTAAAACTGGAACCTGTAATGGAATGCCTGTTAATATAGTACCTTCTGCGTAACTCCTGAGTTTCTTACCGGTTCAGCTCGGTAGAATCTACTTTCCGAGCCGGTGGTTTACTTAATTGTAAAATGACGATTCAAAAGTGCTTGTAAAAGCCTACTTGAATAAAGTTTATTTTGATTTGATTTGATTTGATTTGCAACATTCCAAACTTTGGGTTGTTAATGTCCTAATGTAAAAATTGGTCATTGGGCTTTTGAGACCCTGAGATTTACCAGCCTTAGAAGCTAACCACTGTAAGAAGGCGGTCAATTAACAATCTACCCAGTGTATCAAGATGGCAGTCAATTAACAAATAATTAACCTACCCAATAGATTTTCAGAAATACCGATTATTGGTAACAAATTATAATTGACTAGTAATCGCCCGAGGATTCGCACGACTTTTAGGGTTTTTGTTGTCATGTGTCAGGCAAAAAAATAGCCTAATTGGAGTTCAAGTTTGCTTCATACCAAATTTCATGAAATTCGGTCGAAAGAGCGACATAAACGACATAAGCGACAGACAGAAACACAGACAGACAAACAGAGTTAAAATAGTCACGTCGTATTTTCCGGCATATATCGATGAGTAAAATGTACTTGTGTTGGTGCACCCACACATGCGCAACAATGTATCTTGCTCTTATTTTTATCTCTCTGGAAAAACCCTTTACGCGCTTCCCCCACGTGATGGAAAGTGGGGGGGGTGTGGGACTCCCCGGAGCCCTGGACGCCGAGTGCGCCCAAGTACGCCGGGTTTACACACTAAAAAACAAGCGGTACCCTCTCCGTCTTTCGACGGACGCCACGGGATCGCTTACGCATACTACCGTGATAGTGTCTTGCTTTAGTCTTTCTTGAGAATAACCCCAATCCCCGAAATCAGTAAGGACATCATTGATTAGAAATATCTATTTTTTTAGATTAAGCGTGTAAAATATTACGTTAAGATGACAATACTTCTGGGCTGCTGGACTTTCTTCACGGCTGTCTTTCTCACGTGCAACGAAAAAGAGGAAGTCTTCAAAAACACCGCAGTGAGCCTTACTGAAGAGAAATGTAAGTTACAACATAATTATAATATTCGATCACATTAAAATTTCAAATCTATCTTGTTTATAATATTATAACAATTTATAATCATGACAAAAAATTTCATGAGCCAAAATACCACATGTATTGTGGATCATAAAAAATATTTATACTACACATTGTAATATAAAAATCGAATATTAATTCCAATTTTGAAATCCGTGCATTGTCATTATATCTTGATACTTGGAATATATAATCTGGATTACAATGACATATTTTTTACGGCTCATTTATACCATATGGATCAATATTAAAGAAATACAACAAGTCTAAGACATAATGACTATGTTCATATATAATCAAACTTTAAAAAGGTTATGTAACAGTATGTTTATCTTTTAGCTTATCACATAGATGTCAAAAGCAATTCCATACAAATAAAGTTCTCAGGACCGTTCTTGTCTGAACAAGCAGAGAAGAAACTGAATTCAAGCCAAATAATAAATTCCACCAAATTGATCGTCTGGTTTGAGAATCTTCAAAATGATACGATTGAGGTAATATTCATTTATATTACGACCTCCGTTTAGTGTGTCCCGGGTTCGATTCCCTACCAAGTCGACGTACAAACAGTTCATTAGTTTTCTATGTTGTCTTGGGTCTGGGTGTTTGTGGTACCGTCGTTACTTTTGATTTTCCATAACACAAGTGCTTTAGCTACTTACATTGGGATCAGAGTAATGTATGTGATATTGTCCAATTTTAACTAATTAAGAAACGATGGATGGATTGTATGATAGACGATATGGCTGGAAATAATGTAACTTGTGAGATGACGTCAGACAGAGATGTATGAAAGGAAACATGCTGCGCCGACCCCAAATAAAATTGGATTAAGGACAGGATGATGATGATAATGATGAAATAAATACTAATTTGAATCATATTGAATTGAATCAGTTTAAATGAACAGTCATACCTACGAATAATCGTTGTTAATAATAAGATTAGGTTAAGAACTAACACAGAATATATTGTAAATTAAGAAGATACTTTTAAATGACACAAGCAGATGACAAATTCAGCTTTTAAGATTTGAAATAAAGTTATTATAATTTAAAACTGTTTGCAGACTCTGTATTAAGTGTTGAGCCGAAATATACAATATCCAAGCATTTGGGCTCATATCATTTTAATTCTTATAACCAAAATTTCATGCCATGATTTGTGGTTGACATTTTAATTTATAACTTGCAAATTTTCAGACAACAGAAGCTTGGGAAATTATCCTCCAATCAAAAATAGATCTTAATGAAGGAGAATTAAGAACAAGAGTATTCAATACTAAGCAACCTTTGTCAAGCTATAGGTTGCGCGTGCGCACAAATGCAGCAAAAATCGTCCCCTTCACTATGACCTACACAATTGATCCACTAGACATCAACCAAGGGATGATATTCGCTGTTGTGTTATTATGTGGACTTTATATATTAATTATATTTGAGGTAAATATATTTTATGTCCTGTATGATACACGGATCAAAATCAAAATATTCTCTATAAATTTGGGCTCATAAAAGTTCTTTTGAATCGTCATGTTCATATTCGAAAGGAAGGTTTTTGTATAATCAAATAAAAAGAAAATAAACTTTATTCAGGTGGGCTTTTACAAGCACTTTTGAATGGTCATTTAACAATTAAGTGAAGCTACCACCGGTTTTGAAAGTAGATTCTACCGAGAAGAACCGGCAAGAAACTCAGTAGTTACTCTTTTTCAACAATTAAAAAATATAATCATATTAGTTAAAAACAATAGGCTATTTGACGATGCGAAAAATAAATTGTGAATTATTGTAATCAGTGTATATTATGAGTTTAAAAATGGTTATTTACTAACGAAACTTGAAAATAATACTTAATTTATTCAAAAATCTGTAAATAAAAATGCATTTTTTCAAACGTTTGTCACGTGAAACAAAACGCTCCTGATTGGCCGGGCCTATGATGAAGTCATTTGGTTGTAAACTTTGCTTTTCTACTATACGTATTACAGATTAAAATACAGCAAAGTGACGTCACTAACCCCATTGCAGCGCCAAATTGTCCAAGTAGCGTTTTCGCGCGTTATTTAAATATGGAATTTTTAATATGATATTTTTCGGCAAATATGTACTAGAAATAAAAAAATCAACTTTTGTTGGGTTCCTTAACCTCTACTAAATAATATAAAATGGATTTTAAAAACCAGTCAAATAGCCTATTATATATGTATGTAATGTATCCTGCCTAGAAGTCAACAGATATTAATTCCAAGCTTTTTTATTATCAATCTATATAGTAAGGCAACACTAATAACTTTAGAAATTTCTAATGTGACGTCGTAAATAAACAAATTTAGTAGCAATTTTAACTAATTATTAACAAATGCAATTCCTATGCTTAATAGGTTATTAACAGGACGATGGCGGCAATTACTGTGTCTACCTGTTCACTGGCTGCGCTAGCCCTGGTGGGGGAAAGACCTACCCTATCAGAGCTGGTCTCCTGGCTGGATATAGAAACCCTTCTGCTGCTCTTCAGCATGATGATCCTAGTCGCCATAATGGCTGAGACCGGGATATTTGATTACTTGGCTGTTTTCACTTTCGAAGTAAGTTTTGCCCTATGTTTTGTTTAGGTATCATGATTAAATTAAACATATGTTCGCGTCATATTATATATGAACAAAATTAACTCAATAACTATAATATTATTTACTACATAGAAATCTATGTGATTATGTATAAGTAATAATTTATTAAAGCAACTTAACATTTTGGCTCATTTAGAATTTTTATTTGATTTACTAATGTATAACATAAATATTTCATACAACTAACGTATAAAATAGTATTAATATTAGAAAATATCAATATACAACAACAACAGCCTGTAAATTCCCACTGCTGGGCTAAAGGCCTCCTCTCCCTTTAAGGAGAAGGTCTGAAACATATTCCACCGCGCTGTTCCAATGCGGGTTGGTGGAATACACATGTGGCAGAATGTCTATGAAATTTGTCACATGCAGGTTTCCTTGCGATGTTTTCCTTCACCGCTGAGCACGAGATGCCATCTCGACTCTTATAATACAATATATAAATTTAAGATTTTTTTATCTTTACTTCATTTCCATTGTCATACAGCAGAGTAATAAACCCTTCATATATATATCTGAGTGTCATCTCATTATAAATAAATATCATTGTGTAAAACAAATATCGCATCTTTTCAATGTTTCTAGAAGATTTTAACAGCCAAGATGAATTCCTGGTTGGAACCGCTGAAATTTCATATCCTTATATTTCATCTTGTATTCGGTAAAAGAAAACATCGTAAGGAAACCTGCATGTATCTAATTTCAATTAAATTCTGACACACGTGTATCCAACTCACATTGGGCCGGTATGGAGAGTTATCCCAAACTCCTCCTCAAAATGATGGCCTTAATCAAATCAAATCAAAATAAACTTTTTCAAGTAGGCGTTTACAAGCACTTTTGAATCGTCATTTTATAATTAAGTGAAGCTACCACCGGTTCCGAAAGTAGATTCTACCGAGAAGAACCGGCAAGAAACTCAGTAGTTACTCTTTTTTAACATTTAAAAAATACAAAGTCATGTTAGTTAAATACAATTATTTAAATTAATATATCCTACTTGGAAGTCAACAGGTATTAACTCCACGCTTTTTTATCATCTACAAAATCTTGTATCGAATAATATGCTTTTTCTACCAATTTTTTTTTACAAACGATTTGAATTTACGAAACGGCAAAGTTAAAAATGTCTGCGGAATTTTATTATAGAAACGGATACCTTGCCCCAAGAAGGATTTATTGACTTTGCGGAGTCGGATCAACATTATTGTTACCTTACCTTATTACATTTACAGGTAACGAAAGGCAGACTTTGGCCATTGATTTACTTGCTCTGCATGATAACAGCTGTTTTGTCAACATTCTTGGACAACGTAACCACAGTGCTCCTCATGTCTCCTGTAACCATCAGGTAAGTATATTTATGTTAATTGGACCTTTATACTTGGTGGGATTTGGGCTAACCCTGGGTAGGTATCACCTACTCATCATATTCTACCACCAAATAGAAGTACTTACTACTTTGGTGTTCCGATTTAAAGTGAAAGTCAAAGTCAAAAATCGTTATTCAAAATAGAAGTGATTACACTTTCTTATTGTTAGCCAAAATATCTACCACCGGTTCGGAATTTATCAACTCAGACCTGAGAAGAACCCGCGAAAGAAGAACCGAAGGCTGAGTGAGCCAGTGTAACTACAGGCACAAGGGACGTAACATCTTAGTTCTCTAATGGCGTATGGGTATTGTAAGGAATGTTTAATATTTCTTACAGCGCCACCAGTTTCCAGCACATGGTCCATTTACTCTCCTATATCATAAAAAAACTACCTCATGAGTTTCATAAAATTGCAGTCTTGGGTACAAATTCTTACGAATTATTTTATGTATAATACAGATTGTGTGAAGTGATGGACTTGGATCCTGTGCCGATTTTGATGTTCATGGCGATATTTAGTAACATAGGAGGCACGGCTACCCCTGTGGGTGATCCGCCCAACGTTATCGTCGCGTCTAACAAAGCTGTGATACAATCTGTGAGTGTTAACCTACCAATTAAGAAAGAAAATAGTAAAGTAACAGCCTGTAAATTTCCCACTGCTAGGCTAAGGCCTCCTCCTCCATTAAGGAGAGGGTTTGAAACATATTCCACCACGCTGATCCAATGCGGTTTGTTGGAATGCACATGTGGCAGAATTTCTAAATTAGACTCATGCAGGTTTCCTCACGATGTTTTCATTCACCGCCGAGCAAGAGATGAATTATAAACACAAATTGAAAGATTTGTCTACCAATTAGTTTCAGACGATACTTTTTGAACACGAATTTAACTGCACCTGACTTTTATTTAAAAAACATTTCCATTTTTAATTGTTAACTTTAAAAATAGAACATCCGTACAAAATAATTTATTCCCGATATTAGGATGAATCTTCAAAAACCTTAATCAGTGTAATATTTAAGACTGAAAAAAGTGACAAACAGTTGCGTCTTATCCCTAAAATGTCTTTAAAATTCTTCCAAATGACGAAGTTACTCGTAACACGCCATCGTAAATCAATCCATGCCCACTACATACCCATGGACCTAAATTTTAAATTGGTTTTAATGGATATGCCACTCCGAATCCTGTTTTCGATTCCCGGCTGAGTCGATTTAGAAAAAGTTCATTAGTTTTCTATGTTGTCTTGGGTCTGGGTGTTTGTGCCGTCGTTACTTCTAATTTTCCACAGCACAAGTGCTTTAGCTACTTACATTGGGATCAGAGTAATGTACGTGCTGTTGCCAATATTTATTTATTTATAAATCGAAGGTTTGCCAAATTTCGTATACTTTTGCCTTCCTTCAGTCACACCAATTGTAACTAAGTTTTTTATTACAGGGTATAAATTTCACAAATTTTACAGCGCACATGTCTTTGGGAATTTTATTTATCTTTATACAAACGTCTTTGCAAATACGTTTTATGTTCAGAGATACTAGTAAACTACGCCAAAGGGTCCCCAGAGATATACAGGGTAAGAATTATTATATGTAAAATATAATTAAACAACAACAACACCAACAACAGCCTGTAAATTTCCCACTGTTAGGCTAAAGCTCTTCTTTTGAAGAGAAAGCTTGGAACATATCCTGGCTGTTCCAATGCGGGTTGGTGGAATACACATCTGGCAGAATTTCTAAATTAGACACACGCAGGTCCGAATGATGTTTCCCTTCACCGAGCACGAGATGAATTATAAACACAAATTAATCACATGAGTATTCAGTACTACTGATATCAACTTTAATTTGACTACATAAGTTTCGATAACAACTTTGTCGATATTCCAAACGTAAATTTACGATTAATTTTGTAATATTAAAATAGCCCATTTTTACTCAATGCATATGTAAACAAGGTACATATACCAAAATAACATTTTTTACAATTTTTGTCTGTTAATTCCGGCAAGTCTCTGGAACGGCTGGACAGATTTTGACAGGACTTCAACGGGCAGATAGCAGATATAATAAGGAGTAACTTAAGCTACAATAATAGTTTTTTTTTTGTTAAATTCAAACGCGTACAAGGTCGCGGGCAAAGGTAGTCCTCAATAAATGCCACAGATTTAAGATTAGATCTAAGCCTGTGCGAATTAAAAGTTGTTTACTAAAATAAATCATTTCTATGGAATATATTCAGATCTCCGTCACCAATTATCAATATGGCGTCGAGCTGCAGACTCCTTACCACATTTAAGCGAAGGCGTCAACGTTGTCAGGGAACGATTGGAGAGAAAAATAACCAAGCTGACCCTCAAATTGAATAAAATCGTCAAGGAAAGTGGAAAAAGGGCGTGCCCAAAGGACACCTTTCAGAGAACGCTGGAAGAATTAAAAGATAAGGTTTGTTTGTTTTTCTAGAACTTTCTAGAACGTTTTGCCACGTTTGAAATGTTTCAAAGGTTCTTTGAAGTTAAGCATATATTATTGATTGTTAAAAATCTACTATTCGGTGTGGAACTGGACCTGTTTCCTTCATACCTGTCAGATCTGAGTGCTTTCTTTTAGGAAACTTTAGTAATTTTTCGTCTATATATATTATTATTATTGAGAACTTATATATATTACATACTCGTAGTTCACTTCCTACGACGTGACGTACGTAGTTATTGGCGGCCACAGAATACCAGCGTTGAAACTCATCACAACAATGATTTTCAACATATATGCTGAGTGGCTTACCGTTTGGGCATCACACATTGCTTTGTTTAATTTTCATCTTTATTTTAGTTTGTACTCTTTATTCTTATACGTTCCATTTATATATATACTTTTTATATTGTTTGCATAAGGTGTGTGTGTGTCCAAATAAAGATTTTTTGATTTGATTTGATAAATGGAACCGTCAAATATCACGAATATGTTTAGGTTTATTTTTGTTTGTTTTCAATTTTCATTTTTTGATCATCTATCACAAAATGTCCCAAAATAAACACGGACTTATGATGTTCAATTTCGTGTATACTAATTACAAAACTCGTGCGCGATTAAATCAATTATACCGTCTCCTATAGTACACGGGAAAGGAAATATGTGCATGGGCGTCTGATGGACTTTTTCCATCGGCTACAAGTTATACAAACTTATATAATTTGGTATCCTTGCAGTACAAAATCCGTGATCGCGTTCTCCTCATCAAGTCAGCAGTCGCGATCGCCTTCGTCGTCACAGTGTTCTTCTTGCATTCCATTCCTGAACTAAGTAAGTGGATCCATTGAGAATTTGAGAAACAAATCTTGTAAAATTATCAACCTCCTGCCCTTATCCCAATTTTATTTGAGGTCAGCGCAGCATCTCTTCTTCCTACTTCCTTGTCTGACGTCATCTCTAGTAACATTCTTTCCAGACATATTTTCACACAATCCATCCATCGCTTTTTTGGTCGTCCCCTTCCTCCATGCTCAAGACCTTCGTCACAATTAGTTCCTCATTTTGAATATAAGTGCTTAAATATTAGTAAAATTCTAGATCGCGTGTCATTGGGGATGACAGCTCTCCTGGGCGCCATTCTGCTGCTGACGCTCGCCGACCGCGAGGACTTGGAGCCGATCCTGCACCGCGTGGAGTGGTCCACGCTGCTGTTCTTCGCGTCGCTGTTTGTACTTATGGAGGTATTTTCATTAAATAGTCTGACAAACCCTATGATTAATTGAATAAAAAAATATAACACGAATGACCTATATATAACCTACACTTTTCAGTTCTTTATTTATTTATAATTGAACACAATTACCATCACTACATAACTTAAATCGGTTACAAGAATATTTCGATACATACAACAACAACAGCCTGTAAATTCCGACGGCTGGGCTAAAGGCCTCCTCTCCCTTTGAGGAGAAGGTTTGGAACATATTCCACCACGCTGTTCAAATGCGGGTTGGTGGAATACACATGTGGCAGAACTTCTATGAAATTTGTCACATGCAGGTTTCCTCACGATGTTTTCCTTCACCGCTGAGCACGAGATGAATTATAAAGACAAATTAAGCACATGAATCAGCAGTGCTTGCCTGGGTTTGAACCCGCAATCATCGGTTAAGATGCACGCGTTCTAACCACTGGGCCATCTCGACTCTCAAGTTTTTTTCGATACATAGAGGGTTACATTAGTATGTACGTATGTAAGAACAGTAAATACCACGACCGATACAAACAGACTCGACAGACAGACAACCGAACATAAAACCGTTACTTTTTTTTTATATGTGTTGTATTGCTGTTGGCCCTAATGGCCTTTACAGCGTCACCGGTCTTTCGGGTGTGTCCCCTGCCCTGGGGTTGAGCGCGGGGCTCGAAATTAAATCTAAATTAAATCTAAGTTCGTCTTGAGGGTGTCTCCTATGAGACCCCACCTCGGCTCAGAACGAAGTCGGTGGGGCGAAAAAACCGTTACTAAGCGTTCTGCCGTATTTTTGTGATTCCGCAGGAGCGGTTCTGTTTGAGAAGAGGGTAGTTCTTGTAAGAATAGATTATTTATTGTATCGAATTTCTTTGACGCGTCTTACTAGAGTGAACTGTCATCGTCATGAAACTAAAAAGCCTTACGCGCCCTCTAATTCCCTTCCTGCCTTGTCTTTTCTCTTTTATATAGTAAAAAACTTTTTCAATATTTCCAACACAAATATTTTTGTTACAAAATAGGCTAGTGTTTATTATGAGTTTAAAAATACGAAATTTAACGAAAAATAACGAAACTTGAAAATAATACTTAATTTATTCAAAAATTAATAAATAAAAATGCATTTTGTCAAACGTTTATCACGTGACACAAAACGCTCCTGATTGGCCGAGCTTATGATGAAGTCACTTTGTTGTAAACCTTGCTTTTCTTCTATATGTACCACAGATAAAAATACAGCAAAGTGACGTCACCGACCCCATTGCAGCGCTATATTGTCCAAGTAGCGTTTTCGCGCGTTATTAAAATTGGAATTTTTAATATGATATTTTTCGGCAAATATGTACTAGAAATAAAAAAACACAAATTTTACTGGGTTCCTTAACCTCTACTAAGTAATATAAAATGGATTTTAAAAACCAGTCAAATAGCCTATTGACAAAATATGTTTCTTATTTAATGTTTTTTTTTTTGTTTTATTGTTCTTCCTTATAACAACCATTATCGTTACATAGTATAAAACAAAGTCGCTTACCGCTGTCTGTCCCTATGTATGCTTAGATCTTTAAAATTACAAAACGGATTTTGATGCAGTTTGTTTTAATAAGTAAATAGTGTTACGAGAGGAAGGTTTTTGTGTATAAAACATGGACCATATAGTACAGAAACACTAATAATTTTAGAAGTTTCAAATGTGATGTCGTAAATAAACAAATCCTGTTAAATATTTAGTATCAGTATTACACCAGTGTGAAGCCAGCGGTTAGCTAGTTAATTCTATATTTGGTTTTTAATATATTTTTTAACATGCTTAGTGAGGCTAAGTTTTTGTATTTTTTAGGCGTTATCGAAACTAGGTCTGATACTGTACATCGGAGGTTTAATGGAACAGTTTATACTGAAGGTCGATGAGGGCGCCAGGCTAAGTGTTGCCATTATGCTCGTATTGTGGGTGAGTATAACAACAATAAAAAAAATCCGAAATAATTTATTTAAAATTAAAAAAAATAATAATACATACATATTCTTTAAATCTTATCTGATGAAGATATTAAAATATTATAAATAGTATTTTTTATGATGTTAATAGTCTGTTGTTTATTTATTGTTATATTAATACTAAAAAAAGGCTTTTACTTAGTACATTTGCTTCAAATTTTTACTTTTAGAACAAGAATTTAAAAACACAATTTAAGTTAATAGTAAGTTTGTTTATCTAGTTTTTATTTATTAAATATACATTTTATTTTTATGATGAAATGAAAATTTAAATTAAAAAATAATTTAACAAAAACCATATTAGATGTATCTGTATATAATTTTTTTCGCTGTCAACACATTTAAAATAATAATATATATAAAAATCACGCCAACATTTTTTTTTCTTTTTCTATTTTAAGAGCTTTGTCGCTAAAGAGACTTTGTCGCTCTGTTAGTGCACAAACGGTGTATATACATTTCTTAGTAATAAGTTTATGGTCGATCTATCAAAGTTCGGTAAACTATCTCATACAATTATTTTGCAGAGTTCGACTCAGGAACTGATAAAATGCTATTACACTCGCCAACGTTTTGTGGAATAGTATACTGCTAAAAAATTAACATCGCATATTTTCGTTCCGAACACATTCCAACCTGCCATGCCAACATGCCAACATAATAGCAGAGAAAAACCCATGCATCAGCAATGTTTTAATTTAAAACATTTTTAGGTATCGGGCACAATATCAGCATTTGTAGACAACATACCACTTACCACAATGATGGTACGAGTGGTGATATCCATCGGAAACAACCCAAACTTGAACCTTCCGATGTCACCATTGATATGGGCCTTATTGTACGGCGCTTGCTTGGGAGGTAAGGTCTCTTTCTTTTAATGGACTATGTTGGCGGACGAGCATATGGGCCACCTGATGGTAAGTGGTCACCATCACCCATAGACAATGACGCTGTAAGAAATATTAACTATTTCTTACATCGTCAATGTGCCACCAACCTTGGGAACTAAAATGTTATGTCCCTTGTGCCTGTAGTTACACTTGCTCACTCACCCTTCAAACCGGAACACAACAATACTGAGTACTGTTATTTGGCTATTATTTATTTATATATTATATATGGTTATTTAGGTAGAATAACTGATGAGTGGGTGGTACCTACCCAGACGGGCTTGCACAAAGCCCTACCACCAAGTAAAGTCTCTATATAAAACCACATAACTCATCTAGATATAGTAGTTGCATTCTTATCATCAGAAAGCTCTTAAACTCTGCACATCACCATCATCATCATTGGTTAGCAATTGGGCCATTTGATGGTGAGTTGTAAAGTAACAGCCTGTAAATTTCCCACTGCTGGGCTAATGGCCTCCTCTCCCATTAAGGATAGGGCTTGGAACATATTCCACCACGCTGTTCCAATGCGGGTTGGTGGAATGCACATGTGGCAAAATTTCAATGAAATTAGACACATGAAGGTTTCCTCACGATGTTTTCCTTCACCGCCGAGCACGAGATGAATTATAAACTCAAATTAAGCACATATATATATTGGTACTTGCCTGGGTTTGAACCCGAAATCATCGGTTAAGGCACGTGTTCTAACCACTAGGCCATCTCGTCTTAATGGATTGATGGTGAGTTGACAATGCCCATAAAAAATTTTACTGTGTAAAATTTTAGCTATTTCTTGCATAATCAATTCGCCGACAACCTTAAGAACTGTCATGTCCTGATGTTGTCCTTTGTTAAATACATGTGAATGAGTGGGAGACAAGATAACAGGCTCCAGCTCTCTCTTCCGTCATAAATCTTGGGGCGTTTTTAATAATTATTAAGTGATTTAAATGTAAATTTTTAGCAAGGTTAAAAAGTATTACACTACCTTAAATAAAACGACCGACCTTGTACGCCTTTAAATATAACAAAAAAATATATTATTGTAGCCTAAGTTACACCCTATTATATCAGTTATCTGCCAGTGAAAGTCCCGTCAAAATCGGTCCAGACGTTTCAGAGATAAGCCGGAACAAACAGACAGACAAACGGACAAAAAATTGTATTATTTTGGTATATGTACCGTCTATATACATACGTATGAATTAAGTAAAAAATGGCTATTTTAATATTACAAACAGGCACTCCAATTTTATTATATGTAAAGATACTTATTTATTTATAGGTAACGGCACACTGATCGGCGCGAGCGCAAATGTGGTCTGCGCGGGAGTCGCGGAACAGCACGGCTACAAATTCACATTCCTACATTTCTTTAAAGTAGGCTTCCCCATCATGATTGGCCATTTAATCGTCTCCTCGTTTTACTTACTCATATGCCATTGTATATTTAATTGGCATTAAGTTTTCTTGGTAATGGTAAGTGGTCACCATCACCCATGGCCGTAGGCAGGCGGGGGTTTTGGGGGTTCAAACCCCCCCCGAAATTTTTTCGCTAACCGCTATCGTATTATCAAAAAAATATTTTGCGCTAATTAAACAAACAAAACGTAAGTATTTATTGATTTCTTTAGAAAATTAAGTCGTTATGTACACTAACACTAAGTCGTTTACTACAATAAATCTAAACAAAATTAATCATTTTACGCAAAGACAAGAGGCAATAATAATCATTCACATTTTATTAAGATACTAATTTTTTATATCATAATGTCACGTTAGTAATTTTAAATACTAAAGAAGATAAACCTTTTACAAAGTGCCATTACATTTTGAAATGTGTAAGACAGATTGTAAAATTTCTGATACATTCTTCATATACAGGGTTATTGGTTATCCGTTAGGGGGTGATAGAGGTGACTATTTGAAATGATTTTAACCCCCATTTGCATAATCCAAAAGTAAACCATTTTTGAGTTATCGTGTTTTTTAGCTTTTTTCAATTTATTTAAAAAAAGTATCAATTAAAATCTATTTTTTTCTTTTGTTTTATAAAAACGATTAAACACTGTATATTTGTCAATAATTAAACAATAATTATTGGTCCAAATTTAAAAATTCGAGACGGAAAACGAAATTATTTCAATATCTTTTTGATTTTTTTCTTTAAAAATGCCTTAGAAACAAAAAAATCATTATAATAAATCTTGGCCTGCAGATTATTTTAAAATATACCCATTTTCTTAGCTTTCCAGAAATTTATAAAAAGAAAGAAATTATTTCAAATCAATCGAAATAAAATAATCAGAAAGGACGTTGGTGGAAATTCGTAGTCGAACATGAACGAATTCGTACTAAAGGTCGCTCTTTAAAATTCCCTCAAAATTAACTAAAAATAACATTTTGTATTATATCTTAAATAAAGTATTAATAATCGAATCGAGACACTCTCTATATAAGAGCACAGCACACACAGCATGTTCTACAGTGTATAATGCAGAATTCTATCCTCACCTCCTAACGGATATACGTCAAATTTCCAATAACCCTGTATATTTTATTGAGAATATTCATACTATATTATTAAAAAACAGATAGGCGGCGCTCTTTACCGAATAGTCGCCGACTACGAAAGCAGCCGAACTCCTGGAATACTACTACTTTGGTGCATCCTATCCCTAAAAAGAGCAACCGCCCAGACCCGTCCAATTATTATAGGCCAATAGCCATCACCTCCTTGTTTGTTTCCATCGGGGTCGTTCAACCAGTGATCTTCTAGATTACCTTAGTCATAGATGGGTGGAAGCAGTTGAGAGCAAGTGGGAGGCATTGGCGGCCAGTCTGGACATAGCGAAGGCCTTCGATAGCGTATGGCACAAAGCACATCTTTCGAAGCTCCCTTCCAACGGGCTTACCGGGAAATTATGCAATTGGATCACCAGCTTTTTGGCAGATCGAAACATTAAAGTCGTTATATGGTGCATGCTCTGATTTAAAATTCGTTAATGCCTGTGTTGCACAAGGCTGCGTTGCTTGCGTTGCAAGTATCTAACTGGGGCCGGCTAAACTTAGGCCATATATGATTGAGTAGTCCCTAGGCTCACTTAGTAGTTTCGGACCTCCTGGCAAAAATTAGTCCACTTCAACCCCAAAAAGAGGCAAGTTTGCGCGTTAGCTGCTAAAAAATTACCATTTCTCGTATCTCCACGATTTCAGAAGATTCCAATAGCCGCCACAGCTAGTATTGGAATACTTAACGTGGATATTTCGAGACTCGTTCAGTTCCGCGGTCAATTGGAACGCAAAGCCAAATTGGCATCAAAAAAGCTCGGTGTACTCAGCAAACCATGATAGTATTTCACGCCGGCCCATCTCTTAAAACTATACAAGGCGCAAATTGAACCCCACATGGAATATTGCTCACAACTCTGGGCGGGTGCTCCCCAATACCAGCTTCTTCTATTTGTCCGTATCCAACGCAGAGCGGCTCGAATTATCGACGATCAAGCCCTTGTCGACCTGCTTGATCCTTTAGCTTTGCGTAGAGATGTTAGATCACTCTGCATCTTCTACTTTCGAATATTTCACAGAAAATGTTCGGACGCATTGTTTGAATTAATACCGGCTGCGGAATTTTACCTTCGGACAACTCGTCAAAATTCTAAGTTCCACCCTCACCACCTTAATGTTCAAAAAACCACAACATCACGATTTTTAAGACATTATTCTACCTTGCACAACCACTCTGTTGCACCAGCATTCGCCGACGCTTTTTCCGAAACGATACGACTTGGAAACCTTAAAAAAAAGAGCGTATTCCTTCCTCAAAGGCCGGTAATGCACCTGCAAGCCCCGCAGATGTCCATGGGCGATGGTAATCATTTTCCATCAGGTGAGCCTCATGCTCGTTTGCCCCCTTAAACATAAAATAAGTCGTCGGTTGTCTTTTAAATAAATGTGTATAAATTATGCCTAATTTTAATATACCTACTTATGCTTATTTAAAAAAAAAAACCTGTTGCTTTTTTTTCCTGGAGCACGAACCCCCCCCGAAATGAAATGCTGGCTACGGCCCTGCCATCACCCATAGACAATGACGCTGTAAGAAATATTAACTATTCCTTACATCGTCAATGTGACACCAACCTTGGGAACTAAGATGCTATGTCCCTTGTGCCTGTAGACACTGCCTCACTCACCCTTCAAACCGGAACACAACAATACTGAGTACTGTTATTTGGCGGTAGAATTAGAAAGAATTACAAAGGTAGAATTACAAATTGATTGTATAATAAATATTGTTAATCGACTCTGGTTTAGATAAAGTACTGATCAGAATATTTTTTTTATAATTATTTTAAATGGCAATCTTTAATCTACTGACGAACAGATATTTAACATATACTAGCGGCAAGATACGATGGCCGTTTTGACACAATAAAAAAGTGATGTGAAATGTAAATTTATTATCGATATAATATATTCAAATCTTTGTTTTTTTGTAAGTAATTTAATTCAAGTTTTTGTTGCAAGTAGTGTCTGATTAAAAACATCAACACAAATATAACACCGACTACGAAGTCTAGTGTGAGAGTGTCACGTACACGTTTACACAAAAAAAAAGTTATCTTCGCGGTACCCCAATGTTTGTAGTTTAGAAATCACATTCGATAAATTTTATGACTAACTGCACGTCACTATTGACAATAAAGAACATCAATTTGCTCCTTTGATGTAATTATTTATTAAATACGAAACCTCATGAGCGGGCAAACGACAAAACGGCCATCATAGCGTGCCGCTACTATAGTTGTCTAATAAAATACAACTTCTCATCTCTTAATATAAGTAATTAATAAAAACAAAATTACAAATTAGATATCAAATGAATTCATAAGATACCTTCTGTATAATATATTTAAAATATATTTTATTAATGTCCTTTTGACAGAATATCGGTCAGTCTTGGCGCCGAAATATACTTCATATTAAAAAAAAATGTATATAGATATCTGTGCAATAAAATTCATAGAAAATAGATTGAATTATTTATCAAAGTTATTTATTATTATTTATTGTTTAAGCGTTCACGTATTGATTTTATTAAAATTAATAAAACTGCTTCAATTATAATATTAATGTATTTTTCTAACATGGTTTGGTAATCAATTCGTCCAGTGTAATTATTTATTGTTTTGTCATTTAATTTATTTAAGATAGCATATTTGTTGTTATATATTAAAAATTAAATATATGGATAACTTTTACTTTGAAGAAAATATTTTATATGAGATATTAATAAAGAAATATTTAAGTTGAATTTTGTTTTTTTTTTTTTAAGAACGTTTAAATATTACTTGATTTATTTGGCTTGCAAAATAAAACTTAATAATAATGTGACATCTATGTTGATTCCAATCGAATGAGTATTTAAATAATCATTATAATTACATATTCTTTGTTATTTATTAATAACTCTGCTATGACAATTCTTGAATATATTGTTGTCGCTACGGTTTTTGAAGTGGGCAACATTATAAAAAAAAAAGAAAACACTGGCGGGAATTTGAATTCGCTCAGCAAAATACGCTTGAACCGGGAACATTGTGATAACTTCAACTTTCATTACTGTATCTTATATATTCTTTGCTTAATTTGAATAAAGAAGAACTTTATTAATTAATATCACGCTTCTTACCTGACCATATTTGTTGTCAAAGTGACTGGATAAAATATTAATTGTAAATTGAATTTGAAAGCCGTCACGAACAAACTTCATTGATTGTTAACCATATTTTTTATTTATTCATCATTGTGTTTACTTCGAAACTCAAGTTCAAGGAATATTGATCTGATGGGAAATTAATTTTATCGAGTATAATGCGCTAGTTTTAACTATGTAATGAACGGGCTAGTGTAATTCATTAAGTAAATAATATTTTATTGAGATTTTTTAAAGTAGGTTTTAAAAATTACCTTTACACGACTTCAAGCTCAGGAAAAGACTAATTATACAACTTCTAAACGACGTTTCATTTTATGTCATTATTGGATTTGTAAATATTCCGCTATAGAAAACGAAATTAGAGTTCAGTTTAGTATTTGTCAAGTGTTATTTTATATAACTATTTAGTATTTATTGGTTCAGCTTTGATAAAAAAAAATTATACGTGATATAATAGATCAGTGTTTATGCCCATTTTTTTTCGGCACTAAGTCGAATAACAGAATAAAACGACTTCTATACAACGCTTATACAATTATTGGTTGCGTAATTCCTTCATATATTATCGAATATCTCTTACTGTTCCTCGCAAACATCCCCGAAGTTACATAACAAAAATATTCCATACTCCTATCACGAAAACTCGTCTTGGAAAACTGGCTCCGATAGTGCGCATATGTGCTCGACATAATGAATTGACAAAAGTTATACATGGCATTGACATCTTTCATGATAGCTTAATTAGTCAGCGCGCGCAGCACGCGCGCCCACAGCGGCCGCAGCCGGCGGCGCCTGCAACGCCGACGCGCCCGACGGTAAGCACTGTCCTCCGCGGTGTCGAGTGGCGCGTCGGCTGTGCGCCGGCTTACATGGGTACGCCACTCCCCCCGAGTCGCTGTAGAGAAACATTCGTTACTTTTCAATGCTGTCTTGTGATGGCGTTTGTGGTACCATCGTTACTTCTCATTACACAACAGGTGCTTTATATAGCTACTTACATTGGGATCGGAGTCAGGTTATGTTGTCCAATATTTATTATTACATTATACAAAATACATACTTTAATATTCCACTCAACTTTGTTCGCTGTATGTTAAATCCTCAGTTTCGATAAGAGCTAAAAACTAAACACCATAATGACCATACTTCCGATCAAATCGACGTTTTCGCGAATCATTCATGAATACCACAGATTACACAGATACACTAGAGCTTATTTAGGATTACAATGTAGAGCCTCGTTACTCCAAGCTCAAAGTTGTTTAGTTGTCTTTATATCTGTTAAAAAAAGTAATGTCTGAATTCGAATATTAAAACCAACTCATTTTATACCGAGTTAGGCCATCTCTTGAGCTGAGATGGTTTGATGGCCCAGTGGTTGGAACGCGTGCATCTTAACCGATGATTTCGGGTTCAAGCCCACGCAAGCACCACTATACTATATGTATGTGCTTAATCCGCTCGCCTATGGAACTCTCTTCCAGACAATATTTTCCATAATAATGTTACAATAAGTTCGTTTAAAATCAGAATTAAGCAAGCTATTATAACGTTGTATCGTTCCCTGATTCGTAGTGTTTCAGAATATGCATCACCAGTTTGGAGTCCAAGTTACAAAATTTATAAAAGTCGCATTGAAAAAATTCAACAGGGTTTTACAAGATTTTAGCATGTAAAGACAGGCGCTGTCCATATCGAGCAGACTATGTGACACGTTTAAAATACTTTAAGCTAGATACATTGGAGAAACGACGGTCTCTGAACGATTTAATGTTTTTACACAAGCTCATTCACAACTCCATAGACTCTCCAAGGCTACTTTCTCAAATAAATTTATATGTTCCGAAAACCATTCCTCGATATCCAATTAAAAGCACCTTCGCCATTCCTAGATATCGCACAAATGTTGGAAAATTTTCGACATTAATTCGTTGTATGAGATCCTACAATGAACTTGACTCCCATGTCATCGACATATACGAACTAAGTAGTGATAGTTTTAAGAAAAATTTAAATACTGTTTTAGTTAGTAATTAATATTTAATATTTAAAAATATTAGTGTTATTGGTAAGTCAAATAATTATAATATCCTTTTTGTTATCAAAGATTGTTTGTTATCCTATTGTATTGATATTTTTTTTTGTTTAAAGTTTATTCTCACAGATTTTATTAAATGTTTGAGTGTAGTGTTTAGTCACCTTTGTTAACATCTAAGTTGTAAAATGTAAATACCAGTAATGGTGTATCACACTGTACAAGTTTTCTTTTGTTGTTTTTCCTAAATATGATTTGTGAATATGCCGATGGTATTTCTAAAGCAATAAATAAATAAATAAACACTTTCTTTCCACTTAAGTTTAATTTATTTTATATGTATGTATACATATATATATTTTTTTTGTATCTATATAAGTTGAATGTATTTATTTGTATTTAGTGTGTAATATATTCATTTATCGTTAAGTCTACTTCAATTTTATAATATAAAATAATTGATATTGTACCTACACCATAAATATGTATTACAAATAATCTCCACTAGATTCAGAGTTTCTGGAAGAGATCTCTTGTTAGAGATAAGTTATCCCTTTGTACACATTTTTCATTAACATAATTTTCTGTATACTCTGTTGGTACATAAATAAATAAATTTTTATTAAAATTTTTATAAAAAATTATTTTAAATATATTAAAATTTTTTTTTGAATAAATTTCTTAATTTTCATTGATCATATTATTATTTTGCTCAATGTCATCAATTTTTATATTTTAATTTTAATCTGTGGTTTCTATTTTGGCCAACGTGTGTTTATATCTACGTTTTATTCTTCTTAGCTCCAAATGAACTTGTAATCGGTGGAAACTTAATCGGTTTATGTATTTATTTTTGTATGAATTATTTTCAATTGATTGACTGTAATACTGTTTGTTTCCCAATAAACAAATAAACAAACAAATAAATAATTCATGTCGTGCGTCGTGTACATCATGACGAAACCTGCATGTGTGTAATTTCATCAAATTCTGCCACATGTGCATTCCACTAACCAGCTTTGGAACAGCGAGGTGGTATATGTTCCATACCCTTTCCTTAATGGAAGAGGAGTCCTTAGCCTAGAAATGGGAAATTTACAGGCTGTTACTACATTTTACACTGAAACTTTCTACCTTTTGATAAATCATGAGCTCTCTATCCTAAAGCATCCTGTTCCGACAGGTTTTCAAATATTCACTTCAATCAGGGTACCAGGCGCAATAAAACACATATATACTATAAACAAATTGCATTTTAATTATTTTACTGATAAAAAAAAAAACTAAAAACTACCAATAGATAGTAAAAAAATTAACTCCACCAGCGATTAAACGAAACACGTTTTAAAAATAAATGTTGTGATAACAAATGATCGTATAACTAACAATTTACAATGCCAACAACTTATCTGCAGCGAAAATTGAGACGCCATCTTGAAATGTCACTCCGTCAAGCACTTGTCTTTCGTATTTATAGTTTAAATTATTTATTTTGGCAACAATTTCAAATGTTATGCATTGTTCATAGCATCACTAAATTCAATCCAGATAAGTTTCTTGGCTTCTAACTGAATTGGCAGTTGATTTTATAAACTTCAACGTTTAAGATTTCCGCGTGTTAAGTTAGCAATGTCATTTTGACATACATTTTGGCGCGCAAAAATCTTTTGACAATAAATTGCAATAATATATTAAATTTTAAGATTCGTTTAAGGCGGGAATTCGAAACATACACCCAAACGAGTTCCAGTATAACTAATATAATTATTAAATTAATATAATTTATACTTACATCTTAAGATATCTCGAGAACTTGGAACAAAGATAATTAAAACAATTTTTTAATATTATTACGATGTTTAGTTGGCCGAGCTCGTCCAACCACAGATAAAAAAACACGTATTTTAAAATTTCACATCCTTGTCAATATTCTCGAGACATCTTAATAATAAAAAAATATATATAAATTACATTAATTGTAATAAAATATTTATACTTATATATGACTTGCAAATTAAGTGTATACATGTGAAATTCCCGCCTTATATATTAATAATAAGTGCGTTAAGCGAACCATTCTGCCATTCGACGTTAGTCATTAGTTCCAAGATAGAAAACGACGAGCAATATATTATCATCATCCCATTGAGGCATATCAGTAAACACATAAAAAATCCAGTGCAATCTGAGGGATCAGCTGTTAGCGAAACTGGTTTAAACCGGTTCGATTTGGTGTATACTGTATTTAAATCATTGTAACCGGTTAAAATCGGTTTAATTTGGATTGTGTTTTGTTTGGATATAAGCAAATAGATTATCTGTCGTTGCGACTCGCTTTCTGATGTGTGTATGTACGTTATAGACACGAATATTAACTGACTCAGTTTCACTTATGTCATATATATAAACACATTACGAGGCCGTGACGTGGCACATAATATATTGTTATATACTGGCGGAGACTTAAGTCTACTCCTTGGTCATAAGGAACAGGTCTCACTAAACTTGTCGAGAAGTCTTCGATAGCGAAACTGGATTAGTTAATAAAATAATGTAAATAACTCCAACACCTACCATAGGATAAATTTTGTGCTTGCATTGCAAAAACGTCCCGCAAACGGTCTGCCGTCATCCATTTACAGTTAATTTAGGTTAGTTAAGATATTAAATAAATCGTTAATTATGATCTGCAGTAAATATTTAATGAAGTTAATTTAAAAAAAAAAACTTATAATGTTATGGAATATAAAAAGTGTAAAAGAGATACAAACACGAGCTCAGCTGTCCGCTTTAGTCCAAGCGAGATGAATCCAGTTCAATCCGGTTTTTACTTTTTAAACTACGTTGCAAACAGTTGTGATGAACATATATTATATTTATGATAGAAAACGGGTTAATTTTAAACATAGACAATACAGAGTTCCACAGACTAAACAACGATATACCCTAAATGAGACAATGAATATTAATATATAAAATACAAATTCACATAACATAAAACAAATATTGAGATGTGACTTTGTTTTGAGGACTGATTTTTTCCTACGAAATACGATTTTTAATATTAACCAATGGGCGATCACAGATTAATTAAGACGAAAAAAAAAAACAATGAAACGAAAAAGTCAGTCCTATATTATTTTTATCCAAGAATTTTTATGGAATACAAACATATTCTCTCCATATTACAAAATTCAATGGATCTTTTTTTTATTTAGTATAGCAACCCCGTTATCGATTTAAAAAAAAGCAATATTTGTCTCTTTTTCTTTAAATAAAAAGCTTCAATTCTAGTGTTATATTTCTTAATATTTACAGATGCGTGATTAAAATATAAATTCATATAGTATTATCATGGTCAGTGTTGCCAGGCTTTGTAACGTCAGAATCAATACTTGACGAATTCAAGAAATCCTCGACGTTGACTGTACAAAGTTGCATCGAAAATAACACAACATATTCTATTAATAACGAGATAAATCTAAAAATCGTTTGTACTTGGGATTTTCTTTTAATTTTATAACCCAATAGATATACTTTACTAGATAAAAATCTTCATTAATTTCTTTCCTATCAAAAAATCCAACGTCGAAGATTCAAAACCTGACAACACGTAGACGGTGTTACCATCTTAAAATAATAAAAGCTTTTCAGTATTGCCATTCTTTGCTAAACTAATATCAGAATGACGTATCAATAACAGAGCGGAAAATAAGCAATTTTTTCTTTTAATAATTAAAGATTTATAATTTTCGAACAATCTCACCAAAATAAAAACATACAGTTTAATTACATACATTACATTTACAAAATTGCTTACATTCGACTCCTAAGACATACATACACCTAATATAATTAGTAATTACACATTGAATATACAATTGATAGAAATTACCTACTTTATCGGTTTACAAAAAAAAAATATTTATTTTCAATCTTTTTTACACATCAAGAAATTTATACTTTTCGTTTGTCATTCAATAATTATGTAAAATTTCTCGTTTCCTTAACAAAAACAAACCGCGAAATCTAGTCAACGTAAAGAGATAATCTTTGATTCCACAATAGCAGTCATCCGATATTGAACTTTAAAATCAATCGCATAGAGTACAAATCAGCACGTACCTAATATCTACAATTTATACAAGACCGTAAGAAGAATGTCGCTAAAATAATTCATTTATACAAATATATAACTGGCGGAGCGGGTCGGTCGGCCGAGCGCGTACAGTCGCCGACGCCTCGCGAGCGCTGCGCTTGACACTGTGAGTGCAGCGCGACGCGACTCGGCTCGCATCGGCGACAGTCGCACAGCCGATCGCAGCCGAACGGAGCGCGCCGTCCCAAACCATCGATATTCATTTCTCATGCGAATATGATCTTTGCACAAACGCAATAACGTGTAATATCATATGACCTAATATATTCGTCAATTCGACGCGTCGCTTTACACACTCGCTGTCTCGGGTCGAGCTGACGCGAGAGTCTACAGCGACGGATAGCGTCGAGTGGCGCGATAGGGAGCTGTCTCTATTGGTTGTGTGAATCTAAGTCGTGTCGCACTACAATTCCCTATAGAATAAGAAATAAATTCAACTCCCGTCAGTCCAACAGTCAACTCCAGCACTCGACCGACCCGCCCAGCCCCGTGGCGCGTAACACACCCCGGGCGAACATCAACACAAATGCTGGACCAGCTGCCCGCAGACGTCCGTCTTCGTCAGCTCGAAGTCCGCCGCCTTACCTCGCTGCAAGATCTCTATCGTCGACCTGGACTCCAGCTGCTTGATGTGATGCAGGACCTTCGCTTCGGGGAGGGGTTGTATGGGCTTCGCGACGATGAGGGTCGTGTTCTTGAGCGCCCTCGCGAGGCTCTTGAGGAACTTGTACCACTGCCTCTCGTTGGCGGTCGCTTCGGGCGTGTTCACGAGGACGATGGCGCGCTCCATCAGCGCGCAGACGCAGCTCAGGGTCAGCTGGAAGTCAAATAATACGTTTGAAATTGCTGTTTTAGTGATAAGGTCGCCTCTTGTCCATCTTTATTAATCGTATCTAAATGATTAATTTATTGGTTTATAAGATTTAATTTTGATTTAAAACATAATTCGAGATAATTTATCAAGATGATCAAGGTTAACAAATCAACTCCATATTTACTAATATTATAAATTCAAAATTGAGTCTGTATATAGCAAGTATATGTTTGTTAAATTTTACGTTTTATAATTAAACGTTTTATATTAAATATCATAGAAATTTGCATAAACGTTTTCAAGTCACGTGACAGATTAAAAAAAAAAACAGATTAAAAAAGCATTGCATTTTTATTTATGGACACTTTATTTTTTGCATTGTCAAATAGCCTATAAAAAATAATGAAAATCTGTATGGACATTGTCAAGGACACATAAGGCATAACTAACAAATGACATTAGTTATATATAATTCTTGAATATCATATAGGAAACGTTAGATCATCGGGCAAACTTACAGAAGTAGTCAACACGTGGGGGGTCCTCGCCGGGTCCAAGGCTTCGGAGAGGAAGCTGCATGATTCTATAACCGCAGACCAGCCTGATGTGCTCTGAATGTAGCTGTGGATGATAATGGTCTATATTTTATGTCAATATCCTTTGAAACACTTATGGAAGTACTGTTTCTACTGCACTGGCTCAGCAAACACAGTGAGGCTACGTATTGCGAGCGGGTCGGGTGCGTACCGGCGGTAGTGGTGCGCGAGCGCGGCCAGGCCGCCGTCGTCGCGGCGCGCGGCGGGCGCCAGCGCGCGCAGCACGCGCGCCCACAGCGGCCGCAGCCGGCGGCGCCTGCAACGCCGACGCGCCCGACGGTAAGCACTGTCCTCCGCGGTGTCGAGTGGCGCGTCGGCTGTGCGCCGGCTTACATGGGTACGCCACTCCCCCCGAGTCGCTGTAGAAAGACATTCATTACTTTTCAATGCTGTCTCGTGATGGCGTTTGTGGTACCATCGTTACTTCTCATTACACAACAGCTGCTTTAGCTACTTACATTGGGGTCAGAGTCAGGTACGTTATGTTGTCCAATATTTATTATTACATTATTCAAAATACTATACTATGTGTGTTATATCTTGTTAATCATAATTATTATCAATATCATTTACTTTATTTATTTATTTTATATTTGTGTGTATCTTATTCGTGTATGTATATATAGTTGTTATGTATGTATGTATATTTATTGTGTATTTATATTGCTTTGTTGTGATTTATTTTGCACTAGCCCGTTGAGTTTACAAGCTTCTTGCTTTAGGGTCGTCTGGTAGAGATCACTGTTCAGTGATAAGACCGCCCTTTGCACGCTTTGTATGTTAGTGTTAAGTTTGCTTCTTGCTGTATCTGTGTGATTTTCTTTGATTGTATTATGTGTGCAATAAAGTTATTTATTATTATTATTATTAAAATACTCTAATATTCCACTCAACTTTGTTCGCTTTATGTTAAATCCTCAGTTTCGATAAGAGCCAAAAACTAAACACCATTGTGACCATACTTACGATTCAAGCTCAAAGTTGTTTAGTTGTCTTTATATCTGTTACAAAAGTAATTTCTGAATTCGAATATTAAAACCAGCTCATTTTATACCGAGCTAGGCCATCTCTTGAGCTGAGATGGTCTGATGGCCCAGTGGTTGGAACGCGTGCGTCTTAACCGATGATTTCTGGTTCAAGCCCACGCAAGCACCACTATACTATATGTATGTGCTTAATCTGCTCGCCTATGGAACTCTCTTCCAGACAATATTATCCACAATAATGTTACAATAAGATCGTTTAAAGTCAGAGTTAAGCAAGCTATTATAACGTTGTATCGTTCCCTGATTCGTAGTGTTTTCGAATATGCATCACCAGTTTGGAGTCCAAGTTACAAAATTTATAAAAGTCGCATTGAAAAAATTCAACAGGGTTTTACAAGATTTTTAGCATGTAAAGACAGGCGCTGTCCATATCGAGCAGACTATGTGACACGTTTAAAATACTTTAAGCTAGATACATTGGAGAAACGACGGTCTCTGAACGATTTAATGTTTTTACACAAGCTCATTCACAACTCCATAGACTCTCCAAGGCTACTTTCTCAAATAAATTTATATGTTCCGAAAACCATTCCTCGGTATCCAATTAAAAGCACCTTCGCCATTCCTAGATATCGCACAAATGTTGGAAAATTTTCGCCATTAATTCGTTGTATGAGATCCTACAATTAACTTGACTCCCATGTCATCGACATATACGAACTAAGTAGTGATAGTTTTAAGAAAAATTTAAATACTGTTTTAGTTAGTAATTAATATTTAAAAATATTAGTGTTATTGGTAAGTCAAATAATTATAATATCCTTTTTGTTATCAAAGATTGTTTGTTATCCTATTGTATTGATATTTTTTTTTGTTTAAAGTTTATTCTCACAGATTTTATTAAATGTTTGAGTGTAGTGTTTAGTCACCTTTGTTAACATGTAAGTTGTAAAATGTGAAATCTAAATACCTGTAATGGTGTATCACACTGTACAAGTTTTCTTTTGTTGTTTTCCTAAATATGATTTGTGAATATGCCGATGGTATTTCTAAAGCAATAAATAAATAAATAAACACTTTCTTTCCACTTAAGTTTAATTTATTTTATATGTATGTATACATATATATATATTTTTTGTATCTATATAAGTTGAATGTATTTATTTGTATTTAGTGTGTAATATATTCATTTATCGTTAAGTCTATTTCAATATTATAATATAAAATAATTGATATTGTACCTACACCGTAAATATGTATTACAAATAATCTCCACTAGATTCAGGGTTTCTGGAAGAGATCTCTTGTTAGAGATAAGTTATCCCTTTGTACACATTTTTCATTTACATAATTTTCTGTATACTATGTTGGTACATAAATAAATAAATAATTCAAGTCGTGCTCGGCAGTGAAGGAAAACATCATGACGAAACCTGCATGTGTGTAATTTCATCAAATTCTGCCACATGTGCATTCCACTAACCAGCTTTGGAACAGCGAGGTGGAATATGTTCCATACCCTTTCCTTAATGGAAGAGGAGTCCTTAGCCTGGAAATGGGAAATTTACAGGCTGTTACTACATTTTACACTGAAACTTTCTACCTTTTGATAAATCATGAGCTCTCTATCCTAAAGCATCCTGTTCTGACAGGTTTTCAAATATTCACTTCAATCAGGGTACCAGGCGCAATAAAACACATATATACTATAAACAAATTGCATTTTAATTATTTTACTGATAAAAAAAAAAACTAAAAACTACCAATAGATAGTAAAAAAATTAACTCCACCAGCGATTAAACGAAACACGTTTTAAAAATAAATGTTGTGATAACAAATGATCGTATAACTAACAATTTACAATGCCAACAACTTATCTGCAGCGAAAACTGAGACGCCATCTTGAAATGTCACTCCGTCAAGCACTTGTCTTTCGTATTTATAGTTTAAATTATTTATTTTGGCAACAATTTCAAATGTTATGCATTGTTCATAGCAACACTAAATTCGATCCAGATAAGTTTCTTGGCTTCTAACTGAATTGGCAGTTGATTTTATAAACTTCAACGTTTGAAGATTTCCGCGCGTTAAGTTAGCAATGTCATTTTGACATACATTTTGGCGCGCAAAAATCTTCTGACAATAAATTGCAATAATATATTAAATTTTAAGATTCGTTTAAGACGGGAATTCGAAACATACACCCAAACGAGTTCCAGTATTACTAATATAATTATTAAATTAATATAATTTATACTTACATCTTAAGATATCTCGAGAACTTGGAACAAAGATAATTAAAACAATTTTTTAATATTATTATGACGTTTAGTTGGGCGAGCTTGTCCAACCACAGATATAAAAGACACGTATTTTAAAATTTGACATCCTCGTCAATATTCTCGAGACATCATAATAATAAAAAATGTATATAAATTACATTAATTGTAATAAAATATTTATACTTTATATAGACTTGGAAATTAAGTGTATACATGTGAAATTCCCGCCTTATATATTAATAATAAGTGCGTTAAGCGGACAATCCTGCCATTCGACGTTAGTCATTAGTTCCGAGATAGAAAACGACGAGCAATATATTATCATCATCCCATTGAGGCATATCAGTAAACACATAAAAAATCCAGTGCTATGAGGGATCAGCTGTTAGCGAAATTGGTTTGAACCGGTTCGATTTGGTATAAGCTAAATACAAATCATTGTAACCGGTTAAAATCGGTTTAATTTGGATCGTTTTTTGTTTGGATATAAGCAAATAGATTATCTGTCGTTGCGACACGCTCTCTGATGTGTGTATGTACGTTATAGACACGAATATTAACTGACTCAGTTTCACTTATGTCATATATATAAACACATTACGAGGCCGTGACGTGGCACATAATATATTGTTATATACTGGCGGAGACTTAAGTCTACTCCTTGGTCATAAGGAACAGGTCTCACTAAACTTGTCGAGAAGTCTTTGATAGTGAAACTGGATTAGTTAATAAAATAATATAAACAACGCCAATACCTACTAAAGGATAGAATTTTGTGCTTGCATTGCAAAAAAGCCCGCAAAAGGTCTGACGTCATTCATTTACAGTTAATTTAGGTTAGTTAAGATATTAAATAAATCTGCAGTAAATATTTAATGAAGTTAATTTAAAAAAAAAGACTTATAATGTTACGGAATATAAAAAATGTGTAAAAGACATACAAACACGAGCTCAGCTGCTGTCCGCTACAGTCCAAGCGAGATGAATCCAGTTCAAGCCGGTTATTACTTTTTAAACTACGTTGCAAACAGTTGTGATGAACATATATTATATTTATGATAGAAAACGGGTTAATTTTAAACATAGACAATACAGAGTTCCACAGACTAAACAACGATATACCCTAAATGAGACAATGAATATTAATATATAAAATACAAATTCACATAACATAAAACAAATATTGAGATGTGACTTTGTTTTGAGGACTGATTTTTTCCTACGAAATACGATTTTTAATATTAACCAATGGGCGATCACAGATTAATTAAGACGAAAAAAAAACAACAATGAAACGAAAAAGTCAGTCCTATATTATTTTTATCCAAGAATTTTTATGGAATACAAACATATTCTCTCCATATTACAAAATTCAATGGATCTTTTTTTTTATTTAGTATAGCAACCCCGTTATCGATTTAAAAAAAAGCAATATTTGTCTCTTTTTCTTTAAATAAAAAGCTTCAATTCTAGTGTTATATTTCTTAATATTTACAGATGCGTGATTAAAATATAAATTCATATAGTATTATCAATGTCAGTGTTGCCAGGCTTTGTAACGTCAGAATCAATACTTGACGAATTCAAGAAATCCTCGACGTTGACTGTACAAAGTTGCATCGAAAATAACACAACATATTCTATTAATAACGAGATAAATCTAAGAATCGTTTGTACTTGGGATTTTCTTTTTAATTTTATAACCCAATAGATATACTTTACTAGATAAAAATCTTCATTAATTTCTTTCCTATCAAAAAAAATCCAACGTCGAAGATTCAAAACCTGACAACACACAGACGGTGTTACCATCTTAAAATAATAAAAGCTTTTCAGTATTGCCATTCTTTGCTAAACTAATATCAGAATGACGTATCAATAACAGAGCGGAAAATAAGCAATTTTTTTTGTTTAATAATTAAAGATTTACAATTTCCGAACAATCTCACCAAAATAAAAACATACAGTTTAATTACATACATTACATTTACAAAATTGCTTACATTCGACTCCTAAGACATACATACACCTAATATAATTAGTAATTACACATTGAATATACAATTGATAGAAATTACCTACTTTATCGGTTTACAAAAAAAAAAAAAATTACAATTTATTTTTAATCTTTTTTACACATCAAGAAATTTATACTTTTCGTTTCTCATTCAATAATTATGTAAAATTTCTCAACAGCGAAATCTAGTCAACGTAAAGAGATAATCTTTGATTCCACAATAGCAGTCATCCGATATTGAACTTTAAAATCAATCGCATAGAGTACAAATCAGCACGTACCTAATATCTACAATTTATACAAGACCGTAAGAAGAATATCGCTAAAATAATTCATTTATACAAATATATAACTGGCGGAGCGGGTCGGTCGGCCGAGCGCGTACAGTCGCCGACGCCTCGCGAGCGCTGCGCTTGACACTGTGAGTGCAGCGCGACGCGACTCGGCTCGCATCGGCGACAGTCGCACAGCCGATCGCAGCCGAACGGAGCGCGCCGTCCCAAACCATCGATATTCATTTCTCATGCGAATATGATCTTTACACAAACGCAATAACTCGTAATATCGTATGACCTAATATATTCGTCAATTCGACGCGTCGCTTTACACGCGCTCGCTGTCTCGGGTCGAGCTGACGCGAGAGTCTACAGCGACGGATAGCGTCGAGTGGCGCGATAGGGAGCTGTCTCTATTGGTTGTGTGAATCTAAGTCGTGTCGCACTACAATTCCCTATAGAATAAGAAATAAATTCAACTCCCGTCAGTCCAACAGTCAACTCCAGCACTCGACCGACCCGCCCAGCCCCGTGGCGCGTAACACACCCCGGGCGAACATCAACACAAATGCTGGACCAGCTGCCCGCAGACGTCCGTCTTCGTCAGCTCGAAGTCCGCCGCCTTACCTCGCTGCAAGATCTCTATCGTCGACCTGGACTCCAGCTGCTTGATGTGATGCAGGACCTTCGCTTCGGGGAGGGGTTGTATGGGCTTCGCGACGATGAGGGTCGTGTTCTTGAGCGCCCTCGCGAGGCTCTTGAGGAACTTGTACCACTGCCTCTCGTTGGCGGTCGCTTCGGGCGTGTTCACGAGGACGATGGCGCGCTCCATCAGCGCGCAGACGCAGCTTAGGGTCAGCTGGAAGTCAAATAATATGTTTGGAATTGCTGTTTTAGTGATAAGGTCGCCTCTTGTCCATCTTTATTAATCGTATCTGAATGATTAATTTAATTTATATTTATCAAGATGATCAAGGTCAACAAATCCACTCCATATTTACTAATATTATAAATTCAAAATTGAGTCTGTATATAGGAAATATATGTTTGTTAACTTTTACGTTTTATATTAAATATCATAGAAATCTGCATAAACGTTTTCAAGTCACGTGACAAATTAAAATAAAACAGATTAAAAAAGCATTGCATTTTTATTTATGTGTACTTTATTTTTCGCGTTGTCAAATAGGCTATTAAAAATAATAAAAATCTGCATAGACATTGTCAAGGACACATAAGGCATAAGTAACAGATGACATTAGTTATATATAATTCTTGAATATATCAGCATTAGACGGGATAGAGATCTACAACTGGACAATGTCATATAGGGAATGTTAGATCATCGGGCAAACTTACAGAAGTAGTCAACACATGGGGGGTCCTCGCCGGGTCCAAGGCTTCGGAGAGGAAGCTGCATGACTCTATAACCGCAGACCAGCCTGATGTGCTCTGAATGTAGCTGTGGACGATAATGGTCTATATATTATGTCAATATCACTTGAAACACTTATGGAAGTACTGTTTCTACTGCACTGGCTCAGCAAACACAGTGAGGCTACGTATTGCGAGCGGGTCGGGTGCGTACCGGCGGTAGTGGTGCGCGAGCGCGGCCAGGCCGCCGTCGTCGCGGCGCGCGGCGGGCGCCAGCGCGCGCAGCACGCGCGCCCACAGCGGCCGCAGCCGGCGGCGCCTGCAACGCCGACGCGCCCGACGGTAAGCACTGTCCTCCGCGGTGTCGAGTGGCGCGTCGGCTGTGCGCCGGCTTACATGGGTACGCCACTCCCCCCGAGTCGCTGTAGAAAGACATTCATTACTTTTCAATGCTGTCTCGTGATGGCGTTTGGGGTACCATCATTACTTCTCATTACACAACAGGTGCTTTAGCTACTTACATTGCGGTCAGAGTCAGGTATGTTATGTTGTCCAATATTTATTATTACATTATAGAAAATACTTTCATATTCCACTCAACTTTCGACGGGTCCCAAGAACAAAATCTTATGGAAAAATAAGACAAAATCGACTTTATTGTTAATTATTAACCTGTATAACATTACACACACACACACACATTTACACGGTAGTGTGTTTGATTGTTTGGTTTGATTGAATGATCAAAAAACCTTCGAAATTTATTCATCAAACGAAATTATTCATAAACATAGTTTTACAAAACTTTAAGCCATCACACTGTAAAGTAGGAATTTCGCAGATACGATTTTGTTCTTGGGACCCGTCGCTTTGTTCGCTTTATGTTAAATCCTTAGTTTCGATAAGAACTAAAAACTAAACACCATTATGACCGTTTTACAATCAAAGCGGCTTTTTCGCGAATCATTAATGAATACCACAGATTACACGGATACACTAGAGCTAATTAAGGATTACAATGTAGAGCCTCGTTACTTCAAGCTCAAAGTTGTTTAGTTGTCTTTATATCTGTTACAAAAGTAATGTCTGAATTCGAATATTAAAACCAACTCATTTTATACCGAGCTAGGCCATCTCTTGAGCTGAGATGGTCTGATGGCCCAGTGGTTAGAACGCGTGCATCTTAACCGATGATTTCGGGTTCAAGCCAACGCAAGCACCAGTATACTATATGTATGTGCTTAATCCGCTCGCCTATAGAACTCTCTTCCAGACAATATTTTCCACAATAATGTTACAATAAGACCGTTTAAAATCAGAGTTAAGCAAGCTATTATAACGTTGTATCGTTCCCTGATTCGTAGTGTTTTAGAATATGCATCACCAGTTTGGAGTCCAAGTTACAAAATTTATAAAAGTCGCATTGAAAAAATTCAACAGGGTTTTACAAGATTTTTAGCATGTAAAGACAGGCGCTGTCCATATCGAGCAGACTATGTGACACGTTTAAATACTTTAAGCTAGATACATTGGAGAAACGACGGTCTCTGAACGATTTAATGTTTTTACACAAGCTCATTCACAACTCCATAGACTCTCCAAGGCTACTTTCTCAAATAAATTTATATGTTCCGAAAACCATTCCTCGGTATCCAATTAAAAGCACCTTCGCCATTCCTAGATATCGCACAAATGTTGGAAAATTTTCGACATTAATTCGTTGTATGAGATCCTACAATGAACTCGACTCCCATGTCATCGACATATACGAACTAAATAGTGATAGTTTTAAGAAAAATTTAAATACTGTTTTAGTTAGTAATTAATATTTAATATTTAAAAATATTAGTGTTATTGGTAAGTCAAATAATTATAATATCCTTTTTGTTATCAAAGATTGTTTGTTATCCTATTGTATTGATATTTTTTTTTTGTTTAAAGTTTATTCTCACAGATTTTATTTAATGTTTGAGTGTAGTGTTTAGTTACCTTTGTTAACATGTAAGTTGTAAAATGTAAAATGTAAATACCAGTAATGGTGTATCACACTGTACAAGTTTTCTTTTGTTGTTTTTCCTAAATATGATTTGTGAATATGCCGATGGTATTTCTAAAGCAATAAATAAATAAATAAACACTTTCTTTCCACTTAAGTTTAATTTATTTGATATGTATGTATACATATATATATTTTTTTTGTATCTATATAAGTTGAATGTATTTATTTGTATTTAGTGTGTAATATATTCATTTATCGTTAAGTCTATTTCAATTTTATAATATAAAATAATTGATATTGTACCTACATCATAAATATGTATTACAAATAATCTCCACTAGATTCAGGGTTTCTGGAAGAGATCTCTTGTTAGAGATAAGTTATCCCTTTGTACACATTTTTCATTAACATAATTTTCTGTATACTCAGTTGGTACATAAATAAATAAATAATTCATGTCGTGCGTCGTGTACATCATGACGAAACCTGCATGTGTGTAATTTCATCGAAATTCTGCTATAATATAAATATAAATAATGTATTCCACTAACCAGCTTTGGAACAGCGAGGTGGAATATGTTCCATACCCTTTCCTTAATGGAAGAGGAGTCCTTAGCCTATAAATGGGAAATTTACAGGCTGTTACTACATTTTACACTGACACTTTCTAACATTTGATAAATCATGAGCTCTCTATCCTAAAGCAATGTGTTCTGACAGGTTTTCAAATATTCACTTCAATCAGGGTATCAGACGCAATAAAACACATATATACTATAAACAAATTGCATTTTAATTATTTTACTGATAAAAAAAAACTAAAAACTACCAATAGATAGTAAAAAAATTAACTCCACCAGCGATTAAACGAAACACGTTTTAAAAATAAATGTTGTGATAACAAATGATCGTATAACTAACAATTTACAATGCCAACAACTTATCTGCAGCGAAAATTGAGACGCCATCTTGAAATGCCACTCCGTCAAGCACTTGTCTTTCGTATTTATAGTTTAAATTATTTATTTTGGCAACAATTTCAAATGTTATGCATTGTTCATAGCAACACTAAATTCGATCCAGATAAGTTTCTTGGCTTCTAACTGAATTGGCAGTTGATCTTATAAACTTCAACGTTTAAGATTTCCGCGCGTTAAGTTAGCAATGTCATTTTGACATACATTTTGGCGCGCAAAAATCTTTTGACAATAAATTGCAATAATATATTAAACTTTAAGATTCGTTTAAGACGGGAATTCGAAACATACACCCAAACGAGTTCCAGTATTATTAATATAATTATTAAATTAATATAATTTATACTTACATCTTAAGATATCTCGAGAATTTGGACCAAAGATAATTAAAACAATTTTTTAACATTATTATGACGTTTAGTTGGGCGAGCTCGTCCAACCACAGATAAATAAGACACGTATCTTAAAATTTGACATCCTTGTCAATATTCTCGAGATATCTTAATAATAAAAAAAATATATAAATTACATTAATTGTAATAAAATATTTATACTTATATATAATTGCAAATTTAAATTATACATGTGAAATTCCCGCCTTATATATTAATAATAAGTGCGTTAAGCGAACAAATCTGCCATTCGACGTTAGTCATTAGTTCCGAGATAGAAAACGACGAGCAATATATTATCATCATCCCATTGAGGCATATCAGTAAACACATAAAAAATCCAGTGCAATCTGAGGGATCAGCTGTTAGCGAAACTGGTTTGAACCGGTTCGATTTGGTATAAACTGCATATAAATCATTGTAACCGCTTAAAGTCGGTCTAATTTTGATCGTTTTTTGTTTGGATATAAGCAAATAGATTATATATATAGATCTGTCGTTGCGACACGCTTTCTGATGTGTGTATGTACGTTATAGACACGAATATTAACTGACTCAGTTTCACTTATGTCATATATATAAACACATTACGCTCCCGTGACGTGGCACATAATATACTGTTATATACTGGCGGAGACTTGAAGTCTACTCCTTGGTCATAGGGAACAGGTCTCACTAAACTTGTCGAGAAGTCTTCGATAGTGAAACTGGTTTAGTTAATAGGATAAATGTTGTGCTTGCATTGCAAAAAAGCCCCGCAAAAGGTCTGACGTCATTAATTTACAGTTAATTTAGGTTAGTTAAGATATTAAATAAATCTGCAGTAAATATTTAATGAAGTTAATTTAAAAAAAATGACTTATAATGTTATGGAATATAAAAAATGTGTAAAAGACATACAAACACGAGCTCAGCTGTCCGCGTTAGTCCGAGCGAGATGAATCCAGTTCAATCCGGTTTTTACTTTTTAAACTACGTTGCAAACAGTTGAGATGAACATATATTATATTTATGATAGAAAACGGGTTAATTTTAAACATAGACAATACAGAGTTCCACAGATTAAACAACGATATACCCTAAATGAGACAATGAATATTAATATATAAAATACAAATTCACATAACATAAAACAAATATTGAGATGTGACTTTGTTTTGAGGACTGATTTTTTCCTACGAAATACGATTTTTAATATTAACCAATGGGCGATCACAGATTAATTAAGACGAAAAAAAAAACAATGAAACGAAAAAGTCAGTCCTATATTATTTTTATCCAAGAATTTTTATGGAATACAAACATATTCTCTCCATATTACAAAATTCAATGGATCTTTTTTTTATTTAGTATAGCAACCCCGTTATCGATTTAAAAAAAAAAGCAATATTTGTCTCTTTTTCTTTAAATAAAAAGCTTCAATTCTAATGTTATATTTCTTAATATTTACAGATGCGTGATTAAAATATAAATTCATATAGTATTATCATGGTCAGTGTTGCCAGGCTTTGTAACGTCAGAATCAATACTTGACGAATTCAAGAAATCCTCGACGTTGACTGTACAAAGTTGCATCGAAAATAACACAACATATTCTATTAATAACGAGATAAATCTAAAAATCGTTTGTACTTGGGATTTTCTTTTTAATTTTATAACCCAATAGATATACTTTACTAGATAAAAATCTTCATTAATTTTTTTCCTATCAAAATAATCCAACGTCGAAGATCCAAAACCTGACAACACACAGACGGTGTTACCATCTTAAAATAATAAAAGCTTTTCAGTATTGCCATTCTTTGCTAAACTAATATCAGAATGACGTATCAATAACAGAGCGGAAAATAAGCAATTTTTTTTGTTTAATAATTAAAGATTTACAATTTTCGAACAATCTCACCAAAATAAAAACATACAGTTTAATTACATACATTACATTTACAAAATTGCTTACATTCGACTCCTAAGACATACATACACCTAATATAATTAGTAATTACACATTGAATATACAATTGATAGAAATTACCTACTTTATCGGTTTACAAAAAAAAAATCTTTTTTACACATCAAGAAATTTATACTTTTCGTTTCTCATTCAATAATTATGTCAAATTTCTCGTTTCCTTACCAAAAAAACAAACAGCGAAATCTAGTCAACGTAAAGAGATAATCTTTGATTCCACAATAGCAGTCATCCGATATTGAACTTTAAAATCAATCGCATAGAGTACAAATCAGCACGTACCTAATATCTACAATTTATACAAGACCGTAAGAAGAGTATCGCTAAAATAATTCATTTATACAAATATATAACTGGCGGAGCGGGTCGGTCGGCCGAGCGCGTACAGTCGCCGACGCCTCGCGAGCGCTGCGCTTGACACTGTGAGTGCAGCGCGACGCGACTCGGCTCGCATCGGCGACAGTCGCACAGCCGATCGCAGCCGAACTGAGCGCGCCGTCCCAAACCATCGATACTCATTTCTCATGCGAATATGATCTTTGCACAAACGCAATAACTAATATATTCGTCAATTCGACGCGTCGCTTTACACGCACTCGCTGTCTCGGGTCGAGCTGACGCGAGAGTCTATAGCGACGAATAGCGTCGAGTGGCGCGATAGGGAGCTGTCTCTATTGGTTGTGTGAATCTAAGTCGTGTCGCACTACAATTCCCTATAGAATAAGAAATAAATTCAACTCCCGTCAGTCCAACAGTCAACTCAGGCACTCGACCGTGCGCGCGTAACACACCCCGGGCAAACATCAACACAAATGCTGGACCAGCTGCCCGCAGACGTCCGTCTTCGTCAGCTCGAAGTCCGCCGCCTTACCTCGCTGCAAGATCTCTATCGTCGACCTGGATTCCAGCTGCTTGATGTGATGCAGGACCTTCGCTTCGGGGAGGGGTTGTATGGGCTTCGCGACGATGAGGGTCGTGTTCTTGAGCGCCCTCGCGAGGCTCTTGAGGAACTTGTACCACTGCCTCTCGTTGGCGGTCGCTTCGGGCGTGTTCACGAGCACGATGGCGCGCTCCATCAGTGCGCAGACGCAGCTCAGGGTCAGCTGGAAGTAAAAAAATACAAAATAATTCGAGATAATTGATACATTTGTGTAAAAGATCAAGGTCAAGAAATCAACGCCATCCTTACTAATACAGAATGGAGTATGTATTTGCTTGCAGACTATTTGACTGGTTTTTAAAATCCATTTTATATAGAGAGGTTGAGGAACTCAATTAAAGTGGATTTTTATAATTCTAGTACACATTTGCTGAAAAATATCATATTAAAATTCAATATTTAAATAGCGCGCGAAAACGGTACTTTGACAATATGGCTCCGCAATGGGATCGGTGATGTCATTTGCCGCTATTGTAATCTGTGGCACATATGATCCACATACAGTAGGCAAACTTGGTTAACGAGCAAGTGACGTCATCATAAACAGGAGCATTTTCTGTCACGCGACAAATTAAAAATTACACACACACACATTATTTTTCGCATTGTCAAATAGCCTATTAAAAATAATAAAAATCTGCATGGACATTGTCAAGGACACATAAGGCATAAGTAACAGATGACATTAGATATATATAATTCTTGAATATCGTATAGGAAATGTTAGATCATCGGGCAAACTTACAGAAGTAGTCAACACGTGAGGGGTCCTCGCCGGGTCCAAGGCTTCGGAGAGGAAGCTGCATGACTCTATAACCGCAGACCAGCCTGATGTGCTCTGAATGTAGCTGTGGACGATAATGGTCTATATTTTATGTCAATATCATTAAAAACACTTATGGAAGTACTGTTTCTACTGCACTGGCTCAGCAAACACAGTGAGGCTACGTATTGCGAGCGGGTCGGGTGCGTACCGGCGGTAGTGGTGCGCGAGCGCGGCCAGGCCGCCGTCGTCGCGGCGCGCGGCGGGCGCCAGCGCGCGCAGCACGCGCGCCCACAGCGGCCGCAGCCGGCGGCGCCTGCAACGCCGACGCGCCCGACGGTAAGCACTGTCCTCCGCGGTGTCGAGTGGCGCGTCGGCTGTGCGCCGGCTTACATGGGTACGCCACTCCCCCCGAGTCGCTGTAGAAAGACATTCATTACTTTTCAATGCTGTCTCGTGATGGCGTTTGTGGTACCATCGTTACTTCTCATTACACAACAGCTGCTTTAGCTACTTACATTGGGGTCAGAGTCAGGTACGTTATGTTGTCCAATATTTATTATTACATTATTCAAAATACTATACTATGTGTGTTATATCTTGTTAATCATAATTATTATCAATATCATTTACTTTATTTATTTATTTTATATTTGTGTGTATCTTATTCTTGTATGTATATATAGTTGTTATGTATGTATGTATATTTATTGTGTATTTATATTGCTTTGTTGTGATTTATTTTGCACTAGCCCGTTGAGTTTACAAGCTTCTTGCTTTAGGGTCGTCTGGTAGAGATCACTGTTCAGTGATAAGACCGCCCTTTGCACGCTTTGTATGTTAGTGTTAAGTTTGCTTCTTGCTGTATCTGTGTGATTTTCTTTGATTGTATTATGTGTGCAATAAAGTTATTTATTATTATTATTATTAAAATACTCTAATATTCCACTCAACTTTGTTCGCTTTATGTTAAATCCTCAGTTTCGATAAGAGCCAAAAACTAAACACCATTGTGACCATACTTACGATTCAAGCTCAAAGTTGTTTAGTTGTCTTTATATCTGTTACAAAAGTAATTTCTGAATTCGAATATTAAAACCAGCTCATTTTATACCGAGCTAGGCCATCTCTTGAGCTGAGATGGTCTGATGGCCCAGTGGTTGGAACGCGTGCGTCTTAACCGATGATTTCTGGTTCAAGCCCACGCAAGCACCACTATACTATATGTATGTGCTTAATCTGCTCGCCTATGGAACTCTCTTCCAGACAATATTATCCACAATAATGTTACAATAAGATCGTTTAAAGTCAGAGTTAAGCAAGCTATTATAACGTTGTATCGTTCCCTGATTCGTAGTGTTTTCGAATATGCATCACCAGTTTGGAGTCCAAGTTACAAAATTTATAAAAGTCGCATTGAAAAAATTCAACAGGGTTTTACAAGATTTTTAGCATGTAAAGACAGGCGCTGTCCATATCGAGCAGACTATGTGACACGTTTAAAATACTTTAAGCTAGATACATTGGAGAAACGACGGTCTCTGAACGATTTAATGTTTTTACACAAGCTCATTCACAACTCCATAGACTCTCCAAGGCTACTTTCTCAAATAAATTTATATGTTCCGAAAACCATTCCTCGGTATCCAATTAAAAGCACCTTCGCCATTCCTAGATATCGCACAAATGTTGGAAAATTTTCGCCATTAATTCGTTGTATGAGATCCTACAATTAACTTGACTCCCATGTCATCGACATATACGAACTAAGTAGTGATAGTTTTAAGAAAAATTTAAATACTGTTTTAGTTAGTAATTAATATTTAAAAATATTAGTGTTATTGGTAAGTCAAATAATTATAATATCCTTTTTGTTATCAAAGATTGTTTGTTATCCTATTGTATTGATATTTTTTTTTGTTTAAAGTTTATTCTCACAGATTTTATTAAATGTTTGAGTGTAGTGTTTAGTCACCTTTGTTAACATGTAAGTTGTAAAATGTGAAATCTAAATACCTGTAATGGTGTATCACACTGTACAAGTTTTCTTTTGTTGTTTTCCTAAATATGATTTGTGAATATGCCGATGGTATTTCTAAAGCAATAAATAAATAAATAAACACTTTCTTTCCACTTAAGTTTAATTTATTTTATATGTATGTATACATATATATATATTTTTGTATCTATATAAGTTGAATGTATTTATTTGTATTTAGTGTGTAATATATTCATTTATCGTTAAGTCTATTTCAATATTATAATATAAAATAATTGATATTGTACCTACACCGTAAATATGTATTACAAATAATCTCCACTAGATTCAGGGTTTCTGGAAGAGATCTCTTGTTAGAGATAAGTTATCCCTTTGTACACATTTTTCATTTACATAATTTTCTGTATACTATGTTGGTACATAAATAAATAAATAATTCAAGTCGTGCTCGGCAGTGAAGGAAAACATCATGACGAAACCTGCATGTGTGTAATTTCATCAAATTCTGCCACATGTGCATTCCACTAACCAGCTTTGGAACAGCGAGGTGGAATATGTTCCATACCCTTTCCTTAATGGAAGAGGAGTCCTTAGCCTGGAAATGGGAAATTTACAGGCTGTTACTACATTTTACACTGAAACTTTCTACCTTTTGATAAATCATGAGCTCTCTATCCTAAAGCATCCTGTTCTGACAGGTTTTCAAATATTCACTTCAATCAGGGTACCAGGCGCAATAAAACACATATATACTATAAACAAATTGCATTTTAATTATTTTACTGATAAAAAAAAAAACTAAAAACTACCAATAGATAGTAAAAAAATTAACTCCACCAGCGATTAAACGAAACACGTTTTAAAAATAAATGTTGTGATAACAAATGATCGTATAACTAACAATTTACAATGCCAACAACTTATCTGCAGCGAAAACTGAGACGCCATCTTGAAATGTCACTCCGTCAAGCACTTGTCTTTCGTATTTATAGTTTAAATTATTTATTTTGGCAACAATTTCAAATGTTATGCATTGTTCATAGCAACACTAAATTCGATCCAGATAAGTTTCTTGGCTTCTAACTGAATTGGCAGTTGATTTTATAAACTTCAACGTTTGAAGATTTCCGCGCGTTAAGTTAGCAATGTCATTTTGACATACATTTTGGCGCGCAAAAATCTTCTGACAATAAATTGCAATAATATATTAAATTTTAAGATTCGTTTAAGACGGGAATTCGAAACATACACCCAAACGAGTTCCAGTATTACTAATATAATTATTAAATTAATATAATTTATACTTACATCTTAAGATATCTCGAGAACTTGGAACAAAGATAATTAAAACAATTTTTTAATATTATTATGACGTTTAGTTGGGCGAGCTTGTCCAACCACAGATATAAAAGACACGTATTTTAAAATTTGACATCCTCGTCAATATTCTCGAGACATCTTAATAATAAAAAATGTATATAAATTACATTAATTGTAATAAAATATTTATACTTTATATAGACTTGGAAATTAAGTGTATACATGTGAAATTCCCGCCTTATATATTAATAATAAGTGCGTTAAGCGGACAATCCTGCCATTCGACGTTAGTCATTAGTTCCGAGATAGAAAACGACGAGCAATATATTATCATCATCCCATTGAGGCATATCAGTAAACACATAAAAAATCCAGTGCTATGAGGGATCAGCTGTTAGCGAAATTGGTTTGAACCGGTTCGATTTGGTATAAGCTAAATACAAATCATTGTAACCGGTTAAAATCGGTTTAATTTGGATCGTTTTTTGTTTGGATATAAGCAAATAGATTATCTGTCGTTGCGACACGCTCTCTGATGTGTGTATGTACGTTATAGACACGAATATTAACTGACTCAGTTTCACTTATGTCATATATATAAACACATTACGAGGCCGTGACGTGGCACATAATATATTGTTATATACTGGCGGAGACTTAAGTCTACTCCTTGGTCATAAGGAACAGGTCTCACTAAACTTGTCGAGAAGTCTTTGATAGTGAAACTGGATTAGTTAATAAAATAATATAAACAACGCCAATACCTACTAAAGGATAGAATTTTGTGCTTGCATTGCAAAAAAGCCCGCAAAAGGTCTGACGTCATTCATTTACAGTTAATTTAGGTTAGTTAAGATATTAAATAAATCTGCAGTAAATATTTAATGAAGTTAATTTAAAAAAAAAGACTTATAATGTTACGGAATATAAAAAATGTGTAAAAGACATACAAACACGAGCTCAGCTGCTGTCCGCTACAGTCCAAGCGAGATGAATCCAGTTCAAGCCGGTTATTACTTTTTAAACTACGTTGCAAACAGTTGTGATGAACATATATTATATTTATGATAGAAAACGGGTTAATTTTAAACATAGACAATACAGAGTTCCACAGACTAAACAACGATATACCCTAAATGAGACAATGAATATTAATATATAAAATACAAATTCACATAACATAAAACAAATATTGAGATGTGACTTTGTTTTGAGGACTGATTTTTTCCTACGAAATACGATTTTTAATATTAACCAATGGGCGATCACAGATTAATTAAGACGAAAATAAAACAATAATGAAACGAAAAAGTCAGTCCTATATTATTTTTATCCAAGAATTTTTATGGAATACAAACATATTCTCTCCATATTACAAAATTCAATGGATCTTTTTTTTTATTTAGTATAGCAACCCCGTTATCGATTTAAAAAAAAAGCAATATTTGTCTCTTTTTCTTTAAATAAAAAGCTTCAATTCTAGTGTTATATTTCTTAATATTTACAGATGCGTGATTAAAATATAAATTCATATAGTATTATCATGGTCAGTGTTGACAGGCTTTGTAACGTCAGAATCAATACTTGACGAATTCAAGAAATCCTCGACGTTGACTGTACAAAGTTGCATCGAAAATAACACAACATATTCTATTAATAACGAGATAAATCTAAAAATCGTTTGTACTTGGGATTTTCTTTTTAATTTTATAACCCAATAGATATACTTTACTAGATAAAAATCTTCATTAATTTCTTTCCTATCAAAATAATCCAACGTCGAAGATTCAAAACCTGACAACACACAGACGGTGTAACCATCTTAAAATAATAAAAGCTTTTCAGTTTTGCCATTCTTTGCTAAACTAATATCAGAATGACGTATCAATAACAGAGCGGAAAATAAGCAATTTTTTTTTTTATTAATTAAAGATTTACAATTTTCGAACAATCTCACCAAAATAAAAACATACAGTTTAATTACATACATTACATTTACAAAATTGCTTACATTCGACTCCTAAGACATACATACACCTAATATAATTAGTAATTACACATTGAATATACAATTGATAGAAATTACCTACTTTATCGGTTTACAAAAAAAAAAAAATTACAATTTATTTTTAATCTTTTTTACACATCAAGAAATTTATACTTTTCGTTTCTCATTCAATAATTATGTAAAATTTCTCAACAGCGAAATCTAGTCAACGTAAAGAGATAATCTTTGATTCCACAATAGCAGTCATCCGATATTGAACTTTAAAATCAATCGCATAGAGTACAAATCAGCACGTACCTAATATCTACAATTTATACAAGACCGTAAGAAGAATATCGCTAAAATAATTCATTTATACAAATATATAACTGGCGGAGCGGGTCGGTCGGCCGAGCGCGTACAGTCGCCGACGCCTCGCGAGCGCTGCGCTTGACACTGTGAGTGCAGCGCGACGCGACTCGGCTCGCATCGGCGACAGTCGCACAGCCGATCGCAGCCGAACGGAGCGCGCCGTCCCAAACCATCGATATTCATTTCTCATGCGAATATGATCTTTACACAAACGCAATAACTCGTAATATCGTATGACCTAATATATTCGTCAATTCGACGCGTCGCTTTACACGCGCTCGCTGTCTCGGGTCGAGCTGACGCGAGAGTCTACAGCGACGGATAGCGTCGAGTGGCGCGATAGGGAGCTGTCTCTATTGGTTGTGTGAATCTAAGTCGTGTCGCACTACAATTCCCTATAGAATAAGAAATAAATTCAACTCCCGTCAGTCCAACAGTCAACTCCAGCACTCGACCGACCCGCCCAGCCCCGTGGCGCGTAACACACCCCGGGCGAACATCAACACAAATGCTGGACCAGCTGCCCGCAGACGTCCGTCTTCGTCAGCTCGAAGTCCGCCGCCTTACCTCGCTGCAAGATCTCTATCGTCGACCTGGACTCCAGCTGCTTGATGTGATGCAGGACCTTCGCTTCGGGGAGGGGTTGTATGGGCTTCGCGACGATGAGGGTCGTGTTCTTGAGCGCCCTCGCGAGGCTCTTGAGGAACTTGTACCACTGCCTCTCGTTGGCGGTCGCTTCGGGCGTGTTCACGAGGACGATGGCGCGCTCCATCAGCGCGCAGACGCAGCTTAGGGTCAGCTGGAAGTCAAATAATATGTTTGGAATTGCTGTTTTAGTGATAAGGTCGCCTCTTGTCCATCTTTATTAATCGTATCTGAATGATTAATTTAATTTATATTTATCAAGATGATCAAGGTCAACAAATCCACTCCATATTTACTAATATTATAAATTCAAAATTGAGTCTGTATATAGGAAATATATGTTTGTTAACTTTTACGTTTTATATTAAATATCATAGAAATCTGCATAAACGTTTTCAAGTCACGTGACAAATTAAAATAAAACAGATTAAAAAAGCATTGCATTTTTATTTATGTGTACTTTATTTTTCGCGTTGTCAAATAGGCTATTAAAAATAATAAAAATCTGCATAGACATTGTCAAGGACACATAAGGCATAAGTAACAGATGACATTAGTTATATATAATTCTTGAATATATCAGCATTAGACGGGATAGAGATCTACAACTGGACAATGTCATATAGGGAATGTTAGATCATCGGGCAAACTTACAGAAGTAGTCAACACATGGGGGGTCCTCGCCGGGTCCAAGGCTTCGGAGAGGAAGCTGCATGACTCTATAACCGCAGACCAGCCTGATGTGCTCTGAATGTAGCTGTGGACGATAATGGTCTATATATTATGTCAATATCACTTGAAACACTTATGGAAGTACTGTTTCTACTGCACTGGCTCAGCAAACACAGTGAGGCTACGTATTGCGAGCGGGTCGGGTGCGTACCGGCGGTAGTGGTGCGCGAGCGCGGCCAGGCCGCCGTCGTCGCGGCGCGCGGCGGGCGCCAGCGCGCGCAGCACGCGCGCCCACAGCGGCCGCAGCCGGCGGCGCCTGCAACGCCGACGCGCCCGACGGTAAGCACTGTCCTCCGCGGTGTCGAGTGGCGCGTCGGCTGTGCGCCGGCTTACATGGGTACGCCACTCCCCCCGAGTCGCTGTAGAAAGACATTCATTACTTTTCAATGCTGTCTCGTGATGGCGTTTGGGGTACCATCATTACTTCTCATTACACAACAGGTGCTTTAGCTACTTACATTGCGGTCAGAGTCAGGTATGTTATGTTGTCCAATATTTATTATTACATTATAGAAAATACTTTCATATTCCACTCAACTTTCGACGGGTCCCAAGAACAAAATCTTATGGAAAAATAAGACAAAATCGACTTTATTGTTAATTATTAACCTGTATAACATTACACACACACACACACATTTACACGGTAGTGTGTTTGATTGTTTGGTTTGATTGAATGATCAAAAAACCTTCGAAATTTATTCATCAAACGAAATTATTCATAAACATAGTTTTACAAAACTTTAAGCCATCACACTGTAAAGTAGGAATTTCGCAGATACGATTTTGTTCTTGGGACCCGTCGCTTTGTTCGCTTTATGTTAAATCCTTAGTTTCGATAAGAACTAAAAACTAAACACCATTATGACCGTTTTACAATCAAAGCGGCTTTTTCGCGAATCATTAATGAATACCACAGATTACACGGATACACTAGAGCTAATTAAGGATTACAATGTAGAGCCTCGTTACTTCAAGCTCAAAGTTGTTTAGTTGTCTTTATATCTGTTACAAAAGTAATGTCTGAATTCGAATATTAAAACCAACTCATTTTATACCGAGCTAGGCCATCTCTTGAGCTGAGATGGTCTGATGGCCCAGTGGTTAGAACGCGTGCATCTTAACCGATGATTTCGGGTTCAAGCCAACGCAAGCACCAGTATACTATATGTATGTGCTTAATCCGCTCGCCTATAGAACTCTCTTCCAGACAATATTTTCCACAATAATGTTACAATAAGACCGTTTAAAATCAGAGTTAAGCAAGCTATTATAACGTTGTATCGTTCCCTGATTCGTAGTGTTTTAGAATATGCATCACCAGTTTGGAGTCCAAGTTACAAAATTTATAAAAGTCGCATTGAAAAAATTCAACAGGGTTTTACAAGATTTTTAGCATGTAAAGACAGGCGCTGTCCATATCGAGCAGACTATGTGACACGTTTAAATACTTTAAGCTAGATACATTGGAGAAACGACGGTCTCTGAACGATTTAATGTTTTTACACAAGCTCATTCACAACTCCATAGACTCTCCAAGGCTACTTTCTCAAATAAATTTATATGTTCCGAAAACCATTCCTCGGTATCCAATTAAAAGCACCTTCGCCATTCCTAGATATCGCACAAATGTTGGAAAATTTTCGACATTAATTCGTTGTATGAGATCCTACAATGAACTCGACTCCCATGTCATCGACATATACGAACTAAGTAGTGATAGTTTTAAGAAAAATTTAAATACTGTTTTAGTTAGTAATTAATATTTAATATTTAAAAATATTAGTGTTATTGGTAAGTCAAATAATTATAATATCCTTTTTGTTATCAAAGATTGTTTGTTATCCTATTGTATTGATATTTTTTTTTTGTTTAAAGTTTATTCTCACAGATTTTATTTAATGTTTGAGTGTAGTGTTTAGTTACCTTTGTTAACATGTAAGTTGTAAAATGTAAAATGTAAATACCAGTAATGGTGTATCACACTGTACAAGTTTTCTTTTGTTGTTTTTCCTAAATATGATTTGTGAATATGCCGATGGTATTTCTAAAGCAATAAATAAATAAATAAACACTTTCTTTCCACTTAAGTTTAATTTATTTGATATGTATGTATACATATATATATTTTTTTTGTATCTATATAAGTTGAATGTATTTATTTGTATTTAGTGTGTAATATATTCATTTATCGTTAAGTCTATTTCAATTTTATAATATAAAATAATTGATATTGTACCTACATCATAAATATGTATTACAAATAATCTCCACTAGATTCAGGGTTTCTGGAAGAGATCTCTTGTTAGAGATAAGTTATCCCTTTGTACACATTTTTCATTAACATAATTTTCTGTATACTCAGTTGGTACATAAATAAATAAATAATTCATGTCGTGCGTCGTGTACATCATGACGAAACCTGCATGTGTGTAATTTCATCGAAATTCTGCTATAATATAAATATAAATAATGTATTCCACTAACCAGCTTTGGAACAGCGAGGTGGAATATGTTCCATACCCTTTCCTTAATGGAAGAGGAGTCCTTAGCCTATAAATGGGAAATTTACAGGCTGTTACTACATTTTACACTGACACTTTCTAACATTTGATAAATCATGAGCTCTCTATCCTAAAGCAATGTGTTCTGACAGGTTTTCAAATATTCACTTCAATCAGGGTATCAGACGCAATAAAACACATATATACTATAAACAAATTGCATTTTAATTATTTTACTGATAAAAAAAAACTAAAAACTACCAATAGATAGTAAAAAAATTAACTCCACCAGCGATTAAACGAAACACGTTTTAAAAATAAATGTTGTGATAACAAATGATCGTATAACTAACAATTTACAATGCCAACAACTTATCTGCAGCGAAAATTGAGACGCCATCTTGAAATGCCACTCCGTCAAGCACTTGTCTTTCGTATTTATAGTTTAAATTATTTATTTTGGCAACAATTTCAAATGTTATGCATTGTTCATAGCAACACTAAATTCGATCCAGATAAGTTTCTTGGCTTCTAACTGAATTGGCAGTTGATCTTATAAACTTCAACGTTTAAGATTTCCGCGCGTTAAGTTAGCAATGTCATTTTGACATACATTTTGGCGCGCAAAAATCTTTTGACAATAAATTGCAATAATATATTAAACTTTAAGATTCGTTTAAGACGGGAATTCGAAACATACACCCAAACGAGTTCCAGTATTATTAATATAATTATTAAATTAATATAATTTATACTTACATCTTAAGATATCTCGAGAATTTGGACCAAAGATAATTAAAACAATTTTTTAACATTATTATGACGTTTAGTTGGGCGAGCTCGTCCAACCACAGATAAATAAGACACGTATCTTAAAATTTGACATCCTTGTCAATATTCTCGAGATATCTTAATAATAAAAAAAATATATAAATTACATTAATTGTAATAAAATATTTATACTTATATATAATTGCAAATTTAAATTATACATGTGAAATTCCCGCCTTATATATTAATAATAAGTGCGTTAAGCGAACAAATCTGCCATTCGACGTTAGTCATTAGTTCCGAGATAGAAAACGACGAGCAATATATTATCATCATCCCATTGAGGCATATCAGTAAACACATAAAAAATCCAGTGCAATCTGAGGGATCAGCTGTTAGCGAAACTGGTTTGAACCGGTTCGATTTGGTATAAACTGCATATAAATCATTGTAACCGCTTAAAGTCGGTCTAATTTTGATCGTTTTTTGTTTGGATATAAGCAAATAGATTATATATATAGATCTGTCGTTGCGACACGCTTTCTGATGTGTGTATGTACGTTATAGACACGAATATTAACTGACTCAGTTTCACTTATGTCATATATATAAACACATTACGAGGCCGTGACGTGGCACATAATATATTGTTATATACTGGCGGAGACTTAAAGTCTACTCCTTGGTCATAAGGAACAGGTCTCACTAAACTTGTCGAGAAGTCTTTGATAGTGAAACTGGATTAGTTAATAAAATAATATAAACAACGCCAATACCTACTAAAGGATAGAATTTTGTGCTTGCATTGCAAAAACGTCTCGCAAAAGGTCTGACGTCATTCATTTACAGCTAATTTAGGTTAGTTAATATATTAAATAAATCGTTAATTATGATCTGCAGTAAATATTTAATGAAGTTAATTTAAAAAAAATGACTTATAATGTTATGGAATATAAAAAATGTGTAAAAGACATACAAACACGAGCTCAGCTGTCCGCTTTAGTCCAAGCGAGATGAATCCAGTTCAATCCGGTTTTTACTTGTTAAACTACGTTGCAAACAGTTGAGATGAACATATATTATATTTATGATAGGAAACGGGTTAATTTTAAACATAGACAATACAGAGTTCCACAGATTAAACAACGATATACCCTAAATGAGACAATGAATATTAATATATAAAATACAAATTCACATAACATAAAACAAATATTGAGATGTGACTTTGTTTTGAGGACTGATTTTTTCCTACGAAATACGATTTTTAATATTAACCAATGGGCGATCACAGATTAATTAAGACGAAAAAAAAACAACAATGAAACGAAAAAGTCAGTCCTATATTATTTTTATCCAAGAATTTTTATGGAATACAAACATATTCTCTCCATATTACAAAATTCAATGGATCTTTTTTTTTATTTAGTATAGCAACCCCGTTATCGATTTAAAAAAAAGCAATATTTGTCTCTTTTTCTTTAAATAAAAAGCTTCAATTCTAGTGTTATATTTCTTAATATTTACAGATGCGTGATTAAAATATAAATTCATATAGTATTATCAATGTCAGTGTTGCCAGGCTTTGTAACGTCAGAATCAATACTTGACGAATTCAAGAAATCCTCGACGTTGACTGTACAAAGTTGCATCGAAAATAACACAACATATTCTATTAATAACGAGATAAATCTAAGAATCGTTTGTACTTGGGATTTTCTTTTTAATTTTATAACCCAATAGATATACTTTACTAGATAAAAATCTTCATTAATTTCTTTCCTATCAAAAAAAATCCAACGTCGAAGATTCAAAACCTGACAACACACAGACGGTGTTACCATCTTAAAATAATAAAAGCTTTTCAGTATTGCCATTCTTTGCTAAACTAATATCAGAATGACGTATCAATAACAGAGCGGAAAATAAGCAATTTTTTTTGTTTAATAATTAAAGATTTACAATTTCCGAACAATCTCACCAAAATAAAAACATACAGTTTAATTACATACATTACATTTACAAAATTGCTTACATTCGACTCCTAAGACATACATACACCTAATATAATTAGTAATTACACATTGAATATACAATTGATAGAAATTACCTACTTTATCGGTTTACAAAAAAAAAAAAAATTACAATTTATTTTTAATCTTTTTTACACATCAAGAAATTTATACTTTTCGTTTCTCATTCAATAATTATGTAAAATTTCTCAACAGCGAAATCTAGTCAACGTAAAGAGATAATCTTTGATTCCACAATAGCAGTCATCCGATATTGAACTTTAAAATCAATCGCATAGAGTACAAATCAGCACGTACCTAATATCTACAATTTATACAAGACCGTAAGAAGAATATCGCTAGAATAATTCATTTATACAAATATATAACTGGCGGAGCGGGTCGGTCGGCCGAGCGCGTACAGTCGCCGACGCCTCGCGAGCGCTGCGCTTGACACTGTGAGTGCAGCGCGACGCGACTCGGCTCGCATCGGCGACAGTCGCACAGCCGATCGCAGCCGAACTGAGCGCGCCGTCCCAAACCATCGACATTCATTTCTCATGCGAATATGATCTTTACACAAACGCAATAACTCGTAATATCGTATGACCTAATATATTCGTCAATTCGACGCGTCGCTTTACACGCGCTCGCTGTCTCGGGTCGAGCTGACGCGAGAGTCTATAGCGACGAATGGCGTCGAGTGGCGCGATAGGGAGCTGTCTCTATTGGTTGTGTGAATCTAAGTCGTGTCGCACTACAATTCCCTATAGAATAAGAAATTAGTCCAACAGTCAACTCCAGCACTCGACCAACCCGACCCGCCCGTGCGCGCGTAACACGCCCTGGGCAAACATCAACACAAATGCTGGACCAGCTGCCCGCAGACGTCCGTCTTCGTCAGCTCGAAGTCCGCCGCCTTACCTCGCTGCAAGATCTCTATCGTCGACCTGGACTCCAGCTGCTTGATGTGATGCAGGACCTTCGCTTCGGGGAGGGGTTGTATGGGCTTCGCGACGATGAGGGTCGTGTTCTTGAGCGCCCTCGCGAGGCTCTTGAGGAACTTGTACCACTGCCTCTCGTTGGCGGTCGCTTCGGGCGTGTTCACGAGGACGATGGCGCGCTCCATCAGCGCGCAGACGCAGCTCAGGGTCAGCTGGAAGTCAAATAATATGTTTGAAAGTGCTGTTTTAGTGATAAGGTCGCCTCTTGTCCATCTTTATTAATCGTATCTAAATGATTAATTTATTGGTTTATAATAATGAGTACTTAAGATTTAATTTGGAGTTAAAACATAATTCGAGATAATTTATATTTATCAAGATGATCAAGGTCAACAAATCAACTCCATCTTTACTATCATTACAAATTCAAAATTGAGTCTGTATATAGCAAATATGTTTGTTAACTTTTACGTTTTATATTAAACAATTAAACATCATAGAAATCTGCATAGACGTTTTCAAGTCACGTGACAGATTAAAAAAAAAACAGATTATAAAAGCATTGCATTTTTAGTTATGGACACTTTATTTTTTGCATTGTCAAATAGCCTATTAAAAATAATAAAAATCTGCATGGACATTGTCAAGGACACATAAGGCATAAGTAACAGATGACATTAGATATATATAATTCTTGAATATCATATAGGAAATGTTAGATCAGCGGGCAAACTTACAGAAGTAGTCAACACATGGGGGGTCCTCGCTGGGTCCAGGGCTTCGGAGAGGAAGCTGCATGACTCTATAACCGCAGACCAGCCTGATGTGCTCTGAATGTAGCTGTGGACGATAATGGTCTATATTTTATGTCAATAAAACACTTATGGAAGTACTGTTTCTACTGCACTGGCTCAGCAAACACAGTGAGGCTACGTATTGCGAGCGGGTCGGGTGCGTACCGGCGGTAGTGGTGCGCGAGCGCGGCCAGGCCGCCGTCGTCGCGGCGCGCGGCGGGCGCCAGCGCGCGCAGCACGCGCGCCCACAGCGGCCGCAGGCGCGCGTGCGCCGCCGGCGCGCGCCGCAGGAAGCGCGCCAGTAACGCCTGGAATACATACAACACACGTTACGGTAAGTACACGACCCTGTCCGATCCGTAGGCGTCCTAAGCACGTCCTACACGATCCCGTCGACAGACTCACTGCCGACAACACTACCCAGATAGGTACAGACACACACCGACCCCGCCGGTCGAGGTCCCTATTTACCGACACGTCGGCGCCTAGGCGTACGACGTTGAATGCACACGTCATTCCTCCCTGGAGTCGACGACGGCGTCCTAAGCCGAGGTCCGGCCTCATAGGAGGCACCCTTAGGATGCGCGTATTCTGAGCCCTTCAGTGGGCTCCCATCACTAGGCCTGAGCATATAGCTCGCCTACCCCACCCGGTGACGCTGTAGAGGCCAATAGGGCCAACAGCAATACACATTTCGAAAAAAAAAAAAAAGTAAGTACACGTTAGCTAATAGTACTATCCTTGACGACTTCCGTTCGCGACTAGGTACACCAGTTTTCATGGGTGAGCCACCTGATGGTAAGTGGTCACCATCATCCATAGACACTGACACTGTAAGATATATTAACTATTCCTTACATCATCAATGTGCCACCAACCTTGGGTACTAAGATATTGTGTCCCTTGTGCATGTAGTTACACTGACTCACTCACCCTTCAAACCGGAACACAACAATACTGAATACTGTTATTTGGCGGTAGAATAACTGATAAGTGGTGGTGCTAACCTAACCTAACCTAACCTACCCAAGGTTAGGTTAGGTTAGGTTAGCATTATAGTTAGGACGGGCTTGCACAGAGCCCTACCACCAAGTAATATATACAACAATACTATGTTGCCTTGTGGTGGTGTTTGTAGTACCGTCTGTTCTTCTGATTTCTCACAACCAGGAATATATGTGATATTGTCCAATATTTATTACTGAGTCCCTGTCAGTGACGCCAAACTCAGCTGACTAAACCCAGTAGAAAATCTTGGCTTTACACTTACCCTGCCTTTCCTGACAGTCAGCATCTGAGGCAGTCGATCACTATGCAGGAGACCAGAAAACATCTTGTTCAGTAATTCATCCTTGTCCTCGTCTAGGAGATTCTTGATCGGTGCTGGCTTCTGACATAACGCCAGGTTAACTACCTATAACAATATATTATGTAAACATCTTTACTAATATCATAAATACTAAAATGGTATAGTAAGACACAACTTAGATGACATCGGCAAAGTGCTCTATCAAATTTTCAATATTCATTTCTTATGCGAATATAATATGTACACAAACATAATATCTTGATCATTACGATCTAATATATTCGTCAATTTGCGCGAGAATCTATAGCGACGAATAGCGTCGAATGGGGAGCTGTTTCTATTGGTTGTGAATCTGCAATAATCGGTTTTATTGAATTTGCCGACGCTACATCTAAGTTGTGCCGTACTGTATACAAAAAAAATTTGGGAATTCAAATTTTTTTTTAATGCATTCCATTTTTAAACAATTACAATCGAAAGACGTTCCACCTACCTGTCGCTTGTCAATACACTCGTTTTTAGGGCTCTCCTGTTTTGGTCTCCTTTGTACGGACTCTATGTTCTTGAGGAATAGATTAGAATCTTCCTCTTGTTCAATCTCCGCTTCCTTCTGGGCCAGTTCAAGCTGTTTCTGTTTCTCTTCTCTTTCCTGAAATAACTTTATACGTTAATATGAGCTAAGATGGCCCAGTGGTTAAAATGCGTCTTTCTTTACTGATGATCGCGGGTTCAAAGCCAGGCAAACACCAGTGAATATTCATGTGCTTAATTTGTGTTTAATTCATCTCATGCTCGGCGATGAAGGAAAGCATCATGAGCACATGCAAATGTTCCAAACCTTCTTCTCAAAGGCATAAGAAGGTCTAGGACCAACGGTGGGAAATTTACTGTTGTTGTTGTTAATATGTGATCATTTAATACTATAAGATATGCATTGCATATGTAATAAAGGTAAATATAGTCGACAGTAATGGCTGATAGAGTAAAGATATATAAATAAGTTTGACCTTGAAATGGCGTCATATCATTGGTCGAGAAAGAAACCGTTGACACGCCCGTTTATCACGGATTTGTGTAACAATGACGTTTTTAAAGGCGACGAATTGATTGAATACTAAATTGTTTATTCCGAGTCGAGATGACTGGAGTTAGAACGAGTGCATCTTAACGAATAATTGAAACACAAAGAAACACCACTGTTTTCATCTGCTTAATTCGTCCAGCTTTAGAACTGCGTGGTTATTTTTTTTTTATGGTATACGTTGACGGACGAGCATATGGGCCACCTGATGGTAAGTGCTCACCATCACCCATAGACAATGACGCTGTAAGATTAACTATTCCTTAAACCGTCAATGCACCACCAGCCTTGGGAACTAAGATTTTATGTCCCTTGTGCCTGTAGTTACACTGGCTCACTCAGCCTTCAAACCGGAACACAACAATACTGAGTACTGTTGTTTGACGGTTGAATAATTGATGAGTGGGTGGTACCTACCCAGAAGGGCTTGCACAAAGCCCTACCAAGTTACTTGGTGCCCGTTTATTCAACCATGCTCCAAAGCTCCTCATAAGGGAGAGGAGGCCTCGGGAGGTTACTTCAACTTACTTTCAATATCAGCGCGTTGGATATGGCCAGTGGATCGTTGAGTTCTTCAAGTCTTAGCAGTATGAGATATAACGCTTCTATATCCAGTAAGAGTTGTTTCGTTCTGCGGACTTCGCGTGGCACCTGAAAAGAATGAATGAATGAATGAATCATTCAACATTTGATATATATATATATATATCAAATGTTTGGGGATAATCTATAGTAATATTAAAAATACTCTGTCTGTAATGCTGTCAATTAAACCGCTGAACCGTATTTGGCCCAGTGGGTAGAACGCGTGCATCTTTATGCATGATTGCGGGTTCAAACTCAGGCAAGCACCGCTGATTCATGTGCTTAATTTGTCTTTATAATTCATCTCGTACTCGGCGGTGAAGGAAAACATCGTGAGGAAACCTGCATGTGACAAATTTCATAGAAATTCTGCCACATGTGTATTCCACCAACCCGCATTGGAACAGCATATTGGAATATGTTCCAAACCTTCTCCTCTAAGGGAGAGGAGGCCTTTAGCCCAGCAGTGGGAATTTACAGGCTGTTGTTGTTGTTGTTATGAAGAAACTTTGAAATCCAAAATTGGAAATCTTAAACCATAGGGAAACAGTGGGTGCCAACAGCTTTTTCTATTGGACGCGTAAATACCCACCTAAAACTACCATAAAGCCTTACTAGTTACAAAGAACACTATTACGTAGTTATCCACCAAACAAAAGCTGGATCAGGGTTTAAATAGGCTCTGTACTACCACCGCAGAACCTTTTCCGACCTCCGTGGTCGAGTGGTGTGTACACCGGTTTTCATGGGTACGCCACTCCGAGGTTCCGGGTTCGATTCCCGGCCGAGTCGATGTAGATTATTATTATTTTTCTATGTTGTCTTGGGTCTGGGTGTTAGTGGTACCGTCGTTACTTCTGATTTCCATAACACAAGTGCTTCAGCTACTTACATTGGGATCAGAGTAATGTATGTGATGTTGTCTCATATTTATTTATTATTTATTTTCACCAAGAATCTGCCATGACTTATTAGAGTAGGAAAGTAGTGACAAATATACCTCAGCAGGATTCGTGGTGCTCGCCACACTCGGAGCCCGGGACTGTCTCCCGGAGGCCGGCTCAGCGACGACTTCCACGTCGATTATCTTCCTGGGAGCCGTCACACTACCACACTGAAATATAAATTTGTTGCCATTTAAAAAAAATATATACGTATATAGTTACTCTACCGCCAAATAACAGTACTTATGTATAATGTCTAAGTCTGTCTGTCTGTCTATCTTATCTCTAAGTTCCATGTGATGTTTCTTTTTTTTTTAGTATAAGGGCTTTTTAGTTTTTGTTCTTATAATTTCATTTATTTATTTTCGTGTGCGCGCATGTCTTTATGTTTACCCAATAGTCAGGGGCCATCTGAAAATCAGTGTTGTGCATTACCACAGCCTATACTGACCCCTTGCTACCTACAGTGTGTTCTTTAATTTATTTTTCCTGTATAAGATTATATTATTTTGCTACACACATGCATAGATATGTATGTGTGTAGCAAAATAAATGGTTTACTCAGTAATGTTGTGTTCCGGTCTGAAGGGTGAGTGAGCCAGTGTAACTACAGGCACAAGGGACGTAATATCTTAGTTCCCAAGGTTGGTGGCGCATTGACGATGTAAGGAATAGTTAATATTTCTTACAGCGTCATTGTCTATGGGTGATGGTGACCACTTACCATCAGGTGGCCCATATGCTCGTCCGCCAATCTATACCATAAATATATATATATATATATATTATACAATTTTTACCCATTATAGTGACTATAAAAGTAATGCTCCCATACAAAAAAAGGACGAGACATACGAACCACACATATTTTCAAAACGGTTCTAGATTTTAGTTACTTGCTATACTAGTAGGTACCACCCACTCATCAGATATTCAACCGCCAAACAACAGTACTTTTATTGTTGTGTTCCGGTTTGAAGGGCGAATAAACCAGTGTAACTACATACACAAGGGACATAACATCTTAGCTCCTTTGGTGCATTAGCGATGCAATGAATTGTTAATATTGCTCACAGCGCCATTGTCTATGGGCGATGGTGACCACTAACACTAACTTCTTCCGATTGTAGCACGAACATTATAAATTTGCCGCTCTGAAGTGACAACGGTGATCTCAACTGAGGATATGTTATATATATAGCGAGCGGGTTAGTGGTTCATTAGTGATGCAAGGAATGGTTAATATTGCTCACAGCGCCATTGTCTATGGGCGGTGGTGACCACTAACACTAACTTCTTCCGATCGTAGCACGAACATTATAAATTTGCCGCTCTGAAGTGACAACGGTGATCTAAATGAGGAAATGTGGCAATATGGAGCGAGCACAGAGCCACAGAGGGCAACGTTGATCTCAAGTGAGGAAATTTGGCAATAACGGGTGTGCAGTGAGGCAGGCTACCTGCAGCTTGCCGAGCGAATTCTCGAACTGCGTGGGCACGTAGGCGCGCGGCGCGTCGTCGCCCGTTGAGTTGTGGCGGTGAGAGTTGTGGCGCTCGCGCGGACGCAGATCGCTCTCCTGCTTCACCGCTGCACACACACACACAAACACACACATATAAACATACACATAAAACAACAACAACAACAACAGCCTGTAAAATCCCACTGCTGGGCTAAAGGCCTCCTCTCCCTTTGAAGAGGTTTGGAACATATTCCACCACGCTGTCCCAATGCGGGTTAGTGGAATACACATGTGGCGGAATTTCTATGAAATTTGTCACATGCAGGTTTCCTCACGATGTTTTCCTTCACCGCTGAGCACGAGATGTAAATTATAAAGACAAATTAAGCACATGAAACAGAGGTGCTCGCCTGGGTTTGAACTCGCAATCATCGGTTAAGATGCACGCGTTCTAACCACTGGGCCATCTCGACTCACACATACACATACATTTAGATTACTTGAATGAGACATTTCTTTATAATGTCGAAACGAGCTCCATCAAATACAAATACAAAAATTGACAAATAGGCGTTTTTAATAACTGAACTGATCGTATTTGCCGCAATTACGTCACACCATGGCGGTGTTTTAGGTCACGTGACATGTAGATTAAAAATTACGACTTTCTAACTTAGTATGATAAAGTAATAATGTGATTTTATGACTCAAAATCAAAGTTTTATCAACGAATGTACCCTATTTAGTGAAGCTACCACCGGTTCGGAAAGTAGATTCTACCGATAAGAATACAGTAGTTACTCTTTTTCAACATTTAAAAAATACAGTCATGATAGTCAATACAATTATTTAAATTAATATATCCTGCTTGGAAGTCAACAGGTATTAACTCCACGCTTTATCATCTATAAAAAACTTGTATCGAATAACATGCCTTTTTTACCAATGTATTTTTTACAAACGATTTAAATTTACGAAACGGAAAAGTTAAAAATGTCTGCGGAATTTTATTTTCTTTCATTATTATTCAATTTATTACGTGATCCAACAATTTAGAATTGCGGAATTGTATATATAAATCTAAGATTTGTTTGATTTGATTTTGATTTGTCAGGTCTAAGGGTTGTCCATTAATCACTTGATCTTTTTTTAGCATTTTTAACCCCCCCTCCCCCATTGGTGATAGTGAGGTTTAAGACCACCCCCCCTCCCCCTTCTCAACATCACGTATATTTTTACTACCTACAACGAATCCTAAAATTTTCTGAATATTATCTTAATTTAAATACAGGTATAAACTATAATCTTATTTTATTCTGAAATTAAGGACCATATTTGTTTAAAAGTCGCGCATTAGACGAAAAAATAAATACACGAGATATCTTACTACATTCTTGTGTTATTTTCGTGATTTTTATCAAACCCCACCCCCCCTATCAAGCCTCACGTGATAAATGGACAACCCCTTATCTGACCATTAGTTCAATACTTTATGAATAGAAGTTTCACTTCACTTACACTTGAATAGAAATAGAGTACAAAGGAAACCTTACCTCCACTGTAGAAGGGATGATTCTGTTGATTGGCTTTGTGTGCTTCTTTCACACCCTCCTTTTCTTTGTTAGCCTGCCTCTCTAAGAAGACCTGGAAAAATAAATATATATATATAGATCCCGCTGAGTTTCTGAGGTGTTAAATTCCGAACCGGTGGTAGATTTTTGACTATCAAGAAAGTGTAATTCTCATCTGATTGGTTTGTCAAATTAGACCAGCTTCTGCGACTGGCTTTCCACGAGTTAGAGGCCCAGCGGTTAGAACGCGTGCATTTTAACCGATGATTGTGGGTTCAAACTCAGACAGCACCGCTGATTCGAGTACTTAATTTGTCTTTATAATTCATCTCGTACTCAGCGGTGAAGGAAAACATCGTGAGGAAACCTGCATGTGTCTAATTTCATCGAAATTCTGCCACATGTGCATTCCACCAACCCGCATTGGAACAGCGTGGTGGAATATGTTCCAAACCCTCTCCTTAATGGAAGAGGAGGCCTTATCTCAGCAGTGGGAAATGTACAGGTTGTTACTTTACTTTACTTTTATATAGATCCCGCTGAGTTTCTGAGGTGTTAAATTCCGAACCGGTGGTAGATTTTTGACTATCAATAAGAAAGTGTAAACACTTCTATTTTGCGTCATGAGGCCAGCGTATTAAAGATAAAATACGACCTCCATGGTCGAGAGGTGTGTACACCGGTTTTCATGGGTACGCCACTCCGAGGTCCCGGGTTCGATTCCCGGCCGAGTCGATGTAGATACCATTAGTTTTCTATGTTGTCTTGGGTTTGGGTGTTTATGGTACCGTCGTTACTTCTGATTTCCATAACACAAGTGTTTAAGCTACTTACATTGGGATCAGAGTATTGTATGTGGTGTTGTCTCACATGTAAAAAAAAAATTTTTTGACTTGGCTATTCTTTAAAGAACTTACCGTATAGTAAAAGTCGTGTATATAGGGTGTTCCTGTGTTCAATTGCAACATCTGTATATTAATGAGCCACTGCTTCTCTCTCTGCGTCATGAGGCCAGCGTAGTCATCTGTATCGCTTGCACTATCATCGCTGTTTGAATGTCTGAAAGAGACAAATATATGTTAGATAGCTACTTTGCACAAGATGGATAACTTTCTGAATCTATCAATCTGTTTTGGCTGTGAGTTCAATCAACCAACAATTTTATAAGTATACATTACTGATACTGAATATACTACAAAGTTTTTTTTATGGTATAGGTTGGCGGACGACCATATGGGCCAACTGATGGTAAGTGGTCACCATCACCCATAGATAATGAAGCTGTAAGAAATATTAACTATTCTTTACTTCGTCAATGCACCACCAACTTGGGAACTGAGATGTTATGTCCCTTGTGCCTGTAGTTACACTGGCTCACTCACCCTTCAAACCGGAACGCAACAATACTGAGTACTGTTATTTGGCGGTAGAATAAGTGATGAGAGGGTGGCAGTGTTTCTTTATTATATTATTCATGCATGCAATCCGTTGTGTAGTTTTAAAGGTTTAAGTATACTATTGAGATATAGGGACAGAGAAAGCGACTTTGTTTTATACTATGTAGAGATTCAGCTATCTGACCAACATTCCTCCAAATGAAATAATATTATTATTTATGAATAAAGAGATGTCTTGGGTCCACAATCAATGCTCGACACACCGGGTGTAATCTCAACTATCCACACCCAAACAACCACAAAAGTGTCACATACACACATAGGAATAACATATATGAAAAAACATACTAACCTATTTGCATTACTAAATGTACCATTCTGTCGATTGAACACCATATTATGATTATTCATGGCCTGGTTATTGAACATATTCCTGTTATTCAACATGGGATGATGGCTCGCATTGTGGTAACTATTGTTGAACTGGAGCATCGGATGAGTATTCTGTATAATTTGCACCATATTCTGCGAGGTTAGGTTCTTTGAGTTATTATAAACCCGACTCTTCAGCTTTGGTTGATTCTGTACAACATTCTGAACGCTTTGAACCGACTTCTGAATTTTGCTCTGTGGGGATTGTGTTATTTGATTGGGCGGCTTGATCGGTTGGTTCAATTGTTGCTTATTCATTTGATTCATGACCATGTTGGACTGTGTTATTGTCTGGTCGTTTTTTGGAATTGAAGGTCCCTGTAACATGTTTCATAATTAATTAAAAATGTAATTATATAAAGCTATTAAACTCTTATTGAGCCTAGATGGCCCAGTGGTTAGAACGCGTGCATCTTAACCGATGATTGTGGGTTCAAACCCAGACAAGAACCACTGATTGTTTATATGCTTAGTTTGTGTTTATAATTCACCTCGTGCTCGGTGGTGAAGGAAAACATCGTGAGGAAACCTGCATGTCTCTAATTTCATCGAAATTCTGCCACATATGCATTCCACCAACCCGCATTAGAACAGCGTGGTGGAATATGTTCCAAATCCTCTCCATAACAGAAGAGGAGGTCTTATCCCAGCAATAGGAAATTTACAGGCTGTTACTTTACTTTTTTACTTTTTACTTAAACTCTTATTAATGAGACATAAGCATCTTTTTATCAACATTTATAACACAAATAAGAGATATATCTAATATTGATAAAGAATAAATTACTAAAATTCAAAATTAAATATGCTTCAGCATATTTACTATGACAGATTTTTTCTTTATATTATAACAATGATAATCATTTAAATATTCGCTACCCTATCAGTTAAAATAATAAAATAGTAGTATAGATTATTAATAATCATAAATAACACACACTCTCTCTCTCTTCTGTTATACAATAAATAGTTTAATTTACTATGCATAAAAGAGAATATTAAAAGTTTCAATTGAAAGTTTTACTTACACGAAAATTAGGATTGAATTGATTCATACTAGGGCTAAAATTTTGTCTTGGCATGCCAATACCAGGAGGGGGCGCCATCATCCTAGGTTGCCCCATCATGTGGGGAAACTGATTCATACCGAATTGATTACCGTTCGGTATCATTTGATTTTGTCCCATCTGGTTCATATTTTGCCCCATTTGATTCATGTTCTGTCCCATTTTATTCATATTTTGACCCATCGGATTCATATTTTGACCCATTTGGTTCATATTTTGCCCCATCTGATTCATATTGGGGGGCATCTGGTTTTGCACCATCTGGTTCATATTTTGACCTATCTGATTCATGCCTGGACCCATCTGATTGGGCATCATTTGATTGTTTTGGTGATGGACGTTCATGTTTTGCATCTGATTCATCATACCTTGTCCCATTTGGTTATTTTGAAACTGATTCATTTGATTTGAATTCTGCATGAACTGGTTCACACTATGCCCCATTTGGTTCATATTTTGTCCCATCTGATTCATATTTTGTCCAAGAGGATTCATGTTTTGACCAAGCTGGTTTACGTTGTGCCCCATTTGGTTCATATTTTGTCCCATTTGATTCATGTTTGGAGTCATGTGATTCATCATCTGGTTTTGATTCATTTGAGAATTTTGCCCGATTATTTTATTCAAGGGTTGGTTCATTTGGTTCATATTATGAGCCATAGATTGCTGTGGGGCAAATGGTAGTGGTACTGGTGCCTGAAGTCCTGGCGGCCTTTGAAGGATAACTGGAGGAAATCTTGGCTACAAAGAGGAAAATACCACATTAAAATCTTAAATGTAGATATTTATTTAATTCACATCATCTATCGCAGAGAAATCCCCCAGGGCTCCACGGGAGACATGACGGAGGGTCTACGTAGGCGTGAATAAAAAATGGGGGTCCATAAGATGTTAATGGGGATCCACGAAAATTTATCTGCTTTTGATAGTAAAGAGCAAAAATGTAAGCATAGTTATATTACCTTATTAATTTTTCTTGTAATTCTATTCCTTTAATAATTAAGTGTTAGAAAATGTACTATTTTCCGTTTTTATTTTACCTATCGGAATATAGAGACAAAACTCAGAAGCGACACAATTTTAATTTTTTGACGACTTTATGAAAATGGTAGAAATGTAGCAGCAGGGGTCCACCGAAACCAATAAAATTTTGAAAGTGGTGACGAGAAAATTAAGTTTGGGAACTACTGTTCTATCCTTTATTGGACGTCTATATTTCGTACAAACCTGAAAGTAGTTCTGTGAGTAGTTTTGCGGCGCTTGATTTTGGCGCAACTGTCTCTCCAACTCCTCCACCGTGCAGACATTTTTAAGCGTTGGAACTGGCTGCGAAATTCATAATAACTATTAGCAATATTCATTTAGGTAACGAGTCTTTTCAGTAACATTCGAAATTTGGAAATTTTGTAAGATACAAAGATGTATGTGTGAAAGATGATATAGCTGGAAAGAATCTTACTTATAAGATACATTTTTTTTTATGCTATTGATTGGCGGACGAGCATATAGGCCACCTGATGGTTAGTCGTCACCACCGCCCATAGACAATGGCGCTGTAAGAAACATTAAACATTCCTTACATCGCCAATACACCACCAATCTTAGCAACTAAGATGTTATGTCCCTTGTGCCTGTAGCTACACTGGCTTACTCACCAATACCAAGTACTGTTGATTGGCGGTAGAATATCTGATGAGTGGGTAGTACCTACACTTGGCTTGCACAAAGCCCTACCAACAAGCACATGACATAAGAATGAGAAGTATGGAAGGAGAAGACAAGCTACGCCGATCCCAAAGGGATATGGGATGGGATAAGGGCAGAGGGATAAAGATGATGACAAGAAAGGAATCTTTGGTAATGTACCCAAAATACTAGAAGATAAATCAAGTACAAGACCAAACGCCCTGATGAGCTTTTACGTTTGATTATAACTGAAAACATCTTAAGGGAATGACCTAGTAATTTCTTAGGAACCTAGGTCTTAAAAGTACGTACCGTTGGCGCCGGGAAAGAAAGGTCATGTCGCCACACGCTCGAGCCGAGGCTTCGAGTCTGCGGCGCATCCGTTTCGTCCAAAACTAGCTGAGACAGGGATGCTTCTGTAATATAAAATCAACAAAATATTAACAAAATGCTTTCATGTTACAAATATCGAAAAATCATTATAGTACGACACAACTTAGATGTAGCGTCGGCGAAATTCGTAAAACCTATCACATCCGAATCGAGTACGCTATCCCAAACTATCAATATTTATTTCTCATGTGAATATGATCTTTACACAAACGCAGTAACTTGTAATATTATATGACCTAATATATTCGTCAATTTGGTACGTAGATTTACATGCAGTTGTTTTCTCGGGTTGAAATGACGCGCGAATCTATAGCGACGAATAGCGTCGAATGGCGCGATAGGGAGCTATTTCTATTGGTCGTGTAAATCATTTCATTGCATTTTCCGATGCTACATCTAATTTGTGTCATACTATACATAATTCATAACATAGTATTGTTATATGAAAAAAATAAAGGGCTTTGTCGCCGTATGTTTTGTTATTGATGGTCATATTTAAGCCGGTTGATCAAATGAGCCCCTTGTAGTCACCAACGCATCAACTTCCGCGCTGTAACTTATAATGCCACTAACCTTAAGATTCAAGACTGTTACTCTCTCATCCTTAAAATCAGAACAAAACAATACGTAAGTACTGCCAGTGGCGTAAATAGGGCGGTGCCACCGGTGCCCAGGCACAGGGCGTAGACTCTCGGGGGCGCAATAATAGACAGACTGCGCAGGGCTATTGTTTTTTCGTTTTGCTCTTGTTAAGATTCCGCTGAGCCCCTGGTACTCGATTCCAATACAAAAGTACTTACATGCTAGTATCATCAAAAACATACATCGCGCTCATTTTTTTGGCAGCGCACGAGCGTATTTGTGTTTAGTGTTTATCGTTAATGGACAACGCATTTGCAGTAGTGAACCTGCGTTTAAGTTTTAGTGAGTGAGACAGTAAAATAGGCAAAGGGTCTGCTTAAATTGGGCACAGTTATAGAAGCTCGCACAGGGCGCAGAAAAGGCTATTTACGGCACTGAGTAAGGCAGTATAGCGGCAGACTAAGTAGGCGATATGGTACCTGACCTACCCACCTCGAGTAAGTTCCTATCGCCAAGTATGATTTACCATAATTTTTGTAAATTGGAGATATCCTTTCGGACATTTACACTTCCATATTCCTGTTCTTCAAAGATTATAAAAGAATCTTAAAAACACAGGTCTGGCTGTCCTGACTGACAATTAAAATTCGATATGTTTCTTAAGTTCACAATCCCAATTTATTTTCAAAATGTAAATTTACGATTTGTTTTCTATCGCCCTCAATACCATTGACTTTTTCCCGTTATTAGTATGATTATGAACTAGGTGATATTTCTGTCAGTTACTAGATTATTTTTGCAACCGAAAATGTAGTGACGAGTATACGTATTACGGACGTTAATTGTATACATATAATTATAAGATTTATTACTGTAAGATAAAGACAATTTGGGCTAAATTTGCCTCCCTAAGCTCCAGGATACTTGACTGACTACCACCGCCCATGGACATCTGCAACACAAGGGGACTCGCAGGTGCGTTGCCGGCCTTTAAGAAAGGAGTAGAAGTTAGAAGGAGGTTTAGAAAAACCGCCGGCATCCCTGCTCAAGTGGTGTATGTCCTGAGCATGGATACCCAGAGAGGGATTCTCCACCGCTGCCGCTGATGGTACCCTCCTGGGGTAATTTAACCATATTCTGCGCAACCATCAAGTTTTGGAGGGGGGGATTGGGCCTCCGGACCTCTCACTTACCAGACGAAACGCGGTAGCATAGCTACCACTTTACGGCCGATTTTAAGTGAGAGAGTGGTACTACCCCGGGCGTGCCGGCCCATTCGGCTGTAACCTATTGGTAAATCCGCCACTGATATGGACAGACAGCGGTAAGCGACTCTGTTTTATACTATGTGATGATGATAATCATGAAGGGATCTTACCGAGTCGCGAATCAGCCTCGTCGAGAGCCGCATTCCTCCGACTGCTTTCAAGTTGCTCAGCCAAATGTTCGTGTTCAACTTCCCAATCGAATTCTTCCGCTGAAACAGATGCTGTTTTTACAACCCATGATATTCTAATAAACAGATATGTTATGTATGAAGTGTGCCGCACCGGGGACCGTTTATTTTAGTTTATTTTTACATATCGTTAAAAGTAAAAAGGATAGCTTGATAAAAACAATAAGTAAAAGGGATAACTAGATGTTTTAATTACGCAAAACGTATTACTACGTAATTATGATGTATTATAGCGTATTACTACGTAAAACAACTAAAGGCAAACGTCCCAATTAGGAAGTTTTCTAATCTTCACATTTGCGTGTTAATAACATATCTGTTTACTACAACATCATTGTTACAACCTATACAATCTATACTTGTTAGAATTAATACAGTATTTAAAAAAAGTACAATTCCTTTATCAAGTCTTAAGCTCTTAGTACCTTTTGATGCTGTATATGAAATCATTGCGACGTAATGTGATTTTCAATCGGTAAAGCATATTATCGACCTTACTGATCACACGAAAATAGATCTTAAGATACGAACCTTTTCGTATCCCTACTTTACTTGCAAAAGATTATCTCTTATCAAAAGATCTTAAAAGCACGGAAACTTTATATATAAAGTAAAAAGCAAAGTAACTGCTGGGCTAAGGCCTCCTCTTCCATTAAGTGGAGAGTTTGGAACATATTCCACCACGCTGTTCTAATATGGTGGAATGCAAATGTGTTAGAATTTCGATGAAATTAGACACTTGCAGGATTCCTCACGATGTTTTCCTTCACCGCCGAGCACCAGATGAATTGTAAACACAAATTAAGCACATATATATGGTTGGGTGCTTGCCTGGGTTTGAACCCGCAATCATCGGTTAAGATGGACGCGTTCTAACCACTGGGCCATCTCAGCTCTTCAGAGATCAGATCATTAAGATAGTTTAAGAAAACATTATTAAATAAAAAACAAACGTTTCTATACATTTTCCAAGAAAGCTTGGAAAAGTTTACTATTACTGGTTGACTGTCAGACAGGATATATTCATTGTATTTAACTGATATAACTTTATATAAGTTTGAACCATTATATATAACTTTCCGAACTGTTATGTTGTAAAACACTATAATAAATATGAGACAATATTACATATATTACTCTGATCCCAGTGTAAGTAGCTAAAGCACTTGTGTTATGGAAAATCAGAAGTAACGATGGCACGACAAACACCCAGACCCAAGACCACATAGAAAACTAATGAATTTTCTACATCGACTCGGCTGAGAATCGAACCCAGAACCACGGAGGTCGTCAGATATACTTTTACAATTAACATAAATATCGTAAAAAGGGCCTATCCATAGCAAACGTTAGTTTTGACGTCATTTTGACTTAACTATCACGTTATTAATTATTTTGTGTGAACGTGTTATTATATTGAAAATAAAAGTGATTTACTATTAGGTAAAAAAATTGTGTTTAAATTTTAATCACCACGAACAATGACCTTGATTTACAATTATTATGTTTTCTATTTCAAAGATCAATTTCGTTATTAGAGAATACTTAAATAATCTGCAAAGTTTCATCCTGTTATTACTTCAGAACATCAATTTTAAGATTAATTAAACAACTTTGCTTAAACATTTTGAAGAATCATTAGCGCCTTGAGAAAATTTGATGATTAATCCAAAGCTTTTGATAATGAGTTACAAATTTTGTTATGTAAAATAACAGCTATAACAAAGATCCTAACGTTTTATTAATCATTCCGATACTATAATCCATATTATAATATTAAAGATAATATTTTAATAAAGTGTGAAACAGGTGTCTGTACTGAAGCCAACACTTACTTAGGGTGTCCCACAAGGGAGCATTATTGGTCATGTTTTTTTTAATAACTTTGATAAGTAGATCGGTCAGGAGATATCATGAATTAATGGTTTTTTATTTTATTTTTCGTAATATTTTAAGGATACTATGATAACATACAATGATGCCTCAGTGGCTAAAACAAGTTGAAGTATGAAACAGAAACAAGCACCATTCAATTTCTATGAGCTTAATTTGTATTTATAATTCATCTCAAGCTCAATGAAGCAAAACATTGTAAGGTAACTTGCATATCTACTATAACACATTGTAACAGCCTGCGGGCAAAGTTCCCATTCTCTTTACAATAACTGGCATTAGCCAAGAGATGGGAAATAAATGACACAATGATTTATTTATGTCTCCAACATATCCTACACAGATAATATTCAAATTCACTGAACAGACATCAAATTAAAATGACAATGCCGGTATCTCTATAGAACTTTGCCCCCACCAATAATAGCTGTTTACACAAAGAGCATACTTAATATTTTATTATTGTTACTTGCTGATAAAAACATTTTTCTTAAAGCCAATAAATAATTAATCATTTATTTTTAAATAAATAAACACCTGTACAATTTATAAAATTAAAAACATATGCTCAGAACTGACATCAAATTAATCGACCAATTAAAATGTATGTATGCATTTGTCAGTAATCCCATGTGAACACTTGAAGCATTATATTAAAAGATTTATTATATCTATCTTTAAGAGCAAGAAATTAAATAATTATTCTGTTCCAGCCATCTTATACTATTTAAAATTTTTTTGTAATGCTTTATTGAGTAATATTTCTTATAAATCAAACTTATTGATATGTTACGAAACATTTGATTTCATTTCATTCATTGTAATATATTGTTGTATTGATAATTATTTATGAGATATATATATACATTGTTTCACAACCAATAACCATTTGCTTTAAATTTTCAACTAATTCTCTTTCTATATCTGAAACACAACTATACTTATATCAATGATGGTAATCTCTCACTTCACAATCAATTGCATTTAAAACGGTAGAAATGAGTAATTAATCAGTTTCTTTCAAGTAGATTCTACTGATAAGAACTGGGAATACTAATAGTGGTAGCTTTAGATTTTATTCAATACCGTAAACATAATCCAAGTGCTTTTATAAACCAGAATAAAGAATTTTCATTTATATCCACAAAAATATGACATATTTTCAACATAATAGATATGTTTATCGTTTCTCTTAATCGTTGATTACGTTAAACGTAAGAGATCAAAATAGTACTTACAGTCTTGTCCAAAGGTCTCATTATTGAGTGCGTCATACTCTTCCTCTGATGGTTCTCCTCCACCTTCGTCGTCATTTAAGTTCTGAAAAAAACATTTTATATCACTCTCACTGTCACATCTAACATATATACTCGCATATATCTCAATAGCGATATGTATAAGACATATGGTGTATACATAATATATAAAATATTAATTATATCACTAGCACGGAAAGTCCTTGGGCAGGGCACTTTCAACTCAATTCAGTTAGTAGTATAAAATACAATTCCAAGATTTCACCCACACAAAAACTTTAAGCTTAGAGATTAAAACATATCAAACCCATACAATGCTGAGTTTTGTGTCTTATTGTACTCTGCGGTAATAATAATGACGAAACCTGTATTTTATAGATATTAACCACACATATTAATCACTGTCGTAAAAAAAAGCTCCAATATTAGCAATGCATTTACGACTTATAAACTAAAATCAACTGTGTTTAGTTAATACAAATCTATCACCTTCTAACTTCACTAATTTGACATTTGAGAGAAAAAGACAACAACCAGAATAATTAATTAACATTTATAGATGAATCATTTATGTATAAAAATTTATTTCAGTAAGAAAGTGAAAGTAAACACAAATACAGGTCAAAATGTAAGAAAGGTATTTATCTTGTTTACCATTCTTATTTGTATTTTGATTCTGTGTCAATTATTTTGCCAAAAACGAGCTCGATTAATAATTGTCATAAATATAGGGTTGTAAGGTGTTTTATGAACTCAACGGTTTTGTTTGAAAAGTAAGGTTATATCAAAGTCAGTATAATTGTATTTATCATTTCTAAGTCGTGTTTAAATACACTTGAACACTGTAAATAGATTATTTGATTAAATTATTAAATATTTATAATATTTATTGAACTGAATTGTATTTTGATATTGTTTCAGAAAAACTTGATATATTTATATTTGAACATATTTTATTTAAATATGGACGTTTATTTGTTACACTGTGCATATTTCTTAATTATTTATGTTCTTACTGACAAAATAATAAAATAAGGCCATTAAATATTCATATTGGTTGACAAAATACATCAGATGGATATAATTCAGAAAGAAATTACGTGGAAACGATGATATCAGACCAACAATGAGTAATTCAGTGAAAAACGACAGATTTAGAAACACAATCTTCGTACACTATTGACAACATTGTATACGGAAAACCTAAAATGTTGAAAGCGCATAGGGTTGAATTTTACTTTAATTTCCACTTTATAAGAAAATCTTAATGAAAAAATACACATCAATATGTAGTTTTACGTTGAATATACGTGTATATTAAGCAATTTTTGAGTTAAAACATGAGAAAACTTGCAGAAATGACTACAATGATGAACTGTATTGGCACGCTGGCGCTCTACTTTCAGGAGCGAATAGGAACTTAGTAAATACCGTTTAGCTTGTTGTAATGTATAGAAACTTTTTGTTACTTACCGATACCGAAGTATCGAACCCGAAAAAAGAATCTGCCATTGGATTTTTTCATATATCATGGGCAGAAATGACATGACTTGTCACGCTACTGTGTCGCAACGGCGCTGGCGCCATGTCGGTTGGCAGTTCGGTTACACGCATGGGATAAAATTTCAAGTTAAAACAAATTAATAAGACCAACAACATTATACGTCATGAAAAACTTTTTTATATTTACAATCAATTTCATTGTCATTGTTTTAGCGTATAATATTAATTAAAGATAAATAAATTTTATACAGTATTACTTCAATTTTATATATATTCATTTCTATTACAGGCAAAATAAGTAAACAGCATGTATTCCGTATTACCGTCATTGATTTTAACTACCTATGGTATAAGTTAAGAATCTTTCTACTTAAAATAAAATACAAACGGATTTATTCTTTTATCTTTGAATTGAAATTCCAACAAATATTTATAAATAATTTAATTGGTAATTCCACAATCAACGATAACAATTAACTTCTTCCTGCTTTGTGTTTCGGAGTTTTAACATTAAAGATGAGGCGGAAGTTTAAAGAGCCCCAGACATTGTCACATTCTACCATTGATTCCATGCTTCTAAGAACTTACATAGGAAAACAAAAATTTAGAATTACTTGACTTAAACAAGTTGTAAAGAAATTACATTAATTCCTTTGTATATTCAAATGATATCTAGACATGGTCACTACACTGTTTATAATTCTTTAATATACAATAATATAGGTTGATAAAATTATGTTTTAAAAAGACGTCCTACGGCGACTTCATAAAGAAAAAACATCTTTGTGAAACAGCTGATATTTAGTATCATTTTATCTGTGGCCACCTTTCTGTCTCTGGAATTTGGACTTTGACTTTGACAATGTATAAAAGACGAAAAATTCAAAACAGTTTGAACTTCAATATAGGTTGTTTTCGCTTGCGTTAGCTTTGGTTGACACACGTGTTAGTGAGATATCTGTGTTTTTATATTAATTCTGTGTAACTTTTTTATGAATTTTCAGTGCAAATAGTTTAATTTTATGGTTTCTGGGTTTTACTAACATAATTCGGTTTCGGTAAGTGTTATTTTTCTTTTGATTATAGTTATAGTATATTAGTTAAGTTACAGTAGTTAGTTTATAATGGATGTCGATCCACCTCCCGAACCTCCTGATCCCGGGGGTTCAGAATGTCAGACTGATCCTCCAACATCCTCTTCTCGCAAACGCTCCGGCGATAAGTCTTCTTGCTCTCCTGATTCCTCTTCAAAGAAAACAGTTATCCACCCTTCTACCGCTAGTGCCTCTATCCAGAATGTTTATGTTAATCCTTCCTTTATTGATGGCCCAAAAAGTTACACGGATGACGACAAAGGTCCCTTCATTGTCCATGTCTCTCGGGAAGTAGCTGATCCAGCTGCAGGTAACTCTATTAGAGCCATTAAATTCGGACAATTTCTGCATAAACACAAGATTGGCTCTATTATGAATGATGGTGTTAAGAATGTTGGTAGGAACAAAATAGAAATACAGTTTACTTCAGCACAAGCTGCAAATAGTTTCCTAAAAAACCCACTTCTAGCACTCTGTAAATATGCTGCTAACTTACCCACATATAATATTACCAGAATGGGTCTAATAAAAGGCATCCCGGTAGACTGGTCTATGGAGGATCTAATTGAATCAATTGAGCTTCCTCATGGATGTGGGGAAGTAATAAAATTGAGGCGTCTTAACCGGAAGACTATTAACGAAGGAGTTGTGTCTTGGGTACCAACTCAATCGGTAGTCATAACTTTTAAAGGTCAAATCCTTCCTAGCAAAATATATTCATTTCATACATCCCTTCCCGTTGAAATATACAATCTCCCCACAATAATATGTTTAAACTGTTGTCGTTATGGCCACGTTCGGACTCAGTGTAGATCTACTCCCAGGTGCTTTAAATGTTCTCAATCTCATACGGGTGATTCGTGTGAGGTTATTAAAGATAATTCTACATGTTTACATTGTTCTGGCAAACACTTTGCCACAGATAAGGATTGCCCTGAGTATTCTCGTCAGCAATCGATTAAAATTGTAATGGCACAAGATAATGTCTCATACATGGAAGCTGCCTCTCGCTTCCCTAATGTCCGCAGATCCTATGCTGAGGTAGCAAAAGAGTTGTTCTCTGTTCCTGCATACGTCCCACCCATCCCTGGTCCTTCGAGGTCCACCCCTAGTCCTACTAAATCTTACAGACAAACCGTTGTCCGCTCTCCCTCCCCTAGACTTCCTCAAGGAAAGGGGTATGATAAACACGCCCATCAGGCCATAGTTGCCAATTGCGCCTCCTCCTCTCCTAATGGTTGCGCTCTAAACGTTCCTCAGCCTTCCCCACCTAATAATAATCCTAATTTATTGGAATTACTCACCAAAATCCTCCTAAATATCCTCAGTACATGTAATGATGTCCCATTACCGTCCAACGTTGCCAATGATTTATCCCAGCTATTTACAATCCTTAATAATGGCCCCAATCAGATTCCTTCAATGGAACTGTCAAAGCGTCCGTCGTAAGAAACCTGAACTCCTCTCACTTATTAATTCATTTAAACCTGTCATTATTGCCATCTCTGAGACATGGCTGATTCCCGGCTCTCGTTTTCGGGTACCGGGTTTCTCCTGTTTGAGGGATGACAGAAATGATGGGTATGCAGGTTGTGCCATCTTGATCAGGCACTCCATTCCCTTCTCCCAAATTTCCTTACCTCCTTTTAGCCAGCAAATCAATGCTGTAGCTATCAAAGCCTTCAACATCTCCTTTTTATCTATCTACATTCCTCATCCTAACCCTTCACTTGTTCCTGAATTACACTCCATTTTTTCTTCCCTCCCAAGCCCTGTTCTTGTTATGGGGGATTTTAATGCCCACCATACATTATGGGGTTCCTATTTCTGTGATGGATTTGCCCCCTTGTTGGTGGACATTGTTGATGATGTAAACTTTTGCATTCTCAATGATGGTTCGCCGACTCGTAGGGTTTATCCTAATCAGAATCCTAATTCTGCTATTGATTTATCCATAGCATCCCCATCCCTTTCCTCGCAAATATCTTGGAATATCCTTCCATCTACGTTTGGGAGTGATCATTTCCCTATCCTTCTTTCATTAAACAACAGATCCATTGCTCCATCCAAATCCTCCCCTCTCCTTAAATATAAACTTAAAAATGCTAACTGGTTAGCATACTCTAACTCTGTTGATGTCATGTTAAGCTCTCTCCCTGATTTTGTGAACGGTGAAAATGCTCTTGCTTACTACGAGCTTTTTCTTAATATTATTAAATCCTCTGCTGATTCCCATTTCCCACAAAAAAATCTTAATAAAAAAATTTGCATCTCTCCGCCTTGGTGGGATGAAGAGTGTAATTCCTTGGTCCAACAGAGATCTGAAGCCGAAGAGTCATATAATGTATCTATGACTTCACAAAATTTTATCAAATATCAGCATATAGATGCCAAAATTAAAAAACTATTTTCCAGAAAGAAAAAACAGGGATGGACCAATTTCTGTGAATCCCTTAGTCCTCGGTCTCCCCCTCAAACAGTTTGGAGAAATCTTAAGAGATTTCGCCGCTCCCTCGATTCTGATAACCCAAACGCCTATAATCCATCCGTATGGCTTAATGATTTTACTACCAAACTTGCTCCCCCCTTTGTTCCATGTCGAGATAGTTTTATAAATTTTACTCAATCATCTACCTCAGATGATATGGATAGTCCGTTTACTATCTCAGAGCTACACACAGCTCTGAACGGACTGAAGGACTCGTCACCAGGGGAAGATGGCGTGCCCTACTCCTTTATAATAAACCTCAGTGATAAAGCTAAATGCGTCTATCTGAATATAATTAATGCTTTTTTCTCAACAGGAATCGTCCCGGAATCTTGGAAGTCCCAAATTATTATCCCCATACTAAAACCGGGAAAAAGCCCTTTGGACCCCAATTCTTATAGACCCATTGCTTTATCGTCTACACTAGTGAAAGTTACTGAACATCTCCTAAAAAACCGTTTGGAATGGATAATGGAAAGCAGAAATATTCTCTCGCCCTCTCAATTTGGCTTTCGAAAGGGTTTGAGCACTCTTGATAGTCTCAGCATTCTTACGACAGACATTCGAATAGCCTTCTCTAACGGAGAGTACCTTGTGGGTGTTTTTCTAGATATTACTTCTGCATATGATAATGTTCTTCTTCCGGTACTCAGGCAAAAATTGCAACAGCTGAGTATCCCTCCGAGGATTACTCATTTCATATGTAATCTGCTTTTTTGCAGATCAATTTCTGTTAAATACCAAAATTGTATTCTTCCCCCCAGGATTGTCTGGAAAGGTCTCCCGCAAGGTTCAGTCCTTAGCCCTCTGCTTTATAGCATTTATACCCATGATCTCGAATTGTCTGTGAATAATTTCTGTAACATACTTCAATATGCTGATGACATCGTTTTATATTTTAAATCTACATCTGTTGAAAATTTAACTTTGCGATTAAACTCTGCTTTACATTATCTTGACCTATGGCTCTTTGACCATGGCCTGTCTTTGTCTATTGATAAGACTCAGGCAGTTGTGTTCACTAGGAAAAGACAAATTCCTGTCTTCGACTTGTTTTGTGGGGATCAACGCATCAACTTTGCCAACAAGACGAAATTTCTAGGCATTATTCTCGACAACAAACTGAATGGAATTTGTCACTCTGAGCATGTTATTAAAAAATGTGAAAAGGGTATTAACGTCCTTAGAGCAGTCTCAGGAGTCTGGTGGGGAGCTCACCCCTATTCTCTTAAACTACTGTACAATGCAATAGTTCGTAGTCATTTAGACTACGGACTATTTGTCTTAGAACCACTTAGTAAATCCGTTTCTGAAAAACTTAATAAAATTCAATACAAATGCCTCAGAATAATCCTAGGAGCTATGAAAACTACTCCCACTAACGCTCTGCAGGTTGAATGTGTTGATCCTCCGCTTCAACTGAGAAGACAATTTTTATGCGACCGTTTTGTAGTAAAATCTTTACAGTTATCTTCTCATCCTCTTTGGTCCCGTCTAAGCGAACTGTCCCAACTCTGCGTTCGCTCTAGAAGTCCATCCTTATTATTAGACAGTTTTTTAAAATTTACTACACTCCCACATCCTATCTTAAGATTCCAGTCAAATCCTCTTTTTTCCACTCCATTTAGATCTCTAGTCTATAATCCGTCAATCATTACAGATCTTGGTCTTATTAAAGGGGCCCCTGATACAAACTCAAAATTTCAAAGATTTCTTCATCAAAATTGGTCAAATCATTTACTTATATTTACTGATGCCTCTAAACTATCCCCTGAAAGCTGCGTCGGCTCAGCCTGTTGGATCCCCAAATTCAAAATTGTCCTTCAATTTAAATCCCCTCCTGAATCATCCATCTTTACCGGTGAAGCGATTGCAATTTTAGAAGCCATCGTTTTTGTCCACTCCCATGACCTCAGACACACGATAATTTTGACAGACTCTTTGAGTTGTCTGTTGGCAATTAAGGAAAATCCGTTTCGTAGTAAACGAAAGTTTTTCATCATCCTTAAGATCAGGGAAGCATTGTTTTCTTGTCATCAAAAAGGGCTAGATTTATCGCTTGTCTGGATACCAAGCCATTCTGGTATTCCCGACAACGATGCAGCAGATTCATTTGCTAAATCTGCTATATCAACTGGCTCTCTTGATCATTTTAAAAACTCAACACAGGACTTGTGTGCTCTACCGAAAATTCATCTTGTTAAATCCTGGAACTCTGTTTGGGAAGTTTCATCAAAATCTAAAGGTAGATTTTACGCAAGTCTACAACCAGTTATTCCGAGGCGACCTTGGTTTTCTCATCACAGGCAAACTAAACGTTGGGTCACCACAACTATCTGCCGTTTACGCCTTGGACATGCATGTACGCCCGTTCATCTTTGTAAAATTAGAGTTAGAGATCACTCTTTGTGTGAATGTGGCCTTGACGAAGGTTCCTTATCCCATATACTGTTTTCTTGCCCCAATCTCCTCCACCCCGTATATGACGTTCTCCCTCCCAAAGTTCCTCGCCCTATTAATGTTGAATGTTTGTTAATGTGTGTGTTTAGTCCACTTTGTAAATTTTTATGTAAATATATTGAGCGTAATAAAATTAAGTTGTAAATATTTTTGTGATCGTTCTTATTTGATGTCTTAATAATATTGTAATATGTTTATCTAATTATTTATATATTGTATTGTTTTAGGTTATGGGTTAACAGAGAGTCTACTACTATTGTGCCCTTAAAATTAATTTAAGCCTGCAATCTCGACCGCACCGTTCAATCTCCATCGTGTCTTCTCCATCGCACGTGACATTGGCGAAATAATCTGTGCTCTCTTGGCACAAATAAAAGCCATATATAAAAAAAAAAAAAAAAAAAAAAAAAACTTCAATATATAAAGAATAAATATCGAAGAATATTGTCTGTTTTGTTGAGTTATGGAAATTGATGCACTGTATTTCAAATATTTATTTATAAGCATTTACTCAGCTGTCATTAATTTAAAAATATTATTTACTAATAAGTGCTAACTCAGTTTTTTATCGGAACTTTACTTATCACGGTAAGTTTCAGTTCAATGAACTTAATATGTTAAATTAAAAATACAATTTCTGACTGTTTGTTAATGTATCTTATCCTATCTTCTTTATCTTGCCTGTTTGGCTTAGATATAAAGTCGCAAGACCTCAGTCAATGGATTCAAAAATGAGTGGTTTTTCTATCAAATAAATCTGGCTTTTCTCGTTAATTGGCTGATCACCCTTGAGTTTTGCCGAAGTAAGAAACATCAGGACAACATCATCTTATCCCAGAAAATAATATATATTTATAAAATATGAATTTCTAAGACTAAGTTCAAATTCTTAAAATAATCAGTGTGCTTATATGGGACAAGAAATTCTCAAGGGATTAATACAGAATGTTAAGGCACATAAATAAGTTATTTGTTCACTCTTTTGCAGAAAATTTCGAATATTGTGTGGCATTTTTATAATTCTTCAAAATATAAATTTAAATTCTTTAACTTTTAAGTGGCAATTTTTCTGTTATCATTCAATTTGTTTTACTTTAGTTTGTGTCTCATAAGTAAACCAATCTTATGAATTACAATATACTTCCTGTTTTTGGTGGCCATCTACATGTTCTTTTTTTTTTGGGGAAGTTGGCTATGGTAGTCACTATTCTTCCTAATATTATGTCAGCACTTATAACTTTGATTAAAATAAAAGTGCTTGTAATTAGAATCAAATTTTAGTATCATTCTCCTTAACCTATATAGAGAATATTCATGTTTATTTTTTGTCAATATAAATCCTTTTATTATTTAAATTATACATTTACATTGAGATTAATCAGGATTTCCAAAATAAAGTTTTTTTATAAGGACCTTTCATAGCAACTGTTTAACCATCTGGCATAGTGATCTACTTCTAGTGCCTCTTATTATTTCATCTAAAAAATGTTTTTTATCTAATTTTGAATGAAGAAATAAATGCAATGACTTTTGTACTCCGATTATCCAAATTAATTAGGACCTATGTCAATTTGGATAATTTATATCTTTTTTTTTTATAGTATATGTTAGCCGACGAGCATATGGGCCACCTGATGGTAAGTGGTCACCAACATCCATAGACAATGATGCTATAAGAAATATTAACTGTTCCTTATAATGCCAATGCACCATCAACATTGCTATGTCCCTTGTGCCTGTAGTTACACGGGCTCACTCACCCTTCAAACCAGAACACAACAATACTGCATACTGTTCTTTAGCAGTAGAATATCTGATGAGTGGGTGATACCTACCAAAGCGGGCTTCCACAAAGCCCTACCACCAAGTAACATATATAGTTTGATAATAAATACATAGAATAAACGTTTAATTAACACAGTTTTATTATAACTCTCACTTGAATATGTCGATGAGAGTAAGTTTGCACCCCTATCAAGCCTTAACAAAAATAAAATGTATAAAAATTACTTAGTTTAAATATTTTATATATTGATAATTGGCGGTTGGATTCATCAGCGTTCTACTGTATAACGAAAGTAGGATTGTGAATCAATCATTACAAATTTCATCAATATTGCTTCACTAGCTTAGCTGTGGAAACGTAACAAGTGAATATGTTTTTGTATTTACAATATAAGTATAGATAATTTACATTACACTTATCGGAATAAATTTAACAGTATAATTAGTTGAAAATATTTATGTATTCACATGTTATCGTTATAGGGAAAATTTGTATTGAAATATTTGGGGTCAGTTTTATACAATGACTGTTTAATTTGAATTTTTACCTAAAGTGTTCGAATTGTTTAACCCAGTGTGTTGTTTCTAATTTATATAAAAACTTTTTTATTATTATTACAGTTATTAACTAACTATTTACCATGTTTTTTAGTTTTATCTGTTGGAGCTCGATATTTCGACATTATCTACGAATGTCTTGTTCACAAGACTGAAGTTTGCGGGTACTAGTAATTGTAGTAATAAAAATAACCATGTTAATTTAAAATCTTTGTTATTATTGTTTATGTGGGCACACTAGGACTTCACGAGCAAATAAAAGTTTATATACATACTATATATACTCAAGTAACAAACAGTAAAATATTAACAGCCTGTTAATTATCCATTACTGAAAGAAAAAAAGAAAGAACACTTTTATTTGGGACAAAATGACAATTAGGTACAAAATAAAAAGTAAAAATAATAATAATAAATAAATAACATAACTACTAATAACTTAACATTTACACAAATTTACTGGACGCATTCTCTCTATTTGAGGAGATAATTTGGAGCATATTCCACCCTACTCCAATAATTAGAAATTAGACACATGCAGGTTTCCTCACGATGTTTTCCTACACAGCATGAGATGAATTAAGTACATGAAAATACAGTTGTGCTTCTCTGGGCTTGAACTCGCGATCATCGGTTACGATGCACGCGTTCTAACCATTGAGTCATCTCGGCTCAAAAAAGCAGCACAAGTTTAAACAAGTTTGATATCTCACTCAATAGCGGATTGTAAATTCAGGACGAGTAATTAATAATTATTAATTAACGATTAAAACAATTAACTGACGTATATTTGGCGGAAATTTAAAATGAGTCTATGGTATTTGTATACGGTGTTATGACATTTCATTCAATATCATAATTTATATCACATTATTATTTGCATATTATGGGGCTATTGAATTTACTTTATTATATACAATTATTATTGTAATTAATTAATGAATAATTTGTAAAACTGTAATTAATATTATTTTATATGGCATAGCATTTAATACTGGCATGTAACACTATTTCTTATTTTAAATATGATTGAGGTGTCATTAGAAAATAATTGGACGATAGCGGGGCATTGTAACAAAAGATAGAGAGATTGGAGCATCATTGTAGAACGATAATATTATTTTTGCCATCCCGAATTACTGAAATTACACTAGTTAATGTGTTTTCATGGTTCGGTTTTGGTCAATTTTTTTATTCCGCATGGGGTCTCGTACTATAGTGAGAACCGGATGCGATCTATTAGTATTGTTAAACAGAGTTACCTGAGTAAGATGGACTTAATTAAGATTGTTTAGTGACGTCATTTAAACAATGGTTAGTTTTTTATTAAAGCAGGAAAATGCTTTATTATCTCATTTTTGACGCCAAAAAGTAATATTGTTTTGGAATAGTCTGAGTCTTTGAAATTAATTTTAAAACTCATTTGCAAACAGTATCATTTGGCTGACGATATATATGTATATGTGACGTTTTCTGTGCAATTGTTGGAAGTCAAGATAAATCAAAATCTTTATTTAAATACTAGCGACCTGCCCCGGATTCGCTAGGGTACAAAGCTGATACTAAATGTATTACAGGATTTGTTTATTTACGACATCAAATTAGAAACTTATAGAATTATCAGTGTTTATTTACTATATTGTCCAAGTATTGTATACAAAAACCGTCCTCTCGAATCACTCTATCTGTTAAAAAAAACCGCATCAAAATCTGTTGCGTAGTTTTAAAGATTTAAGCATAAATATGGGTATTATATTAAGCATAATGTATATATATAGGGACAGAGAAAGCGACTTTGTTTTATACTATGTAAAAGTAGTAGTAAAACAATTTTGAATCGTCATGGTAGTGTTAAATAAAATGCAAATCTTCCAGCAGGTAGATTCTACTAAGAAGAACCGGCAAGACAATCAGAAGTTACTCTTTTTTCACCATTTTAATTATTGAGTATGTCAGTGAAGTACAATTGTTTTTTTATATCCTGCCTAGAAGTCTGCGCTTTTTCTATCTTTAATATCATCTCGTGTTGGATAGTATGTCTTATTCACTCTATATATCACATTAACAACATGTTTTAATATGTCATAAGTGGGTATAGTAAAATATATATTCTGATAAATGATAGTGGGTATATTATAATAAATATTGACATAAGTGTATTTCGATTCTCTAAAAAAGTCCCAAGGTCAAGATTTTGTCCAGCAGTAAGACCTTTTTCTCATATGGTCACATGAAATTGCAACTACCCACGAGAAATTTATAGAAAATAAATAAATATCTGTAACACAAATCCGACGACCTCCGTGGTCGAGTGGTGTGTACACCGGTTTTCATGACTCCAAGGTCCCGGGTTAAATTTCCAAGAGTCCATGTAATCTACATGGACTCTTGGGAATTCATTAGTTTTCTATGATGCCTTGGGTGTGGGTGTTTGTGGTACTGTCGTTACTTCTGATTTTCCATAACAGGGATCAGAGTAATGTATGTGATTTTACCTTCTCGAGTCGTGAATTAAAAAAAGTACCCAATGTCCTTCCGAGAGTCAAACTCTCAAAACAGTCAGAATTGTCTCGATATCAAATTTCATCTAAATCGCTTCAACGGTTTAAGCGTGAAGAGGTTATAGTCAGCGTTATTTTCACATTTATAATATTAGCACAGATCCCTATTCCAATGAAAGTAGGAAAAAAGATAAACAAACCTTGACTTACATAATTCATGCGATTTGCTAATAACTCAGCTATATTGTGCACTACTAAGAGTTTATCATTAATACATCATTATTTATAATACAACACTACACATCACTGTATCATCCTCCTGCCCTTATCACAATATTATTTGGGGTCGGCGCAGCATGTTTTCTCCTTCCATACTTCTCTGTCAGACGTCATCTCACAGGTAACATTATTTCTAACCATATCTTCTTTCCCACTATCCATCCATCGTTTCCTTGGTCGTCCTCTATCTCTATATCCGTCCACATCCATGCTCAAGGCTTTTCTCATAATATGTCCCTCAACACTACACATCACTTATTTCCACTTTAATGTTATTCCCAAAAATCCGATAACGTTCAAAATTCAAATCGCCATTTTATCGCAAATCCATAGTGAATATCATAGATTAATCAAGCTCTCGACCAATGAAATCGCGTGATTTTACTGTCAAATGTTTTATTTATCTCTTTTTCTGTAATTTCTGGAGCTGACTCTAGATATACTGTTCGTATTCTTGGGTCTTGTGTATAATATTACGTGCGTTTAAGTTACTTGTGCCTGCATGATATTCCACCAACACGCATTGAAACAGCGTACTGGAATATGTTCCAAACCTTCTCCTCAAGAGGAGGCCTTAGCCTAGCAGTGGGAAATTTACAAGCTGTTACTTTACTTTACTACATGATTTTATCTTCTGCTAGAATCGCTTGTGGATTATGACAGTTGGACTTGTATTTTTATTTATATTGTATTACAGCGATTAATTTTTTGACACTTACCTTATCAATTTTGTATATCTACTATGTTTTGGTAATTTACATGGTGGTAGGGCTTTGCACAAGCCCGTCTGGGTAGGTACCACCCACTTATCAGTTATTCTATCGCCAAACAACAGTGCTCAGTATTGTTATGTTCCGATTTGAAGGGCGAGTGTGCCAGTGTAACTACAGGCACTAGGGACATAACGTCTTAGTTCCCAAGGTTGGTGGCGCAGTGACGATGTAAGCAGTAGTTAATATTTCTTACAGCCTCATTGTCTATGGGTGATGGTGACCACTTACCATCAAGTATTCCATAAAAAAAAATTCTTTGTTCTAGATGCCCCAAGTCAAAGTTCCTCAGGGTGTACTTAAAGGCAAGATTTGCACTACTTATAATGGCAAGAAGTTTTACAGTTTCGAAGGTATACCATACGCGAAACCTCCTGTTGGTGATCTTCGCTTCAAGGTATAGTGTTGATAAATTTTTACCAATTATATCAATTTGTATGTTTTAGCATTAAAAATTTTCCATATTATTCCAAAATGTTAGCAATAAGCGAAGCTGTTATTTGTCAATTTCCAGGACCCACAAGAGCACGATGGCTGGTCAGGTATATGGGACGCCACTAAACCGGGCAATAAATGCCCCCAAGTCAACCCAATGGGTAAAGGAACTATGGAAGGCTGTGAAGACTGTCTGTACTTAAACATTTACACACCAATGCTGCCAACCGACGAAATAAAAAAGCTTCCTGTGATATTTTTCATTCATGGCGGCAGATTGACAGTGGGCTACGGCGATTACTATAGACCGGATTATTTCATTCATAACGATATTATATTAGTAACGATCAATTATAGATTGAGTATATTCGGCTTTTTGTGCCTCGAAACACCAGAAGTTCCGGGTAACGCCGGCCTGAAAGATACAGTCATGGCTTTGAAATGGGTTAAGAACAATATAAAAAACTTTAACGGCGACGATGATAATATTACTGTCTTCGGCGAAAGCGCGGGAGCGGCTATCGGTACGTCGTATTTGACGTGCAAAATGGCGGATGGCTTGTTTAGTAAAGTGATATGTCAGTCTGGTACATCGATATCTGATTTGTATATTATAGGCGATGATCCGATACACAGAGCTAGTGTGGTTGCGTCGTTTTTAGGACGAAATACAAGAGACAAGAGCGAACTCTATGATCTCTTCGCAAACGCATCTGCTGAGGATTTAGTTTTCGCCTCACTATCTGCAAAACTGACCGAACATCCGGCCGTTCTAAGCGCATTCATTTTACCGGTGATAGAGAAGGAGTTCGATGGTGTTGTCAGATTCTTCGAAGAACCGCCGCTAGTATCGATACGAGAGAATCGATTGAAAAAATTACCCGTTTTGGTAACGGTGCATTCTCATGAAGGTGCGTTATTTGTGGAGAAGGACGAATTCGGAAATGTGATATATGTTGACAATTTCGAATATTTCATCCCATCATTCCTGTCTCTAGGAATGGATACGCCGAACGCCAGAAGATTCGCGAGTAAATTACGTCAATATTACATGAAAGGTAAACACGCTGATCACACGACAAAAGATGAATACTTACATCTCGTAAGCGATCATTACTTCCTTCGAGATATAATGTTATTCGTCGAATTGCTCTGTAGTTCCCAAGATGTATTCCTGTGTAGATTTGGCTACTTCGGTAATATGAATATTAGGGCTATGAAAAGCTTAGGCGTTAAGGGCGCGACACACGGCGATCTCATACAGTATATATTCTATCGAGAAAGTAAAGTGAAGTCGGCGTCGGAAAAGGATTTGCTGATTGCCCAAAATCTCGTCGATGCGTGGTGTAATTTTGCGAAAACTGGGTAAGTTTGTTATTTTGATATTTATTGGCATAATCATTGATTTTGGACTTGTTGTCACGAATGTCAGGGTTTGGATCTCTATCCATCCTCGGAGGTATGAAATTACACTCAGGAAATAATCTTCTCTGATTTATTCCAAAGTAATGAGCTGAGATGTCCCAGTGATTAGAACGCGTGCATCTTAACCGATGATTTCGGCTTCAAACCCAGGCAAGCACCACTATATTTATAATTCATCTCGTGCTTGACTTTGAAGGAAAATATCGTTAGGAATCCTGCATGTATCTACTTGCATTAAAATTCTGCCACATCTGTATTCCACCAACCCGTATTGGAACAGCGTGGTGGAATATGTTTCCTTAATCAGAGAGCCTTAGCCCAGCAGTGGGAAATTTACAGGCTGTTACTTTACTTTTTACTTACTTATTTATTCCAAACTGAGGCGGTCTGATCGCTCCGACAGCTCACAAGCCTGTCCACACCGGCGGGCGCTCGGCCTTTTATAACAAAAATGAATGGCACTATTAACTCAGTATAACACCTCTTTGTGGACGCTATAAACTATTTCAAAATAATTTGACATCTCAGAATTCACTTAAGTATTATTTTATTAATGAAACAGTTTTTAATAATGAAAAATGATTAGCATTTCTGGACATGTGTTCTCACACTGACAGATTTTTAGCACATTTGTCAATAGCTATGTTGTTTTCTCTTAAAATTTTCTTTTTATTGTCTTGAGGGTAGTCGATTTTTTTAGCACCAATATAACGATCTTAAATCTTCTCTTTCCAGGAAACCAACATTCAAAAACCTGAGCTTAGACTGGCAACCCTACGATACAGATAAAAAAATATGTCTTAATATCGAAGATGATATAAAAGTCGAAACATTCCCCGCGTTCGATCGAGTTAAGTTTTGGTTCGATTTAACAAAAGGGAGGTCGAAACTGTAATTTTTTAAAAACATTAATAATGTTCTAAATGTGTTCACTTAACGCTTATTCTAATGGAGAAAAGACCATAGACAATATTGACCTTGAATTGAGACGATGTCATTGGTCGATATTTAAATAGTCTATGGTATTTAATTTCGTAAATAAATAGTGTCTCAAATATCAATAGAGTTGTTATCGTAGCTTTTGGTTGTGGATATAAGTAGATGGATGAAGTGTTATTTTATAAACTAGTTGTGCCCGCGACCTTGTACGCGTTTGAACTTAACCAAAAATAAAATGTAGCCTAAGATACTCCTTATTATATCAGTTATCTACCAGTGAAAGTCCCGTCAAAATCGGTCCAGCTGTTCCAGAGATTAGCCGGAACAAACAGACAAAAAAAAATACAGACGAATTGATAACCTCCTCCTTTTTGAAGTCGGTTGAAAATTGTAAAAAATGGTATTTTGGTATATGTACCGTGTGTACATACAAATGCATTGAGTAAAAAAAGGGCTATTTTAATATTACAAACAGACACTCCAATTTTATTATATAATATATATTCAATACCATTTGTAGTGTATAATATAGCAAAGCTTTTACCAAATCGTGTGGAATATTGAATCCTAAAGATAAAATTTATTCCGTCTCACTTTGAAATCTTTAAAAATGCTTAAGATATTATTAGTTAAATATTGCTGTCTTTTTCTTTTATTTTACTCCTTCTGACATTAAAATGAATTGAAATTTTATTTTAAAGCAATTAGTGCGAGTATGCTTATATGGTTTATGTAATTGTCGTATGTTTATTTTTTGTGTTGACGTTACGCTTTTTATTGTGACCTAATGACCGTTTTGTGTTCAGTGCAATTAATTAATTAATAAAGTCATGTCTTCGTTTTTATTTATACAATATAGCTCAGGAATAATTTAGCTTTCTATAAGTAAAAAAAATTGTTCATTAATTCCCTTTACATGCAAAACAAATTTTATCTCTGTATATTTTTGTATATTTATTTTTTATTACATTTTAACAATTGAACACATATCGTTTAATTGTTAAAATGTAATAAAAAATTCGGGGAAGAATTTTGGGTTAATTGTTAAAATTAAACAAATACTATCCGTATTTGTTGTTAAAGAGGATTTTCTAATTTATATATATACATACAGTTTAACATAAATTGACGTATAATCAAATGACACATGTATAATGTACAGTCAGAGTAAGAAAACCTTCGTCAGTTTTCAAATTAATTCCTTTATCGAGTCTTAAACTCTTAGTACCTTTCGAATCTAAACCTCGAATCATTGCGACGCAATATGTCATTCTCGATCGGTAAAGCAGATTATCGCTCATACTGAGCACACGAAAATAGATCTTATGGTGACGAACCTTTTCTTACCCCGACTGTACATTAGTAGGAGTTTTTCGTAATAAATACGTTATAACTGGTGAGTCAGTGGAACATTAAAAATGTGTTGCATAAAGCTTTACTATCATTTTCATACACAACAGACACATTGTTTATATGCATTTTTAATGTCGTTTAAGTTTTTTGTAATGGTAGCAGAACAAGTAATAGAATTGTTACATATAATGCTCTTTATATCGTGTTACAATATTGTAAAGATATAAAAAGCTCAATATATATATATTGTTGGAATAAACAAGCAACATCAGCGTCAAGTCACACAAATTCACTTTTACAATTGTAATGGTAGCAGAACAAATCAAGCGTTTGCATAGTGTAAACTCTATATAACGACACTGAAGGGACTGTGCATTTTATGGCGTTATAGAGAGTGGTCGTTAAATGAAGAGAAGAAAATTCAGAATTCGAAAAAAAGTTTATTTTAGTCTATTGTTAGTACTTATTTGAACGCTATTGCGTATACTCTGTTATTTTTGTCTGACGCCTTTTGCTGCACCAGTAATTTTGTTGTATATTTTTAATTATTTTATTTATATCTGATATAAAGGAAGTAATTTTCCAATAATTTAGCTGCTTTCAGAACTTCTTTAACGCTCGGTGGAGGCTCAAGCTCATCCGTCTTATCTTCTTCATCTCTTTGTTCTTGAACCTCATTTCTCACTGAATCCAAAATTTCTATGTCTGTGAGTGAAGCCGTTCTAAGCAGGCAGTTGTCTACTTCGCTGTATGTTTAAAAATTTACCGTATTTCCTGCCATGTTGACTTGCTGAATCCACTCATTTAAAGGAAGGTCGTCGTCGCTATCAAACTCAAGTTCTGTTTCCACCTCATCAATCGTAGAATACATATGATAACGTTGTAATCCATGATTCCTACTTATTAGGCATGGTCACAGTCTACACGTGCAAGCAATCCCAATTTGTAAACAAATGAACGAATTTCTTAGAAAGTTCCTAATGCGTGGTGCCGACATTCGAGTTTATTGAGGGCTAGAATAATAAAGCGACAATAGAACGTACACAGATGCACAATTTTTTTTTTTTAATTTTAGCAATTTCAAATTGCTAAAATTAAAAAAAGGTACTTTTTATTTCTCAATTGTTGTCGTTATTGAGAGTGGGTGTGATGCTATGTAGAGTGTCTCATTGTATAGAATACAAGCTAAACCAACTAAAACCAATTGATTTCGACGCTTTAGAGAGTTTGCCGTTAAATCGAGTGACGTTACATGGAGTTTACACTGTATTTATATATTTTTCTATGATTATTGATAATGTTTATTAATATAATATATATCGCCTTTATATAAGTCGTTTAGTGGATGTTTAGTTTAACAGTGATTTCTGTTTTGTTATCTTTTATATCAAATCAAATCAATTTTATTCAAGTAAACTTCACAATGAAGCGTTTTTGAATCATCAACAATTAAATACTACCACCGTTTCGGAATTTGTTTAAAATTTTTTGAGGAAGAAAACTCTGTTTAACTAATTGCCGCTAAATAATTTTAATATATATGGATTTACACACATTAAGGTGCACACTTAGTGTAGTCGTTTTACGCACTATAAACTATCTTATAAGTTAGTTGGGTAGCTCTTAATAACGCACGCCGATATTATTATTATGTGGAGTAATATGGTGAGTGAACAACATAGCTGAACAATATTTGATGGTGTTCCAAGCGAGGTAAAGTAGGTAGTTTACTAATGTTCCCTTTTACTCCCAGTAAAAGGGAACATTAGTAAAATAAGAGTATAATTTGTTTACCAGAATTTATTCCAAAAATGTAACAAGTTCAGAGAGTTATAAGATTGTTAGATAAATACTGTTTTTTATTTTATTTAATAAAGTTTATTTTTAAATTATTTTGAGTTTCTTTCATACTCTTATTATATATCAATAAACTCAACCTAAACGCCTAGCTACACCTATGGCCATGTTACAGAATTCCTTGGTGGCAGGGGTTTATGCAAGTCCGTCTGGGTAGGTACCACCCACTCATCAGTTATTTTACCGCCAAATAACAGTACTCATTATTGTTGTGTTCCGGTTTGAAGGGTGAGTGAGCCAGTGTAACTACAGGCATAAGGGACATAGAATCTTAGTTCTAAGGTTGGTGGTACATTGACGATGAAAGGAAGAGTTAATATTTCTTACAGCGTCATTGTCTATGGGCGCTGGTGACCACTTACCATCAGGTGGCCCATATGCTCGTCCGCCAACCTATACCATAAAAAATAAATATAATAATTCTAATGTAAAGCTAGTGTAATTTCAGTAGTTCAGGATGGCCAAAATAATCTCTCTATCCTTTGTTACAATGGCCCGCTATTGTCCAATTGTTTTCTATTGACAGCTCAATCATATTTATAATAAGAAATATTGTTCCATGCCAGTATTAAATGCTATGCCATATAAAATAATATTAATGACAGTTTTACAAATTATTGATCAATTAATTACAATAATAATTGTATATAATAAAGTAAATTCAATATATTCAATCCCTGCTATATTAATAATATGCAATAATAATGTGATACAAATTGTGATATTGAATCAAATGTCATAACACCGTATTGAAGGCTAAGGTAACTCTCGTAAAATTAGTCTAAGCATACCCGATTGTCGTAACTTCGCATCATTAGTAAAGCGGATGAAATATCGATGTTGTAGTCGAACTTCAAATGTCACCGTCTTTATTTAGCTTAACATTGTACGGTTGTAAGATAAAGATGAAACGATGTGATATCGAAATCTCATCAACAACAGCAGCAGCCTGTAAACTTACCATAGCTGAGCTAACTCCTGCTCTCCCTTTAAGAATATTCGAAAAATATTCCCCACCCTTTTTCAATGCAGTTTGACAGAATTTCTATGAAATTAGACACATGCAAGTTTCTTCACGATGTTTTCCTTCACCGCCGAGCACGAGATGAATTATAAACACAAATTAAGCACATGAAAATGATGTGATGCTTGCCTGGGTTTGAACCATCTCGGCTCATATATCTCATCACTAGCGTTTGTTTCTCTTTCACACAGATACTCATAGTTTTAGAATTAATAACTTTATATGGATTCGTAAACTGCTTTGTTACGCGTTACGTAACGCATTACGGCACTAGGTTGCCATTCTCTAAGCCTTTTAACGTAAGTTAATAGGTTTAAGTTACCAGCACAATTAGTCCATACTTAACGCAATGTGGCGGTATTATTCAAATAAAACAAAAACTCTGACAAGATTTATTTATTCATATTATATAAAAAATACGCAATCTGTATTATGCGCAATAATAAAATGGAAATTATAACTAGAATCATTATTGGCACTGGTTATCTACATTAATTTTAATTTACAAATCGATAAATTATTTGACGAAAAAAAAAAATTTCAAGTGACTAATTTTTTTTTTTATTTCTAGTGCGAATTTTCGTGCGTAATTATTACTTACAATGGTATGATACAAACAGGTTTCGTCTTAACAGTTAAGGTAATAGGATTCACAATTCCATTCATTTAAACATTTACTTATTTTTATTTTATTAAGAGCTCCACTTGCGTTTTAGCGCGTAAATTAATGTCACTTTGACTTTGACACTCTGTGTTGCCAGTTAAAAAATAAATATTTTCGATGAACATTATTCGAAATAAATATTATAATTATGTAGTAAATTTAATATCAAATAATTTTCTTATCACACAGCGCCATCACGCAATCGGAGCAGTAACTTTACATTCATGATATATTTAAATGAAAGTAAATATTATTCAATAAAAAATAAATGAAAATGCAATACAGCCTACGGAATGGCGAAGCAGAATCTATTTGACAAATAACTAAGAATAAAAATGACATAATATCGTCTCGTTTCCACGCGTTTCTATTTTGTATTCGCATCTCGCTCGCACGTAATCGCTAAAAGTTTATTTAATTATCAGGGTCTTCCATATTTTTCAAGTTATTTCCATTAAAATATAGTTCCCATCGACTTTAATACAGATTAAAAATATCTTATGATTGTGATATAATTCTTTATTTTTCCATTGTAATATTATATTACATAATGGATTACTTTTTTTTAACCAACTAATAGGACAAGACCGGTGATACATAATATTAGGAACTTTAACATGTAACATAACTGTTAATATAAATAAAATGGTACCACTTTTGAGACTGACCACGCTACCACCGAGTTCACGAATGACTGTAAGTCCCTGATAATTACAGACATAACCAACAATTATTCTGAATAAATATATTATTTTAAAGATATCGTATATAATGCCAAATTAAATTTAGCTTAAAACTAATAATATATAGGTTTAAAGTAAACTTTTTTTTTATTAATTTGAATGTTACATCTTGATACGATTTATATATATTTTTACAATTGAAGAATTTGTAACAAAACCTTTTTATTTTTGTTAAATATATATAATACAGTCAGATTAAATGAACTAAATATTTAATATCTTAAAAATAACTCCTTAAAATATTTGACTAAGTTACTTTAATGTGCTTTTTTTTTAATTACTATAAATGCAATGGAATGTAATCTGTCAAATGTATTAAAAAGTTTCCCGCCAAAAAAATAATTAGCTTTTTTTATAAATATAGTGAAATACAATTAAAAAAATAAAGAAAAAAAATAATATTTCGTTTTAAAAGGCACTTGAAATCACACAATGAAATTAATATCACTTATGCAAATTGTAAATAATATGAAAAATAAAATTGTAAGATACACTTTTTATATTAGCATGAATGTGACTGATATTATAAAAAAATAATTGTTTTTTTTTTTCATATCTTTGACCAAAGGAACATATGTTACAGCCAGAACCATAAATCAAAATTATTTTTAAATAAAATTACTGCCAAAAGTACTTCTGATCAATTACATGTTAGTTTTTTTTTAATTTCTGTCATAATCATCATTGTATGTGTATAAGTGTTGTGTTGTTTCTTGTCGATAGTATATTTAAGCTAATTCCGTCAGTCAAAAGTATTTTTGACCAACAGTTCTGAAAATAACATATATATCTGTTTGACAATAATCTGGAATACTAAATCATTGAGCTGAATATAAAAAACAAAACAATTTAATAAGCTTTAAATTTATAGTCTGCTGCACATTTGTCGAGCAAGAGAAAACTACCATTGCTGTATTTAAGTACAAACAAAATACGTTAACATTATAACAAATAAAAAATATTTTTGACTAACTTTTTTTTTCCATTAGCCCTCCGTGTTGCCAGTGTTCTGAACTCACGATTATAAATTACATTTTAGAAATATAAATTGCAAAATTAGAAACATAGTTTTGAAATTTCTGCTCAGCACTTTAGCCTACATATTATCCCAAATAATATATATATACATATACATATCTATACTTGTTCATTAGCCTGTGTTGTGCAGAATCCAACCCACAGAAGTACTAAATTTATAAAAGTTTTGAATACTTAAATTTAAACAGATAATATTACAAAAGAAAAAAAAATGCTTCACATGTATAATTTATTGTCACCATAAAAGTATTTCATCTCTTTCGAATCTAATGAGTTTTTAGTAGATCTGTGGGTTTAGTTAAATCTGCATAATGTAAATGTAAAAAATCAATATTGTTATGTCTTTTTTCTTTTAAATAGTTTCCATTGATACTTATAAGAATAAATAATTTCCCAATTAAAAATAAATGCAAATCCAAATTCAGATTTTTCTGGAATGTTCAAGAATGACCAATTAATGTCATAGTTTTTACAAATTGTCAAGAAAACATAGATTAATTGTAGCTAACATTTGAATACATAAATAAACATTATCTATTCAGAAATAATGGACTTTAAAACTGTATATGTGAATATAAGAAAATCTATTTCGATAAAAAATATAATAACTATTTCTTAAACGTACGAATAAAATATGAAGGAATCGAGTTAAATATAAAAAAAAAATTGTGGCAAAATTAGACAGAATACATATACCAGTGAAGTTTGTCTTCACTTCTTGCCTCCAAGCGATTCGAAGAAGTTCACAAATTTGTTGACTCCAATGTTCTTGGGTAAATCGTCTTCTGGGGGATCGTTGGCTCTGATGACATCTTTCGGATTCACGTTATTACTCGGCACCATTTTGATTTCATTCGACGGCCTAGGTTTCTTCTCTGTATTACCATTGAATTTGATCTCTTCGACGCCATTCTGAGGCGTTTCGAATTTCTGTTGAATCTCAACGATATTTATACCAAAGTCTTCTGGTTGTTCGACTATTTGAACCTCTGTTGGTTCTACTTCTTCCTGTACGATATTGTCCGGTGTGTGTGTGTCCACTACATTGTCCGGTACTGCGATTTCTTCAGTAGGAACATCGACTGTATTATTTTGATGTACAGCTTCATTATCGTCGACTATTAAACCTTTTATTTCTTCATTACCCTCAACGGTCTCTTGCACGTTAACTAATAATTGTGTCTCTGTTGTTTCAACATTGTTAACGATAGTTGAAGTCGTTATAATCGTCTCTTCAACGATCACTGGAGCCGTTGAAAATTCTAGTTTCTCGCTGATTGGAACAATACTCTCATTTGTTGTGGGATGATCCCAGATTTTGTAGTATTTACCGTATAATTCGTCCCAGTATTCCATTTTCTCTTGGTCCGGATTCGTAGCCAATGATAATTCGTTGCCAATATTTAGATAACAGAGATTGTCTTTGGTGACTGGCGACCACGTTACTGGGAGGTAGTGGTTTTCATCTGGCGTGGGGTTACTGAAAATACAAAAAGGAATACTAATTACTATTTATGATTAGACCTGTATCTTATACTAATCACAGGAGATGAAGAGACAAAAAAGAAGACTAAATCAATGTGGTATATTTTGATGTGTTCTTGATTAATCTGTGATATTGATTATTGAAATTAATCTTGTAAAAATAACCAGTTTACCAACACGACAATAACCTACGAAGGTATCCCTTAAAACATTATTATTTTCATGTGTTTCATATAATTAATTAATTAAAGTTAATATTGTTTGAACATTCTGAATTAATAAATAAACCTATAAGCATTTTATATAATATCCCTGTATCTAAATGAAAAAGTAATAAATTTAGCCTGTAAGGCTGTTAATGTCTCCAGGTCTTAATACTCCTCTCTAGAGAAGTTTGGTCGTTATTCCACTATGCGCAGCGTAACGCAGATAGGTGAACATAAATGCGCCAAACTCCTACGCCATATATACAGTTTCGTCACAACGCTACTTAACCACAGCCATAAATTATAATCTCAAGTTAAGCTAATGAAAACTGAAAATTCAGCAAGGCTTCCTAAAGTTTGAACTCGCGACCGTCAGTGTGGATTCACGTATTCTAAAAACTGGACCATATCGACATTATATTTATAAAGAAATCGTATAAACTCACCCGCCCTTAGCGAAGTTTGTCCACAGCCTCAGCAGGCGTTCCCTCATCTTAACATCCTGTGGCTCTACTTCCTTCTCCAAGTCACTCTTGAACAGATACCCCACTTCATCCACATGCCCAGCGCGCTTCAGGTCCAAACTTTTCAGGATGTGCTCGCTCCAGTCCAATTCGCCATTGTAGTTAAATTTGTAGAAATAAATCGGCTTATTTGTGTTGTTCACTAGGTATTTGATGTACCGGTGCATATTTATATTGTATAGACAATCAGATACTAAATGCGCTCTATCTTTTAAGCTCTCGTCGCTTGAAACGTCACCTTTGAAGTATAAAGCCTTAATTTTATCTGCAATAGCTAACGCTTCATCTGAATCCCTCTCAATGTTGAGGTCTTTTGGGATGTACGATTGTAAATCGTCTGTATCGTGAACCAAAGCGACTTCTACAGATGTTGAACCGATCATGACTGGTACATCAGCTACTCGACCAGATGTTAGTACATCTACAAACGGCTCAGTTAGGAAAGCTTCTACACCTGGGAACTCTTTCTCGACGACCGGCGCGAACGGATTCAATGTCTTATCCATCGTACCGACCAAAGGCGCCATCCTCTCGTACGCCTCTACAATATCTTTGACTGGCGTTGTCGATAGAAACTCATGAATTTCATCGATAGCTGACGATTCGCAGCCCAGCTCTTTAGCTAGAGCTATTGCGTTATCTATTGGACTCCTTTGAATCGCCCAAGTGTTCAACGCTGTACCGGATTGTATGATAGCTTTGTTTATCAAATTCTTCGTCAAAGGACTCGCTGTGAGGAGCGTGACCAATGCGCTGCCACAACTTTTGCCGAAGACAGTTAGATTGCCTGAATTACCTCCGAAGCTCTTTATATTCTCTTTAATCCATCGAAGAGCTTGTACGATATCTTTAGCGCCCGCATTTCCAGGTACATCGGGAGTGTTCAGACACAGGAAACCTAGAGGTCCGCATCTATAGTTAATAGTTACAATAACTACATCCTTTTCTACTAAATAATCTGCACCGTATAAGTTACTACTGCTTGATCCCATACGAAATCCACCGCCGTGAATGAAAACCATAACAGGCAGGAATTCTCCGTCCACGCTGGGCGTGTAAACATTTAGGAAGAGACAATTTTCATCTCCCAGGTACTGTTTGTGGAAGAATGGTTCGATTTGAGCGCAGCTGTTCCCTTCTGAAGTGGCCTCGCGTACACCGTCCCATGGCTCTGGTGGCTGTGGGGCCTAGAAGTAAAAATTATTGCAAAATTAAGTATTAAAATATAATAAAAGTAATAAAGTTTTAACAGTGTTAGAAAGCATTAGGGGTGTACCCAGTAGAACATTTTATTATTGTGTAAAATTCAAACTAAAATTAAATAAAGTAAATCCAAACAGGCATAATACGAATCAGAAAAAACATGCCTTCCTAAATAGTCCATGACATTGTACCCTGGTAAGAAGTTGCTACTATCTATTTAAAATAAGCCCGATTTCGTCTACTGACTAAATATAAGGTGGCTAATACCACAGAAAAGTAATGGGATTTCCATTAAAAAATCTTCGTAATGTATTTACGAAGATTTTTTTACGAAAGCACCCAAATTCGATCAAGATCAATGGCATTCCTGAACACTTTTCGATAGTGTTGGATTCATCACATAGTTACGAGAACGAGGAAGTGAAGGGTGCATCAGGGAGGTGTTTCCGTACACCCTTCAGATAAGCCAAAAGGTCAAAAATCAGCCCATACATCATCATCAACTACGCGCTAGCACTTCGGTCATGGGAGTTTAAATTTATTCCTGATATTCGTTTAATTATGTCGTTTCAAATTCGAAGTAATTTTTGATAAAACTTATCAAAATATTATCACAGCTGAAGTGATAGCGAGATAAATAAGATCGATGACGGAGTACTCTCGAGTGGTTAAGTTAGTCACTTTCAAATTCATGAACAAAGTTATTTTAACTACCAAACTCTGTATATCATACTCAATATAACTCCATAGTGTATTATGTAGAGTACATTAGATTTATGAACTTAGTCCTTTAAATATTAATATTATTGAATATAAAGAAACTCGGTGGTCGTTTCGAATTCGTTAGGGAAATTAAGAATTTCATTAGGCAAGATCGCAGTGGCACCGTGGCAGTGGATTCTATCTATGATACCCAGATATTCACTCAATTTTGAATAGAAAATTTTATCAAAAATGATTCATCCATTTAGAGAGAGTTCGGTTTCATACACACATCTAGATACATACGTAAAGATAAGGTCTTGCAAATTTAGATACTTTTTACAAACGAAGCCTTGTATTAAATGCAGCGAATTAATTATTATATATTAATATGAAAAAAACCGGAGGGATAAAACTCTTTTTCAGAGAAGATAATTATGAAACCATTCCATAATTACCGGATGTTAGCTCAAGCTTCCCTTTAAAGCTGAGCACGAAAAGAGGTACAAACACAAATTAAGCATACCAATATTCAGTGTTGCCTGTTAAAAGACATACCCTACAAAATCGAAAAATTAGCAGCATTTCTATATATTGCTAAAAAGTAACAATTTTTTTTGGGCAAATTGTTAAAATGACAGCGTACGTTACATAAGAGATGAGTTACGCCTTCACGGGAGATTATATCGCTTATCTTACTTGTGGCGTTATCTTGTTTGCAGAGATCGAACCATATCTAGCATTTCACACACAATTCTGCAGTTGTTTTTAAACTCTCTTTCAGATTAACTTTATCAAAATAAAATATATTCGTGGAGAAATTTTAAATGTTATAAAACTAAACAGCGAAATCTACATTAAAAACCGGTGGTAGCTTTGGGTTTAATATTGAAATAATTCTATAAACGATGAATAAAAAATGTTTGTGAAAATTCTATTCGAATTATATTTGCCCATTAAATTTGTTATAGTATATGTAACATGATATTAAAAAGATTATTTGTCAGAATGCATAGTTTCAAATGATGACGTCACATATGTGTGTTTGCTGTTGCTTTTGCTTCATATGAAGTTTCATAGAAAACATAACAAGGAAACTGTCAAAAGTATCGTTAAAGAGCTTGTGTGCGCTAAAGGATATTACGTCACTAATGACTTTCTAGTTGACTGCACACCTTGGGAGTGAGATGATCGCCAGGCTGTTTCACATCACGAAAATACGTTTGTTGTTGTATATGTACCATCAAATAAAAAAAAAATAGATCCCGATCCCTTTCACCGGTTCTTCTTTGGTCCGAGGTGTTAAATTCCAAATCGGTAGTATATTTTTAATTACCAATAAGAAAGTGTAAAAACTTCTATTATGAATAGAGATTTTTGACTTTGACTTTGAAATAGTCAAATAGGACGATGTTATGACGATATGTTTCGAGCCAGAGAAATAAAAGCCTCAAATAACAAATCGAGAGTTGAAACTGAAAAAAGTACTCCAACTCTTGAAAGACTTATGTTTCTAATTCCTGGTATTTCTAGAATTTCAATTGCAGAAGCCATTAACGGGCAGTAAGTACAGTAATAACCTGTAAATTTCCCACTGTAGGGCTAAGGTCTCCTCACCCATTAAAGAGAGGGTTTGGAACATATTCCACCACGCACAGTAGTGTAGTGGAGTGCACATATGGCAGAATTTCGATGAAAATAGACAAATGCAGGTTTCGTCATGATGTTTTCCTTCACCGCCGAGAACGACATGAATTATGAACCCAAATTAAGCACATACATATAATGGTGCTTGCCTGGGTTTGAACCCCAAATCATCGGTTAAGATGCACGCGTTCTAACCACTGGGCCATCTATCATTAATGGACACTCTCAATCATCTGAGCCAAATTCAAAATACGATGTATCACTAATAATTATTTCATGCCTCACCTTAAACCTCAATGATCCAATGGGAGGTTTCGCGTATGGGATCCCCTGGAAACTGTAGAAGGCTTTGCCGCTGGGCGAGTTGACGAGCTTCCCCTGCAGTTCTCCCTCTTCCACCCTCACGATCGGTGATTCAGTCATTCTGCCGCCACTGTAAATTGAAATTGTAAAATTTAATTAACATATCAAAGGAGTTCAACAACACCGGACAAAGTCAAAAAGTACCCAATTTACAAAATTTCCCAATAATAAAAAAGAAATTCTCAAATTTTACGGATTATATTTGAAGTTCATAATAGCAAACTGCTTCCGACCATATTGGTTAGATTATTTAGAATTAGGTACAAACAATGATAAAACGTGCAAAAATTTAGCGAAGCCGGAATCCACAGGATCAACTTTGCTGTATACATATTATTATATATCCATACTAATATAATACACGTGAAAGTAACTTTGTCTGTCGCTCTTCCACGACCAAACCACTGAACCGAATATGATGAAGTTTCGTATGAAGCAAACTTAAAGTCCAAGGAAGGATATAGGCACATGATAACGAACCTCCTAAAACGCGAGATAAGCCGCAGGCTACAACTAGTATATCATATAAAAAGAAACAACATATAAGTCCAAAATTACGAAAATCACACTTCAAACAGTAACGCTGTACGAAAAATTTACATTTCCAAATGTCGAATTACATCTAAAGCGATATGCGAAGTAAATACTATAGAGAAGAACTAACAAGAAACTTACTAGCTACTCTTGAAAAGCATTTTAATCACAGCGTTGTTCAATAAACGATTATACATTGATCTTAACTCTCGAACGTTTATTAAGACACTTAGTAACAAATCTAATTGTTTAAAACACAAATTCATTACACGAACATAAATTTGATCAAATATTTGAGTCCAATAAGCCGTTAGATAATAGTCATTTGTTTATCTGTCGACGAAAACCAACAACTGTCCAGTAATCTCTCGAGGCTATTTAAATATTTAACCAATCCGAAATTACGGTAGTTAACGACCACGATTAATAATTTCTAGTAATACTAATGAAATAGGATACGCTCTTGGTAATGCCTAACTGACAGACTTCTAAAATGAAAATATACTTTATTCAAGTAGGCTATTACAAGCACTTTTGAATCGTCATTTAACAAACTACCGACAAAAAAAACAGTTGTTAATCATTTTATAAAATTATGATATATGGTTATGTTAGTTAAATACGATTATATATCCATATCATCAGATTGACAAAAAGTTAAAAAAACGAAAATGTTACTTTCGTATACGTACCGTATACACATATACTCGTACACACATACATATGCATTTGTAAAATGCGGTTATTTTTATATTAAAAACAGTAACTTCAATTTAATTACATGTATAGATAAAAATATGTATACTCAGAAGTTCAATTCATAAATAAATTTAATTGAATTCTTTAATAGATCTTTCAAAAATGGGTTCTTCTTCTGCTTAAGAAGGAACCTCCAAAGCATCTCTCATCAAGAGATTTCTACACAACAACAACAACAGCCTGTAAAATTCCCACTGCCGGAGGCCTTAGACAAATAAATAATTATGAGACAATATCACATACATTACTCTGATCCCAATGTAAGAAGTTAAAGCACTTGTGCTATGGAAAATCAGAAGTAACGACGTTACCACACGCTGTTCCAATGCGGGTTGCTGGAATACACATGTGGCAGAATTTCTATGAAATTAGACACAAGCAGGTTTCCTCGTGATGATTTCCTTCGCCGAGCACGAGATGAATTATAAACACTTGAGAACATGAATATTCAGTGGTGCTCACCCAGGCAAGCCATCATCGGTTAAGATACACGCGCTCTACCCAATGCCTATTGGGTATATCACCGAGTTATTACAGTATCTATTTTATAAAGAATTTCTGTGACAGCATATTATTATTGATAAATATAATAACGATAATTCGCGAAACTAAACTTATCTAAAAAATTTAAACACAATTTTGTCTTATCAATTCGATTAGAAGATATTAAAAATACATTACAATGTATTAATTTGGTTTAATTTCACAAATATTGACTTGTATCGATTGAAATAAAATAGTGTCGTTATCTTTGGGCTACTATGTACATTTTTATTATCTAATTTTATATACGTGGTACTTGGGCCATTGCGCTGATAGACGTTGAACATCAATTAATTTTGAGAATCATTTATTTGGTGATAGGGCTTTGTGCAAAGCCGCCTGGATAGGTACCACCCACTCATCAGATATTCTACAGTCAAACAAGCACTTGGTATTGTTGTGTTCCGATTTGAAGGGTGAGTGAGCCAGTGTAACTACAGGCACAAGTGAGGTTACATCTTAGTTCCCAAGGTTGGTGGTGCATTGGCGATGAAAGGTATGGTTAATGTTTCTTACAGCGTCATTGTCTATGGGTGATGGAGACAACTTACCATCAGGTGGCCCATATGCTCGTCCGCCAACCAATAATATAAAAATAGACTTTATAAAAGATGTTATGTGGAAGCCAGCTGTCATGGTATGGGCTTGTTATGCCCAGTTCTGCCCAGTATTTACGCCAAGTTTCCGACTCCGCAAAGTCAATAAATCTTTCTTGGGGCAAGGTATCCATTTCTATAATAAAATTCCGCAGACATTTTTAACTTTACCGTCTCGTAAATTCAAATCGTTTATAAAAAAATACATTGGTGAAAAAGGCGATACAAGATTTTGTAGATGATAAAAAAGCGTGGAATTAATACCTGTTGACTTCCAGGCAGGATATATTAATTTAAATAATTGTATTTACTAACATGACTGTACTTTTTTTAAATGTTGAAAAAGAGTAACTACTGAGTTTCTTGCCGGTTCTTCTCGGTAGAATCTACTTTCCGAGCCGGTGGTAGCTTCACTTAATTGTTAAATGACGATTCAAAAGTGCTTGTAAAAGCCCACTTGAATAAAGTATATTTTGATTTTATGCGGAGGAATATGTTCCAAACCCTCTCCTTAATGGAAGAGTACCTGTAAATTACCTACTGCTGGGCTATGCCTCATAGCCCAGCAGTGGGTAATTTACAGGCTGTTACTTTACTTTTACTTTTTTTTAAATACAGTCAACAAGTATTAGATCCACGCTTTTTTATCATCTACACTAGATCTAGTAATTTTGTTTAGTATGATATCATTTTAGTTATAACGTATCATCGTTAGTATTATACTACATATTTTTATTATATATTATTTATTATAGATTATGTATAAATTATTTTTAAATAAAAAAGAAAGAGAATAAAAATGTAAGTGTGGGCCACGTATCCCATGAAGACGACAAGAATGAAGACCAGCGAATATCTGCTGATGTTTAGTAAAAAATATAAAACGCCAAAATGTTTAATATATAATGTAAAAAAAGGCACGGGCATCTACGAGCCTGTATAGGTTGTTAACTAAATAAAAAAAAAAAGAAGTATTATATTATGTTATCTACATTAACTGTTCTTTAATTTCTCTTAGTAACCCGAAGAATATAATGATTTACTGAGATAAGTCTATTTACACTTTTAATGTATCCATTTGTTTATTATTCGTCTGATCATTTGTACACAATAAACAATAATACAAAACAAACAGATGAACAGATAAATGCAAACAGTTATTATAAACATATATTTGAATTACTTTATAAAATCAACAATAAATAACACCAATCACAGGACAATGATATACGCATATAATACGACACAACTTAGATGTAGCATCGGTAAATTCAATTAAACCGATTACTGCCGATTCACACAACCAGTAGATAGCTCCCTATCGCGCCACTCGACGCTTTTCGTCGCTATAGATTCTCGCGTCAGTTCAACCCGAGGAAGCACGTGCGTGTAAATTGACGAATATATTAGGTCATATGATATTACGTTTGTGTAAAGATCATATTCACATAAGAAATAAATATTGATAATTTGGGACAGCGTACTCAATTCGGATGTGATCGGTTTTACGAATTTTGCCGATACTACATCTAAGTTGTGTCGTACTATATTATCATAATCAATTCGTAGCCGTGTTTATAGTCAAGGCTTCTTTTGAAAATCTATATCAATGTATATTTGGTACAATGTTTGGTATGATGATAATATACCGGAAAATACTTTCAATAAAGGTAAATTAATCAATAATTCTATATATATACTCGGATTAATATTAATTAGGCCAGCAGAGGATTTATTAAGTACTTAATTGTAAATTCTAACATAATTGTAAAGTTTATTTGAAACTAGCGAACCGATTGAGCGTTTGATGACCCTGTTCAAATTAACAAGCTTTATATAAAAGTAAAGTAAAGTAACAGCCTGTAAATTTCCCACTGCTGCGATAAGGTCTCCTCTTCCGTTAAGGAGAAGGTTTGTTCCAACACGCTGTTCCAATGCGGGTTGGTGGAATACACATGTGGCAGAATTTGGATGAAACTAGACACATGCAGGTTTTCTCACGATGTTTTCCTTCACCGCCGAGCACGAGATGAATTATAAACACAAATTAAGCACGTATATATATAGTGGTGCTTGCTTGGGTTTGAACTCGCAATCATCGGTTGGACGCACGCGTTCTAACCACTGGGCCATCTCAGCTTGTTTAAACTTGCATCGTACAAAAAGTTCATCAAATTCGTTAAAGACGATTAAGATTCTATAGTAATATTTAATTACTATAGAACTAAAGTTATTGCTATTCTTTTAAAAGAATGAGCCAAACTATTTCTTCTTTAATTCCATAGATGCCAATAGTAATCCTTGACATTGACACTGCACCTTGGCCTCTATTGCCAGTGCTCTGCCAACCGTGAAAGCTTTGACGCAACTTGTATCAAGTCTCAATCATCCAACGAGGCGTAACATAACATATTTGCATACTTATATGTACAGCCAGAGTAAGAAAACCTTCGTCAGTTTTCAAATTAATTCCTTTATCAAGTCGTACACTCTTAGTACCTTTCAAATCTAAACATCAAATCATTGCACGCAATGTGTCATTCTCGATCGGTAAAGCAGATTATCGCTCGTAATGAGCACGCGAAAACAGATCTTAAGGTGACAAACCTTTTCTTCCCTAACTGTACATACCAGCTAATACTCGCTTCAATGAGGGAGTTCATACAATAGCTTTGTAAGCTTAACCCAAAGTAACTATGTTAAATTACAAAACAATCGATCCTATAATTTCGGGAATCTCTTGATGACATGATTAATGAGTCAATGGCATTTAGCTTATATTTAAACTACATCTATAAACCTATATTAATATTATAAATGTGAAAGAAACTCTTTCTGTCGACACACAGACAGACATAGAATGAGAAAGAAATCTTTTTTCAACTTAAAAACTTTATATACGGTTTGTTTCACAATTACTCCAAAACAATGAACCGTATTCATCAAACGTCCTAAAATAGAACGTTTTCACAACAAAACTCATTTAACCCGAGCGAAAAGTTATTTTATATAACAAAAAAAAAATCGAAATAATCTCCGTGTAATGAAACGTGTCACAAACACTAAAGAAATCACCAAAACTCTACACAATTGCAAATCTGTATGTACAAAAAATTTTTTGGGATACTCCCAAAATTTTGGAAAAACGTTATCGACGGGAAATTTTTCTTGCATGACTCACCGAAATTTCAGGAGATACAACAAACACACAATCCGCAACAGGCACACACTCGAAACTGAATCGAATCACGAGTCGATACAGCGATAAGATTACCGAGTGTATAAAATTTCGTGGCGCAACCTCCCATTGTTATCGCGTTTGAGTAAATACTTGTATTTTGGGTATTTTCATACTTCATTCTTGGACCGAACGTAAATTATTAAATCACTACATACAAACAAAGTCGCTTACGGCTGTCTGTCTGTGTATGCTAAGATATTTAAAACTATACAACGGATTTTGATGATAGTATAGAACAAAGTCGCTTACCGCTGTTTGTCCCTATGTATGTCTAGATCTTTAAAATTACGCAACGGATTTAGATGCGGTTGTTTTAATAAATAGAATGAATCAAAAGGCATGTAAATATATAAAGTACATGCATGATATAAGAAACACTGTTTATTTTAGTGGTTTCTAACGTGTTGTCGTAAATAAACACGTTTTTTAAGTTTACATTGCAAACGCTATATGAAACCTATGAGATCAAAATAATGTACTACAGTATTGTAGACCTTTAAAGGGTCTTCAAAGAAATCCGCGACGGTATGTGTTTATATCTTACGGATAATCCACAATAAAGTAAAACATGTTTACATAGAAAGGAAGATCATTTATACATACTAGAAATAGAAAGTGACCCAAAATGGAACCTTGTGGAACACCCATTTTTAACGTAGATCCAGAAGACTTTATTCCATTAATGAAAACTTGCTGGATTTAAATTAAATCATTAAATCATTGCGACACAATTTGTCATTCTCGATTATAGATTCGATCGAAAGCAGATTATAGCTCATACTGAGCACACGAATATAGTGGTCACCATCACCCATAGACAATGACGTTGTAAAAAATATAAACTATTTCTTACATCGTCAATGCGCCACCAACCGTGGGAACTAAGATGCTATGTCCCTTGTGTCTGTAGTTACACTGGCTCACTCAGCCTTCAAACCGAAACACAACAATACTGCGTACTGTTGTTTAGCGGTAGAATATCTGATGAGTGGGTGGTACCTATCCAGGCGGGCTTGCACAAAGCCCTACCACCAAGTGTACAAGGTGTAGAAATAATTGAATTTTGTATGGTCTAATGACAAAAAGCTGTAAGGGTTATGTGTAAAGACATTTTGTTTTTTTATTTAGTATCAGCATTACATCCGTACATTCTTATAAATAAAATTTTAACAAAAAGAAAAACCGACTTCAAACAAAACACTATTTTAAAACAAATGAATATGCACGAAAAAGTAATAAAAATAATTGCGTATTCAACATATTTTTTAGAGTCTTCCTAAGTTAAATGAAATGAAAAATATTAGACTACTTAAAAGTCGATTAACGATTATATCATGTAGTTATAGTTATTGGTATATTTGGAGCCGGTGTCAGCCACGGTGCTCTTGCCCCAACAATCAAAAGAAAGAAGCGATACGAGCCCCTTGATTGATCCAGTATATTATTGTGTAAAAGGTAATTTGTAAAAAACATATTTGTCAAAGTATTCTCGTATTGTTTTTTGATAGATATACTGTAGGGTTTTATTGGCTATTATTTATTCACATATCAATTAAATACATATAAATGGGACCCCACGGGAAGCACTACCTTTCAAACAAAAAAAAAATTATCAAAATCGGTCCACCCAGTGAAAAGTTATGAGGTAACAAACAAAAAAAAAAAAAAAAAAAAAAAAAAAAAATACAGACGAATTGATAACCTCCTCCTTTTGGAAGTCGGTTGAAAAGGATACGATTCATTCACATATCAATTAAATACATATTTCGAACACAGACACAAAGGTATACAGGGGCATAACTTCTTAATTTCCTAGGTTGGAAGCGCATTGGTGATGTGCGACCACTAATCATCAGATTATCATTTTAGTAATGTAACTTATTTAAAACTACTAATTTTTTTTTCTGGATATTGTTCTTAATTTGCAAAAGTGTTATATTATACAGCCAAAAAATAAAAAATACATAAAATTGTTCTCACCAGTACGTCATTGTAAACCGCGCCATTGTGGATGTAGAATCAGATTTTTGCTTTTATTAATATATAATCAATTTGCCGCGATAATTGTTAACACAAATGTTTGATTTCCGTTACAATAAGAAAAAACAGTTAGGTTATTCAAAACTTGTGGCTTAAAATCTTTACCTACTCACGTGTCTAACGTGTATACTGTAACTCTTATGTAATTTAAATACAACAATACATTATCCCTTAAACCTTAGCTCAGACCACAAATCTAGCTATTAAAAAAAAATAAACGTCAAAACAAAACGGCGCGAACACTCAAATATCAAAACTACACTTTTTTGAAAATGGAACACAATTCGTAATGGCGTCTTTCTTTAACGAGGTAAGAACTACACTGTCAACGTACTGAGATTATATCATGAAGATTCGAGTTTAATTATCACTGCACCAACCGTGACAAGATGGATGGTGTAAATTAGTCTAAAAATATTATATAGGCTTGATAAATAATAGACGTTTAATAAAAAAACGACCTTATGTCACACAAAATAGAACTCAAATTCGTGCTCAAATATTTAAGATGTGTTTCTATCAGATATCGCTTCGTAAGTGTTTTTATATATATTTAATACTTTGAGTTAAGTAAATAGACGTAAATGATAATTGACGCCACGTGGTCACTATAACTTGCTTCGACTGTAAAAGAAGGATAACCTATATAATTAATGAGCCGATGGCCCAGTGGTAAGAATGCGTGCATCTTAACCGATGATTGCTGTTTCAGACCCAGGCAAGCACCACTATATGTATATACCTCGTGCTCGGAGGTGAAGGAAAACATCGTGAGGAACATGTGTCTAATTTCATCGAAATTCTGCCACATGTGCATTCAACCAACCCGCATTGGAACAGCGTGGTGGAGTATGTTCCAAATCCTCTCCTTAATGGAAGAGGAGGCCTTATCTCAGCAGTGGGAAAATTAGAGGCTGATACTTTACTTTTCGTCATCCTCCTGCCCTTTTCCCAATTTCATTTGGGGTCGGCGCAGCATGTCTTCTCCTTCCATACTTCTCTGTCAGACGTCATCTCACAAGTAACATTCTTTCTAGCCATATCGTCTTTCACACAATCCATCCATCGTTTTCTTGGTCTTTTATTCTACTTTTATTAATAAATAATAATGGCTAATCCATTATCCGTTTCTTCGGTAGTCCTCTACCTCTATATCCATCTACATTCATGCTCTAGATATACTTGGTGGTAGGGCTTAGTGCAAGCCCGTCTGGGTAGGTACAACCCACTCATCAGTTATTCTACCGCCAAATAACAGTACTCAGTATTGTTGTGTTCCGGTTTGTAGGGTGAGTGAGCCAGTGTAACTACAGGCACAAGGGACATAACAACTTAGTTCCCAAAGTTGCACAGTGACGATGTAAGGAATAGTTAATATTTCTTACAGCGTCATTGTCTATGGGTGATGGTGACCAGTTACCACCAGGTGGCCCATCTGCTCGTCCACCAACCTACACCATAAAAAAAATCTTCCATACAACATGGTCCTCGTTCCTCCTCATACGTCCATACCATGAGAGATCCGGATTCAGTGAACAATTTCTAAAAATTAATTTATATAAAGCAATATTGTCTTTCGCGCGGAATAGTATCAGCCATATTTAAATCGTATCATTTTCATTATTAATAAACAACGGCTCCAAATATAACATTAACTATAACTACGTTATATAATCGTAAATCGACTTTTAAGTAGTCTAATATTATTCATTTCATTTTACTTAGAAGGACTCTAAAAATATGCTGAATATATTTATTACTTTTTAGCGAATATTTATTTCTTTTAAAATGGTGTTTTATTTAAAGTCGGTTTTTTTTTGTTAACATTTTTATTTATTAGATATTTATACAAGCCGCTATGTGTTTTCATTTTTAATCTATAATATCGTCGAAAATATTAATTTCAATTGCATGCTGTAAAGGGCCATATTGATCTATATTATATGCAAAATATTTTTAAGGTACTTCATTTGATAAGTAACGCTGTATTGCTTAAAATCGCTTCGTAAAAATAAGCAAAGCAAATAGTTAGTTATATCAAAGCGTCATTAGTAAAGTGCATCCCAGTGTGCAATATTAGTTCTTATTAAAACACCATTAGGGGTTAGTTTACTATGCATCATAACTCACCGTAGGTCGTCTAAGAATTCGTTGACCACGCTTATCATTTCGATATTTCTTACTGAAAACAATAAATAAATTAACAAAAAGTAATACATGTATAATAAATCTTATGTATATCGTATGACGTCATCACCATTTCGCTAAGGTAGGTAGGTACCCACTCGTAAACTCTACCGTCAAACGGGTAGGTATAATTGTGATCCAGTTGGCAGTTATAAGCCAAGATGATCAAGTAAGAACGCGTGCATCTTAACCGATGATTGCGGGTTCAAACTCAGACAAGCACCACTGAATATTAATTTTCTTAATTTGTGTTTATAATTCATCTCGTGCTCGGCGGTGAAGGAAGGACAACATCGTGAGTAAAACTGTATTTGTCTAACTAGCCAACCAACATTGGAGCAGCGTGGTGGAATACGATCCTAACCTCAACGACAGTTGTGTATCGTCCAACGGTTTCGAACCGCGTATAGTACGACACAAGTTAGATGTAGCATCGGGAAATGCAATACAATGAAAATAAAACCGATTACTGCCGATTTACACAACCAATTGAAATAGCTCCCTATCGCGCCATTCGACGCTATTCGTCGCTATAGATTCTCGCGTCAGAGAAAGCAAGTGCATGTAAATCAACGTCTCAAATTGACTAATATATTAGGTCATATGATATTACAAGTTATTACGTTTGTGCAAAGATCGTATTCGCAGGAGAAATAAATATTAATAATTTGGGATAGCATACTCAATTCGGATGTGATCGGTTTTACGAAATTAGCCGATGCGACATCGTAAGTTGTGTTGTACTATACCTAAGCCATAAAAAATACAAGTGTCATATGTGATAAGGAAGGAATAACTTAGATATATCTAAACTATTTTTGACTCAGCAGCTAATCGAAGAAAAGGTGAATCATCTTCAAATCATTCGAAATCCATGATCTCATACTTGGTAATCTTTACATTTGTGTGTTAATAATTTAAGGGTTTCGGTTTGGAGGTAAAACATATGATACGTTTGTGGTACCAGGACAATCTATATTGTATATGTACTAGCGACCCGACCCGTCTTTACACGGGCAGTACTGACACTAGTTTTTTTTTATGACGAGCATATAGGTCAACATCACCCATGGACAATGACGCTGTAAGAAATATTAACTATTCCTTACATCGTCAATGCGCCACCAACCTTGGGAACTAAGATGCTATGTCCCTTGTGCCTGTAGTTAAACTGGCTCACTCAGCCTTTAAACTGGAACACAACAATACTGAGTATTGTTGTTTGGCGGTGGAATATCTGATGAGTGGGTGGTACATACCCAGGCGGGCTTGCACAAAGCCCTACCACCGAGGAAATATACAACAGAGTTTATTTACGACATCCCAGTAGAAACTTCTAAAATTATCAGTGTTTCTTTACTATATTGTCCATGTATGTCCATTCTATATATATCTATATCAAAATACGTTGCATAATTTTAAAGATCTAAGCATACATAGGGACAGACAGCAGTAAGCGACTTTGTTTTATACTATGTATATATAAAACAATTCAATCAAAAATACACGTACCAGTGCAGTGTGATACCACTAGAGGTATTTACAGCACTATGTAGTGATAATCTGTTGTTCTTTAATAGTGATGATAATTAATCTGTCGTTCCGTCAATATATTTCATCTTTTTAAACCTGTAACGTTACTAGCTGTGCCATGCTGTTTCATCAAACTTGGTAGAGCAAGATTGTATTCCAAGGAAAATGAGCAACTGTTTTATGCCTCACAACCTTAAAAATTGAAACCGAGGGTGACAACTAATATAAAAAAAATACTCTTAATAAATTCTGTACAAAATATAGCGATCACAAACTCACTGACCTCACTCGAAATCGCTACAGAGATAAAAATATATAATTTCTCACCATAAACGAAACGCTTAATTATTCCGTTTTCATTCTCACTTTTACAGTTAAAACGTCTCCGCGTCACTTCTCATAAACAGTGAAAGTTGATAATTTCACCAACTTTAATACTATCTCTCGATCTTATTATCGTATAAAGAATATATGTACATTCAGAGTACGAAAACCTTCGTCAGTTTTCAAATTAATTCCTTTATCAAGTCGTACACTCTTCGTACCTTTTGAATTTAAGTAAAGTAAGAGCTTGTACATTTCCCACTGCTGAGATAAGGCCTCCTCTTCCATTAACATATGTTTGGAACATATGTATTCCACCACGCTGTTCCAATGCGGGTGGAATGCACATGTGACAGAATTTCGATGAAATAATACACATGCAGGTTTCCTCACGATGTTTATCTTCACCGCCGAGCACGAGATGAATTATAAACACAAATTAAGCACAAATATATAGTGGGGCTTGCATGGGTTTGAACCCGCAATCATCGTTTAAACGGATACCTTGCCCGAAGAAAGATTTATTGAATTCGACATTTAAAAAATACAAAGTCATATTAGTTATCGCGAACATACAGACAGTTATAATTAGTAGTACTTATTAAACACATCATATGATAATACCCAAAATTAACAGTAACAAAACCACTCCCTGTTAGTGGATCGTTACTCATCGACCCCCAAAGGGGGAAACTAGGTCACGATCCTGACCGAACCCTCCTTTTATCCGTTCACTCATTAACACAATATATCGTGAATTATAAACGACTAGATTTCGCACACGGATTCGCTCGTGTATCAGGGTTTTGGTTGTCACGTGTTAGATAAAAAAAGTAGACTATATTCTTTTTTGGAGTTCAACTTTGCTTCATACCAAATCTCATCAAATTTGATTCATTCGTTTAGGAGATTTTAGTATATTAGTAATCATTACATAGTATATAAGAAAGTCTCTTACCTCTGCCTGTCCCTATGACGGCTTTTAGATCTTTAAAATTACGCAACGGATTTTGATGTGTTTTTTTAATAGATAGAGTGATTCGAGAGGAGGGTTTTTGTATACAATACATGGCCAATATAGTAAAGAAACACTGATAATTTTACAAGTTTCCAATGTGATGTCGTAAATAGACAAGTTCTCTAGTATATTTAGTATCAGCTTTACACCCATTTCGAGTCGAGATGGCCCAGTGGTTAGAACGCGTGCATCTTAACCGATGATTGTGGGTTCAAACCCAGGCAAGCACCGCTGATTCATGTGCTTAATTTGTCTTTATAATTCATTTCGTGCTCAGCGGTGAAGGAAAACATCGTGAGGAAACCTGCATGTGACAAATTTCATAGAAATTCTGCCATATGTGTACTCCACCAACCCGCATTGGACCAGCGTGGTGGAATATGTTTAGGAGGCCTTTTGCCCACCAGTGGGAATTTACAGGCTGTCGTTGTTGTTGTTGTATTGCACCCACGCGTAGCCGGGGCGGGTCGCTAGTTAATAAAAAAAAATGTTGACAGTACTGTATATGTGTAAACAAATTATTGAATAAATATAACATTAGTTTATACAATGCCTTTGATTCGTAAAATAACTGTCATTTTGAATACTAATCGAATACATACTATAGTATAATAGATCATTGTTCCTTTGCCTTGGCGTAAATAAAAAAATATATATGACGAATAGTAACGTCATGATTCCGCGCGATATATTTTTAATTTGTTTTAAAGCAGAGGTACAAATTTGTCATCGGATGACTAACCTTCTTTCATGTATTGTTTTAAGCAGATTATTAAAAGTTATAATACACCATATATAAATATATGTATAGTTGCCACTATTGACGACCTCCGTGGTCGAGTAGTGTGTACAATGGTTTTCATGGGCACGCTATTCCGAAGTCCCGGGTTCGATTCCCGGCCGTGTCGATGTAGAAAAAGTTCATTAGTTTTCTATATTGTCTCGGGTCTGGGTGTTGGTGCCGTCGTTACTTTTGATTTTTCACAACACAAGTGGTTTAGCTACTTACATTGGGATCAGAGTAATGTATGTAATGTTGTCATATATATTCTACATGTCTAAAATAAAAAAATGACAGCTTCAAAAGGGACATCTACCGATGTAGCGACCCATTCAAAATAACACCTGTTATTGGAAAACCCTAGATAATATAGGGTATAAATAATCTAAAAAAAAATAATTGATTTCTGAATTAACCGTCTCATAGCAAATTATCTTCCTTAGACTCTCATTGGCTTAAACACAGGATCCAAAGATTACACCCCAAATGCTTGAAATTGACTAATTTTTAGTCATACCAATATCCAAAATTAATGAACCCTTTGGGCGCACATTTTCCTATCGAATAAAATGCCAAAAACACAGGTTAGGGTTTTTGGGATCAAAAGAATCATTAAACATACACATAGCACCGCCTTCAAAGGGTATAAAAAACCATCCATATACATATAACAAAATTGGTCTGTTTGTAATATTAAAATAGACCTTTTTTATTTAGTGCATATGTATGTATACACGGTACATATACCAAAATAACATTTTTTACAATTTTTGTCCGTCTGTTTGTTCCGGCAAATCTCTGGAACGGCTGGACCGATTTTGTCGGGACTTTCACTGGCAGATAACTGATATAATAAGGATTAACTTAGGCTACAATTTTTTTTTTATTGTTAAATTCAAACGCGTACAATTTCGCGGATACAGCTAGTATATAATACAATGAATTAAAAATATCGAATGTACGGTATATATTAAAATATGTCATCGTTCAAACAAACGACGGTGACCATTGTTTTTGTTTATGGTGTGACAGCCACCCATTGTGATACACAAACAGATATGTTGAATTTAATATTAGATACTTACTGTTTCGGGGTTCCACGAACATATACGGCGCGTATATAAATTATGTTCTTGGTGATGATTAAAAAAAGCAATTCATTATATTGACATACAGGCATTATGTCAAATCAGAATCAAAATATTATATATACTAGTTGATACCCGCGGCTTCGATCGCGTTTTAGGTCGTTGGTTGAATGTATTACGTAAAAATAATTAACTTAAAAAAAAACCGACTTCAAATGCGTGAACACAAAAATAATCGTTCAAATTGGTTCATAATCGGAGTAGATATTGCGTATAAAAATTTCATCCCCAATTTTCCACCCTTGGGGGTGAAATTTTTTCTTCAAATTCGCACGAAACCACCCTTTTTGTAATACCTATTCAACAAAAAAAATAATCGTTCATATTGGTTTATAATCGGCAGGATATTGTGTATAAAAAAAGTTAATTCCCAATTTTCCACCCTTGGGGATTGATTTTTTATTATTAATTTAAATGGAACCACCCTTGAGGTATTACCTATACGCCGAAAAAAGATTTGTTCAAATCGGTTCATAATTGGCGGAGTTATCGCGTAACAAACATAGAAAAAAAAAACATACGGGTCGAATTGAGAACCTCCTCCCTTTTTTTGAAGTCGGTTGAAAAGTAGCCAATGTCCTTACTTGGAGTTGAAGTTTGCATGATACCAGATTTCATGAAACAGACACACAGACATGCACATTTATAATATTAAGTATAGATTGAAGTAGACTCATAAAACACTTTGAATCGTCATCTAACGATTATTCTACCGAGAAGAACCGCCTTATTGTGCATTCAAAATTAAAAAAAAGGGAATTTATGTCATGTAGTACTTAGTATACTACCTGTAGTATACTAATGTATCACTGCTAGGCTATAGACTCCACTCCCTTTGAGGAGATGTTTTGCACCATGTGTCAGAATTAAAAAAAATAATTAAGAAACGCTTGTGTGCAAAAGGTTATTATTAATAAATATGAGACAACATCACATACATTACTCTGATCCCAATGTGAGTAGCTAAAGCACTTGTGTTATGGAAAATCAAAAGTAACGATAACACAAACACCCAGACCCAAGACAACATATAAAACTAATGATAATCTACATCGACTCAGCCGGGAATCGATCCCAGGACCTCGGAGTGGACCATGAAAACCGGTGTACGCACCACTCGACCAAAATCGTCGACAAAAATGCATAATGATTTAGTGATTGATTCAGTACATAACAAAACCTCTCCTCATCCACTAGCATATACTTGTTGTATATATACGTAGGTACATATGTATTTATAATCTGTGTCCGGCCTTACGCTACAGTCTCCTTGCCTCGGTTCCTTATCATCAGAGCGTGACAAACTCATGCATTAAGAATATGTAACAATTTTCAAGGTCACGTATAATCTCACGTTCTCATAAGAACAGACATTAATGTCTTAATTATTTAAACAATGAAATCTAAAAAATTAAAAACTTTCTACGAATGCACTGATTGGCTTAAATTAGCTAGGTTTAATGACTATTGTCCAAGTAAAAGATATCATGATTTAGAGATTTTAAGTGTGATATGGATAACTAGTTGGCGACTGCAGTTACTCTCGGTCGAATATATAGCTTTGTGCAAGCCCATCTGGGTAGGTACCATCCACTCATCAGTTATTCTACCGCCTAATAAGAGTACTTAGTATTGTTGCGTTCCGGTTTGAAGGGTGAGTGGAGCCAGTGTAACTACAGGCATAACATCTTAGTTCCCAAGGTTGGTGGCGCATTGACGATGTAAGGAATAGTTAATATTTCTTACAGCGTCATTGTCTATGGGTGATGGTGACCATCAGGTGGCCCATATGCTCGTCCGGCAATCTATACCAAAGAATACCAGACATTGAAACATTTTAAACCGACTTCAGACATGGGAAAAAGTCCTCAATCCGAGTGTATTTTTCATTTGTTAAACAGACTATGCCACACAAATTTCCTGCTTATTGATCGCAAACAACTCGCTCGGAAAACACCTTAATATACCGAAGAACCCTCTGAAATCCGTATAAGTGTACAATATTAATGCAACGGACATACGGCTTCTTGTCTAATGTCTTCAATTTGTTGTTAATCAATACTTCTTGTGTAGAAAGTGAAGAAACATATCGAATATGACGTCATAGAAGTGGCATTCGTATCAGACTACAACTGCGCCGTTTTATTTCCTTACATAGTACCTACATTTTGTATTTATTTTCTTGTAAAATTGTATTCTTTACTTATATTTTTCTACGTTATCGTTATTTGTAAAATATTGCATAACGCATAATGTTACATTTGTACACCAACTCGGTTAAATTAATGTGTATTTAGTTTTCTTTTTATGTTTTATATGTGTCCCAGCAATCGTATTCCTTCATTCTTGATTTATATTTTAGTAGCTGCGCCCGTAACCTTGTACGCGTTTGAATTTAACAAAATTATATATATTATTGTAGCCTAAGTTACTCCTTATTACATCAGTTATCTACCAGTGAAAGTCCCGTCAAAATAGGTCCAGCCGTTCCAGAGATTAGCCGGCACAAACAGACAGACAGACGAAAATTGTAAAAAGAATGTTATTTTGGTATATGTATCGTGTATACATACATATTCATTGAGTAAAAAGGGCTATTTGAATATTACAAACAGAAACTCCAATTTTATTATATGTATAGATTTACTTATATTTTTAATGTGATATTTGTAAAGAAATAAGTTAATGTCTTGCTGAGCAGGTACCGGGAGACGAAGATCTGGAAATGTTTGTAGCTTGGTGCTAAGCTTGCAGATCATCATAAAGATACATATAAAGTTATATATGAAATTTTAGATGTACTGGTCCCGCGAACAGAACTCCGACATATAGAAGTCTACGAGTACAATTTAAAATAATTTACATCACAAAGAGTGTGAATAAAATCAGGCAATTCTACCCGTGACCACGAACGCTGTAAAGTGCTCGAAACGTCGGTATGTCAAAAATAATTAATATACGCGATTCAAATCCGTTATAGCTAGTTTTATTTCAACAGGCAATAGGAATCATAAAAATCTTACAGCACTAATTCTCTCTTAAGGACTAGGTCATTTTAACACATTGTTGCACATTAACGCAACTCCAAATATTTTCCTCAAGAAGGAAAGACAATTTGCTCAGCATTGGATTGTTTAAATCAGCGGTCGGAAATCTGGTAGGCAAGGTCCACAAGGTGGCAAAATAAAGCACAGGCGGGCCGCAGTCATGATATTAACCTTAGAAGCCCAATGTACCTACGCACAATTAGTGTTAATTAGTCATATTCCATAGAAAAAAGAAAAATTATATTGAAAATTGAAACATTATGTTTATATGTTTGAGCATAGAAAAATAAATAAATGAAAACTACAAACGACCTAAACAGGAAACTGACTTTACACAAATTTTACTGTGATGTCTGAGGTTGTATTTGAGATGCTATTTTTTAATACATTTGTCAACTTTTTTACAAAACAGTTACGGGCCGCAAGGAATATGTCCGCGGGTTGCCGACCACTGGTTTAAATGATTAAATCATTCGTTTATATCTACAACTATAACCAATTTCAATAGTCATGAAAATTTCGGTACCAAAAAAAGTTTTCTACAGAAATTGCCGACCTCGAATAGTGTCTACATCGGTTTTCATGGGTACGCTACTTCGAGGTCCCAGGATCGATGTAGAAAAAGGTCATTAATGTTCTATGTTGTCTTAGGTCTGGATGTTAGTACCGTCGCTACTCCTGATTTTCCATAACACAAGTGCTTAAGCTACTTACATTGGGATCAGAGCAATGTATGTGATGTTGTACAATATTTATTACTCGTAGTGGCCCGCGGTTTCGCTCGCGTTTTTTGTTGTCATGTGTCAGGCAAAAAAGTACCTACGATCTTCTTGGAGTTCTAGATTGCTACATACCAAATTTCATCAGATTCGTTTCAGCGGTTTGGTCGAAAGAGCGACGGACAGACAGAGTTACTTATTATTATAATATAAACAATCTTCTGAGGCTGAGATGGCCCAGTGAGATGGCCCAGTTGTCAAATATTTATTTATTATCATTACTATAAATCCGTGTGTGAAATAACAAAATGGCGCTTAATATTAAAATTCCAACGAGAATTGGACATCCGTTGTATTCGCGCCTCGAACTTGAGAGAGCTGGAATAAATCTCCATATTCTCAGCATCTGTTTGACACTAATACGTAAAGGACGTCCGACACAGACGCTGACTCACGAGAATTTACGCAAGCAATCGCTTAAAAATCATGCGTGTGTAGGGTAACCATTGCGCACACGAGGACATAGGGCCATGGACCAACAAAAAAAAAATTACTTTATTCAGACACTTTTAACATTGCCGTTTCGTTGGTAAAAAAGGCATAGTTATTATTCGATAAAAGATTTTGTACATGATAAAAAAGCGTGGAGTTAATACCTGTTGACTTTCAAGCAGGATATATTAATTTATATACTTGTATTTAACTAAGTTGACTTTGTATTTTTTAAATGTTGAAAGAGAATAACTACTGAGTTTTTTGCCGGTTCTTCTCGGTAGAATCTACTTTCCGAACCGGTGGTAGCTTCACTTACTTGTAAAATGACGATTCAAAAGTGCTTGTAAAAGCCTACTTGAATAAAGTTTATTTTGATTTTGATTTTTTGATTTCGAATAGGCTTTCACGAGCACTTTTGAAACGTCATTCAACAACTATATCAAGTGAAGATACAACCGGTTCGGAATGTAGATTCTATCGAGAATAACCTATTCTTCTAAGTATTCTACCGACAAGAAACTCAGTGGTTTCTCTTTTTCAAAGTTTAAAATTACAGTCATGTTAGTTAAATATATTTATATAAAAACGTATGTTATATCCTGCACTCAACAACAACAGCCTGTAAATTCCCACTGCTGGGCTAAAGGCCTCCTCTCCCTTTCAGGAGAAGGTTTGGAACATATTCCACCACGCTGTTCCAATGCGGATTGGTGGACTATACATGTGGCAGAATTTCTATGAAATTTGTCACATGCAGGTTTCCTCACGATGTTTTCCTTCACCGCTGAGCACGAGATGAATTATAAAGACAAATTAAGCACATGAATCAGCGGTGCTTGCCTGGGTTTGAACCCGCAATCATCGGTTAAGATGCACGCGTTCTAACCACTGGGCCATCTCGACTCATCCTGCACTCGTTATCTAATAATGGATTCCCTCAATTACCCGTTCGAAGAGATTACTATGATACTCGACGTATCTCATCGAAATGAAGGTGCAGCACCTTCATTTTGTGTTTGTTTTATATCTGGCAACACCTCGGAACAGTCCTGTAATTGCAGGTCACCTGGCAACCCTAGCCGGCTGAATCATGTTGCGAACATATTTATTTCGTTGTCATTTCCTTTGTCTACTATAGTTTTTACATTTCGATCCGTGCCTTGAATTAATTTGTGGTTTTTGATACACGGTCGCGCTTTATTCTTCTGCTTGATTCAGAAGATTGATTGTTTTACAATAATAATATTATATATTTAAGCAAACTTGAAATCTAAGAAAGGACATAGGCTTTTTTTGCCTAGCACATGACAACAAAAATCCTTAAGCGCTAGCAAAGCCGCGGGCGACTACTGGTAATAAGTATTGGACAACATCAATACTTGGTGGTAGGGCTTTGTGCAAGCCTGCCTGGGTAGGTACATCCCACTCATCAGATATTCTACCGCTAAACAAAAGTACGAAGTATTGTTGTGTTCCGGTTTGAAGGGTAAGTGAGGCAGTGTAACCTACAGGCACAGGGGACATAACATCTTAGTTCCCAAGTTTTGTGGCGCATTGGCGATGTAAGGAATAGTTAATATTTCTTACAGCGTTATTGTCTATGGGCGATGGTGGCCACTTACCATCAGGTGGCACATATGCTCGACCGCCAACCTATTACATAAAAAAAAACATCACATGCATTACTGTAATCTCAATCTAAGTAGCTAAAGCACTTATAATGTGAAAAATCAGAAGAAACAATACCACAGACACTTAGAGCAAAGATAACATAGAAAACTAATTAACTGTTTCTACATCAACTCGGCCGGGAATCGATCCCGGGACCTCGGACCGTACCCATGTACACACCAATCGACCATGAAGGTCGAGCAATTATAAGATTGTATACCGTTTGGAGGACCTTACTCATATATTAAGCATACAGTGACGCAAACAGCATTGGAATCCAAATTAGTGTAACTCATGGTTGATGTGACCAGTGATTGGAATCATGAATTAAAATTCTAGAAAAATGTGCAAATCATAATATTATTCGTTATCTATACATCAAGTAAAATTGGCGTGTCTGTTTGTCATATTAAATAAACCGGCCAAGAGCGTGTCGGACACGCACATTAAAAATAATTATTTTTAAATAATTTTAAAAACCAATTTTTGGATTATCACTATAGGTACATCTCTCCACCAATTTTCGCGGCAATCGGTGCAGAAACGGCGGAGAACGAGCCAGGACAGACAGACGGACAGACATGATGAAACTATAGTATAGTACGACACAAATTAGATGTAGCATCGGAAAATGCAATGGAATGAAAATAAAACCGATTACTGCCGATTTATACAACCAATAGAAATAGCTCCCTATCGCGCCATTCGACGCTATTCGTCGCTATAGATTCTCGCGTCAGAGAAAACAAGTGCATGTAAATCGAGGTGTCAAATTGACGAATATATTAGGTCATATGATATTACAAGTTATTACGTTTGTGCAAAGATCATATTCGCATGAGAAATAAATATTGATAGTTTGGTATAGCGTACTCAATTCGGATGTGATCGGTTTTTCGAATTTTGCCGATGCTACATCTAAGTTGTGTCGTACTATAACTATATATTTAGGGTTCCTACTAGACTAACCCTAAAAAACCGCTTTTTACTAAATGCATGTGTATGTATCCACGATAAGTACACCGAAATTAATTTTTTTGCAACTTTGAAACTACTATGAAACTGCTCTACCAATTTTGAAAGGATTTTCACTGACGGATAGCTGATGTAACAAGGAGTTAAGCTACTTTTATATCAGAATTAATTGCAAATACAAACGCAGACGAAATCGCGGGCGCAGCTAGTTAGGTAATATAATTCGGTTCATCAATCTCATGCCCTGTATACAAAGGTTGTCTGGAGGAGAACGCTTTTTTATCGATAGGACGGCCTTTACACATCTTTTATTTGTTTTTTTATTAAATACGGTGCCAATCATCACTGGCACTGTCAGCAAAATTATCCTTTGTAGACTAGAATAGGTTTCAAAACAATCTCAACTATACTAACTATTCCTGTTCAGGGATGGAATATCTGAGGAGTATGTGGTACCTGCCTAGACATTCTGTGTCTACCACCTGATCTACCACCAAGTAAAACAGCACAGCATTCCATAATTTTCTTCAACTAGATGTACCCGCGCTGTGGCCTCGATTTCATACGTGTTTGAATTTAACAAAAATTGTTATTGTAGCCTAAGTTACTCCTTATTATATCAACTTTTTGCCAGTGAAAGTCCCGTCATAATCGGTTCAGCCGTTCCAAAGATTAAGCGTAACAAACAGACGGTCAGACAGAAGTTGTAAAAAGATATATTTTTATACATCTACCGTGTATACATACATAGACCATTTAAAGTTGTAATTTTATTATTATAAACAGACACTTTAATTTTATTATATTTAATTTTTAATAAGATCCAACCATATAGGACCTTATTTATAAATCTGAAGGTATCTTAGTTATGCTTTCTACCTAAGCTACTTAAACCATCATCATAAAGTTGTCACGGGCAAAGAAAAGGACATTGGGTACTTAACATCTACCCCCTCCCTAACTCACGCATGCGCATTCGCGGACGGACTTTAGTAGAGCATATTCCATTCCATTTGTATTCATCTATATTAATATTATAAACGTGAAAGTAACTCTGCCTGTTAATCGCTCTTTCACGACGAAAGGACAGCAACACACCTGCATCACGCCGGTGTTGCAGATGTCCATGGGCGGTAGTGATCACTTTTCATCAAGTGAGCCTCATTTGGCCCCTAAGACGAAACCGCTGAACCGATTTTGATGAAATTTGGTACGAAGCAAACTTAAACTCCAAGGAAGGACAAGGGTAATTTTCTTGCCTAACACATGACAACCGACACACTAAAACACGAGAGAAACCGAGGGCGACTACTGGTAAACTATGATGTAATCGACTGCGTATATACATATGTATATATTTTTAGAACCAGAAGTAGAAAGTAGGTTAACCTCTAAAACAATTCTCTTTAATTTAAAATAACAATCAATCTACTACAATAGAAAAACATTTAGTCTACAACAAAAATAACCATCAATAATCACATTACATCGTAATAATTATATTCGCGATTTTTTTTTACAAAGGGAAGTTGTGTGACTTGACACTGATGTTACTTGTTTATTTCAACAATATATATACATATATAACTCTTCGTCATAACTTCGCGGTGATTTAAGATAATACACTAAACACGGTCCACTTACGATCTCTAGTAATTACACCGGCATTCATTTTGCAGAGCGCAAATTTACATTATACATATTTGCAGAAGACATTACATACATACAAATATTGACGAAAAATAAAAATTAAAAAAGCAATTTCCGTGCTGCCATGAAGGGTATCTCAAACCAATTTTATATGTCTATTATCTATAGTAATATATCTATACATATAAAATAATTGGAGTGTCTGTTTGTAATATTAAAATAGCCCTTTTTTACTCAATGCATATGTATGTATACACGGTACCTATACCAAAATAACATTTTTTACAATTTTTGTCTGTCTGTTTATTCCGGCGAATCTCTGTAACGGCTGGACCGATTTTGACGGAACTTTCACTGGTAAGTAAGTGATATAATAAGGAGTGAATTAGGCTACAATTTTTTTTTGTTAAATTCAAACGCGTATAATGTTGCGGGCACAGCCAATTATAAATATGAAAGAATCTCTCTCTGTCTGTTCCCCTACCAAACCAACGAACTGAATTTGATGAATTTTGGTATGAAGCAAATTTGAACGTAAGGACACTGTCTAACACATTACAATCAAACCCCTTAAAGCGAGAAAAGCCGTGGGTGAACAATAGTATTTAAATAATTTTACTTCAAAACATTCCTGATCTAACCCCTAAGGGAGACTTAACTACCGACCTGAATCCCTTCTTCGAGAGTACACTACAGCAACTAACAGATTTTATAGTAATTAACAGTATTTTATTAAAAAAGTAACAGCCTGTAAATTTCCCACTGCTGGGCTAATGGCCTCCTCTCCCATTAAGGAGAGGGCTTGGAACATATTCCACCACGCTGTTCCAATGCGGGTTGATGGAATACACATGTGGCAGAATTTCTATGAAATTTGTCACATACAGGTTTCCTCACGATGTTTTCCTTCACCGCTGAGCACGAGATGAATTATAAAGCCAAATTAAGCACATGAATCAGCGGTGCTTGCCTGGATTTAAACCCGCAATCATCGGTTAAGATACACGCATTGTAACCACTGGGCCATCTCGACTCTCCTAACCCTTAAGGGAGACTTAATTACCGATCTGAATCCCTCCTTAGAGAGTATACAACAACAACTAACAGATGTTAGTATTTTATTAAAAATATGAGAAAAAAATCTAAGAAATTTTGCGACTTTCAATATTATAAACTAATATAATACTTTTATAGTCATGAAATAGTATCAAAACTAGTCCGAGTCATTGACACTACACAGATCTGTTCAGTCACGAAGGCGTCACCTCTCCACTTTAATCGGCTATTACTAATAAATATAATTTAACTTAATCATAACACAGTATAAAACAAAGTCGCTTACCGCTGTCTGTCCCTGTGTATTGCTTAAATCTTTCAAATTACGTAACGGATTTGGATGCGGTTATTTTTAATAGATAGAGTGATTCGAGAGGAAGGTTTTCGTATATATTGCATGGACAAAACTAATGTAATATCAAAAATAAACAAATACAGTAGCATATTTAGTATCAGCAGGGAAAGTTGATAGTATAGGTTATAATATAGGTATATATTAACAATCATTAACTAGGTTTTTACCGGATTAGATCTTCCTTTGAATCGTTTTTACCTTAAGGGTTCAGAAATGCGGAGGATCCGAAAATATGGTCAGCAAAAGGTAAATAAATAATTTTTATTTTTCATAAAAAAACTATCTTAATTTAACCTAAGTTTCGCAATTCCACATATATACCCCCTTAGGGATACAAAAGGAATTCCATCAATAAAAAAATTTATTATTTACCTAATTCTAATGTTGAAGACATCTGAAAAATATATGCCTACAGGAGCTTTACTAGAGTGTGCCCCGTAAACCAATGGCTATTTATATACAAACGCTTTACCCCCTAGTCTCTCCCTGGGAAAACGGAACGGGTAACTGGCAATTATATAGAAACACAGCAGACAGTAAATGAGAAAAAAAAACAGGTTTCAAAAACAATACTTATCGGTATAAAATAAGTGAGCGTAATTATAGTTGCTTTTAATTGTGCCGTGTGATAAGTTATCAGAGAGAAGTTGACGCTGGCATACAACTCTCAAGGTTTCACTTTTTATTGTTCTCATCAACGACTATTTTGTCGCGGATTGGGGATTTCGTGTAACAGTAACAGTAACAGCCTGTAAATTTCCCACTGCTGGGTTAACGCCTCCTCTCCTTCTGGGAGAAGGTTTGGAACATTTCCACGCTGTTCTAATGCGGGTTAAATTAGATACATGCAAGTTTCCTCACGATGATTTCCTTCACCGCCGAGCACGAGATGAATTACAAACACAAATGAAGGATATATATAGTGTTTCTTGCCTGGTTTTGAAAACGAAATCATCGGTTAAGATGCACGCGTTCTAACCACTGGACCATCTCAGCTTTAATGTGGGATTTCGTGACTTGTGCTTAATTAGATCGGTCCTTACCTTGGATTGGAACTAAGACGAAAATGGAAAAAAGAATAATGGGTGGTAGAACTTTGAACCTACCCGTCTAAGCAGATACATTGTATATTAGTTGTCGACCGCGTTTTACAAAAGAAGTAGTATCTCCTTCCTTGCAGTTTAAATTTGATCATAGAACATATCATCAAATTTTTTTAATAATATGATTGATAGTGACAGACACACAGAGTTACTTTCACATTTATTATATTAGTATATTATAAATGTGGCTTTTTGCAAGCCCGTCTGGGTAGATACCACCCACTCACCAGTTATTCTACCGCGAAATAACAGTACTCAGTATTGTTGTGTTCCGGTTTGAAGGGTGAGTGAGCCAGTGTAACCACAGGCACAAGGGACATAACATCTTAGTTCCCAAGGTTCGTTGCACATTGACGATGTAAGGAATAGTTAATATTTCTTACAGCTTCATTGTCTATGGGTGATGGTGACCACTTACCATGTAGGCCATATGCTCGTCCGCCAAGTTATACAATAAATAAAAAAAAAGATATAGCACCAATGAACAGCAACGGGAAAGGGAGCAATTTAACTACTGCAGGCACAAGGGATTTAGCAACTAGGATTATGGAGGTGTTTTAGACGTAAGGGGATAAAGTGTAGCGTGATATGATGGATATTTTCAGAGTTATAATTGATATAAGTTTTAGGTAACTTTTATAAAACAACAATAATTTTAGTGAAGAAAACGTTCATCATACTTAAAAGAACAAATCTAGATACTCGCCAAATAGATACTCCTATGACGCAACATCTAATATGTTCAAATCTACCATTTTATGTGTAACCTACATGACATAATACATTGCGCATTACCGAACCCTGGCATGTATCCAGGTGCAAGGCTACACGGTGATAGTATTAAACCTCCTTTGGGGGGCAACTACATTTGTCAGGTTATGCAATGAACTGGTGCAGTGGAAAATCTGCCTTCGACCTTGGTAGTTGTGTTCGATTCTCGCTTGAAATTTATGTGTTCTAGATTTTAATATTAAGACATTATATTGGCTATTAATTCGAACCCCGGCTTTACAAGTTTGCAAAACTGGTACTAAATATACTGCAATGTCTTGCTATCAAATCACTCTATCTATTAAAAGAAACCGCATCAAAATCCATTGCGTAATTTTAAAGATCTAAGCATACGACTCCACAAAGTCAATCTTTCTTGGGGCAAGGTATCCGTTTCTATAATAAAATTCCGCAGACATTTTTAACTTTGCCGTCTCGGAAAAGTCGTTTAAAAGGCGTCTTATTCGATACAAGATTTTGTAGATGATAAAAAGGCGTGGAATTAATACCTTTCGACTTCCAGGCAGGATATATTAATTTAATTAATTGTATTTAACTAACATGACTGTATTTTTTTAAATGTTGAAAAAGAGTAACTACTGATATTCTTGCAGGTTCTTCTCGGTAGAATCTACTTTCCGAGCCGGTGGTAGCTTCACTTAATTGTTGAATGACGATTCAAAAGTGCTTGTAAAATCCCACTTGAATAAAGTTGATTTTGATATATATTGTTATAGGAATACAGAGGAAGCGACTCTGTTTTATACTATGTAGTCCTTAAAACAGTAGATTCACTGCTGTTATTTTCGGTTGTCACAATGTGAAATATCGAATAAAAGTCGATCTTGCTCGATCAAGTATTTAATATATTTACTGAACTTCCAATTACAAGGACGATGGCTTAAAAAAAAAGTTGTTTTACTGCACTGCACAATGAATGGAAGTTTTATTGAACAGTTGTCCAACATACTTTACAGTCGGGGTAAGAAAAGGTTCGTCACCTTAAGATCTATTTTCGTGTGCTCAGTGTGAGCGATAATCTGCTTTACCGATCGAGAATGACATATTGCGTGCAATGATTTGACGTATAGATTCAAAAGGTACTAAGAGTTTAAGACTTGATAAGGGAATTAATTTGAGAACTGACGAAGGTTTTCTTACTCTGACTGTACATTATTAACATGATCTGGTTTTATGTGGTTTAGTTAAGAGAACAAGATAAGTGTTCTTAAAATCCAAAAATGGTGGCGAATCTGGACTGGATGAGGAAACTTAGAATTTTCTAGATGATAAGTAATAACAAACAATAATTCTGAAAATAGCCTTTAGAGAAGAGAGTCTTCGTTTATTAATATTTATTAATAAATCTAATCAAATAACATTAAATGGATTATAAATACAAGAAAACTACTTTGGATTCGCCTGTATACAAACTTATTTTACAACAAATTCGGAAAATCCCCAGCGAGAAGAAACGGCAAGAAATTCGCAACACGAATAGCGTAATAACTAGAACTATCACTACATATTATAAAACAAAGCCCCCGGCTGCGTCTGATTGTATGTATGTTCCCGATAAACTCCAAAACTCCTACACGGATTTCCATGTTTTCACGAATGGATAGAGGGTAATAATTATTGTTTCTTAATAAATTCAGAAATAATCAATGGTAAACACAGTAAACAGTAGTATTTTTAAGATTCTAAAATACTTAGGGAATGAAAGGATAGCCTCCAGGACGATTAAAAAAATCTTATGTAAGTTAAAATAGGGGTGGCAATAATACTGACCAGTAAATTTTCTCTAAAGTACCAACCAGACTGATGTCAGTTGGCGTACCACAGGGAAGCATTCTATCGCCTATCTTTTTACTTATCTTTGTGAATGAATCAAACAAAATCGTCTATTCCAACTACGCATTACCGAGATACTCTGTTTTTTCTCTAGATCAAGCTCTTATCAATCAAGCTCAAATACCTTTATTCAATATGGAAGCATTACACTTACTTATTAATGGTCAAATTAAACACTACCACCGGTTCGTAAAAGGACACACAGACCTGAGAAGAATCAGCGAAAGAAAATCAGCGGGTCAATATAAGAAGCCTGGGAAGGATCAAACTGATTCATTTAGTATCCTGACCGAATTATATCGATTAACTACCCTCGTATATTTATGACGTCATTGCTGTAACAGTACTTATCATAAATTAAAAAAAATAGTCTCGAAAAAGGTCACGACACATACCATTAATTCAAATTTGCGTCATCATCAAAAATTATAAGTTAATTCGTTTTCTCTCTTATCCAATAATCTGACATGTCATCGAGATGAAAATGTAAACAGCTTGACTACCTTTCTTTTAGTTTCTATAAATAACTTTCATAACAATATTTGCTAGTAACAGCCTGTACATTTCCCACTGCTGCGATAAGGCCTCGTCTTCCATTAAGGATAGGGTTTGGTTGGTGGAATGCACACGTGGCAGAATTTCGATGAAATTAAACACATGCAGATTTCCTCACGATGTTTTCCTTCACCGGCGAGCACGAGATGAATTGTGCGCTCAATAATACATATCGACGAAGACGTTTATTAATAATATGAAAGTGAGTTTCTTTCATCTTCCCACGCTCCAATGCGTCAATTGATCGCCATGAAATACATGCATACTTTTAAAAAAAAAGCCAAGACGGACATACGCCACTTATAACACACTAGCGACCCGCCCCGGCTTCACACGGGTGCAATACTGATACTCTTTTTTTATGGTATAGTTTGGCGGACGAGCATATGGGCCACCTGATGGTAAGTGGTCACCATCACCCATAGACAATGACGCTGTAAGAAATATATTAACTATTCCTTACATCGTCAATGTACCACCGACCTTGGGAACTAAGATGTTATGTCCCTTGTGCCTGTGGTTACACTGGCTCACTCACCCTTCAAACCGGAACACAACAATACTGAGTACTGTTATTTGGCGGTAGAATAACTGGTGAGTGGGTGGTAATACCCAGACGGGCTTGCACAAAGCCCTACCACCAAGAAATATACTCGATATACTACAGAATTTGTTTACTTACGACATCACATTACAAACTTCCAGTAAAATTACCAGTGTTTCTTTACTATATTGTCTATGTATTATATACAAAACCCTTCCTCTGGAATCACTCTATGTATTTAAAAAAAACCGCATCAGAATCTGTTGCGTATTTTTAAAGAGTTAAGCGTACAAAGGGACATAGGCACTTAAAAAAACGACTTTCTTTTATCCTATGTAGTGATGATTGAATAATATTATTACAGATTATATACACAAGTCATTAATTTGATCATGATGCACTTGTAAACTGCCTAATAAATTAAAAATACCTGCTTGCTTGATTTTAAGAATTATTGTTTTTTTTTTTTTTATTAAAAGGTATAGAACTATTCGCACATAAGATTTTTTTATATTTTTACCTTTTATTTATATATATTTTTCGACATGTTTAACATTTCTCTTTATTAACATCAACTTATTTACACAAAAATCTTAATATATCATATACCTAAACCTTCCTAATGAATTCCTGAGTCTACTAGTGAAAACCGCATGAAAATCCGTTTAGTAGTTTTGGTGTTTGTCGCGAACATACCGGCGAACATACAGACAGACAGACAGACTGACGCGGCCGGGTACTTTGTTTTATAATATGTAGTGATTGTATCTACTATCGTACTCTTAGACAAAAGCGTCGTATATATATCATTAATTTCATCATAATCCGTTCCCTTTGACATTCAACAAACTTTCGTATTTATTAAATAACCAAATAACACACCGGCTGAATGAAATCGTGATAAATTGTTTCGACAAAAGTTTTAAATTAAAAAAAAAAAATCACATCTCGGACTGAACATATTTGATACATTTACATCGAAAGTAAAATAAAGTGAAAGTAAAAGTCGTCAACTCAAACACCGACCGCATTTATAAACATAAAATATTAAATAAACTCGATATAATTGAAAGATACGTTTCTAGAAACAACTTAACACAAATTCGTAATGTGCATGTCATATCTTCGAGACATAAAATAAATACTTTTTACTCGAAAGGACTGTTTAAAATCGTCAATGACGTCAGCGAATTACGTCATTATATTTATTGGGACTTGGTGTTGTTTTATTTTAGTAATTTTAATATTAAACAGCTACTACGTAAGGTTTAAAAAAGAAACAGTAAAATTAAACTTAAATGCGTGTAAATAATAAATTCAATTATGAATATATTAATTTATAATATATTCTTTTTTTACCTTTTTATATTGTAATTTAATTTACCCTTATAAATATTTAACAGTTGTAATTAGAATTTTACTAAAGAATTATAATTAAATGTTGCTAATTATTAGAGACATCTCAATGTTTAATTGTTCCAATAGGAAAATAAGCGGAAATGTATGCTATAATTTTGATATTAAAATTCAATAAATAAGGATAATTATAACTGTATACTACGTGTCCTGTAAAGTACAGCAAAATAGATATTTTCTTAAATACAAAAACAATGATGGTCAAAAGTATTTTTTTATGTCAAAAAAATACGTAAATACCCGCTATAATTACTTACCTATAAATAAAATCTAGTCCATATTTGTTTATATTTTTTATCTTGAAATATAACATTACGAATTGTAAACCATTCCTTAAAAATATTATTGACAGGAACATAGCTTTTATAAATTACGATTATGCTTTGTCAGCAAGAAATTACAGATTTTTAGTTAAATACTATGAATGCGAAACATGGTGAACTACATTAAAAAGTTAAAAAACAAAAGCCATAGCAAACCTGTTTGCAAAAATCTCACGATTTCGCGGGGCCGGCTCCGGCGAAGCAACTTTTTTATTTTTTTTTTCACAACACACAAATAACGACACAAGTAACGAAATTTAGGAACTAAAAATTTATTACATTGGCGTAATATAATACTGCACTCACCTGGTTGCTATTCAATGACACAATTAAGCCGTAATTTAATTCACAGAGGTTTGAAAATGCAATTCTGTAGCGCACTCGTGACCCAGCGGGCATTAGCACTCGCAATGCAGCCAACGTGACGTAGTGACGTAACCGATTTTATTTATTCAATTGCCCAATTGGTACATCGCATCAGTGTTGCTAAATGAAAATATTATTTAATTATCAATCGTCAATCAAAATTAATTAATTTGCTTTACAATTAAAACAGAAAATCTATTAGAAACTATATTTGAAAATATATGTAGGAAATGAGTACTCTTAATTTTCTTAGAAAATAAAAATTGTTAGTCATTTGTTTTCGAAGTCGTGTTTATGAACGCATCGCAAACAAATTGAACAGTTTAAAATTGAATTAGAGCAGCTTTCAACCGTCAACCGTTTTACTTTTGAATTGAAAAATAAACGAAAGCGTCTCGGCTGTTATTATTGAATTTAACTAATTGTATTCATGTTTGAATAAGTGTTTTCTTCAGCAATTCGTCTTTTATGTAAGTATACTTTATATTTAATGTTAAATTATTGTTTTGTGATTGTATATTGTTTAAAAACTACATAATTGAAATACTTAATGTTTACATTTTATTATTTAGTACATTGTGCTGTAGTTTTTAATTATTACAAGTTCATATAAGCTGTTGGTCGAGTAGAAATAATAATGAAAATTGTTCCAACTAGATTTATGAAAGTTCATTCTCAAACATACTGTTTCTTAGCCTTATAAAGTGTGTTTTATAACATACACATACTTTAACTTAGCTTCAAAATATAATTTAAGATAGCGAACAATTTATCCGACTGATTGCATTATATATTCGATTTTTAAATGCCCAAAAAATATTTAAGAAAAAAAATGTCTTAGTTCAAACTGGTGTATTAAAAGTTATAATTTAAATTACATCCACACTTAATAACAATAAAATGCATATTATCATGTTGCTTACATAAGTTTAACTCGACATAATATTTAAGAGTAATGTACCCAACTTGATTCATTGAATTATTGGAAACACTGGGCTTAGCGATCACAACTGTATGATCAAAAGATTCAGTAATTTTTATCCTTGGATGACGAAACCTTTCCAAAGCATCTTGGCATAAATTGATTACCTGATATATATATGTTTCCTCAATAAATTTTTGCTTCACAGTTTCCCATGACATCAGTCGTCAATATACAGTAATTATTACTTTACTAATCTATCATGTTCTCTTTAACTTTAGATGTCTGATAGAGGTTTTATATAACGACTATTCATATATACTTATGTCATTTTATATAAATTTAACTATAGGCACAAGGGACATTTCTTAGTTCCCAAGGTTGCTAGCGCATTGAAAATGTAAGATATAATTAATATATGTTACAGCGTCATTGGTTATGGGAGATGGTGACTACTTACCATCAGGTGGCCCAAATACTCGTCCGTGAACCTATACAATAAAAAATATAAATTTGTTTAATTAATAGATGTTATTTATTTTTCAGGATAAAAATGGCATCAGTGGAAGAACGTCTCAATAAGCTCAGGGAAGACCGGCTTGCCAGAGAAAAAGCTAGGATTGAAAAGGTATTTAATTTTTTTGATTTATGGTATAATTAGGTACTACCACCTGATGGTAAGTTACCATACTATATACACCAATACTGTAAGGAAGATACACCATTCCTTACATCGCTATGCATCTCCAATATTGGATACTAAGATGTTATACCCCTTGAGCCTGTAGTTCTCACAGATTTCCTCACTTTTAAACTAGAACACAACTATACTAAGTACAGCTGTATAGTGGTAGAATATCTTGCATGGGTTTGCATAAAGCATAAATATTTACAGTGAAATATAATCAAATGCAACTAGATACTGTTATAATTTTTTTTTATATAAATGTTAAGGAAGCTTTATTTACATATCTTGGTAAATATCAGCATACTTATCAATCTCTTCAAGCCAGTCAATAAATAATATTTATTAACATAGGAATTGATAACATTAAGTGCTTAAATATATACAATTTTTTTTTTGTCTGCTTTATCATCTGTGATCAGTCGGGCTATCAGCAAATGTGTTGTGCTGTACTGTGTCTGAAGAGAACTGGTCCACTGACCATATCTCCTTTTTTTTTACTCATTATGGTGCTTCATCAAGTTCCACAATATGCTCTTTTTAGCCTTTTTGGGTATCAGACAGTGAATTTGGGTGCTGACTTACGTTGGCTTTGTATGTAGCAGCCGTACCATTTTATTTCGTCTTAAACGGTACTTATGGACATTTCATTGAGTAGTTCCTCTATTTTGATGCACCAGGGTGCATTATAACTTTAAGGTTGCGTTTTGAGCTCTTTGGATTATTAAGGGGAATGCATATATACAAATATGAATTATAAATAGTTACTGGATAAATCTTGACCGCACGGAATGGTTGCAAGAATGGTATCACCATATCCTCGTTGTATCGCAGTAATATTTATAATAATAATATATAAACAAAAATGTTAATGTACTTATAATTAAATACATGGAGTTTTGTTAAGATTGCTTGTTGATTTGAAGAATACACATGATCAATATTTAAGCTTTTTTAAGGACCAACTTGAGAGCAGTGGCGGATTTACAATGATGCCGCTAGTAGGCTATTCAATTTTTGCCGCTCCTACTGACTATTGAAATTCAACATGTTAGTTTAGTTCACAATCATGTTGATTACATTTATTCTGAAATTGCAACTTTATGATTTGTGTTCTATCGTCCTCATAACATCGGCTTTTTCCCGTTATTAGTATGAATATAATCTAGGTAAAAAGCATATTATTCAATTCAAGATTTTATAGATGATAAAAAAGCGTGGAGCTAATATCTGTTGACTTCCACGCAGGATATATTAATTTAAAAAAATTGTATTTAACTAACATGACTTTTTAAATGTTAAAAAAGACTAACTACTGATTTTCTTGCCGGTTCTTCTCGGTAGAATCTAATCCGAACCGGTGGTAGCTTCACTTGGTTGTAAAATGACGATTCAAAAGTGCTTGTAAAAGCCTACTTGAATAAAAATTATTTTGATTTGATTTGGTGATATGATATGATTTTTTTTTATTTCTGTAAGATGATAACTAATTTGGGCTAAATTTACTGCCCCTCTAAATTATCCGCTCTAGGCTCCAGCCTACTTAGCCTATTGGTAAATCCGCCACTGCTTGAGAGGTACAATCAACATTATATCTCATTATTTTGTCTGGTTAAAAAGTATTGTATGGGTTTGAATATTTTAGCTAGTGTAATGACAGATACGGGATATATTATGTAAAATCCCATGATTGTCTTAGTTCTATCGCTTAAAACCAATGGTCGAAGGTACCATCAGGTGGAACAAATGTGTGGCTTACTGTATAGTATACTATGATTACTTTACTTTTTTTTAAATTCTTATTTTCTACCAGCTATTTTGTACGCGTTTGAATTTAACAAAAAAAAAATATTAGCCTAAGTTACTCCTTATTATATCAGTTATCTGCCAGTGAAAGTCCCTTCAAAATCGGTCCAGCCTTTCCAGAGATTAGCTGGAACAAATAAACAGACCAACAAAAATTGTAAAAATGTTATATTGGTATAGGTACCCTGTATACATACATATGCATTGCGTAAAAGGGGGCTATTTTAATATTTCAAACAGATACTCCAATTTTATGATATGTATAGACAAGGGGTCTCTTAATAAATTTTACATTTGAATTTTGCAAAATAATGAATTTGTATTTTGTTTCAGTTGCGGGAACTCAACTTGAAGAAATATGGAAAAAATGATATGCAACTGCCGAAAAACTCTTCGACTGTATCCCTTCCCGTCAAATCTAAGTCTGACACAAGTTGCGTTGCGAAAAATAATGTTAATTATGTTAAAAATAATATACAATCCAGTGGGCTGAAGAGGCCAACTTCAATACCAACTTTGAAAAAGATTCCACCAAAAGAATCGAATAATAACGGCAAAAATGTCCAAAGCAACAATACCAAACTGTACAATAAAATTTCTAATCAAGTAAATACAAACACCAGAAGAGATAAATTGACAAATGTATCGAAAATAGATACAAAATGTCCTAAAACAGTAAACACGAATGGCAAAGATTCAGTAAAACCATTGAAGGAAATAACTCCGGAAGTAAATATAAAACGCTTTAACGATACTTGTGATAAAAACCCAAAAATAACAATAACAGAACCAGGTTATACCAGCAAAAGTGTTAACAATAAAGTGAATCCCAAAAACGATATAAAATCTCGTAAAAGTTTAGCGGCCGTGTCGAAAATCGACAGTAAAACCAGAAACTTTGATAAGAGAAAAAGCGTACAACCCAATCAGATGGCGAACAACAATGGCAAGAGAGAATCAGTCTTTGATAGACTTTACAAACCAAAAATGGCCGCACCAAAGGAAACCATAGATAATGCCCTTAAATTACGAACAGATCCTAACTATTTGAAGAAAGTTATAAATGATTCTAGATTAATAATGAACAAGAGGCACACTGTCTTCGAAGTTAAACCCACCATGCCAGTACGAAGATCGATATCAGCGGTACATTTGAAGAAAATAAGCAGGAAGGAACTGGGCAACTGCTTCCACAAGTGGGCATCCATCGGAGAAAAGATAGATAAAGTGCATCTCAAAGATGTAAACGAAGACGATTGTATTGTTAAAGGGGAAAAAGTTGTGTCAGCCGTTAAAAGCGAACGGAAAAAGGTTAAATTTCAAACCCCCATCCCTTACAACTTCAATACACCAAAGACGGATGAACTGCAATCCAAATTGAGGAATTGGTTAAAGAAACGAGGGAAAGCCATCGATTCGTACCACCATTTGCAATGTTTCGGCTTGCATAATCTATCGAGGGACATACGACCTCTGAATATAGATGCCCCAAGGTTCGAGGAGTTTGATGACGATGATAAGGAGAATGTGGCGCTGGATCATGACAGTGATAATGATTCGTATTTAGAAAACATGAACAATAAAAACGGTGAACTAAACGAAGGGAAGAATGAGATTGGTTTTCCGACTGAGAACTGGCGAAGAGCGAGCTACGTCAGCGATAGTATTGACTGTAACGAGAGCTATGAAACGACATTGACGTCCGGGGATGTTATGCATCACGTTGATGAATTGCTTTTGGGTGCTTTGAATGATTTGACGGAATTATTGAGGGAGGTGAGTTGATTTGAAACATTGTTAATTGTTAAGAGGAATAACTAAAGAAGGGACAAGATATACGTATTCCATGCTATCTGTTAATAGTAGTTTGTTTAGTACTAACAGTTCTTTTTATTTATGTATTGTAAAGTTACGCCATCGACCTATTACTAAACACTTAAAAATAATATTTAATTTAGGTACCATTCAAGGTGATACATCTTTATAGGTGTAAACAACATTGATGTTCTTGATTAATAGGTTAATATATTTTTATTTAGAATACAATACTATTCCGTTTAATTACTTATATGCACCAAATTTGATTCCAGAGTTCCCATAAATCTTTTGTTGTCGTTCAAAACGACATTTTTTTGCAAATCTATAATGAATATCATAGGTTTTAATCAAGCTTTCGACCAATGTCCTCTTGTGGTTGATACAGACTAATTATGTAATTTCCGTAACTTCAGGTATAAGAAATGTTTCTATAGACATAAATTTTTTATTTAATTCTTTGTATTTTATTGTTTCTAGCTACCTAGTTTTTATTCATCAACTTGATAGGTTGTAAAATGGGGCTAATTAAATAATAATGAAATCTTTTGTACTATAGTGATGTATGTACAATAAAGATTATTTCAAAATCAAAATATACTTTATTCAAGTTTTTACAAGCACTTTTGAATCGTCATTTAACAATTAAGTGAAGCTACCACCGGTTCGGAAAGGAGATACTGAGAAGAACCGGCAAGAAACTCAGTAGTTACTCTTTTTCAACATTTAAAAAATTTCTTAAGGGGTTATATACAGTTCGAAGGCTTTAAAAAGACGGATTTTCAAGAATTTTTTTCGCGCAGACTATTCAATTTATTAATTTGAAAATTGGTGTACATATTATAATAACCTTATAATATATTAACATATTTTTTATTTGTAAAAATAAACATCGCGAATGTTGCTATCGCCGATCTCCTAGAGCTTTGCAAAAAAAACCAATTTTGCGGTGATCACGATATTTCTGGACCGGATTATCTGAAATGAAAAAAACCAAATAAATTTCGTTAATATAATACATTATCTAGTATTTAAATGAATACATAATAATTGACAATGATGGCCAGGGCTTCGACTGGGAGCAGTGCGCGCGCTGGTTGCGCGCCATCCGCGACCGCTTCCCGTCGGCGCCCGACAGCGCTCCCTACTGGGAGTGCCGCGCAGCGCTGGAGGAGCGCCGCGGGGACTTGCCCGCCTCCGTGCAGTGCTGGGAGCAGGCCATCGCCAAGGGCACCGAGGTGAGCCTTGCATACCCTTGCATACATTGTAAGTAAAGTAAAGTAACAGCCTGTAAATTTCCCACAGCTGAGATAAGGCCTCCCCTTCCATTAAGGAGAGGGTTTGGAACGTATTCCACCATGCTGTTCCAATGCGGGTTGGTGGAATGCACATGTGGCAGAATTTCGATGAAATTAGACACATGCAGGTTTCCTCACGATGTTTTCCTTCACCGCTGAGCATGAGATGAATTATAAAAACAATTAAGCACATATATATAGTGGTGCTTGCCTGGGTTTGAACCCGCAATCATCGGTTAAGATGCACGCGTTCTAACCACTGGGCTATCTCAGCTCGCATACATTGTACATTGTCATATTTATTTTTCCACAGTGAGGCCGGATTTTGCAAATAATAATATTCCTCCTATATAAAAAAGTCTTATTAGGGCTAAGGGCATTCTTAAGGTAAAATAGATCAGGAGAGAAAGTCCAGCGGTTATGACGAAGCAGTGATATCTGTAACTGATCTTGTGATTAACGCGATGACCACTAGGGTTTACATGGTAGAAGGACCTCAACATTAATCCTCTGTTCTATGTGGAACACACAAATTCATATGTTATGTTACCTCTAGTCCATAAGATTTTATACGCCGGTTTTCATGGGTACGCCACTCTGAGGTCGTGGGTTCGATTCCCAGCCGAGTCGGTGTAGAAAAAGTTCATTAGTTTTCTATATTGTCTTGGGTCTGGGTGTTTGTGGTATCGTCGTTACTTCTGATTGTCCGTAACACAAGTGCTTTAGCTACTTCAGGATCAGAGTAATGTATGCGATGTTGTTCAATTTTGTTTTATATTCCAACCGAAATAATAATGTCCTCAATTCTTTCTTACAGCAGTCTGTGGTCGAAGCGAATCTAGACCAGCTTCTGGACAAATTCATGCAGCTCAAGATAAGTCCGAGTTCGGGGCGGCGTCAGGTCGATCCTAAACTGGTGGACGTGAAGAATATCTTTAAGAGTACGATCATACGTTTCGCTGTTCAGCAGGCTAAGTTGTGAGTCATTTTTTTTTTATATTTATAACAAGCTGTGCCCATAACCTTGTATACTTTTGAATATAACAAAAAAATATTATTGTAGCCTAAGTTACTCCCTATTATATCAGTTATCTGCCAGTGAAAGTCCCGCCAAAATCGGTCCAGCCGTTTCACAGATAGCTGGAACATACAGACAGACAGACAGATAGACTGATAAAAGTTGTAAAAGAGAGGAAAATCTTAAGTATTGCCAAGTCCTAAACAAAAGCTAGTTCCATTTTTGTTTAATTGAATCTGAACCTTTTTTACCCACTTATTGCCTCAAATAGCTACCCACATTCAGCAGGTATCAACTTACTTTACTTTTTTAATTTACTTATTGATGGTTAAATGAAATTAAAAATGTAATTATGTATGAATAAATTTATTTAAATAGTTAAATTTGTCCTGCGTAATTAGTTGGTTGGTGTCTGTTCTACTTACTTGCATCATTAAACATCGCCATTAATAATTTTTCTAAAACAGTATATTTATTGGACAAATCTATTTCAGATGTGTAAAAATATTATATAAAATAATTCAGTGCCTCGGAGAACAATGTAGCAAACTCATCTGTGCATGTGAGAGTATCATATTTAATAATTATTAATTAGTTTTATTTATTTGACAGTATTTGTTTTGTTATTATGGTAGTTAGTCTGTCTGACACAAAAATATGAAGTGGGACGGGGCACATCTTCAAAATCCAATTCATTTATTTATTGTAAATTGTATTTTATAAGGTTGGTGTTTAAAATCATTATAACAATTATCCAGCATATTATGACATGTTTATAGAAGTAAGCAATAGATTGTTATGTCTTTTTTTAATAGATATAGTAATTCAAGACGTTAGTTTATGTGTATATTACATGCACAATATAGAAAAAAAGATAATTTTAGAGGTTTCTAATGTGATGTCGTAAATAAACACTTTTTTTGCGCTACATTGTTTGGTATATCTCGATATATACCAAAATAATGTACACCTTAAAAAGGTCTACAAAACATCCGTCATGACAATCTCTTAGGAATAACCCATAAAAGTAAAAAAAGTAAAATAACAGTCTGTAAATTTCCCACGGCTGGAATAAGGCCTCCTCTTCCATTAAGGAGAGTATTTGAACATATTCCACCACGCTCTTCCAATGCGGGTTGGTGGAATGCACATGTGGCAGAATTTCGATGAAATTAGACACATGCAGGTTTCCTCACGATGTTTTCTATTAACACAAAATAAGCACATATATATGTATATGCTGGTGGTGCTTGCCTGGGCTTGAACCCGCAATCATCGGTTAAGCTGCACGCGTTCTAACCACTGGGCCATCTCAGCTCAATAAACCATAGTAACCATTATTAACCCTTTACTTCTTACGACAACATTATGATATTATTTTTGTTAAATTGATACGGAATTAGTTAGAGCCAGTGGCGTAGCTATCGTAAGGCAGGTGCAGTGCACTAGGGCCGGAGTTCAGGGGGCCCTCTTAACTATACCTTAAGCTTCTGAAGCTAGATTACCACGACTCTGTGCACAAGATTTCTTATTTGGTATCTATAACTTTAAAAGGGTGATTATTAGTTACAGAGGGATGGGTAAGAGGAGGTGAGGGCCTGATTCTTCTTCTATGCACAGGGGCCCTTCCTCCGGAAGTCAGACAACCGCTTACAAAAGGCGCTATTTTTAAATTATTTTGTAAATGAAATTTATAAATCTTCGCTGAAATTCAAAATGCCATCATTTAAAATCTCGTTGATTCAACATTTTAATTTCAAAATTGTTTATCTGAGTTACTCCTCTGGTTGTAACAGACTAAACATATATTTATTTATAATACAATTCCACTTGGCTCGATAATAAATCCGCCAAAATGAGAATCGATCAAAACGCCATTTTTTCACGAACTCATGAAATCAAAGATCTCAATCAACCAATGACGTCATATCAATTTAAGGTCACAAATGTTTATTTACCTCATCCTGCCACGCTACATGCATAAGTAATATTTTTCAAATCAATTTATGCTTTATTCTAATATACTTATAAAAACCTACTGGAATAAAGCATAATTTGATTATACTTTTAAATCGTCATTTAACAATGAAGCTACCACCGGTTTCGGAAAGCAAGTTCTACCGAGAAAAACCGCCAAAAAATTCAGTAGTTGCACTTTTTCAACATTTAAAAATACAATCATGATAGTTAAATACAGTTATATATATATATGTAATATATCCTTTCTGGATTTCAACAAGTATTGACTGCAATCCTTTGAGATTTTATTGTTAAATAAATTGAAAAAAGTTCATGAAGATTTTAATGCTATTATTATTATTCCAGGCGTCAATCTAACGAGCCGCCGAAGTACACCGTGACGCCGGTTCGGCGCAGTTCGAGGCTGAGTTCACATTGGCGCCAAACGCCGTTACGGGTGTGCACAACGATACACCAAGCTTCGGAATTTGGAGCTGACTTCAAACCGAATAAGGCCTTAGCGAAGACCCCTTAGTAGACTACTCAAGGTATACCGGACTGTCTATGGTTGTAACTAGACCTCTAAGGCTCTGTCTGAACGCCAAATACAAGGTTATAGGATGATAGAAATATTGATGCCTATCTACCAAAACTGTAGATTATTATTGTTAATCTATGTACAGTCCGGATGAGAAAAGGTTCGTTACCTTAAGATCTATTTTCGTGTGCTCAGTACGAGCGATATAATGACATATTGCGTGCAAGTTTAAGACTCGACAAAGGAATTAATTTGAAATCTGACGAAGGTTTTCTTACTCTGACTGTATATATGTGAGTTGTATTATTTCACAATAACTTTTAAATGCCTGTAATATTGGATACTTGGACAGGCTATAAACTCATTCACACATTCTAGGAAGAGACGTTTTTATTTTTTTAAATATAAATTGTATTATTTATTTAATCAAAAAGGAATAATGTTATAGAAAAAACTCTTTCTTGTGTTGTATTTTTTTTTCGAATCATCTATTAATAGTCTTTTTTTCTCAGCGCTGTCTCTATTAGCTTATTGTATTTTTGAGTTGAGGCTTAAAACATTTGTTTTAATGAGATCATGTATTAATATAATATATGTACATATAATGTATAGTTGTAGAATTCATTGTATTTTCCTGTTAACATGTTCATTGACCATGTGGTTCTTGTTTGACCTCTTCTGACCCTCCCCTCTTAGAATAATTGAACTAGGCTTTATTGGCCATCTGTCATCTTTAGGTTAGAACGTATTTTATTCCATTAAACTCATAAGACTGTTTTTTTTTTTTCATTTCTATTAAACACTAAACGAGTATGTGTGTTTATTGTTTAATTCTGTTTATGTACTTTGTCATCGAAAGTCATTTCGGAATGACTAGTGGTTTAGATGTCTTGTCAGTTGCTTTTAGACTTCTAATTTTGTGTGACGGAGACCAATGATACCATTTCAAAAATAAAAACTACCATCTGCAATTTTACTTTTTTATGGTTTAAATATTTTATAAAGAACGGCTTTATTATTTTTATAATATATTTAAACCATTATCAAAGTTCCTTTTTTATGTTTAAAATGGTGAAGAAAACACATGTAAATAAAAATTTTAATGTTATTTTTAGTTTGTAATATTTGGCTGGGACAATTTTTACGACTGGTATTATTCGTAATACCAAATTATACATCTATTATTAATGTATGGTTGACTTTTATTATACTGATTATGTTAATTGTAAAAATCTAATGATATCTTTATATTGTAATTCTTAATATATGCTTTGTAAAAAGATTGCGTGTTTTTATTGAAGTTTATCTTCATTTTAATAACAAATATATATTTTATTGTATGTATAGTGAGTGAAGGGATCACTCACTATACATACAATAAAATATATATTTATATCATTTATCGCCAGACTCATCTGATCACATCACATTTAAGTATATTTATTGCAAAATAAGAATATGCATTTAACTTATAGGAAATTAAGATATTTTATACTTTTTTAAAAATATTTTAGTGAAGACGAATTCTAAAAGAAAAATTCAATGCGATAGAAACGTAAAATATATTAAAGTTTTTTCCCCAGCCCAATGGCGTCACGGACATACATAAATTTATTTATTACATTTTAGGGAAACAATAAGATAATCTTATTTATTTGAATATATAAAATTACATATATCAGCTAAGTTTCTACTGGTATATTTATTCTGTTAATTTTATTACTACTAAAATAGTATAGCGTTCGTTCTGGCAACACTGATATTAAATCATAGCGACGTTCATTCATGAATGACAACTATTATTATAGGTTCCAGTTTAAAAAAATAGCAATCCACGGAGGTGCTGTCTGTCACTGTTCAAATAATTCGGATTTTTTACGATTATTTCGTAAAACATTTTCGAGTGTATTTTACGCGAGTTATAAAACAAAAGTTCTTGTTCAGTGTTTGTTTTTAAGTGGTTTCAAACTTATATTCTCCTGCAAACACCTGATATTATAATTACAGTCAACGGTAAGTTCGTATTTGTTAAAATATATTGTATACTTTCACTACAAAAATATACATTGTTTTTAATGCAAAATATATTTAAATATTAAGAAAAGTATAGAAGGACATTCAGGTGAGAAAAAATAGCAACTTTATAGAGAAAATACTAAAGTTTCAAGATATATAACCAACTATTTCTAGTGAGGTCGTTTTATTTAATTAAAATCAACAGGTTTTAAGCTCGTGATATGCACTTTTGATTATTACAACATTGTGCAATGTCGTAAGTTTATGGCATTTTAAATAAATAAGTCTGCTTTCTTGTTTATTACAAACAATATATTAATGTAAGCTGTTAGATATTTTTCTATCGTCTGGTTTTCTGAGAGGAAATGAATGAGTTACTGAGTCATGGCTATTTTTCCATTCAGGAAAAAACGATTAATAACTGTAAGCATGGTACAAAAAACGTACGTTTTCAATTAAAATAGATGATAAATAATTTGTTTTTATTTTTGCACTACGTTAACTATCGTAATATATATAATTAAGTACAAGTAATTAATATGTTAAAACTATCTAAAATCATCAATAATAATAAAAAAAACTTGAAATACGTATTTATATTCGTTTAAAAACAAGTTAATTGTATTTTAAATAAAGTATCAACCAAAAAGGCCCTTTCGAATAGGTCTCAATTTTTACAACCAATTGTATAGCAATGAAATTACTATTTATCTATTATTAAATCTTTATATAATGATCTAATACATCCTTCACGTCTATTGTTTGTTTAATAATAAACTAAATGCAAAAAACGGATTGCAGTGATTGTATTTCATTGTAACAATGCATTGAAAAAAAAACAGGTAAACTGATCGAATGGTCAAAGATTTTTTTACTCTGTGACGTGATATATTGAAATTTGATTGGTATAGTTCGGCATTACTTGTTAATACCTCGTTGGGTTTCTACAAGCTACCGGCTTCGTTAGGGTATATATATAAAAAAATATATTGTATCGCCTTATGTTATATGACGACCTCCATGGTCGTGTAGTGTGTACGCCGGTTTTCATGGGTACGCCACTCTGAGGCTCCGGTTTCGGACGGGTGTGTCGATGTAGAAAATGTTCATTAGTTTTCTATGTTATCTTGGGTCTGGGTGTTTGTGGTGCCGTCGTTACTTCTGATTTTCCATAACACAAGTGCTTTAGTCACTTACATAGGGATCAGAGTAATGTACATATGTGATGTTGTCTCACTTGTAATGTAATACATCACTCAATTCAAAACCTTAATGAATTATAAACTTAAAAGTACTTCGTATTTCACTCTAAGTTGTGAAAATCGTATGATAATCCATCCAGTAGATCACCTTTTATAATTTATGCCGCCAATTGGTGAAAACCGTATGAAAATCTGTTTGGTAGTTTTTGATTTTATCGCGTTCAGACAGTCTGACAATGATGTGGTCTATTAAAACAGGATAACGTCGACTTTATTTTAACATTGAGAGAAAAAAAACCTTAAATAAGACCAAACGAAGAGTTTCCCAAGAAAAGAAAAATCATTTCTAATCGGTTCATAAATCTCGGAGTTATCATGTAACAACTAACAACAACAACAACAGCCTGTAAATTCCCACTGCTGGGCTAAAGGCCTCCTCTCCCTTTCAGGACAAGGCTTGGAACATATTTCACCAAGCTGTTCCAATGCGGGTTGGTGGAATACACATGTGGCAGAATTTCTATGAAATTTGTCACATGCAGGTTTCCTCACGATGTTTTCCTTCACCGCTGAACCGTTTGAACCCGCCATCATCGGTTAAGATGCACGCGTTCTAACCACTGGGCCATCTCGACTCTTAACACCTAACACAATATTACAATTGAAATGACAACCTCTAGTATTGCAAGTCGGTTAAAAATACATTAGAACATTTAATACCTATTTTTCCATACCTACGCGTTGCTAATATTAAAAAAAAAACTTAACTATTATATCTTTATTTATAATACGATACTATTACTAAGTTAACCACTTAACTATTTATATGACCTATAATTTAACTTCCAAAGTTCTGATTATAATTTCGTCGTCGTTCAAAACGCCATTTATTTGTAAATTCATAATGAATGTCATAGATTATTCTAGCCATCTTTTATATTAACAAGTCCCGTTTATTCCCTATCCCTTGGGTGTTCTGAAATATTCTTAAAATAGTTTTCTAGTTGTTGTTATAACCTACTTGCATGCTAAATTTGAAACCCCTAATAATTATAGTTACGGAGATAGAGCTACTTTGATTCGAAAATATAAATCCCATTTATGCCCTATCCCGTGGGAATTTTGTAAAATCCCTTCTTAGTACACCTCTAGGATACCCAAGGTAGGTGAGGTAAGGTGTTCCAAGCCGTGTATACCGTGTACAAGCAGGGCCGTATTTAGGGGCGGGCAACCGGGGCAACTGCCCTGGGGCTTCCACAAGAGAGGGGGCCTCGACGTGAGAGGGGGCCTCCACGTGAGAGGGGGTAACAGTTTTCAGAAAGTTAACAAATACTGAGATATAGTTAAATTATAATAATGTTACTATTTAATATTTTAAAAGTTACCGATACAAATACGAAACAATTCATAGCTTACTGATTGAAATAAAAAAAAAAAACAATTAATTCATAATAATATAATTATTAGGGTGTTTGTGGCCCCGGGGCCTCCACGCCTTTAAATCCGACTCTGATTACAAGTCTCTGGGTCCAGTGGTTTAGGCTGTGCTTTGTCTGTCAGTCACTCAGTAACGGAAGAGTTTTATATACCTATATTGATTGCTTAAGTCGTTTTATGTAACAGTCCTGATGGGACTATAACTGCCCGTTGAAGAACGGCTATGGTCTCACTTTGAAGAGATACAGCCGTAAATACGCAGAAAATTAAAGATTAATCTTGATTGCAATTTTATAAATTTTTACGATTCAACAAAGAATTAATATTAGAGAGCGGTAATTATTACTTGTCGGGTAGAGAACAGTACTGTGGCTGTATTAAAAAAAAAACATGTTAAACTTACAATGAAATGAAATCAAAACCCAACCTGTCATAATGTTTCGAAATTCTTGAAAATCTGTTCAGCGAGGTTTTCCGTGGGTTTTCTAGTGGGTAGCCACTAACAATTAATTGCTTCTCTTCTTGGAAATAGGCTATATTTACAATGTCCCAGTAATTCTTTAAATCTAAAACCAACAATACTAAGTAAGTATAGTAAGCAGTAGAATATGTGATGGGTAGTTGGTAGATAAGGTTTATTTCCGTAATATATATATACCCAGTGGCGGATTTACCAATAGGCTAAGTAGGCTGGAGCCTAAGGCGGCAGATTTAGAGGGGCGGCAAATTTAGCCCAAATTTGTTAGTATCTCACAGAAATTAAAAAAAACATATAGTTATATGTACACACATTACGTCCGTAATCCGTATCTCGTCACTACATAGCGGGTTGGAAAAATAATCTAGTAACTGACAGAAATATCGCCTAGTTTATAATCATACTTATAACGGGAAAAAACCGATGTAATGAGGACGATAGAACACAAATCATAAATGTTGCAAAAAATAAGTAGGAGCGGCAAAAATTGAACAGCCTACTAGCGTACTAGCGGCAGATTTGTAAATCCGCCACTGTATAGACCCTAATTTAAAAGTAAAATAAAAAAGAAGTAAGGTGTAACAGCCTGTAAATTTCCCACTGTCCCTGATAAGGCCTCCTCTTCCATTAAGGAGAGAGATTGGAACATTTTCCGCCACGCTGTTCGGGTTAGTGGAATGCACATATGGCAGAATTTTTATGAAATTAGTCACATGCAGGTTTCCTAACGATGTATTCCGAGCACGAGATGAATTACAATCACAAATTAAGCACATATATATAGTGGTGCTTGCCTGGATTTGAACCCGCAATCCTCGGTTAAGATGCACGCGTTATAACCACAGGGCCATCTCAGCTCGTAAACGTAAAAATAATTGTTTAAATCACGCTGTTATTGTTGAGATATAAGTGCATTTAAATAAACCGTTCATTGTTATATACTATTAATAGCTTTGTCCACGACTTCGTGCGTATTTGAATTTAACAAAAAGGTTATTGTTGTAGCCTAAGTACTCCTTATTAGGTACATCCTCTGCCAGTGAAAGTCCCCTGAAAATCGGTCCACCCAACTTACAGACATAATAGGCTATTTGACAATGCGAAAAATAAATTGTGAATTATTGTAATCTTGTAAACCTTGCTTTTCTACTATGTGTACCACAGATTAAAATACAGCATAGTGACGTCACCGATCCCATTGAAGCGCCATATTGTCGAAGTAGCGTTTTCGCGCGTTATTTAAATATGGACTTTTTAATATGATATTTTTCGGCAAATATATACTAGAAATAAAAAAAAACAACTTTTACTGAATTTTTTTTTTTTTTTTTTTTTTATTATTCTTTATTGCACAAAAACAAGTACAAAGGGCGGACTTAACGCTATAACAGCATTTTCTGCCAGCCAACCCAGAATAGTGTAGGAGAGTAGTCAGTAGGGTGTGCACAGAAGTAAAAGAAAATTTTAAAATATATACATAGCAATAGATGCTTGTAATAATAATAAATATATATATTAATAATACAATACATTGCGATGTTATACATAAATATACATATACATAATATACATAAATATACACAAACAGATACATAATATATAAGTACATAATTATTTAACATATATACATAAATATATATATATACATATATATATATGAATCCAATTATGATAAAAATATTGATGAAAATACATCACACAGTGTTGACAGACGACAGATAAAATTGTTTTACTTGGCGCTTGAAGGAATCGCGCGATGGAGCTCTACGAATATAATCAGGCAAAGTGTTCCAAAGCCGGGCTGCAACTAGAGAGAAAGAGTTGGAAACAAAGCCAGATTTATGGGAAGGTATGAAAAGGGTAAGAAATTGAGAGGATCGTAGGGGCTTATTATGAGTAGAGGAAAGAAGAGAAAATTTAGAGGATAAGTAAGTGGGAGCATTAGGGTCAGTAAGAATAGAGTAGAGAAGACATAGAAGCCGAGTATATCTACGTTCTCGTATAGGAAGCCAGTGTAACTGTTTCCTAAAACGAGAAACGTGGTCGAATTTGTGTAAGCTAAAGATAAACCGAATGCCAGAGTTAAGGAGACGATTAAGTTTATGTAGGTGTTCTTCCGACAGATCTAGATAACAGGAGTCACCGTAATCAAGAATTGGGACCAAGAGGGTAGTAACAAGCTGGATTTTAGTTTCCATAGGCAAAAAGTTTTTTAAACGCATCATGGAATGCATAGTGGCGTAAAACCTACGAGAAACTTCTTTAACATGTTCCCCCCAACTGAGTTTACTGTCAATGATAATGCCGAGGTCTTTAACACTGCTGCTGAACTCTATTGGTATATTATTATATCGTAGGTTGGGCAGAGTCAGAACATCTAATTTAGCTAACTGTCTCCCGCTGCCTATAATGATGGCTTGACACTTGGATGGATTGACAGTGATACCATATTTAGCGGACCAAAGAGAAATGCGGTGGAGATTGTCATTTAGGGAGTTAATGGCCGCGGCAAGATCATTGACAGTAGAGTGTTCGTAGAGCTGCAAGTCATCGGCATACAGGTGGTAGTGCGAAGTTAAAATTTTAGTGATGGCGTTTATAAAAACAGAAAATAACAGAGGAGATAATATGCCGCCTTGAGGAACGCCGGCACTCACTTCGCACCAATCAGATTGTAGCTGACCAATGCGTGTGGATTGCCGGCGCCCTCGAAGATAAGAAGAAAACCATTCAACGGTAGAGTCTGACAAGTTAGCATGGGAAAGAAATGCAAGAAGGAGGTCATGGTCTACTGCATTGAAAGCATTGCTAAAGTCAATTAGCACGAGCACTGTGAGTTGCTGGTTTTCCATGGCGATACGAATATCGTCCGTGACCTTTAACAATGCTGTTGTTGTGCTGTGACCTGGGCGAAAGCCCGATTGGAGTGGATTGAATAAGTCGCATTTATGAAGGTAGCAAGAGATTTGTTGGTGTGCAATGGACTCCAGGATTTTGGATAAAAAGGGGAGAATTGTTATAGGACGAAAATGAGAAGGCAGCGAAGGATTTGATATTTTAGGGAGTGGGAGAACAAAAGCCTTGCGCCACATCTCAGGAAATGTACTCGTGGTAAAGGAGAAGTTGACGATATGAGTTATGGAGGGAATTAGAAAATTAAGGATGAGGGTAATCATAATTCGACTTACTCCATCGCAACCAACCGCCTTAGATTTGATCGAAAGAATGGTTTTCTTAACATCATTCTCCGTTATAGGAGAAAAGCTGAAAGGTGGGGAAGTGATTCTAGGCAAGCCGTGTATTTCAGAAAGCGTTGAAAGTTTAGTTTGCAAGTCGAGGACTGGAGGTGAAGAGAAGTGAAGATTGAGATTGTTTAAATCGAATTGAGATTGATCAGGGAAAGCTTGAGACTTGCCAATACCGAGGGTATTTAAAAATTTTAAAGCTTCCTCGGGAGAAGATTCACGTATTTTGTCAAAGATATATCGGCGTTTGAGCTTCCTACACAACTGATTGCAGCGATTCCTTGCAGCTTTATAAGCTGACCAGTTGAGAGCGCAACGGTCCCTCTTATACTTACGGAAGGCTTTATCCCTCTTGGCTCTCGCTTTTCTTAAATCGTCATTAAACCAAAGGTTTGAAAAATTTTTTATTTTAACAAGGCGTAGAGGCGAGTGTCGGTCGAATAATTCAATCAATTTAGAGCACAGAAAATGCAACTTCTCGTCAATTGACGACAACACCTCTATCTGCGTCCAAGGAATAAGAGTGGCATCGTCCAATAGCCTGTCGAGATCTAGATGACAATAGCTTCGCAGCAGCAGCATCTTGGGTTTGGGCTTAGGAGGTCTGAATTTAAAGGAAGCGAATATTAGATCGTGGTGGGAGAATTCAGGCGCTGAAAACTGACCAAATTTAGAGACCAAGTCACCTTTGGACGTTATAATTAAGTCTAAGAGACTATCGGGTCCGTCAATTGGGTGGTGTGTTGCAGCGAGCGGTAAAACCTGGAGGTTAAAGGAGTCTAGTATAAATCTGAGCTTTGACGACCGATAATTACTCTTGATCAGACAAGTGTTGATATCCCCCATTACAATAAGATTAGTGTACTTAGGCATCAGATTCTCGAAGAGGGACTCAAGAGAAGAAAAATAATTGATATTGGGGGGACAATAGACCACTCCAAGGGCTATTTTGGTGCCTACATCTATCTCGATGAATAAATATTCAGAAGATGCGTTATACTGGGAAGTAGATTGACAAATAAGTTTGTAAGGGATGTGACTTTTTAAATATATTGCAACACCCCCACCAGTTTTTCCGGTTCGATCATTCCTGATTAAGATATAATTAGGTATAGAAAAAGAAGTAGAATGAAGAGAAGGTTTTAACCAGGTCTCGGAAATAAAAACAGCATGAATGGATGCCTGGTTAAATGTAGAATAGAGATCGGAAAAATGACTTGGAACACTTTGCGCATTGATGTGACAAATATTTAAATTCTTACGAAAATGTGAGAATTCATTAGACAGTAAATCTCCTAGTAATTGAAAATTTTCATCAGTACTGAGAAAAGAAATGTCGTCATCATCATCTCTTGCAGAATAAAATGATTCGGAGCTTGAATTCATAATGCATATACGAAAAAAAATATAATATACTAAATAAAATATATATTTATACAATAATATATTTATATATAACAAATATATTTTAATATAATTATACGAAATCCAAGAATTAAAAAATCTAAAATAATTCAAGTAAATTGACTAGACTAATCATACACATTCTGCTGGCTCACAACAATTCACTTAAAATACGCAACTAAAAAGAAATACTAAAATACATAAGCAAAAAAAAAAAAAAATACAATGCATGTTAAGGTCGAGAAGCCATGTAAGTAAGTGAATTACAAAAAAAGTTTGCTCATCCCAAAAAACACAAAAGTTAAAATGGGTTACTAATAATAATAGTTGATTAATAATGATACAAAGAAACAGATGTAAATAAAACTTTGTAAATAAAAAATTTCGTAATAAAGGTAAAAGTAGATATTAAAAAGAAAAAAAAATAATAATCTATCAAGCACATGAAAGTTAAAATACAATCGTTTACCATAATGACATGACTATATAAAAAAAAAAAAGTGATTTTATCCATTTAAATGTAGCTAACGAATACAGGTTGAGAAACATGTATATAATATAAAATAAAAAAAATGTAGAAAGAAACACTTCTAATAAAGTTCGTTATCTATATCTATAGAGTAAGTGCGGCACATTTGGAATACATGTTAGTTTTTTGCGAATATCTTTAAAAAGAAACAGTATAGTTCGACCAAAAATGTGTTAAATAATTTTTAATTTTCTAGATATCGATCTATTCCATATTACCTGCAGTATCTCAAATATATCGACCTTCCTTTATATATTAGACATAAAAAAAAAGTGTGCCAAAACACAATCATCCAAGTCACTAGCGATTGACTATATCTAATAGTCTTCAAAACGCGCCTCAGGTGTCAACTTGTCAAGTGTCAACAGTATGGAATTGATAAACAAATATACCCACTATTAACATGTAACTTGGATAAAAAATAAAAAATATTGTAATTGCTACGGGTACACTAATAATTAAAAGAAAAGAAAATATAGAATCATAATTACCCACAAGAAATGACAATTGTGGGACAACATCAATATCATTGTGATGGTAAAAAAACAATTAAGTAAGTGAACTGTAACTTAAGATAAGCATTGTGTAGATTTTAAATAAATTTCACACATGCATATTAATCGCAAATAATACGAACTATTATCGAAAGAATAGAGGGACTTCAGTATGTACTATGGGATGATTATAAGTAAAATAAATGAAAGTAAAACCAAAACAAGATATAGAATACATAGGATAACAACATACTATTGCTTCTTGACCAAATTTCGTCGCGTAAGTGGCCTTTTGCTGGCGTCAGGAAGAGCTGCAGGGCTGACTCGAGGCAGCACAGAGCTGGCAGGCTTGTCAACGGACTGTGTTGAAGGCGATGGACAGGGGAACATCTTCAGGCATTCATCGAAATCTTCCTGAGTTGTGACACGCCTGCGTTCGTTATTTGGCAATTTGATATATATGTATCCATTAAGGGTCCAGGTGTTAGTTATGCCAAATCTTTTTCTAGCTTTTGTGAAGAGAGATTGACGAACCTTAGTTAAGAATTCACTCAGCACAACTGGAGACGATTTCAATTTCTTTTTATTACTCCAAATGAGACTTTTAACTTTTAAGTCATTAAATCGAACAACAATAGGTCGAGGAGCCTTCTCAGACTTGCTTCCTATACGATGGCAGTACTGGATCACACCTGGCTGAATATCAGGGATGCCCATCAACACTTGAATTGTTCCAAGGACAGTTGAAACCAAGTTCTCACCTTCAGCCTCCTGAATACCACCGAACAGCAGAGCATTTCTTCTAGAAGTGTTGTCGATGTCATCAATTTGTGAAGATAAATTAGTGACAAGTGTCCTTAGGAGGTCCAGGATGTTCCACACTGAGGCCTTAAACTCTTTAAACTCACTTGCAAGTTTATCAAGACTGTTCCTATTACCTTCAGTGCTACTTGTGGATTTCAGCTGTTTTTCGAATTCTGCCATCCTATTACCAAGCGATTCTGCTATGTTTTTATGAACTTCCAGTATATCTTCCACTCTTGCCATTGTATTCAAATATAAATAATGTTTTATTTGTGATGTGTCAAAAATTCCTTGGGAAAGTTTGTAGAGCCAACAGGTAAATGTAATTATTATGCAATTAAAGACATAAGAGCCACAATAACTTATGTAAAGTAGCCTATATATGTCACTTATGTAAAATTTTACTTTTTTAAACTGTTAAAATAGATTTTAAACAAAAAAATAAAGAAAATTTTGGAGAGTGATTTTTTAACAGTGTGCACTTTTTGACACCTACCGCCAAAAAAAAAAAAAAAAGTTTTTTTTTTTTTTTTTTGGCGGTAGAGAAGAATTTTCGTTATCCTCTACTAAATAACATAAAATGGATTTTAAAAACCAGTCAAATAGCCTATTGGAAAACATATGCATTTAGTATAGGACGCTTATTAACACGAACAAACATACACTCTATTTTTATTATATGTATATAGATAGATAAGAGATCGTGATTGACGCTATCGTGGTAATTGATTTTGAACAAATGACTCACGTAATTTCTAACGTATCAAATAAAATGTTTTTTATTCCAGTAAACTTTACAATGAAGCATTTATGTATCGTCTATATTTCAACTCCTATAAAGCCTTATGCGAGAAGAAACAGTAAGAAACTCGCATGGTATTACTTTTCAAATGTACCAGATTTAAACTAATATTCACAATGACTGTTCTTAGTCCTTTGATGGAACAACAACAACAACAGCAGCAGAAGGATCGGAACATATTCTACCACGCTGTTCCAATGTCGGTTCGTGGAATACACATGTGGCAGAATTTCGCTGTAATTTGACACAGGTTTCCTCACGATGTTTTTATTCACCGCTGAACACGAGATGAGTTATAAAGACAAATTAAACATATGAATATTTAGTGACGCCTGGGTTTGAACTCGCAATCATCGCTAACCATTGGGCCATCTCGACTCAGTACGTAAAGCCTTCAGCGAAAAGGCACAGTGAGAAACTCGCATAGTATCTAGTAGCTTTTCAAAAGCACCAGATTAACAGTGATCTTAGTATTTGTAATTATTGTTCTTAATTCCTCCTATGAAACTCCAGTGTCAATCTAAGCATATAAATCCAATTTCAATTGAAGTAGGAATAAATAAACGTGAGATTCACGTATTTCATGTGATTTGCTAATAACTCAGCTAAATTGTGGATTTGCGGAAAATTAATCTTAAACGATTCGTTTAAAACAATTCGTCTAAAAAAAAACAAATCGACTAGAAAAATTGCTCATCCCTATTACACTTCAGTCTCGCGACTCTGCTGTCTTCATCGATCTTATTGAAAATTATATCTTAATCTATAATTTTATTGAATATTAGTTGAATTATTAAAGTTATTAATTTCGGGATATTTACCATGTTTTTTATTTTTGTTCGGTGGAGCTCGATATTTCGACATTGTCTACGAATGTCTTGTTCATGAGACTAGAGAGAAAGATAAAAAACATGGTAAATATCCCGAAATTAATAACTTTAATAATAAAAATAACCATGTTAATTTAAAATCTTATATTAGTTGAATTCTTTTAGACGATTTGTTTTAGACAAATTGTTATTGGTCGAATTGTTTTTAGACGAATTGTTTTAATCGAATTTTCCGTATACGATATTGTGCACTGCGAAGAGCACTTGTGTACAATTACTTCAAATTACTTTTTTGTTTTATTTACTATCGAAACTCTTGGCCCTTGGAGTAGTGGTGCAAAAAGCTTCATCAAAAGTATAACACCTCGCCTCATTGCCTCCACTGGTGACAGGAGGGCTGGTTCGTTTGCCCAGAGGATCGGAATTGCGATTCAACGGGGAAATGCTGCTAGCATTCTTGCCACCATTGCACGCGGTCAAGATTTATACAGTGACTAGTTTTAGTTCATATTTGTATATTTAAGCATTTGGTGCTATTAATATTATAAGAGTTTATGATTGATATATCTTTATTCCTAACACTTAATAAGTTATTTCCATAACTCCGATAACAGTTTCGTCTACATTCAAAGACTAATTTTTCGCAAATCCATAATGAATATCATGTATTTATCAAGCTCTATCAATATGGAGTTAATTTGCTACATAATGTTGTTTATTTCGCTGTTTTTCTCGTTTGAAAGAATTAGATTTATCTATTTTTATTTTTAGTGTGTTGATATCATATATTACTGTTTCGTACTGTGTCTATCTCAGTTATGATGACACCGCGATTTTTGATTTATATTAAAAAAAAGTGTGCTGAAATGTGCCCGGTATGTGCTATGATGTTTTATTTATTTAAACCTGCACAAGACAGCACATGTCGAGGACATTACGGCACAACAACAACCTGTAAATTCCCACTGCTGGGCTAAAGGCCTCCTCTTCCATTAAGGAGAGGGCTTGGAACATATTCCACCACGCTGTTCCAATGCGTCTAAATGGAATACATATGTGGCACAATTTCTATGAAATTAGACACATGCAGGTTTCCTCACGATGTTTTGCTTCACTGCCGAGCACGAGATGAATTATAAAGACAAATCATTGGTTCAACCTACAATCATCGGTTAAGATGCACGCATTCTTAACACTGGGCCATCTCGGCTCATTTTTCTTTAAAATTTTCACGTAATTATGTCCTTGTTATATTGTTTTGTTCGCGTTGTCATTCGTCACGGTTATGACGTAATCGTTTATCTTTTTGAAACGCTGTAATGAACTAACATAACTGTAACATTACTGGACAAAGGCATTTTACTGTTAACAAGCGACTCGCCCCGGCTTCACACGGGTGCAACTCTGATACTAAATATACTACAGAATATGTTTATTAACGACTAGCGGTCGCCCGCGGCTTCGCCCGCGTAGATAACGGTTCATAATCAGTCTTCTAATATCCCTACTGCTGAGGCACGGTCACATTTGAAGAATTACTGCAACCGGCGTTTGGATCTATTGTGATAAACCTCAAATTCGTGATCACAACACCTCAGCCAGACCAACATCACCCACGAATCTGATGAGGTTCTTAGGGTCGGAGGCCATTTTGCCCTCTAAGGACCGGAGTTAGAACATTTTATAGTTCTATCTTTAATAGTTATCATACGCAAAAATAAATAAAATAAAATAAAAAATAAAAATCATCTTTTTTGGTAGATTTTTTCCTTTTTTGTCCGAAAAACCCAAAATATATTACGGAACCCTATTTTTTTTTTAAAATAAAATTTAACCTATGTTATGCGGGATTAATTTAGCTTTCGAATGGTGAAAGAATTTTTAAAATCGGTCCAGTAGTTTTTGAGCCTATTCATTACAACCAAACAAAGTTTTCCTCTTTATAATATTAGTGTAGACATCACATTACAAACTTGTAAAATTATCAGTGTTTCTTTACCATATTGTCCGTTTATTATATACAATAACCTTCCTCTTAAATCGCTCGATCTATTAAAATAAACCGCATCAAAATCCGTTGCGCAATTTTAAAGATCTAAGCATACATATGGAAAGACAATGATTCAACTTTGTTTTATACTGTGTGATGATATATCTGTCCAAGGCGTCTTCAAATAACATTTGCTGTGTTTGTTCCGAGGTCTTTGTTAAGTTTGATGTTTCAGTTTCATTTAAACCTTTTTATTCTTTGTTTTAAACATATTATAATCTATTGTTCTGACAACAGCAGCTGTGTTCCAGTTACATTGACATAAAGATCGCGATTTGCATCCTTCCTCTTCTATTCGCTGGGAAATATCGGTTCTCTCTGTCTAAAAATTATCAAATATTCTTATGAAAAAATAATATAATTATAATCTATTAGCCGTCAATGATGTTGTAGTAAACAGATATGTTATTACCGCGCAAAAAGTGAAGACTAGAAAACGTCCTAATTGGGACGTTTGCCTTTAGTCGTTTTACGTAGTAATACGTTATAATACATCATAATTACGTAGTTATACGTTTTGCGTAATTAAAACATCTAGTTATCCCTTTCACTTATTGTTTTTATCAAGCTATCCTTTTTACTTTTAACGATATGTAAAATAAACGGTCCCCGGCGCGGCACACTTTTTTCTGTTGTTTAGTATGGGTATAACATATCTGTTTATTAGAATATCATTGCGGCCCGTCCCGGCTTCGCACGGATAAATATCAGTTTTTTTTATTTCACTTTTTTTATTATACTTTTTCGGTGCTATTTTTCCGACATGTTATGCAACATATTTACACAAAAACCTATTAAAATTATATACCTAATCCTTCCTTATGAATCCCACTGTGTATTAGTGAAAACCGCATCAAAATCTGTTCAGTAGGTTTGGAGTTTATCGCGAACATTCAGACAGACAGACCCGGCCGGAGGATTTTATAATATATAGTGTTACAACAACAAACAACAACAGCCTGTAAATTCCCACTGCTGGGCTAAAAGCCTCCTCTCCCTAGAGGAGAACATTTGGAACATATTCCACTACGCTGTTCCAATGCGGGTTGATGGAATGCACATGTGGCAGAATTTCGATGAAATTAGACACAGTAGGTTTCCTCACGATGTTTTCCTTCACCGCCGAGCAATTATAAACACAAATTAAGAACATATATATAGTGGTGCTTGCCTGGTTTTGAACCCGCAATCATCGGTTAAGATGCACACGTTCTAACCAATGGGCCATCTCAGCTCAGACATTCCTTTTGATACGTCAAACTTCATTTCGTAGGAGAATCAAGTTTGGAATTTATCATTACTGATGTTTACAATTAGATGATGGGGTATCCCCAAGTACACTACTGGTAAAGTATGGTTACTGTGGTTGTAGTTTAAATAATAAGATAAATAAAAAATTACCTCACAGTAAAAAGTGCTTTACTTATTACCTATTACCTTAACCCAGCAGTGGGAAATTTACAGAAATTCAAAATGTCATCTCGTTACACCCAAGTTTAGGCAGTGTATTGTTGTATATTTTAAATTTGTAACAAGTTGATATTTGAGAATATTGGTTGAGCTGTGCAACAAAGGCAGATACCTACTGAGTTGTTTTTTTTATTTGCTCGTTCGTGCAATGTCAACGACCGTTAGGGTGACAATAGTCGATGATAATTGTAGGACAGTCCGTAACAGGTTATTGTCCGAAACTTAGACACAGTTGAACGATAATTATGAATCACATCATGTGCATACTACATGACAATTAACAATACTCTTTAGCAAATGAATGTCATGGTATGTATTATGAGGAGGAATGAGGGCCATATTGTAAGGATTCAGCATGGATGTGGATGGATATAGAGGAAGGGTACGATCAATGAAACGATGAATGGATTGTGTTAAAGATGATATGGCTGGACGATATATTATATGCAGTATGAAGATATGCTGCGCCGACCCCAAATAAAATTGGGATAAAGGCAGCAGGAAGATAGGATGATATGATACATCAGAATCACCTCTAAAAGGCGAGTGAAGCTGAAGGCAACCACAAATAATATAACAATGCAATTGAACCACCAATTGGAAGAAGGGAATAAACGCCACTTATCGACATATTCACCTTTATATACTCTTACATTCTTTAGACGTAGCGCTAAATATTATACATTTAAGGCAGGTATGTCGGTGAATAAATCAGGGTTGATATTTTCTTAATAATCATTGATGTCCTATAAGTTAATAAGTTGAAAGCAAAAAGTTGTGAAGTTTCTTTTTATTATCTCCGTTCCTATGTTTTGGATTCATTCCCTTCTTCCAATTGGTGGTTCAATTATAATTAGAGCTCATGAATTTCATTTCGCCGTGTGGTGTCACTAAGCCACCGTCAACACAACCGGTACTAGAAGCCAATTAATGTGTCCTTTAATTATCTCAGCAATCAATTGTCAAGCGAAACGACTAAATGTACAATAATCAATCGAAATGGCGTGTCTTGTTACACAAAAAAAGTTAATTATGCAAAAACTTGCCAGACAGTTATTAAATAATAAATTTAGTTTTAATTGTCTGTTTTAATTATGAGATAGAGAATTCTCGGTTCAACGAGGGTCGCGTGAGGTGAAAGGTCGTTGGAATATGAATTTTGTTATAATAATATTGTAATTAGTTATGAACCGAGATGAATCAGTGGTTAGAACGTTCATCTTAATTGATGATTGCGGATTCAAACCCAGGACCACTGAATTATCTTGTTCTTAATTTGTGTTTATAATACATCTCTTGCTCGGCGGTGAATGAAAACATCACGAGGAAACCTGTGTGTTGACTAATTTCATCGAAATTCTGTTAGAACAGCTTGGTGAAATATATTCCAAAACTAATGTTGTCTTAAATTTTCGCGATTATTACACATTGAAATAAAACTAGTTATAACGGATTTGAATCGTGTATATTAATTATTTTTAACATCCCGACGTTTCGAGCACTTTACAGCGTTCGTGGTCACGGGTAGACCAAATATTCCAAACCTTCTCTTCAAAGGAAGAGTCCTTAGCCCAGTCGTGATAAATATACAGGCTGTTAATGTAAAATGTACAATTATAATTTGTTTGTATGTAGGGTTAGGTTATAGGTTTGTATGTAGGGTTAGATTATAATTTCAAAAATGTTTTCCTTGGTATAGCTACACCCCGATTACTATAGTACTTTAGATTATTTATATTTATACAATTGCGCCAGTCAAATCGTGGTTAATAAGTAATTTATGTAAATACATTTAATAAAATTGGAGTGTCTGTTTGTAATATTAAAATAGCCCTTTTTTACTCAATTCTGTCTATCTGTCTGTTTGTTCCGGCTAATCTCTGGAACTGCTGCACCGATTTTGACGGGACTTTCACTGGCAGATAATTTATATAACTAGGAGTAAATTAGGCTACAATATATTTTTTTGTTGAATTCAAACGCGAACAGGGTCGCGGGCACAGCTGGTTATGTAACAATTTTGAACGTTGCTTCATCACCAATTAGATCAAAGTCCGTAAATGCTACGTTACAAAGGTAAAGTTTACATCCGGATCTCCAGTTACCTGTGGATATTTTAGTTTAATTAAATGAACGCATTTGACTGCTTTGGAGACCAGCTCGATTCTAAACACAATTGGCCATTATGATTTTTTTAGGAAATAAAAAAAACTCCTGCAGTAAAATATACTTAGTTTAAACTAGCGAACCGCCCCGGCTTCGTACGGCTCAATGATATGGCTTTTTTATGGTATAGGTTGGCGGAGGAGCATATGGGCCACCTGATGGTAAGTGGTCACCATCACCCATAGACAATGACGCTGTAAGATATATTAACTATTCCTTACATCGTCAATGTGCCACCAACCTGAGAACTAAGATTTTATGTCCGTTGTGCCTGTAGTTACACTGGGTCACTCACAAACTGCTGGCTGTTAACATTATGTGATATGACATCACAGTAGAAACTTCTATGTTTTATATATAAGAACCTTCCACTCTAATCACTCTATCTATTAAAAAAATCGCATCGAAATCCGTAGCGTAGTTTTGAAGATTTACATAGGGATATAGGGATAGAGAAAGCGACTTTCTTTTATAATATTTAGTGATAATTATTAAAATGATTAAAGGATGTAATTGAATTCAACCAGCATATATGTTATCGAGGTTTAAAGTCCGGAGAATATCTCTATCGGATATGAATAATTAACCGCAGAACAATAAAACAACGTAATGTGTAATTGCAAAGTACACATCTTTTAGACGGAAGACATACTCATGAATATATCTAAATTGTACTGAAATTGAACACTTAGATATCTCTCGATCATAAGGAGAGAGAGTTGGTTCATTCTGCTTGGTCTTATTTTTTCTTTTTTTCTTTATTTTCTTGCTGGAAAAACGTGTTACGCGCTTCCCCCACGTGATGGAAAGTGGGGGGGGGGTGTGTGACTCATTGTAATTATTGTAAAAGGGTTATTTACTAACGAAAGTTGAAAATAATACTTTATTTATTCAAAAAATCATAAATAAAAATGCAAATGTTTGTCACGTGACACAAAACGCTTCTGATTGGCCGGGATTATGATGAAGTCACTTGCTTGTTAATCTTGCTTGTCTACTATATGTACCGCAGATTAAAATACAGGCAAGTGACATCACTTACCCCATTGTAGCGCCAAATTGTCCGAGTAGCGTTTTCGCGCGCTATTTAAATGTGGAATTTTTTATATGATAATTTTCTGCAAATATGTACTAGAAATTATAAAAAATCTATTTGTACTGGGTTCCTTAATCCTTAGTAAACAATATAGAATTGATTTTAAAGACCTGTCAAATGGTCTATTGCATAAATCAAAGCTTTTCTTATCTGTTCGCTGTTGCGATTGTAATCAAGTTCGGTACACTTGAAATGTGATTTGACCTTGAAAATATCAATTACTTATACGAGACATTTCAGGTAAGTCGAATGTTAAATGACTCGTACCAAGGTCACTGCTAAGTATATATTTCAAGGTTAACCGCTTTTTCACCTTTTTTGACATTAATAAAAATGTATTAAGAATTTTATTTGATACTACCTAAGCCCGAGACCTTATACGCGTTTGAATTAAAGGAAAAAGAAATATTATTGTTGCTTAAGTTACTATCTATTATGTCAGTTATCTGCCAGTGAAAGTCCCGTCAAAATCGGTCCAGCCGTTCCGGAGATTAGCCGGAACAAATAGACTGACAAAAATTGTAAAAAAATGTTATTTTGGTATATGTACCGTGTATACATACATATGCGTTGAGTAAAAAAGGGTTATTTTAACATTACAAACAGACACTCCAATTTTATTATATGTATAGATTCCTCAAATGTTAATATGCGTGGATACCCTATTTGGTTATTATGATTTGGTGACTTTTTATTTTATAAAAAACAAGCAAAACCAGGCTGATGTCTGTGTTTTTGTATGATGTAGGTAAGGACAAAATCAAAATATACTTTATTCAAGTAGGCTTTTACAAGCACTTTTGAATCGTCATATACCTAACAACTATTTTAAGTGAATCTACCAAGGTCGGAATGTAGATTCTACCGAGAAGAACCGGCAAGAAACTCAGTAGTTACTCTTTTTTTACAAAAAAAAAACAATGTGTGGCTACTGAAGTGTGTGTGTGTGGCTACGGTGGTAGCTTCACTTAATTGTAAAATGACGATTCGAAAGTGCTTGTAAAAGCCTACTTGAATAGAGTTTATTTTGATTTGATTTGAAAAATACTCGTAAAATTCAATTTGAATAAAGTATATTCAGATCAATTCCATGACAGAAGTAGTGAGTACAGTTCTCGTAAAAGCCTACTTGATAGTTGGTAGTTAAGACGAAATGTCCCGACTTTTCTAGGGCGATCGTTACTTGGCTTTCGATTTTCACTCGCGTGACCTTTTTTTGATTCCGCGAAGCTATCTATGTGTACAATAAGGGTGTGTTAGTTGAGCCGAGGTTCAGTGGTTAGAACGCGTGCATCTTAATCGATGATTCTGGGTTGAAACCCAGGCAAGTACCACTGATTGTTCATGAGCTTATAATTGATTTTGAAGGTAAACACCGCGAGGAAATCTACAAGTGCCTTATAACAATCCACCCAGCTACTGGAGTAGCGTTTTGGAATATGTTACTAACCTTCTCTGCAATAGGAGAGGAGGCTTTAGCCCAGCTGTGTTAAAATTTAAAGGCTGTTACTATCCAAGGTTGGCGGATCATTGGGTCCAGTGATGGTATATTGGTGACCATTAACAATCACGTGGGCCATTAGCCAGTCCAATATATGTTATATGTAAATATATTTTATAGGATAGACCGTGAAAACATTATACAGAGACCCCACCTGCGTTGCCTAGAGACTAAATTCTATATTTAGACTTTCATGGTTAACGTGTCTACGTAATTTCGTTCCTAATAATAGTATTTTTGCGTGTATCAGAATGACAATACAACACGAAAGATCATCTTCAAATTTCCGGAATTTTGGTATTTGTCGAGTATAATCTGACTAAATCCATGACCTTTGATTATATCATTGATAAAAAAGTAACAGCCTGTAAATTACCCACTGCTGGGCTAAGGCCTCCTCTCCCATTAAGGAGAGGTTTTGGAACATATTCCACCACGCTGTTCCAATGCGGGTTGGTGGAATGCACATGTGTGAATTTCGACGAAATTAGACACATGCAGGTTTCCTCACGATGTTTTCCTTCACCGCCGAGCATGAGATGAATTATACACACAAATTAAGCACATATATATAGTGGTGTTCTAACCACTGGGCCATCTCAGCGCTTGGCCATCGCAGCTCTTCATAAATACATATGTCAATTTATAAATTTTAATTTGGAATTCCTAACCAAAGAGGAGATATTAGAAAGTAGTCAGTATGACAAAACGCGATTTAAATATGCAAGGACATAATATCTCTCAGTGGTAGAATTTCCTAAATTCCTCCCTTACACAGTGTCACATATTAAAACGATCCTACTCACCATACTACATGGCCCTAATTTAAATAACTACTCTCGGCGATGATCAATCAGTCAGTCGGGATATGTTAATATATATATATATATATATATATATATATATATATATATATATATAGCGGTTTTCACCCGCACCCGCGGCGGGTGCGGGTGAAAACCGCTCCGTGAGTTCTTAGCCTTAGCCTTAGTAGTAGTAGTAGTAGTAGTATTTAGTTCAGTCAGCGTTTCATTTCAACATATCCAAAATTTAAGAAAGTTGCTTTCAGTGGGATTAAATTGTGATTAAATTTCGTCAGCAAAGATCGTCGAGGCGTCGCCGGCGCATCTAACACACAATTGAATGGGAATCCAAGCGATGTTTGTTCACATGTATTTTGATTGCCTTTAATCAATGTTCATTGAGAACTAAGGAGTTTAACGAGCAATGTTGACAAATACGTATTAATCGTAGAATTGTTCTTATTAAATAAGTCTTTTTTGATACACTAGTGGTCGCCTGCGTCTTCGCTCGCGTTTTCAGTGGTACGTTGTCGTATGTTAGGCAAAATAAGTAGAATATCCTTCCTTTCAAAAAATCAAAATCAAAATAAACTTTATTCAAGTAAGCTTTTACAAGCACTTTTGAATCGTCATTTAACAATTAAGCGAAGCTACGCTAGTTCGGAAAGTAGATTCCACCGAAAAGAACATGCAAGAAACAGAGTAGTTTCTCTTTTTCAACATTTAAAAAATACAATCATATTAGTTAAATACCGTCTGTCTGTCTGTGTGTCTGTCTGTCTGTGGCATCATAGCTCCCAAACGAATGAACCGATTTCAATTTAGTTTTTTTTGTATTATAGGTGTTTTATGGGCGAGTGTTCTTAGACATGTTTGATGTAAATCGGTTTAGCCGTTTAAAAGTTATGGGGAGTTAAAGTGGGGAAGAAAAACCGAATTCGCATTCGCTTTGAGGGACCGCTCCTAATTAATTAGTGTCACATGCTTACCTATCTCTAGATACTTATTCAAATAGGTACTTTAGGATTAATTTTCTTTCATTATTTTTTACTTTTTAAAAGTAGCTTATGTTTTTGTGGCGGGGGGTTCTGAAATTTTTAATTTATTATCATCTATCCTTGGTTGGAGTTAGCTGCATAGCAATTTTCATCCAATTGTTACTCATCCATTCTTTATGAATGATGGTAATATATCTATATTAATATTGTAAATGTGAAAGTCAATCTGTCTGTAGCTTTTTCGCTACCAAACCATTGAACCAAATTTGATCACATTTATTATGAAGTAAACTTGAACTGTAAAGAAAAGTAGAGCTGAGATTGCCCCGTGGTTAGAACGTGTGCATCTTAACCGATGATATCGAGTTCAAAACCAGGCAAGCACCACTATGCTCGGCGGTGAATGAAAACATCCTGAGGAAACCTGCACGTGTCTAATTTCATAGAAATTCTGCCACATGTGCATTCCACCAACCCGCACTGGAACAGAGTGGTGGAATATGTTCCGAACCCCCTATTTAATAGGAGAGGAGGCCTTAACCCAGCAGTGGGAAATTTACGGGCTGTTACTACTTACTTACTTTAAACTTGAACTCCAAGGCAACATAGGCTAACTTGTTTTTCCCCAGCACATGACAATCAATTCCCTAAAGGAGATCGAAGCCGGTAACAGCTAGTTGGTTAAAATTCATCTCCAGCTCAGCAGCAAGGGTTATAATAGTGAACTGCATGTGTCTAAATTCAATGTAATGCTACATGTGTCAATATCCATTGGAGCATCTCCAAACTTTCTCCTCCAAAGAAGATCAGTATGTGTACGTTTGTAGATTGTAACTTTACTCATATAAGGACCGACGTGATTAGTATTTTGCACGTGATCGGGAAAAAGAAAAACGATGCATAAAGAACAACTAGATAGGCAGAAAAACACACGTACAACTATTTGTTTTAATCGACTATTTCCAGCCAGTGCCGGCGTTAGAGGGTCTGACACCTTGGGCAAGCATATTTTGGCGCCCACTCGATAAACGGTCATGTAAAGGGTTGTAGCCGCCAGTCGACTCGGTTTTCTCGCTGAATGTTAGAGCGCCGCCCCCGAACGCTTAGCTATCCCCACCATTCACCACGCGTTCCAGCTTGGTGGGGGAAGTATTCCATCTCCCAAAATTTGGCGCCTTGGACCGTCGCCCCATCGCGCCCCTCCCTAACGCCGGCACTGTTTCCAGCTGAGAATATGCCCAAAAGTTAATTCCGATCACTAGCTGGTTCACCTTTTCGTCTGTTGTACAGTCAGGGTAATAAAAGGTTCGTCACCTTAAGATCTATTTTCGTGTGCTCAGTATGGGCGATAATCTGCTTTACCGATCGAGAATGACATATTGAATCACAATTATTTGACGTTTAGATTCAAAAGGTACTAAGAGTTTAAGACTTGATAAAGGAATGAATTTGAAAACTGACGGAGGTTTTCTTACTTTGACTGTAACACATTTTTTTTTTTTTATTATATAACGTGTTTATTTATGGCCAATCCGATCTGTCACGTTGACCTTCTGTATCCACGTCCGGATATAGACGCCACGTGGCCGATAAGAGCCGGTGACTCTGAAAGATACAAAGTATTGCGCAAGACTAATTATCATCTAGCGTGACTTTTTGGCGTATGCGATAGAATTATATCTGTCTCGAGAGACTATGAGTTTTTACGATACGTTTATTCTTATACTAGAGATCGACCCGGCTTCGCTTCGTATACAATAAATTTTTCTTGTTTCATTTTTATATTGTGTATATATTATATACGAAAACCTACCTCTTGATCACTCTATCTACTTAAAGAAACCGCATCAAAATCCGTTGCGTAGTTTGAAAGGTCTAAGCATACATAGTGACAGACAGCGGTAAGCGCCTTTGTTTTCAACCGACTTCAAAAAGGAGGAGGTTATCAATTCGTCAGTATTTTTTTTTTATTTATGTTACCTCATAACTTTTCACTGGGTGGACCGATTTTGAAATTTCTTTTTTGTTTGAAAGGTAGTGCTTCCCGTGGGGTCCCATTTTAATTTTATTTTATATACACACTGGCACACCGACACCGGCTCCAAATATACCAATAATTATAACTACGTTATATAATCGTAAATCGACTTTTATGAATGCGCAATTATTTTTATTACTTTTTAGTGCATATTCATTTGTTTTAAAATAGTGTTTTGTTTGAAGTCCCGCGGTTTCGCCCGCTTGGAAGTGAAATATATTTAAGACCTCTTTGTGTAACACATTGGTGGGTATTTCACACCCTTAAGGGTAGAATATCCGGAAACGCTTATATACGTATTTACTTATTTTTAATCAACTTTCCAAAAAAACTTTCACGATACAAAAAGAAGCAAGAAAGTATTACTATAAATATGTAATTTTAGCACCAAACCGCTGAACCGAATTTGATGAATGTTGTCTTAAATTTTCGCGATGATTACACATTTAAATAAAACTATTTATAACGGATGAATCGCGTATATTAATTATTTTTAAACATCCCGACGTTTCGAGCACTTTGCAGTGTTCGTGGTCACGGGCAGACTAAGATGACATTTGTCTATTTGAAGAACAAAGGAAATATTATTAACAACTACCGCCAACGATTTCTCGATTGATATCTTGAGTAACGTTCCGGTTGCACGCAGAAGGCACTAACTGTGTCTTTAGGTCTTGCAGTCTGTTGGATTTGGGATTTCAAATTTTTAATAAGTGGATCCCAGGTGTTAGAAAGTCTCCAACCATCTTCTCTATTGAAGTTCGGATGTTTTTGAATTTCAATAGCCTCGCGTATCATTCTAGGAATGAATCTGTGTTCTCTAGCGAGGATCTGTGGTTTATCAAATCGGATAAAATGGTTAGGTTTATCCAGAGCATGTTCACAGACTGCAGACTTAGAAGAACGCCTATTTTTGACATCTCCTATATGTTCCTTGACCCTGGTACCGATACTTCTCTTTGTTTGGCCTATGTAAGATAAACCACACTCACATTCGAGTTTATATACTCCTGCAGTTTGTAAAGGAATATTACTCTTGATAGGTCTCAAGAACTGGCTCACTTTCTTATGAGGCTTGTAAACGGTTTTAATTGAAGCTCGCTTCAAGATGTTGCCAATCCTGTCTGTAACTCCCTTCACATATGGTAGAAATGCAGGTTGTCGCTCAACTGTGGGTGGCTTGATACGGCTTCTGCGATGCTGGCGAGGCACGGGCAGCTTGTTCTGGTGGAGTGCAAGCTTGACCTGACGTAGCTCGTCCTCTAGGTGTTCAGCATCGCAGAGATGGTGGGCTCTCTGAAACAAAGATTTGCCAACGGTAGCTAACTGGCTAGGGTGGTGGTGCGAGTCACCATTGAGGTATTTGTTGGTGTGTGTGGGTTTCCTATAAACTGTGTGACTTAATGTATTGTCAGGATTCTTGATAATAAGGATGTCAAGGAAAGCTAAAGAATTATTTGCCTCTAATTCCATAGTAAATTGAATGTTTTTATTTATAGAATTAAGATGTACTAAAAATGCAGATGTCAGATCACTAGGTAATATTGTGAAAGTGTCATCTACGTACCGTTTATAAAACCTAGGTGTCAAATAGACAAATGTCATCTTAGTCTGCCCGTGACCACGAACACTGCAAAGTGCTCGAAACGTCGGGATGTTTAAAAAAAATTAATATACGCGATTCATCCGTTATAAATAGTTTTATTTAAACGAATTTGATGAAATTTAGTATGAAGCAAACTTGAACTCCAAGACAAGACATAGGCTACTTTTTTGCCTGACACATGACAAGCGTCACCCTAGTATTATTATAATATTATTTTTATTTATTGTAAAAAGTTACACCATCGACTATCACTTAACGCTTAAAAAAAATAAAATATTTAATATGGGTAACATTCGAGGTGATACATCTTTATAGGTGTACATTCACGTTCAAAATTAGTAACCAAACTAACCTATGTAAAATATAAAATCTTATTTTAAAACTAAATTATATAATAAATTTAAGAATTCGGATATAACTAAAACAAATCATAAAAGCTAATTATAATTTAAAAAAAGAAAAAAAATATATATTAATGTAGCGACATAGAGAAGTATTTGTAACATTTGTTTTTTGAATTAAGAAATTACCTTATAACCGTTCTATGACATATGTGGTTTTATATTCAAGTCTTATGTTTAAACAAACAATTAATTAGCGCAACGCATTTTCCGTAACGAAACATTTACCCAACAGTGTTGTGTTATATGTAAATACTAAGATAGAATCTGAGTCACTTGAGACTTCATTTTGTTATTTATTTATTGGGTTTGATAGCGATTTTTACATTTTTCATTCTAGCATAAAAAAGGCAGACGTTTCTTCACATTATAATATTGATATTTAATAAACACATGTTTTGTTATTGTATCCGATTTCATTAAATTGTAGTCGATTTTAGAGAGTCATTCGTGTGGCTTTAAGAAATAATACAGCATGTTTTCCCGCGCATATAATTATCTATACATATAATAAAATTGGAGTATCTTCTTGTAATATTAAAATACTTAACCTTTTTTCTTTATATCTAATATGTATATACATATATATACACGGTACAAAATAATATTTTTTACAATTTTTGCCTGTTTGTTTGTCCGGCTAATCTCTGGAACGGTTGGACCGATTTTGATGAGACTTTCACTGGCAGATAACTGATATAACAAGGAGTCACTTAGGCTACAATATTTTTTTTGTTAAATTCAAACGCTTACAAGGTCGCGGGCACGGCTAGTCTTATATAAAATAGGCATATTTTTTTTGTTATTTTAAAAAATTGTATGATGGCTGGTGAAACTGAATTATCTTAATGTAATTAATTACAGCTAGAATCTCGATTATCTCGTAAGACCTCTGTAACCTCTGACCTGGTTGATGTAATTGCTTTGTGAGCAACTGTTTTAGCACGCGTTTGAGAGGTCACTGCTATTATGGTTATAGCCTAGCAAGTGTTGCCATCACATATTTGTTAAAAGAAACAGTGTCATTGGTTATGCAGGTAAAAAAGCGTGGAATTAATACTTGTAGACTTCCAGGCAGGATACTACGTATATATGTAATTGTATTTAACTAACATGACTGTATTTTTAAATGTTGGAAATGGGTAACTAGTGATATGGCGGTTCTTCTCGGTAGAATCTAATTCCGAACCGGGTGTAGCTTCTCCTAATATAGTTGTTAAATGACGATTCAAAAGTGCTTGTCAAAGCCAACTTGAATAAAGTTTATTTTGATTTTGATGCAGAAGTGTAATTTATACAAATATTATAAATGAGAAAGTAACTCTGTGTGTCTGTCTGTCTGTCACTACTAAGTTCTAACATATATTATTTTCAATTTAGGTTTGATTGTGTGTCATTTGTAATTCATCTCGTGCTCAGCGGTGAAGGAAAACATCGTGAGGAAACCTGCACGTGACAAATTTCATCGAAATTCTGCCACATGTCCATTCCAGCTTCTCCTCAAAGGGAGAGGAGGCCTTTAGCCCAGCAGTTGAAATTCACAGGCTGTTGTTGGTTGTTGTGTGTCATTGTTATTATTTTGATTTTTCAAACCCAATAGTTAGATGTTTTGTATTCTAAGAACGACATGTTATGAGATGCCATATCTTGTTATGGAAACGCTTCCTTCAACCGCTCGAGTTTCACAAATAAAGTTCATTCACACACTTTTAACATTAAACATGTGTTTGCAAACAATGTTAGTTGAAAAATCATAATCTATTATAGTGCGAAAGATGAGAATCCATTTGCATAAATCATCACTACATAGTATAAAACAAAGTCGCTTTCTGTCCCATTTCCCTATGTATGCTTAAATCTGTAAAACTACTATATATTAGCTACTATTACTATATGTTAGTATATACATTGATAGCGTGATTCGAGAGGTAGGTTTTTGTATATAATACATGGACAATATAGTAAAGAGACACTGATAATTTTAGAAGTTTCTAATGTGATGTCGTATATAAACAAATTCTGTGGCATATTTAGTATCAGTATTGCACCCGTGCGAAGCCGGGGTGCGTCGCTAGCACATTTATATTATGTCTGTACTACTATTGCTACTCAAAATTGATCTTAATGTATATAGCACTAAGTGTGTTTTTGATAATAATACTGATAGTATTGCAGTATTGCATTTATCAGTATTGCACCCGTGAGAAGTCGGGGCGGGTCGTTAATGGTATATAAGTTTCTTTGTATATTAGTTTTCCTTGTATGCTGGTTATTTAATATGTCATGAAGGTAAATTGTGTTCTTGTATAGATAATCTTGATATAATATTGAGTTATAACCACACCTCATACAGCAAGATAAAACTTTACATCTAAGATGTTCTATCTCGTGCGTGCCGTTTCTTAATTTGTAATACTTCTGTTTATTGGTAATTATTTATAACGATAAAATTCAAACAGCAATTAAGTACTAATTAGTAAATAATGAAATAAAGCCGTGAATATAGATGTAGAGGTCATTTATAGATACTAAATAAAAAATAGGACCTAAAATTGAACCTTGCGAAATCCCCCTTGCACTTGAAATTTTAAAGGCTTTGGTTCTAGGTCTTGAGTTCTTTAACTTAGTCGAGTTGAAGCAATGAGATCAAGAACTTTACCTTTAACAGTTTTTTCTGAAAGCGTTTTAATTAGCGAATAATCCACAATTAACGTTTAAAATATGAATTTCGTAAAAAGCGAATAACATTGATTTGAATCGGCATTGCGCTGTGCGTCCAAGGCTTTGGTTGAAGCTGTAATCGAATTGTCTGTCATTATGAAATGCTTAGCTTTTATGAATGATTGTTTCACAATTTCCGAGACCTACTTTTCTTTTTTCCGTGATTGTCGTCTTCGGTATCATCTTCGGTCTTTCATCCTCCGCTCCGATATTATTAGTAGTAGTAAATATAACTATAACTACGTTATAAAATCGTAAATCGACTTTTAAGTAGTCTAATATTTTTCATTTCATTTTACCTAGGAGGACTCTCAAAAATATGTTAGATATGAAATTTTTTTTATTACTTTTTAGTGCATTTTTATTTGTTTTAAAATAGTGTTTTGTTTGAAGTCGGTTTTTCATTTTGTTAATTTTTTTATTTATTCATCTTATTTATTTTAGGACTTTTCTCCAACACAGGTACGTCAGTCCCATTGTACCCTTTTCCTTTGGTTTTGACATTATATTTATTATATTTTATAGAAATTATACATTATATAGAAATCCAGGAGCAAATTCTAGCAGATCCTTCGCCAGAATCTGCTAGAATATTCTGAAAAAATCCAAGTTTGAATGAACATACATTTAAACTACATAAAAGTAACTTTCTCTCTTTCTGAGTCTTGCTACATTCCATCAACAAATGATGATGTCTTTTCTCTAGACTATGTGTGTAACAAATATCGTTTTAATTCGTCCAGGAGTTTTGGCGTGAAAGCGAGACAAACAGACAGACAGAGACACTTTCACATGTATAATATAAGTATATAATTATAGATTATTTTCAAATACTAATAAACAGAAATGTTAATATACATATTGTATCCCAACGCCCCACATCGATAAGGTCTGATAACGTTATATTGACTAAAATTATTATACACGCGAGACTCATCTCGCTGTTTATTAGATAAACATTATATAAATCCTACTCAATTTACAGACCAATAAAGTCCTTTAATTGTCTGTAAATAGTACATAGGTACCACTACTTTTATAGAAGATAAAAATAAACTTTATTCAAGTAGGCTTTTACAAGCACTTTTGAATCGTCATTTTACAATTAAGTGAAGCTATCACCGTTTCGGAAAGTAGATTCTACCGAGAAGAACCGGCAAGAAACTCAGTAGTTACTCTTTTTTAACATTTAAAAAATACAAAGTCATGTTAGTTATATACAATTATTTAAATCAATATATCCTGCGTGGAAGTCAACAGTTATTAGCTCCACGCTTTTTTATCATCTATAAAATCTTGTCGATGTAGAAACAGTTCATTAGTTATCTATGTATGAATACATTCGAAAATATTATAGATTTAAAACGCAGGTACATAGCGGATTGTATGTATTGCCTAATGTTGATTAATATAGATATAGTACGACACAAATTAGATGTAGCATCGGAAAATGCAATGGAATGAAAATAAAACCGATTACTGCCGATTTACACAACCAATAGAAATAGCTCCCTATCGCGCCATTCGACGCTATTCGTCGCTATAGATTTCCGCGTCAGACAAAGCAAGTGCATGTAAATCGACGCGTCAAATTGACGAATATATTAGGTCACATGATATTACAAGTTATTACGTTTGTGTAAAGATCATATTCGCATGAGAAATAAATTTTGATAATTTGGGATAGCATATTCGATTCGGATGTGATCGGTTTTACGAATTTTGCCGATGCGACATCTAAGTTGTGTCGAACTATACATGTCTTTGATTTTTTTTGACGACCTCCGTGGTCGAATGGTGTGTACACCGGTTTTCATGAGTACGTTACTCCGAGGTCCAGGGTTCGAGTCAATGTAGATTATCATTAGTTTTCTATGTTGTCTTGGGTCTGGGTGTCTGTGGTATCGTCGTTACTTCTGATTTTCCATAACACAAGTGCTTTAGCTACTTACATTGGGTTCAGAGTAATGTATGTATATATCTTTGTTTCATCTAGCAGTCGTCTCGTGTTCTCTTTCATATCAAGGTGAAGTCAGTGGAATCCTGACTCCATTTTATCATTTCTTATCAAGCAAACATCGCGATTACAAATAGTAAAGGTAAATATTGAATTTTCAGAAGCAACAATGGAGATAACAAAGATAAACATCTTTGTTTTGATGATTCGTATCTCGTATAGCAACAGAAAAGTACATCACTACATATTACAAAACAAAGTTCCTTTGTCTGTCTGTATCTTCGCGATAAACACCAAAACTACTGAACGGATTTTCGTGTGGTTTTCTATAATAGCGTTACCGACTTTATATTTTTACATTTAAATATATTACGGTAGAATAGAATACTTAAAAAAAGCTTAAACTATATCCTAAAATATTGTAGTATATCGATTGATTATTTCCGTTTAGGTTTTAATATTTATTTTAACTAATAACATGGCTTTTATTTCGACTAAAAACTAAGCTTATAATTAAAGTCGGACTACCAGCCATTCGTTTTGCTAGACAAGAAAGGAGTGCTGGTTAAACTATGCTGTGTAGTGTAAAAAGATAAAGTGATTCAAATAGTAAGGACGTAACAATAGGGATTCATAAGGAACGTTTAGGTATATGATTTATTGAGGTTTTAGTGTTAATAAGTTGAAATAGAACGACGTTTGTTAAACGTGTTGGAAAGAGCAACGAAAAAATATCAATATAAAGTGAAAATATATTTAAAAAAAATTATGTGTACCCGTGTAAAGCCGAGACGTGCGTTAGTTTAACATATTGTAATTTAGATTCCAATTCCTGACGTCACCAATGCACCACTAGAAGCTGATGTTATGGCTCACTCACCCTTCAAACCGAAAATCTAAAATTATAGTTACTTGCTTACTAAAATAACTAATGCTGATAGAGCAGAGATGGCCCAGTGGTTAGAACTCGTGCATCTTAATCGATGATTTTGAGTTCAAACCCAGGCAAGCACCACTATATACATGAGCTTTATTTGTGTTAATAATTCATCCCGTGCTCGGCGGTGAAGGAAAACATCGTGAGGAAACCTGCATGTGTCTAATTTCGTCGAAATTCTGCGACATGAGCATTTTACCAACCCGCATTGGAACAGCGTGGTGGAATATATTCCAAAGCCTCTCCTTAATGGAAGAGGAGGCCTTAACCCAGTAGTAAGTAATTTACATGCTGTTACTTTACTTTACGTTTACTAGATTAACAAAGCAAACGATAATAACTTGATAAATTAAATTAAACTGTTCTGGAAGTTAAATATGCAAATCAATTTGCTGAGCCCTGTCAATGGACTTTAAAACCCCTTAAAAAATAATTCAAATCGTTTATAGAAAAATTGGTAAAAAAGGCATATTATTCGAAACAAGATTTTGTACATGATAAAAAAGCGTGGAGTTAATACCTGTTGACTTCCAGGCAGACATTACATACATATATAATTGTATTAACTAATATAATTGTATTTTTTAAATGTTGAGAAAGAGAAACTTACTGAGTTTCTTGCAGGTTCTTCTCGGTAGAATCTACATTCGGAACCGGTGGTAGCTTCACTTAATTGTTAATTGACGATTCAAAAGTGCTTGTAAAAGTCCACTTGTATAGAGTTTATTTTGATTTTGATTAGATTTTTCATTTGGAATATGAATCATCATTATCATTACATAGTATAGAACAAAGTCGCTTACCAATGTCTGTCCTTATGTATGCTTAGATCTTTAAAATTACGTAACTGATTTCGATGCGTTTTTTTTATAGATAGAGTGATTCGAGAGGAAGGTTTTTGTATATAATATAAATAAATAAATATAAGACAACATACATTACTCTGATCCCAATGTAAGTAGCTAAAGCACTTGTGTTACGGAAAATCAGAAGTAACGATGGTACCACAAACACCCAGACCCAAGACGACATAGTAATCTAATGGTAATAATCTACATCGACTTGGCCGGGAATCGAACCCGGGACCTCGGAGTGGCGTACCCATGAAAGCCGGTGTACACACCTCTCGACAACGGAGGTCGTCAAATACATGCACAATAATAGTAAAAACACTGATAATTAATTTTAGGAGTTTCTAATGTGATATCGTAAATGAACAAATTCTGTAGTATATTTAGTATCAGCATTGCATCCGTGCGAAGCCGGGGCGCGTTGCTATTACATTAATATTATGTCTGTACTACTATTGCTACTCAATATTGATCTTTATGTATATAGTACTAAGTATGTTATTAATTATTCGTTTCGATATTTATTTTTTACGAACGATTGGCCTTCTGTTGTCAGATAGACGGTTTAATTAACACATTATTACGAAGATAAAAGCAATAGACCGATGAATCAATATGTGTATATGTGGATGGGGGGAAGGGGATTTTCTTATATATTAATGTTTAGGGGTTTCCCGTGGTTTTTTTATGGAATATGTTGGCTGACGAGTATATGGGCACATGATGGTAAGTGCTCACCATCACCCATAGGCAATGACGCTGTTAGGAATATTAACTATTCCTTACAGCGTCAATGTGCCACCAACCTTGGGAACTAAGATGTTATGTCTCTTGTGCCTGTAGTTACACTGACTCACCCTTCAAACCAGAACACAGCAATACTAAGTACTGTTGTTTGGCGGTGGAATATCTGATGAGTGGGTGGTACCTACCCAGGCGGGCTCTTACACAAAGCCCTATCAACAAGTCTTCTTGTTTTGGGGTTTCCCATGACGCACTTTTTTGGATGTGATGCTAATTAACTGTACTTCCAAGGACTTCTACTAGATATTATTTAGTTATTTTCTATACTAATAGTATATTTACTAATTTTAATGCATATATTATATATGTAATTAGTATTTAAGACAATTCACTTTTTATTTTAAATGTTGAGAAAAGGTAACTTGCTTCATTTAATATAGTTAAAAGCCTGCTTGAATAAAGTATATTCCGATTTTGATTCGATTTTGCAATGGAGACATATGGTCTGTGTTACCATTGCAGAATGTCTGAACACTACAATGTATTGTTTTAGTGATATTAATAATGTATGACTTAGCAGAATTTTTTGCCATTGAATAGAATAGAAATAAGTCAATGGTGGCTTTATATATTCTACTGCTAAACAACAGTACGCAGTATTGTGTGTGTGAGTGAGCCAGTGTAACTACAGGAAAAAGAGATATGGCATCTTAGTTCCAAAAGTTGGTGGCGCATTGACGATGTAAGGAATAGTTGATATTTCTCACAGCGTCATTGTCTATGGGTGATGGTGACCACTTACCGTCAGTCACTTACCATCCAACATATTCCATAAAAAAAGATCGCAATCATCGGTTAAGATGCACGCGTTCTAACCACGCGGCCATCTCGCCTTCCAATAAAATAAATAAATATATATATACAACTTAACTCATTGGTAGTCTAATTTATACTGTCTCTCATCCTCCTGCCCTTATCCCAATTTTATTCGGGGTCGGTGCAGCATGTGTTCTCCTTCCATACGTCTCTGTCGGTCGTCATATCGCAAGTAACATTATTTCTAACCATATCGTCTTTTAGACAATCCATCCATCGTTTCCTTAGTCGTCCTCTACCTTTATATCTTATATATATGTAAGAAATTCTATGTGTCGCTCTTTAGCTGTCAAACCACTGAACCGAATTTGATGAAATTTTCTATGCAGCAAACTTGAACTTCAAGGAAGGGCATAGGATACTTTTTTTGCCTAACACATGGCAATTAATCTCCTTAAACAGGAGCGAAACCGCGAGTGACAACTAGTGTATACATATGTATTAAGTATATGTATGTTTGTCATGTTCTTACACCGTAACGCAACAATGGCTTAATAAAACATTTTATCGTGAAACGTGAACGACATATGTATTTTATATGTTTAGAGATAACAAAACTGTGTCAGCTGTTACAATGAATTGTTACTCATAGTATATCTGGCGAAAACTAACAACATTACATGTTATTTTTTTTTTTAACAGTGAAGGAGAGACAGACATACAGAGAGAGTTACATTCATATATATATAATATGTATTCAAATCAAAACAAATCAAAATAAACTTTATTCAAGTAGGCTTTTACAAGCACTTTTGAATCGTCATTTTACAATTAAGTGAAGCTACCACCGGTTCGGAAAGTAGATTCTACCGAGAAGAACCGCCAAGAAATTCAGTAGTTACTCTTTTTTAACATTTAAAAAATATAAAAGTCATGTTAGTTAAATACAGTTATTTAAATTAATATAGATTAATATATAATCTGGCTTTTCTCCTTTTATGGTTGTAAAAGAATACCTCATATTAACTCATGTGGGTGTAGTTCCGAAAAGCCCATACCTCTGATCGACCTGAATTTTTGTATGGATATGTATTTCGATGTCCTGATAATGAAAATGATAGCCAAAGTACCCGCAAATTTCATTTTCAAGGTCAAATCTAAAGAAATACAAAAAAATGGATTTATGTTTTTCAAGCATATAAAAACTATTCGTCATAGAAAACAATATTTCCTACAAAAGTTGTAGATAGTAAAAATATCCACTCATGTTTAATATTCAACTTCCACGCGAGCAAAGTCGCAGGTTACTGCTAGTAAAATTTGAAATGAAATCATTTTTGATACAAAGATTTGTAATGTTATTAAAACACTAGCCGTGCCCGCAACCTTGTACGTGTTTGAATTTCAAAAAAAATATATTGTAGCCTAAGTTGCTCCTTATTATATTAGTTATCTGCCCGTTAAAATCGGTCCAGCCGTTCCAGAGATTAGCCGGACCAAACATACAGATAGATAGACAAAATTGTAAAAAATGCTATTTTGGTATATGTACATATGCATTGAGTAAAAAATGTCTATTTGTAATATTACAAACAGACACTCCAATTTTATTATATATACGTATGTATGACAGTTGATGGCCTACTTTGCGCTTATTACATAATTTATTGTTGAAACTATATATTACTATAATATATAACTTTATAATAATACTGTAATAATATAGGGTAATAATATAGGTGAATGGTATCTATTTCTGCGCTTGGGAATAGACGTACCGTTATGGGATTGGCATGGCAACTAAATAGATTTTTGATTGAATGTTTTGTCCAAGAGATTTCCAATTAACTAAAATTAATGGCGTAAGAGCTAGCGCCAACCGGTGATTTTTGTCATGGTGACTGTTTCATGACTCTTGTCAAGTCCCTGAATATGTATGGAGTTGCGCGCACGTTACGACGTGACAGTTGGGTGACATTTGTGTCCGCCGACCGGCGAACAAGCCTGTGACGTAACTGTCAGCGTCTTTACGTTCTTTCATAGCCATGCGCGCACTAGCGACAAATTTTTCACTCTCGTCGTCAGTGTTTCGCCATTTGCATTTTGACTGCCGACTTTGGCGCGCGCAAAATGGCGTCACCATCTATTCAAAACGTAAACATGAAACTAATAATGATGTTCTAATAGAAGAAGTGGAAAAGAGACCAGCTATTTAGGATAAAAAATTGAAAGAATATTCAGATATTCACGTGCAAATTAAAGCGCGGGAAGAAATTAGTACCCAGTATTCTCTTCGCTTTCTTTTTCTCCCGAGTCTCACGAGTTCACAGAGAACGACCGTCTCTTCGAAATCAATCATAGTGGCAAATGACATTTCGATTTCGAAAATGTTTTGTCACTGTCTCTATTAATGAGCGCACTCCGCTTTGGAAACGTGACGTGACAGTGACAAACACTTTAAAGTCACCGTGACAAAAATCACCGGTGCGCGCTAGCTCTAAGATTGCTAAGCTTACCTCGTATCTGGTCTGTTGGTATCTATGTATATGTCACCATAAGATTACAAAATTCGTCTCGTCAGATTGTAGTGAGAGCTGAGATGGCCCAGTGGTTAGAACGCGTGCATCTTAACCGATGATTACGGGTTCAAACATAGGCAAGCACCACTATATATGTGTGCTTAATTTTTGTTTATAATTCATCTCGTGCTCGGCGGTGAAGGAAAACATCGTGAGGAAACCTGCCGCACTGGAACAGAACAGAAACCCTCTCCATAATGGAAGAGGAGGCCTTATCTCCTCAGTGGGAAATGTACAAACAGTTACTTTACTTTTACTTACTTACAGATTGTAATCTGACGAAATATATTGAACCGTGAAATATGACTTCAATTTAAGGTATTATTTTTCGCTATATTGTAATCAGTCGATGGGAAGCGGTCAAATTTTGAACCGGAGTAAAACTGATGTCTGATTGCTTGAACGTTATGTACCCCCCGCCGCCCGGAATCCGCACTTATTATTTCACCGTAAAATTGCTGAAATAACCATTAAACTATAATCTATTTCAAGTTTCAATTTTCAATAAAATTTAAACAATTTCGATAGTTCATAATATTTCGGTTAGGTTAGTTTTTATAATTTAACTGAAATTTACTTCGATAGAATGTAAACTACCGAATAGTAACGGTGACATATGATTGGTCGATCTTACAATAAGACCGGCCAATCAGGAAGAGCTTTCGACAGTTGACAATTTGACGCGGGACAGATTGTAGTCTAACAGTTTAATTCGATAGATTACAATATAGCGTGACATTGGCAAACAATCTGTGCCCTCATGGCACAAATAAAAGCCATAACAACAGCCTGTAAATTCCCACTGTTGGGCTATAGGCCTCCTCTCCCTTTGAGGAGGTTTTGAACCATTTCCACCACGCTGTTCCAATGCGGCTTGGTGGAATACACATGTGGCAAATTTTCTATGAAATTTGTCACATGCAGGTTTCCTCACGATGTTTTCCTTCACCGTTGAGCACGAGATGAATTTTAAAGACAAATTAAGCACATGAATCAGCGGTGCTTGTCTGGGTTTGAACCCGCAATCATCGGTTAAAATGCACGCGTTCTAACCACTGGGCCATCTCGACTCATAAAAACCATAAAAAGTCATATTTCACAGTTCACAATTTTTCGACAGATTACAATCTGCCTCGTCAGATCTTATTCTAACGTATTTTGTAATCTAAAGTTGATATATACAAGTTATCAGCTGCAGAGAGATTTCTCGCTATTATTATTATTAAAGGTCATTCATATTTATCTATACAGACAGATAAAAATATCTCATTCTGAACCTTCAAAGCTAACAATAGATTAATATTTTCCTTCAGAAGATTGAATTTAATCATCTTCACACGTTTTTACACTTGACATTTAATAATGTACAGTCGAGGTGAGAAGTGAGAGCTTTGTCACCGTAAGATCTATTTTCGTGTGCTCAGTATGACCGATAATCTGCTTCACCGATTGAGCATATATGTATGACACTGACAGACATATTTTGACAATGCAGTCGAACATATCATATCTAAATTAAATTTGTAATGACTAATTACGCCATTAAAACCTATTGACTTCCAGGCAGGATACATTACATACATATATATTTGTGTTTAACTAATATTATTAAAATGTTGAAAAAGAGTAACTACTGAGTTTCTTGACGGTTCTTCTCGGTAGAATCTACTTTCCGAACCGGTGATAACTTCACTTAATAGTTGTACAAGTTTAGTACGTAGTAGTTTGTAGTATTTACTAGACGTAGTCCAAAGATGTTATACTATTTTGAACCAAGTTATCATACTATGTAAGTTTAGTTTTTTGTTATTTTGTCAGTTTAGTGCTTGAGTATCAAAAGGCACTAAGAGCTTAAGCAAATCGTATAAATAATAAAGGTATTAATTTGAAAACTCAAGAAGGTTTTCTTACTCTGACTGTACAATGATTAACTTGTAAGGTCGCTTGAACATCGATATAGGAGATATTTAAGTTCAAGATTCAAATCTGTTCACCAAAAATATAGGGTTTTCTGTCCAAATAATTTTAGTATCAGTTAAGAGTCTCGCACTTGGAAGGGTGCTCAAGTGGCTCGTAAATATCGGTGATAGCTTCCCTTAATATAGTTTGTTAAATGACGATTCAAAAGTGCTTGAATAAGGTGTACTTTGATTTAAGATCACGTAGAGCCATACTCCTGTCCCTGAATAGTCTAGTCGTATCGAATTTGCCGTCCCATTTGATGATGAGAGTGAGGATATGGTCTCTTTAGAATTGTCACCGTGATTAGTTCTGTATTAGGTAGTTTTGATAAGTCAGCCGACGGCAGAATGGTGAAATTCGGTACTTAAAATAATTGGACATTGTAGCGTGAATTTATTCTATTTTTTTATGGTATAGGTTGGCGGACGAGCATATGGGATACCTAAGTAAGTAGTCACCATCACCCATAGACAATGACGCTGTAAGAAATATTAACTATTCCTTACATCGTTAATGTGCCACCAACTTTGGGAACTAAGATGCTATGTCCCTTGTGCCTGCAGTTACACTCGCTCACTCACCCTTCAGACCGGAACACAACAATATTGCGTACTGTTGTTTTGCGGTAGAATATCTAATGAGTGGGTGGTACATACCCAGGCGGGCTTGCATAAAGACCTACCACTAAGTATATATATATATTGTATATAATATTAAAATAATTGCCAATGAAAGTCCGTCTAAATCGTTCATAATGCATTCAGTAAATACCGGTTATTTTAATACTACAAACAGATACACCAATTTTATTATACGTATACTCTATTCCAACTTTAACAGGAAAAATTTAAATAAATAATATTTGATAGCAATTTTCGATGTCATTGATTAATCTTTGATATTAACTGTGGATTTGCAAAACAATGGCGTTTTGAGGGTCGATAAAACCGTTATCGGATTTTCGAAATTAAAATTTAAGTGGTTCAGTACTGGTGTTGTATTACAATTAAATATATATTAATTATAAACTCTTAGTAATGCACAATATAGCCGAGTCATTAGCTCTAAGGTTTGTTTATCTTTTTTCCGCCTTCCAGTGGAATTGGCTATACAGATACAACATCAGCCTGTAAATTGCCCATTGCTGGGTCTCCTATCCCTTTGAGGAGAAGGTTCAGAATATATTCCACCACGCTGTTCCAATGCGGGTCGGTGGAATACACGTGTGTCAGAATTTATATGAAATTAGACACATGTAGTATCCTCACGATGTTTTCCTTCCACCGCCGAGCACGAGATGAATTAGAAACACGAATTGAGCACATGAATATTCAGTGGTGCCTGCCTGGGTTTGAATCCGTGATCATCGGTTAAGATCCACGCGTCCACATACGGCCATCTCGGCGCAGACGTATAAAGATAGATTGATAACTATCAGCAACCTTTGATACCCATTTTCGGTACTCTAGGCCATCACTGATTATCATTCGTAATGGTTGATATCTTATCATGAGAGTGACAGTTATTGAGAGATAGTAGCAGATATATGTCAGGATATGATAGCAGGATGATGTTAATGGTCTTTATGAATGGAGGAACAGTAGAGGATATTTATAGAAGATAAAGAGTGAAAAGTGCTCGTAAATTGAATTAGATTATGGGTCACTTTTGAGCTCTCAAATAACAGTGATGAAAGGAGTAAAAGAATATGTTGTACTGTCTTTACCCTCTTAGGGTGGGGTAGGTCTCTTACGATCAAGACTCGTGGATCATTTCAATTGATTTTGTTTCAACAATTTTATTTGAAAATAGCGACCCGCCCCGCCTTCGCACGGATACTTGATGTCTATTTATTTATTTATTTATTTATGAGTCCCCAACAAAGGATACACACTAATTACACATTCAAAATAAAACGGTATAAAGGTTACACAAGTTATGTGTCCTTCAATTATAGGAGACCACAGCATGCACAGGAAAAAAAATATTTTAAACATAAAGAAAATAAAAGTGAAAAAGTAATAAATGGAAGTAAAAATACAAATACAAATTAAAATCTTAAAATTAGGAAAAAGCTTATAAACTAAACTTTTTATTAATAATAATATCACGTTAGAATTTTATTGAGACACACTCTGAATTTGGACAAGCTGTAACGATGAATATCGAGTTCGATATTACATCTAGAAAGTTTGTTATATTGTCTACAGAGCCTTGGAACAGCAGCGTTATGTCCTAGGTTTGAATTAAATGTCGGGATATTTAATAGGTTATATGCTTTTAAACGAGGCAAGCAAGAAGGAACATTGATATTGAGCTTATATAGAAGATTACTACAATCAATGTATAATTACCCCATGTATAATTTTGTGTAAAACTGTAAGATATATAATAATTCTACGAGTTGTAAAAGAGGTCATGTGATAAAATTAATATTGTAACTTTTGATGTTTTTAGCCTGTAAATCTATGAAAGATAGATGGTGAAGAAAGCGTTTTTGTACTTTTTCTAATCTATTGATGTGGATATTATATTGAGGATTCCATATAGTGCTATTATATTCGAGTACGGGAAGAACCAGGGTCATGAATATTTTGATTTTTGTAGAATTGTTCTTGAAGTCCTTCATATTACGGAGTATAAGACCAAGAATTTTAAATCCCTTAGATACAATATTAAATATATGTGTGTCGTATCTCAGCTTTGAATCTAAAGTAACTCCAAGGTCTCGTACACAGTGCAATAGTGAGATTTGTTGTTTGTTGATGTAATATTTATTCGGCTCAGCTTTTTTATTTCGGGTAAATTGTATACAGTGACATTTTTTTATATTAAGACTCATATTGTTATCCCTACACCAAATCTCCAATCTATTGATATCTTCTTGCAAAGAAGTCTAAGTTATCTTATGACCAAATTATATAAAATCATAAATTGTAGTCTATGTGTTATTCTGATATATATCGTATATTACTTTAAAATTTCATCCAAATCCGTTCTTTTTTTTTCATGAGAGAATAACCAACACACATACATCCATTCTCACAAATTTTTGTATTTATAATATTAGTAGGATGAAATCTTATCTGTCTCGCGAAACTGCCTGCCTAGGGCATTCGTTTTATCGCTAGTGACTCATTAGTTTTTTTTTTTTTTTCATTATAATCCATACTAGATACACAAACGTCTCTTAACATCCTTTTTGAATATAGTATTTGAATAGTTTTGGACGATTTCTGGGATCCATTTGTAAAATTGTAACAACATATTGGGCAATTTTTTTTTTTTTATATGAGACAACATCACATAGCCTCCGGGGTCGAGGACGAGCTCCGAGGTCGAGTGGTGTGTACACCGGTTTTCATGGCTACGCGACTCCGAGGTCCTGGGTTCGATTCCCGGCTGAGTCGATGTAGATTATCATTGGTTTTCTATGTTGTTTTGGGTCTGGGTGTTTGTGGTATCGTTAGTTCTGATTTCCATAACACAAGTGCTTCAGCTTACATTGAGATCAGAGTAATGTATGTGATGTTGTCTCATATTTATTTATTATTTATTATAACTATCAGGTGAACCATTAGCAATCAATCAATCACCCCATGTTCGTCCAGTGCTGGACATAGGCCTCTCCAAATGCACGCCACTGTGATCGTTCTTGGGCTACTCGCTCCAGCTCCTGCCAGCCGTCTTGCGTGAATCGTCACTCCACCATGCCTGAGGACGTCCTACCCTACGTTTGCCGAGACGCAGTCTCCACTCTAGAACACGTTTCCCCCAACGGTTATCGGTTCTGCGACAAATATGGCCAGACACTTCAGCTGACTAATCCGGTGGGCTATGTCGATTACTTTGGCCTCATTTCTGATGCCATCTCATCAGCAGATTTGCCTTAATTATGAACACCGTGTAGTCAAGTTACATTTGGATGACGCCATTATTTTTTGAGTCTATGTATCTTTTTGTTGACCTTCGTTTTGTTCAAATCAGATAACATTGATAACATACAATTAATTTTGTACGATTTCCTGTTTCGCGATTCCTCGAATCTCTCTTGAATGTTATGCAAATTAAATTAATTTATCATTGTTTATATACTGAACGTCTAATGCTTCGTTTTATATGGTATTAAAAGTATTTTAGTGATATGGCTGAGATAGCCCAGTGGCTAGAACGCGTGCATCTTAACCGAAGATTTCGGTTTCAAACCCAGGCGAGCACCGCTGATTCATGTGCTTAATTTGTGTTTATAATTCATCTCGTGCTCAGCGGTGAAGGAAAACATCGTGAGGAAACCTGCATGTGACAAATTTCATAGAAATTCTGCCACATGTGTATTCCACCAACCCGCATCGGAACAGCGTGGTGGAATATGTTCCAAACATTCTCCTCAAAGGGAGAGGAGGCCTTTAGCCCAGTAGTGGGAATGTACAGGCTGCTGTATTTGTTGGTTGTTGTTGACAAATTTAGGGGAGCACGAGTTGCTTCTTTTTTTTAAATTATTAATAAACAGTTGTCACTATATCATTACTTGGAATTCAAGTTTGCTTCACACCAAATTTAATCAAATTCGGTTCATTGTTTTGGTAGCGAATGAACGACAGATCAGACAGAGTTAATTTCACATTTATAATATTAGTATATATTTAATTTAAACATATTTTAATTAATTTATAAAATGATTAAGCAGAAGCTCATGTTACAATCAATTAAAAACCCAAGATATAAGATTATTAATGTTATATGAGCCAACATAATTAGTTTCTTAGTACTGTTTACATATAGTTTATGTTTTTTGGACATAGTCAAACTTAAACTGCTTTATTCAATATAGAAGTATTACACTCTCTTATTGATGGTCAATTGAGACACTACCACTGGTTCGGAAAAGAAAATACCCTGACCTGAGAGAACCGGCGAAGAATATAAATAGCTCATCATACATTGTAAGATTTGTTAGGTAGAGGATTATTTTGAAATGGTCCCATTTAAATTTGGTAAAGACCTGATGATGAGTTTGGTTAGATGCAATGGAACTCTTCCAAGTGCCTAAAAATCAATTGGGATTGCTGCTGTATTCCTGCTATATCAGCTGTTGATGTCGGTTTTTGGTTGTTGTTAAAATACATATATTTAGAAAATGCTTCAATTGTAAAATGACGATTCAAAAGTGCTTGTAAAAGCCTACTTGAATAAATTTTATTTTGATTTTGATTTTATGTCGCAAAAGTTGTAATTGACGATGATGTTACTTTTTTTTTCTAATATTATCTCTCTGTCGTAGATTTGTCAGCGCTACAAAGATATAAAAGTATGTTTTTCCTTATTGACATAGTATTACAAATATTTCGTAAGAGTAAAATTCACTTCCTTTGAAGTAGGAATTCCCAAAAATCCTCTCATTGGCGGACGTCTGTATCGTAAAAGGAAGTTTCTAGAAGATGCTAGATTTAGAAAATATTGAGAGTCTGTTGTTATTAGCGTAAATTTAAAGAGGCTTAAGATTATATATGACATATTATATGATATTCTCCTCTTATCATCCTTAAATTGACTTCTATAATATGAAGTATACTTTTGGTTTGATTCTATACCATTTATATTCATTGTTTTTTTATGCATCAACGTCGGCTCCGGAATGCCCACTAAAATCCAGCGGAACCCACTTTTGGATGACGTCATGGGATCTCTTGTCCATACTAATGTGACGTTGGTTTCATCTTGCCTTAATCAGTGAAACATCTATTTTCACATCATGTCGAATCATTTAGTGTTTTATGGTTGTAACACATACTTAAGCAATGAAACGATCGCCTCCTGGCTATGTATATTCATATACAATTTAATTTAATTGACTAAAAAAGACCTGCTGAGTTTCTTTCGCCGGTTCTTCTCAGATCAGGGTGTTGCTCTTTCCGAACCGGTGGTAGTGTTTAATTTGACCATCAATAAGTAAGTGTAATGCTTCTATATTGAATAAAGGAGTTTGAGTTTGTAATCAAATGAAATGCAATAAAAATATTCTCTATTCAAGTAAGCTCATATGTTTTTTTTTTTATCAATATCAACTCGGCCGGGAATCGAACCCGGGACCTCGGAGTAGCGTACCCTTGAAAACCGGCGTACCTACACACCACTCGACCACGGAGATCGTCAAATTTGAAGTAATTGAATTGTAATATAACAGTTTGGTAATTTATTTGCTCTCGATATTCAATGTCGGCAAACTTCAAAGGAATATCCGTGCTAACAGATTTCCGTTCCAAATTTATCTCAATAAGAAAATAAGATAGTACGACGTTCCCACTTTAGATCAGACGGTTGAGTCGGAAGACGGCCTCACATTCACGTATTGTGGAGCGTGAATCTACTCCATAGTATAAGTCTTATGACATTAATTCGTGATCTTTATCATTACATGGTACAGTAATTACTAATATGTTTACGTAAGGAAAGCAATCTGTAAGAACGGGTTTTAGTCTCACAGAACCCGACCAATATTACAGAACCTCACAGAGAGATACACACTGGAAACAGTCATTGTCATTTGTGTTGAATTTGACGACCTCTGCAGTCGAGTGGTGTGTACATCGGTTTTCATGGGTGCGCCACTCTGAGGTCCCGGGTTCGATTCCCGGTCGAGTCGATGTAGAAGGTTCATTAGTTATCTATGTAGTCTTGGGTGTTTGTGGTACCGTCGTTACTTCTGATTTTCCATAACACAAGTGTTTTAGCTACTTAAATTGGGATCAGAGTAATGTATGTGATGTTTTCCAAGTAAACCAAAGTTGTGTCACCAATGATTCGGAAATTTAAAATCAGAATATATTTAATGCTAGTAGTCGCCCGCAGCTTCGTCCGCATTTTAGAGTGTTCGTTGTCATGTGTCAGGCAAAAAAAGTAGCCTATGTCCTTTCTTGGAGTTAAAGTTTGCTTCAAACCAAATTTCATGAAATTTGGTTCAGCGGTTTGGTCGTGAAAGAGCGACTGACAGACAAACAGATAGAGTTACTTTCACATTTATAATATTAATATAGATATACAAAGAAGACTTTTACAAGCACTTTTGAATCTATTTCATTTAGTCATTTATTTGGTAGCTTCTCTTAATAAAGTACTTATTAAGAGAAGCTACCACCGGTTCGAAATGTAGATTCTACGGAGAAGAATTGCGAAGAAACTCAGTATACTTTTATTAATTCAAAGTGTCCCTTTTCAGGTAGTCGAATTATGTGAACAATAAACGGGGAAAACAAGAGCATTAGAAACGATGGATCCCGGCTATTTCGACACGGAGAGGAAGCAGAACCCTCGGGAGAGGGCTAACATACTGTCGAAGATATGTTTTTGGTAAGCTATGTCGACATATTACTAATACTTGTCTCTTGTGTAACTTCACTTGTTGGAATGACTTTGTTGCATGCTAGGTACGCATGATATATTCTATCGCTAAACAGTAATTTCTCGTATCTTTCGACGAGCATATGGGCACCTGATGGTAAATGGTCACCACCGCCCATAGACATTGGCGCTGTTAGAAATATTAACCTTTCCAACCTTGGGAACTATAATGTCCCTTGTGTCTGTAGTTACACTGGGTCACTCGCCCTTCAAACCGGAACACAGCAATACTAAGTACTGTTGTTTGGCGGTGGAATATCTGATGAGTGGGTGGTACTTACCTAGATGGGCTTACACAAAGTCCTACCACCAAGAAAATGAAATGAAAAGAAAATGCCCTTCTTCTACTCGTGTACATGCCCATACCGTCTTCGTAACGTCATTGCACTATAGACTGGTGCGCTGGTGTCTTGTTTGGTGTATTGGTTGTCTGGTGCTTGCGCTTCTGGCCTTAGACCATAGTGACAAGGGAACAGAATATCATATAAATGTTGCGCACTTGGCGACCAATGCTGGTCTGGTTTGTTGTCCTGTGGAAAGTTCCTTTAGAGGAAAATTGGGTTTTTGTCAAGCTGAACATATACGGGCTATCATTGACATGTTTTTGTTTTCAGGTACACCCGTCCAATTTTCATGAAAGGGCGAAAAGGTCAGCTCAGCATATCAGATATGTACAGGTGAGCATTTAATCAAATCAAATCAAAATAAACTTTATTCAAGTAGACTTTTGAAAGCACTTTTGAATCGTCATTTAACAATTAAGTGAAGCTATCACCGGTTCGGAAAGTAGATTCTACCGAAAAGAACCGGCAAGAAACTCAGAAGCTACTCTCTTTCAACCTTTAAAAAATACAGTCATTACTTAAATACAATTATATATGTATGTATGCAATAGAGTTAATGAGACCGTTCTCACTTAATTCTTATCCAGATCTAGCTATCCTTGCTGTTTCGCTCGTGGATTAAATACGTACTGAAAACTTTATATTAGTGAGTTTAAATATGACATGCGTTTCTATTGACAATACTAAGTATTATTGTGTTCCATTTTGAAGAGTAAGTGAGCAAACTCAAACTCTTTATTCAATGTGGACGTATTACACTTCCTTTTTGATAGTCAAATTGAACTACTAATGGAATTACGGCCAGCCAGAGACAGTGGAGCTTCGGGTACAAAGGGACATCTCAGTTCCCAAGATTGGTGAAGTATTGATATTTAGAGAGCCAATGTGTGTGTGTGTGAGCCAAGGTAGCGACTACTTACCATTAGGTGGACCAGTTATTCAATGTTATAATAAATACATAATATAATATAAATACTTGATAAATAATGACGAATAATGATGAATCAATGGATCTTTCCGAAAATATACTGGAAATAGATGTGTTTTATGGCCAATATTATTATAATTATTTCGCCCTACACATTAAATATTTAAATACTAAATGTTTTATAATATTTCATGTAATCTAGTTAGTGGTTAGTGAGTTCCGTTTTGTCCCAATTTTTTTTGTTTTTTTTGTATATTTCTTTCTCATGTAAGTGATTTTCTTGTAAATCTTTTTGAGAAATAAAGATCTTTAAATCGAAATATACTAATAATTTTGATGTTTGTTTCAGATGTTCTCCCGGTCATCGTGCAGCACCCCGGGGAGATGTTATGGGTGAGCAATGGAAGCAGGAATTAGGGAAACAAAGTGAGTATAACTGTTTAACTTACAGTACAGTAACAGTCTGCAAACTTCTCACTACTGGGCTAAAGGCCTCCTCTCCCATTTTGAGGAGAAGGTTCGGAACATATTCCAAAACGCTGCTCTGATACGGGTTTTTGGGAATCAGACATATGCAGGTTTCCTCACGATTTTCCTTCACCGCCGAGCACGAGATGAGTTACGGACACAAATTAAACACATGATAACTCAGTGGTGCTTGCTTGGTTTAGAACCGGCGTTCAAACCACTGGGCCATTTCGGCTCCCAAAAGTTATGTATAAATAACAAAAAACATCAAAACAACAACAGCCTGTAAATTCCCACTGCTGGGCTAAAGGCCTCCTCTCCCTTTGAGGGGAAGGTTTGGAACATATTCCACCACGCTGTTCCAATGCGGGTTAGTGGAATGTACATGTGGCAGAATTTCTATGAAATTTGTCACATGCTGGTTTCCTCACGATGTTTTCATTCACCGCTGAGCACGAGATGAATTATAAAGACAAATTAAGCACATGAATCAGCGGTGTATTGCCAGGGTTGGAACCCGCATTCATCGGTTAAGATGCACGCGTTCTAACCGCTGGGCCATCTCGACTGTATAAATAAATCACATTAATTTTCTTCCAGGTAAAGGAGAAGTGCCTTCACTACTTACTGCCATATACAAGATATACGGACTTAAGTTCTTTGTGTTTAATTTCATATTTGCTGTTATTGATTGTTGTATAAGGTAAGATCGGACTCCGAAGTCGTTTTTTTTAAAAGAATATTCTTTATATATTCAATGTCTGTCGCCCACTGCTTTGCATTCGAGGTTGAAAATATTTACAGAAAATATTATGTTAATTAAGACTAATTTGGTTTGCGTCTAACTCCCTTAGTGGTAGGAGAAGCAGACACGCTTAAAATGTATTTTTTAATTTTTAAACAGTAGCCAATAATAAATTTCCATGCTTCTATCTTCAAATTTGACGAATTAAAATACATATTTTCAACCCTTATTTTACCCCCTTAATGAGAATATGCACAAACGCCTAAATACGTATCTTCTCATTTTTAATTAGTATTAATTATCCCAAAATGTCGTTTCATGTTTCTGACTTAGAAATATACGGACTTCAATACGAATTGTCAACCCCTATTTCACCCTTTTGGGGGTAGAATTTCTAAAAGTCCTCCCTGAATGGGTGTTTCCTCAATTAAATAATCTTACTCATCATATTTCATTGCTCTGTAGTAACACTGACTCACTCCGTTATTACGCCTTATTCTGATTTATAATCTATATTACATTAAAATTACATCAAAATCAGTTCTGTTATTTTTTCATGCACTTGGTGGTAGGGCTTTGTGTAAGCCCGTCTGGGTAGATACCACCCACTCATCAGTTATTTTACCGTAAACAGTACTCAGTATTGTTGTGTTCCGGTTTGAAGGGTGAGTGAGCGAGTGTAACTACAGACACAAGGGACATAACATCTTAGTTCCCAAGGTTGGTGGCGCATTGACGATGTAAGGATCACATTGACTATAGGCGATGGTGATCACTTACCATCAGGCCTATTTGTTCGTCCGCCAACCTATACCATATAAAATATATGCAAGAGTAACAAACATACTGACAAACTTTCCCATTTAGAATGTTAGTAAGATATAACAATGTATGTTTGTTCGTTTCAGATTATCGATACCGATGTGCCTTGAGGGTTTGATCAATTATTTTTCTCCCTCACACTCAGGAGTTAAGGATTACGAAGCCTATTTATACGCTGTGGGTTTAGTTGGGTGAGTATATATACCTTTATTTCCTATTTTACAAAGATTTACATAAAGAATTTTAAACCTATGATTGTAATCTTTGAAGAGTTTATTTATTCGATATAGCATTATATTATGCTTATTATGTATATGCTCATATGACATCACAACACAAACTTCTAAAATTATCAGTGTTTCTTTAATATATTGTCTATGTATTATATACAACAACCTTCCACTCGAATCAATTTATCCATTAAAAAACCGCATCAGAATCCGTTGCGTAGTTTTCAAGATTTAAGCATACATAGGGATATAGAAAAAGAGAAAGCTACAATACGACACAACTTAGATGAATCATTGGCAAAATTCGTAAAACCGATCACATTCGAATTGAGTACGCTGTCTTAAATTATCAATATTTATTTCTTATGTGAATATGATCTTTACACAAACTTAATAACCTATTATATCATACGACCTAATATATTCGTCAATTTGCCGCGTCGATTTACATGCACTTGCTTTCTCGGGTTAAATGTAATATCATACGACCTAATATATTCGTCAATTTGACACGTCAATTTACACGCACTCGCTGTCTCGGGTTGAACTGACGCGAGAATCTATAGCGACGAATAGCATTAAATGGCGCGATAGAGAGCCATTTCTATTGGTTGTACAAATCGGCAGTAATCGGTTTTGTTGAATTTACCGATGCTACATCTAAGTTGTATCGTACTATACTATATTCTATACTATGTATAATGTAGTGATATCTATATATAAATATAAGTAAATCTTATGGTGAAAACGTGGCTTTTAAATGTGGGACTAGTCTACAAATCCAATGTCGCTCAGATAGTAACGGAACAAGCTATGTTCTCAGTAGCTTTGACGGATCTTTATCCGTATAAAACTAGAGTTATCACGAAGATGGCATGATTGTGTGATTGAAGTGGTATATGGCCTGAGTTGGTCACATAGATTGCACGACCGAGGACCATCAATGCAGACGAGCTCCAAAGTGGAGACCACTGATCCTTAAAAGTTGCGTAGGACGCTTTGTTGACATAAGAAATGAGGCGGTGGTGACCACTTGTAATAAAGTGGCCCATATGTCAATCCACTCACTTATATATTCTTGGTGAAAAAGGCTTGTTATTGTGTAGTAGTAATAAGGGATATTCCTGTAAGTTATGGAATTGTGACGTCATTTTATTCCAAGGGTATTTTAGATGTGTTTCGTTACAGCTTCATGGCGATAAATGCGAGTATGATGCATCCGATGTTATTGTTCCTACTGGACATGGCTATGAAGATCAGGGTGGCGTGTTGCTCGCTCATATACAGAAAGGTATGCTAGCTGTCATATAATCAATCAATACACGATCTGCTATGGTGGCCCAATGGTTAGGTTAGGTTGGGTTAGTTAAATACAACCAAATACGGCCTAGTGAGCCGATATAGCTTAGCATTTAGAACGCGTAACTGATGATTGCAGGCTCATGGACCACCCAGGCACCACTGAATTTTCATGTGTTTAATAAGTGCTTATAATATAGCATATCAAGCTCGGCAGTGAAGGAAAACATGGTGAAAAAACCTGTTTGTATATAATTTCAACGAAATTCTGCCACACGTGAATCATGCACTGGAATAGCGTCGTGGAAAATGATCCAAACCTTCTCCTCGAAGGCTGCCCTTAGCCCAGCGAGAATTTAAAGGCTGTTGCTATATACACGCTCTGACCAAATCTTCAGTATAATCTTTAATTTATTTTACGAATTTGCTAGTATTGATTAAATTCCCAAAGTTTCGATTACAACTTTGCCGATAATATTCGTAAAGCCTTTTTTATGTGTTTCCATAAACAATACCATAAATTATTGCTTTTGACCAATGATATGTCGTTATTTCAAGGTCAAAGTTGTTTGTTAGTGAGGCATAATTTGCATACACAGGATATCTATTTGTCATTAACAGACAATATATTCTGCCACTTGTGCATTCCACCAACCCACCCGCATTGGAACAGCGTGGTGGAATATGTTCCAAGTTCTCTCCTTAATGGAATAGACTGTTACTTTACTTGAGATTATATATAAAATTTCCAGCTCCTTCGTCTGGATCTATCCTCAGGGGGTAAAGCGACAGAGGGTCTGGCTGGGCACGTTATCAACTTACTAACAACCGACGCGCAGAGATTCGACATGGCCAGCTTGTTCATGGTCGACCTGGTCCGGACTCCAATCGAGAGCGTCATCATCGTATACCTGATGTACAGGCAGATCGGGGTAGCTACACTAATTGGGGTGGCTTTCCTTCTGATGTTCATACCTCTACAAGGTAAGTTTTGTTGTTGGTGAATTTGTATTATTTACTGATTTAATTTTTGACTCTTTCGTCTAGTATTGAGGTTAAAATAAAAGATTTAGGTATAGGTTGGCGGACGAGCATATGGGTTACCTGATCGTAAGTGGTCACCATCACCCATAGACAATGACGCTGTAAGAAATATTAACGATTCCTTACATCGTCAATATGCCACCAATCTTGGAAACTAAGATGTTATATCCCTTGTGCCTGTAGTTACACTGGCTCACTCATCCTTCAAACCGGAACACAACAATACTGAGTACTGTTGTTTGGCGGTAGAATAACTGATGAGTGGGTGGTACCTACCCAGACACTGCACAAACCCTAGCACCAAGTGAAAAAAAATAAGGTATATTCAACAACACAAGATTATATAGATGATAAAAAGATTGGAGCTAATTCTTATCGTTTTTCAAATCTTGGAAGAGAGACAGATAAAGCTACCTGCCGGTTCTTATGGGTACATCTACATTCAGAACCGGTAATACCTAGTATTAATAAAGTTCTATAATGGAGATTCAAAAGTCGTCGTAAAAGACTTGAATAAAGTATATTTTGATTATGGTATTACTTATTTGAGTTTTCCTGTTAAGACATTCTCAGTTTTAGCCTGAGGATTGGAAGTTGACTATGCTAACACTTTTGTGTCTCGGAAAGCAAATAGATAGGAAGTAAATCCACAGTGCAGAAACTCTCTATTTGATTGGATTATGAAAATATTTGGTTTTGTGCACACTTGGATAATTTCTCTTAAAATATCTACTATTATCATCAAATAAAAATCAAAATATACTTTATCCAAGTATATTGAAGATCTCAAAATCAAAATGAAAATATACTTAATTCAAGAAGCCTTTTACAAGCACTTTTGGAATGGTGGAGCTACCACCGTTCGGAATGTAGATTTCAGCGTGAGAACCGGCAAGAAGCTCAGTAGTTACTCTATTTCAACATTTCAAACTCAAACTCAACTTTTTATTGATAAGCAAATTAAACACTACCACCGGTTCGGAACACGAGAAACACAGCGGGTATTTTTTTTTGTGAAATTTAAAAACAACAATAATTAACATTAGAAAAAAACATCCTTCGTCAGGTTACCTCGGTAAGGTTTCGTCAAGATTCCGTCATCAGACCGCGATCAGAACAGACAATCGTATCAGGCTGATGAACGAGGTCATCCAGAGCATAGAAGCTATCAAAATGTCCGCTTGGGAGAACGCCTTCGCTGGAATCATTGGAGAAGCGAGGAGGTGAGGAAACTCCACTTATTTATACATATAAAATAAAAGTCCAGGTAGACTGATTCATCATCAACAGCAGTCTGTAAATTCCCACTGCTGGGCTAAAGGCCTCCTCTCCCTTTGAGGAGAAGGTTTGAAACATATTACACCACGCTGTTCCAATGCGGGTTGGTGGAATACACATGCAGAATTTCTATGAAATTTGTCACATGCAGGTTTCCTCTCGATGTTTTCCTTCACCGCTGAGCACGAGATGAATTATAAAGACAAATTAAGCACATGAATCAGCGGTGCTTGCCTAAGTTTGAACCCGCAATCATCGGTTAAGATGCACGCGTTCTAACCACTGGGCCATCTCGACTCTGGCAACAGCTTGTTATTTATATTGCAAAAGCGGGTATGGTCTTGGAGTTGTAAGGCCTCCTCTACCTTTGAGGAGAAGCTTTGGAACATATTCCACCACGTTGTTCCAATGCGGGTTGGTGGAATACACATGTGGCAGAATTTCTATGAAATTTGTCACATGCAGGTTTCCTCACGATGTTTTCCTTCACCGCTGAGCACGAGATGAATTATAAAGACAAATTAAGCGCATGAATCAGCGGTGCTTGCCCGGGTTTGAACCCGCAATCATCGGTTAAGATGCACGCGTTCTAACCACTGGGCCATCTCGGTTCATCTCTATTCTCATCTCGATTCATCATCGCCGAGCGTAAACTATTATAGTCAGGACCTTGAATTTTGATGAGTACTCGTTGTAACGAATCGACACCCACTAAGGAAGGAATTTTGGAAATTTATCCCTAAGGGGATGAAAAAGCGTTTGAAATTTCTAGTAATATAATCGATTTCCACGCGAGCTAAGCCGCTGGCAACAGCCAGTGATTTATATTGCAAAAGCGGGTATGGTCTTGGACTTGTAAGGCCTCCTCTACCTTTGAGGAGGAGCTTTGCAACAAATGCCACCACGCTGTTCCAATGCGGGTTGATGGAATGCACATGTAGCAGAATTTCTATGAAATAAGACACATGCAGGTTTCTTCACGATGTTTTCCTTGTCAGCCGAGCACGAGATGAATTATAAAGACAAATTAAGTACATGAATATTCAGTGGTGCTTGCCTGGGTTTGGACCACATCTCATTGACATCTCTGCTCTAACTTATACAATAGTTAAAGTTAATTAATAGCGCAGTTTGGTCATACCTACCCTTCCTCTTTTAACTAACTGATAGCTTTTGTATTATTTATATATCCTAAGCAATATGATAATGTTTGCTAAGAATTTGTGTATGTTCTTTGTGTAGGTATGTGTGCGTGTGTGTGTGAGTGTTAGAGACAGACAGAGAGAGAGAGAGAGAGAGAGAGACAGAAGTATGTAAAATGAATTATTTTGCTTGTTTCAGGAAAGAAATGAATGTGATAAAGAAAATGTCGTGGCTGCGAGCCGTAATGATATCATGTGTCAAATTGAACACGAAAGTCGCCATATTTTTAAGTATAATATCGTTCATATCGTTCAAGAACGACCTAACAGCCGCCAAAGTGTTCGTCATATTTTCGTACTACGATATACTGAAGTATTCCCTCGTGGATTTCCTCCCCCTCGCGATCACCTTCACCCTGGAGGCGTACGTCAGCGTCAAGAGGATACAGGAGTTCCTGTTGCTGCCGGAAGTGAATAACCAAGATGGCGTCGATTTGGTGAAGATCGACGAGAAGACTCAACCCGTCAACGGGGTCTTCGAGAAAATTGGTAACGGGTACGTTGCTTATTTATATAGGTAGTATACAACAACAACAACAACAACAGCCTGTAAATTTCCACTGCTGGGCTAAAGGCCTCCTCTCCCTTTGAGGAGAAGGTTTTTTTGGAACATATTCCACCACGCTGTTCCAATGCGGGTTGGTGGAATGCACATGTGGCAGAATTTCTATGAAATTTGTCACATGCAGGTTTCCTCACGATGTTTTCCTTCACCGCTGAGCACGAGATGAATTATAAATACAAATTAAGCACATATATATAGTGGTGTTTGCCTGTGTTTGAACCTGTAATCATCGGTTAAGATTCAGGGGTTCTAACCACTGGACCATCTCAGCTCGCTGCTGATGCTAAATGCAACGAATGCCGGTCGTATCTATGAATATGGGCTGCTATTTATACAGGTGTGACGTCACCAAAATGATTGACAGCTTTTTTTGCGGGAATGAAAAGGTTTAACATTTTATTTTGGGCAAGAAAAAGTGTTTATTTTGCCAAAATGTATTTTTTATGGCTCTTTATGAGGATATACAACATTTTGAAGTACTATTTAAACACCGTAAAATACCCCATTGGGAACAAATTACACAACATAAGACGACTTTTGTGATCGAGTAGTGTGTACACATTGTCATGGGTACGCCACTCCGAGGTCCCGGGTTCGATTCCCGGCCAGGTCGATGTAGAAAAAGTTAATTCATTTTCTATGTTGTCTCGAGTCTGGATTTTTGTGGTGCCGTCGTTACTTCTGATTTTCCATAACACAAGTACTTTAGCTACTTACATTTTATACGTACATAATAAACCTTCCTTATGAATACCTCTGTGTATTAGTGAAAACCGCATGAAAATCCGTTCAGTATTTTTGGAGTACGGCGCGAACATACAGACGTAGACATATGTAGTAATAATATATTTATTCTTCAACAGCCAACAAACGTATATAAAGTCGGATTCGAACCTGGACCATTCGAAGCCAGCTGTTCTGATCAGCCTGAAGAACTACACGGCTCATTGGAAGAACAGCGAAAAGGAAGGCGACATGGCCCTTGCCCTGGGCGATATCAACTTAAATGTAAGTATTTAGTATACATAGGTATTGGATTATATAGATGATAGAAACTTGGTGGTAGGGCTTTGTGCAAGCCCGTCTGGGTAGGTTACTACCCACTCATCAGTTATTCTACCGCCAAATAACAGTACTTAGTATTGTTGTGTTCCGGTTTGAAGGGTGAGTGAGCCAGTGTAACTACAGGCACAAGGGACATAACATCTTAGTTCCCAAGGTTGGTGGCACATTGACGATGTAAGGAATAGTTAATATTTCTTACAGCGTCATTGTCTATGGGTGTTAGTGACCACTTACCATCAGGTGGCCCATATGCTCGTCCGCCAACCAATACCATAAAAAAGTGGTGGACCTAATAATTGTTTACTTCTAGGCAGGATATATTATATACATATACTAGCTGTGACCTTTTACGCGTTTGAATTTAACAAAAAAAAGATATTATTGTAGCCTAAGTTACTCCTTATTATATCAGTTATCTGCCAGTTAAAGTCCCGTCAAAATCGGTCCAGCCGTTCCAGAGATTAGCCGGAACAAACATACAGACAGGCAAAAATGATAAAAAATGTCATTTTGGTATATGTGCCTTGTATACATATGCATTGAGTAAAAAAGGGCTATTTTAACATTACAAACAGACACTCCAATTTTGTTATATGTATAGGTAATTGTATTTGACTAACATGATTTTGTATTTTAAATGTTGTCAAAGAGTAACTACTGAGCTTCTTGCCGGTTCTCTGGTAGAATCTACTTTCCGAACCGGTGGTAGCTGCACTTAATTGTATAAGGACGATTCAAAAGTGCTTGTAAAAGCCTACTTGAATAAAGTATTTTTCTTATGACACCTTCTATATACATTTTCTATATATATTTTTTTTATGCGCAGATAAAACCAGAATCTCTAACGACGGTGGTCGGGACGGTAGGTTCGGGGAAGAGCACACTGCTCTCGGCGATACTCCGTGAAATCACCCCCACCAGTGGCCATCTCTCCGTAAACGGCGTGGTGGCGTATGCGGCACAGGATCCATGGCTTTTCGAAGCATCGGTGAGTATCTCACAACAAGTAATGATCAAGTTCAGATTGAATCACCACCAAACCACCCAATCTAGGTTAGATTAGTCTTGAAGTCCAAGAACATATCCTCAGACTAAAACATTTTAATATAACTCTTCTCTAAATGAGCTGAGATGGCCGCTTGGTTAGAACGCGTGCATCTTAACCGATGATTTCGAGTTCAAACCCAGACAAGCACCACTTTATATATGTATATGAGCTTAATTTGTATTTATAATTCATAGTATGGCTGTACCGATTTTGGTGCTTTTTTGTGTTAATCCCAGCTTAGTTTAGTTAACACCAGATAGATGGCGCTACGATCAGATATCAAATTTCAATTTAATTTTACTATGCCTCCTAACTCTTTTTACTTGGTGGTAGGGCTTTGTTCAAGCCCGTCTGGATAGGTACCACCAACTTATTCTACCGCCAAATAACAGTACTCAGTATTGTTGTGTTCCGGTTTGAGGGGTGTGTGAGCCAGTGTAACTACATGCACAAGGGACATAGCATCTTAGTTCCCAAGGTTGGTGGCACATTGACGATGTAAGGGATAGTTAATATTTCTTACAACTTCATTGTCTATGGGTGATGGTGACTTACCATTAGGTGGCCTATATGCTCGTCCGTCAACCTATACTTAAAAAAAAAACTCCCTAAGCCTGTACTAACAGTTATTGAAATTTGTGAATGATATTTTGTTGATGTTGATTGCAATTGAGAAATGTGTGATGACGTCAGAGATGAGTTCAAGATAATATCCCTTTATTGATTACAGGTTAGGCAGAACATTCTCTTCGGTCAAGAGCTGGACCTTCGAAGGTACAAGCAGGTCATCAAATGCTGCCAGCTGAAGAGTGACCTCGACATCTTACCGCATGGAGACAAGACCGTCGTCGGGGAGAGAGGTGAGTTATACTTACTAGTTGTCACTTTAGGGGTGTGGTTGACATGTGTCAGGCAAGAAATATGCCCATGTCCTTCTTTGGAGTTCGAATTTGCTTCATGCCAAGTTTCATCAAACTTAGTTCAGCGGTTTGGCAGGTAAATAGCTACAGACAGACATAGTTATAGTAGGACATAAATTAGATGTAGCATCGGAAAATGCAATGGAATGAAATTAAAAACGATTAGTGCCGATTTACACAACCAATAGAAATAGCTCCCTATCACGCCATTCGACGCTATTCGTCGCTATAGATTCGCGCGTCAGAGAAAGCAAGTGCATGTAAATCGACGCGTCAAATTGATGAATATATTCGGTCATATGATATTACAAGTTATTACGTTTGTGCAAAGATCATATTCACATGAGAAATAAATATTGATAATTTGGGATAGCGTACTCAATTCGAATGTGATCGGTTTTACGAATTGTGCCGATGCGACATCTAAGTTGTGTCGTACTTACTATACTTTCACATTTATAGTATTAGTATATGTATTAAAGATTTATGAGATTATCTATTAAATGATATCTGTAAGACCGTTAGTATAGACCATCTCTTACATCGTCAATGCGCCACCAACCTTGAAAGCTAAGATGTCCTAAGCTTCTTTATTTATACTGACTCACTCTAAATTCAAGCCGGAACACAATAATACTAATTATTGCTGATAGGCAGTAGAATATGTGATGAGGAGGTGGTACATATCACCAACTAAGTTGCCATGTGCTTAATCTGTAGTGGAAAATATCGTGAGGTAACCTGCATGTGTTTATTTTGACCGAAACTCTGCTTCATATGAATCCATCAATCTGCATTGGAGCATCAATATATGTGGTCCTAACCTTCTCCTCAAAAGGAAAGCAGGCTTAGCCCAGCAGTGGGAAATTTACAGACATATGAAAAATCATTGATGCTCTAGTTGGCATCATCTCGTATAGTATAGTACCTCAGTCTATTTGTGTAATGTATACAACAACAGCCTGTAAATTCCCACTGCTGGGCTAAGGGCCTCCTCTCCCTTTGATGAGAAGGTTTGGAACATATTCCACCACGCTGTTCCAATGCGGGTTGGTGGAATACACATGTGTCAGAATTTCTATTAAATTTGTCTCATGCAGGTTACCTCACGGTGTTTTCCTTCACCGCTGAGCACGAGATGAATTATAAAGACAAATTAAGAATCAGCGGTGCTTGCCTGGGTTTGAACCCGCAATCATCGGTTAAGATCCACGCGTTCTAACCACTGGGCCATCTCGACTCTATTTGTGTAATGTATGCGTTGATTTTAAAGTGAGGCTATGATTTCAGGAGCGTCCCTGTCTGGCGGCCAGCGGGCCAGGATATCACTGGCGCGCTGCGTCTACCAGCACGCTGATGTGTACCTGCTAGATGATCCTCTAGCCGCTGTCGATGCTAAGGTAACTGACAATGCGAAAAATAAATTGTGAATTATTGTAATCAGTGTATATTATGAGCTTAAAAATGGTTATTTACTAACGAAACTTGAAAATAATACTTGAATCATTCAAAAATCAATAAATAAAAATGCATTTTTTCAAACGTTTGCCACGTGATAGAAAACACTCCTGATTGGCCGGGCTTATGATTAAGTCACTTTGTTGTTTCACTTGCTTTTCTACTATATGTACCACAGATTAAAATACAGCAAAGTGACGTCACCGACCCCATTGCAGCGTCATATTGTCCAAGTAGCGTATTTGCGCGCTATTTAAATATGGAATTTTTAATATGATATTTTTCGGCAAATATGTACTAGAAATAAAAAAAAAACAACTTTTACTGGGTTCCTTAACCTCTACTTAATAATATAAAATGGATTTTAAAAACCAGTCAAATAGCCTATTTGAGGTTTGGTTCCTGGGTTAGGTCATTGAAAAATGATTGAGGTAATAGATCTTTTAGAAAGAAATGGTGACAGTCATTGCATAGACGCGAGGAAAGGTAAACTCACGACAACTATTTTCTGATTTCGTGTAGTTAATACATCCTTCCTGGGGCCTGGTATTCATTTCGATATTTGATTTTGACTTTGATTATCTGAAATACAAAAAGTGCAAAACTGAATTTGCCATCTCTTTTCGGAAAATCTACGTTCCGAAACGGTGGTAGTATTAAAATTGATAAAACATTAACAACGATTCAAAAGTCTTTTTGAGCCTACTTGAATCTTAGAAGACATACGCCCAATTTCTGCATATGTTATTTCCTAAAACCTCTCTTACATTTTATGAATACTTGCTGTAGTACATTTATAAACTCAAACTCAAATTCCTTTATTCGATATAGAAGCATTACACTTACTTATTGGTGGTAAAATAAAACACTACCACCGGTTCGGAAAAAGGAACACCCTGACCTGAGAAGAACCGGCGAAAGAAACTCAGCGGGTCTTTTCATTTTTGTCAAATTAGATATTTAATTGTATATGAATAGAAACAGCCAAGCGGCGATCGACTTCATCATAAGCCCGGCCAATCAGGAGCGTTTTGTGTCACGGGACAAACGTTTGATAATTTGTATTTTTATTTATGGATTTTTGAAGAAATTAAGTATTATTTTCAAGTTTAATTAGTAAATAACCATTTTTAAACTCATAATATACACTGATTACAATAATTTACAATTTATTTTTCGCATTGTCAAATAGCCCATTGTATAGTAACTTTTCGCACACAAGCGTTCCTTAACAATGTTTTTAAATTTGGCAACAGAAGCATTTTGCATTTTTTATAACTGTATTTCATACTTGACTTGTCTGCTATTTTTTCAAATGAATCACAGTTAATAAATGACCATTATAGATGTCGCAGATTCTAAGTCTGACAAAAACAGCCAAAATGTATGGGCACATACGCAATATGAGGCTGGTACTGCCAGTTGATATGTAATGTTAATGTATGTTTAGCCTCCGTAGTCGAGTGGTGGGTTCACCAGTTTTCATGGGTACGCCACTCCGAGGTCCATGGCGAGATGTAAATTATCATAAATTTTCTATGTTGTCTTGGGTCTGGGTGTAAAACCGTCGTTACTTCTGATTTTCCATAACACAAGTTATTTAGCTATTTACATTGGGATCAGAGTAATGTGATGTTGTCTCATAAATAATAATAATAATAAGCCATTTTGTTTCCTGTTTTACAATAGTTGGTAGTTGAGACAATATGAGACAACATCACATACATTACTCTGATCCCAATGTAAGTAGCTGAAGCACTTGTGTTATGAAAAATCAGAAGTAACGACGGTACCACAAACACCCAGACCAAAGACTACATAGAAAACTAATGGTAATCTACATCGACTCGGCCGGGAATCGAACCCGGGACCTCAGAGTAGCGTACCCATGAAAACTATGGAGGTGGAGGAGTTATAATATTACAACAAAAATAAATGAAAACAAAAATCATATTTATTTGTAAGATTATCTTAGATTTGTGTTAGTAATATACATTTATTAAATTATTTATGAATTAACAGGAACCCCGGTTTAGGTAAAGGCCTCCTTCAAAGATGCCCATTTTTGTCGGTCTCGTGCTATAGAGCACCAGTTTATGTCAGCAGATCTTATCAGATCATCTTCCCAGCAGGCTAACTAGCGGATGTTGTCTCATACAACAACAGCCTGTAAATTCCCACTGCTGGGCTAAAGGCATCCTCTCCCTTAGAGGAGAAGGTTTGGAACATATTCAACCACGCTGTTCCAATGCGGTTTGGTGGAATACACATGTGGCAGAATTTCTATGAAATTTGTCACATGCAGGTTTCCTCACGATGTTTTCCTTCACCGTCGAGTACGAGATGAATTGATGATGATTAGAAAAGATGAGATCCCGCTGAGTTTCTTTCGCCGGTTCTTCTCAGGTCAGGGTGTTCCTTTTTCCGAACCGGTGGTAGTGTTTATTTGACAATCAATAAGTAAGTGTAATGCTTCTATATTGACTTTATTCAATTTGAGTTTGAGTTTGAATTATAAAGACAAAGCACATGAATCAGCGGTGCTTGCCTGGGTTTGAACCCGCAATCATCGGTTAAGATGCACGCGTTCTAACCACTGGGCCATCCCGACTCATATTTGTTTATAATGTGGTGCGTGTGTGTGTGTGTGTGTGCAGGTTGCACAGGCTATCTACGAGGACTGCATCCGTGGGTTCCTGCGCGACAAGGCGGCGCTTCTCGTGACTCACCACGTGCAGTACGCGCAGCGCGCCGACACCGTCTGCGTCATGCGCGCCGGACGGGTGAGCATGACCACTACCCCCCCCCCCCCGCTCGCATGGGACATTGCCAACCTTGGGGAATAAGATGTTATGCCTCTAGTTACACTGGCTCTTCAAACCGGACCGCAATGATACTATGTGTTATTTGGCGGTAGAATATCTGATGAGTGTGTGGTACCTATCCAAAAGAACTTGTACAAAGTTCTACCACCAAGTGCTTTTGCCTTTTGCTCAATTGCTTCTTTTAATATGTTTATGCATCAGTCCGATTCACTCTCATTTCCGTTACATGGTCCATTCATTTAGAAATGATATAGATTATTGCATTATATGGTAACCCCACTTCCCCCCCTAAAATTGTAATTTTTCCTGAAATCTTAGTAGATTGATCTACTAAGATTTCAATCTTAGTAGAGGGATCTACTAAGATTTCAGTCATCATGTTAGAAAATAAAGTTGTAATATACAAGACAAACCATATATGTAAGTAAAGAGGTTACATCACGTTGTAATCCTTGGCAGTCTGACTGCCTCGTTTGATCTAGTGACTAGATATAAGGCAGATCCCCAAGGTCTGGATTCAAACCTCAGATCATGTCTATAGTGATTCGATTCGACTAACAAATTTCTAATTGTTGCATAATTTTTAACAGATAGTCGCTCAAGGAACGTACCACGAGCTGAAGAACGGAGTCGCGGAGTTTGAAAAGCTGATTGAGATGACGGAGAAAGTCGAAGAAGAGAAGCAGAAGCAGAAATACGAGAAACAGGAGAGTTTGGTACGTAATATACATGTCTTGTTTAAACAAGAACACTTAACTTACGAGAACAACCCAAATTTGAAAGCACCACTTGGTGGTAGGGCTTTGTGCAAGCCCGTCTGGGTAGGTACCACCCACTCATCAGTTATTCTACCGCCAAATAACAGTACTCAGTATTGTTGTGTTCCGGTCTGAAGGGTGAGTGAGCCAGTGTAACTACAGGCACAAGGGGCATAACATCTTAGTTCCCAAGGTTGGTGGCGCATTGACGATGTAAGGAATAGTTAATAATTCTTACAGCGTCATTGTGTATGGGTGATGGTGACCACTTACCATCAGGTGGCCCATATGCTCGTCCGCCAAACTATACCATAAAAAAAAAGAAAAAGTGAACTGGTGAAGCAAGGCTTCTTATATAATAACTAGTGATCCGCCCCGGATTCGCACGAGTCCAATGCTGATACTAAATACACAAAAAAATTGTTAATGTATGACATCAAGTTTAAAACCTCCAAACTGATCAGAGTTTCTCTACTACATTGTGTATGTATTATTATACATATAAACCCTCCTTTTGAATCTATCTATCTATTAAAATCCGCATCAAATTCCGTTAGGTAATTTTAAACATATAAGCATACATTGGGACAGACAGCGGTAAGACTTTGTTTTCACTGCATATTATAAACAAAGTCGCTTTCTATATCCCTATAGCTTTAAAATTACGCAACGGATTTTGATGCGGTTTTTTTTAACAGATAGTGTGATTCGAGGGAAAGGTTTGTGTATATAATACATGAACAATATAGTAAAGAAACACTGATAGAGTATATTAAGTATCACTATTGCACCCGTGCGAAGCCGGGGCGGGTTGCTAGTGTACTATATAATGATATTCCTTCTTTGAAACGCGCTGATTTTCTAGTATAAGTTTTATATATACTGGTTTTGCCTCTTTATTTTTTTGTTAGAAATAGATTTATTGATCACAGGATTAGAACAGCTGGTCTTCCGGAGTACAATTTATTATATAAATTTAATGTTAAATTATTTACATTCGGTGGTAGGGCCCCGTGCAAACTTGTCTGGAAATCTTCCACATTTTTTACTCCGGTTTTTATTCCGGTTTGAGGAATGAGTGAGCCAATTTAACAGGCACAAGGGACATAAAATCTTAGTCCCCAAGTTTAGTGGCGTTTTGGTGCTGTATGGAATGGATAATATTACTTACGATGCCAATGTGTATGGGTGCTAGTTACCACTTACCACAAGCCTACTTACAATGAAAATCACTTATATTTAAAGTTGCTTCGCACAAGCTTCTTTAAGTAATTATCACCAATTAAGCAATTATTGACGACCTCCGTGGTCGAGTGGTGTTTACACCGGTTTTCATGGGTACGCCACTTATTATTATTATTATATTCTATTATTAATTACGTTTATTAACGATAATTATTAACTAATTAAATATTCCACTCAAGGTATACAGTATTACGACGATGGCGGATTTGAAAGCTGTCGAAAAGCGAAGCGTTAGTTATAATACTTTACCAAAGTAATCAGTATTGTATGGTAAGACACAACTTAGATGTAGCATCGGCAAATTCGTAAAACCGATCACATCCGAATTAAGTACACTCTCCCAAATTATCAATATTTATTCCTTATGGAATATGATCTTTACACAAACGTAATAACTTATATCATATCACCTAATATATTCGTCAATTTGACACGACACTGACGCGAGAGTCTATAGCGACGGATAGCGTCGGATGGCGCGATAGGGGGCTATTTCTATTGGTTGTGTGAATCGGCAGAAAATCGGTTTTATTGCATAGCCGATGCTACATCTGAGTTGTGTCGTACTATACAGAATTTGTAATCTTGTTGTGTAGCAATACATTAAGGCGTAGTCATAATTGTTGTCACCATCACTTTCACAGTCAATATCATTAACGCTACTATCAGAATTGTCTAGAATAATGCCATTTTTTCATAGTCATCAGTATTGTTATCTATTATCTATATGGTCAGTCTTAGCTGAGAAGGCATCGTAAAAAGAAGTAGCTAAGCGTTGGGGTATTTTGATTGGTCTTAGAATAGTATTTAATACCCGAGGAGGGGGGAGATGTTAATAAAGATGGTACTGGAAATATATACATATTAATAGCATATATTAATAGTTAGATGTGGAAAAGTATTTATATGTTATAGGCTTTGTGATAAGTGTAATTTATCCTTGTTAAATAAAGAAATTTGAATGTTGTATAAAATATGGTTAGTTGTTTATATTTCGTAATTAAAGAAATGTAAGATACATTTCTGACTTACTGAATCTGAGATTTATAAAATCTGAAGACATTTTTTTATGATTACACCAGTCGTATGTATGCAAGCCCGTCTGGGTAGGTACCACCCACTCATCAGTTATTCTACCGCCAAATAACAGTACTCAGTATTGTTGTGTTCCGGTTTGAAGGGTGAGTGAGCCAGTGTAACTACCGGCACAAGGACATAACATGTTAGTTCCCAAGATTGGTGGCACATTGACGATGTAAGAATAGTTAATATTTCTTACGTCGTCAAGTTTGAGAGATTGTTCAGAGGGAGAGGCTGATGTGTATTGGTCGTTCTTAGGCTTTAGGTATAGCAAAATGACCTTTGTACTTCGTTTGGATTCAAACTTGCTTTATACCAAATTTCATCAATTTTGGTTCATTATTTTAACCATAGTGTAACAGACAAATTGACTGACAGACCGAGTCAGTTTCCCATGTAATATTAATACAGATAATCTTAGTAATTCTCTCTTTCTATCTTCTATCTATTTCTATTTACAACAACAATAACAGCCTGTTAATTCCCACTGCTGGGCTAAAGGCCTCCTCTCCTTTTGAGGAGAAGGTTTTGGAACATATTCCATCACGCTGTTCCAATGCGGGTTGGTGGAATACACATGTGGCAGAATTTCTACGAAATTTGTCACATGCAGGTTTCCTCACGATGTTTTCCTTCACCGCTGAGCACGAGATGAATTATAAACACAAATTAAGAACATGAATCAGCGGTGCTTGCCTGGGTTTGAACCCGCAATCATCGGTTACGATGCACGCGTTCTAACCACTGGGCCATCTCGACTCTCTATTTATCATTGTTATATAATTTATCTCTTATTAACTTCTTACTCTGAATGGTTTTACTAACATTTATATATTAGAAAACCGTTTTTATCCCCAATATATACAAAATTAATATCGGTTATAGTTATTAAAGTTTCATCAAATTTGTTACAGGAACATAATCAGAAGCTGCGCTCGCAACGATCGATGTCAGAAGCTTCCCAATTGTCATTCAATATGGATCTTGATAACAATTTAGACCCGAAATATGAAGGTACATTTCTTATGTTATAAAGTAAAGTATAGTAACAGCCTGTAAATTTCCCACTGCTGGGATAAGGTGTCCTCTAAGGAGAGGGTACGGAAGATATTCCACTACGGTGTTCCATGCATGCGGGTTGGTGAAATGCACATGTGGCAGAATTTTGATGAAATTATACACATGCAGTTTTTCACGATGTTTTAATTCACCGCTTAGCACGAGTTGAATTATAAACACAAATTAAGCACATATATATAGAGGTGCTGGTCTGGGTTTGAACCCGAAATCATCGGTTAAGATGCCGTTGCGTTCTAACCGCTGGGCCATCTCAGCTGTCTCTTATGTCTTAAGTTATAGCACGTCTAAATATTTTTTTATGTTTAAATAACTTTGTAAAATACAACTTGATGTATTTTAAGAAAGTAAGACAGTATTAAATAATCCTGGATTCTTAAAGGGAGATCTTAATAGTCTATATATCCTTTGAAAAAACAATTTAACTAAAATGCACAAAATAATACTTTCAGTGAAAATTTCATTCTACACCAACTAAATGATAATTATATTCGATGACCTCCGTGGTCGAGTGGTATGTACACCGGTTTTCATGGGTACGCCACTCCGAGGTCCCGGGTTCGAGTCCCGGTCAAGTTGATGTAGAAACAACTTGGGTCTGGGTGTTTGTGGTGCCGTCGTTACTTCTGATTTTCCATAACACAAGTGCTTCATTTAAATAAAACTAGTTATAACGGATTTTAATCGCGTATATTAATTATTTTTGACATCCCAATCAATATACGCGATTAAAATCCGTTATAACTAGTTTTATTTAAATGTGTAATAATCGCGAAAATTTAAGACAACATTACAAGTGTTTCAGCTACTTACATTGGGATCAGAGTAATGTATGTGATGTTGTCCAATTCGTTTCAGGTGAAAGTCAAAAGAAGGGTTCCGTGGACTTCAGCGTGTACTTGGGTTACATAAAGAGCGGTCACGGATCCCTGACGCTGTTCCTGCTATGTGCGCTGTTCATACTGGCGCAAGTGTTCTACTCCTCCACGGATATATGGCTCAAGGAGTGGTGAGTGTTTCGGCCGATAGATGGCGTTAGTTGTTGATTGTACAACAACAACAACAGCTTGTAAATTCCCACTGCTAGGCTAAAGGCCTCCTCTCCCTTTGAGGAGAGGGTTTGGATCATATTCCACCACGCTGTTCAAATGCGGGTTGGTGGAATACACATGTGGCAGAATTTCTATGAAATTTGTCGCACGATGTTTTTCTTCACCGCTGAGAACGAGATTAATTATAAAGACAAATTAAGCACATGAATCAGCGGTGCTTGTCTGGGTTTGAACCCGCAATCATCGGTTAAGATGCGCGCGTTCTTACCACTGGGCCATCTCGAAAAGTTGTAGATTGAATCGCGCTAGCGCTTGTAATATTTTTTATACGGTATATCTTGGCTAGTCCTTGATGGTGTACAACATGAGTTCGGTATTGGTCTAGCCATCTCGGTAAAGAAACGCAGATCATAGATGCACTCGACCAATCCAATTGGATGGCCATGATTTGTGCGCATGCGCAGGTTGAAGGAATGGTCTTAGGTGCGCACCGAAGGAAGTCATAGATTCATGTGCTTAATTTGTCTTTATAATTCATCTCGTGCTCAGCGGTGAAGGAAAACATCGTGAGGAAACCTGCATGTGACAAATTTCATAGAAATTCTGCCACATGTGCATTCCTCCAACCCGCATTGGAACAGCGTGGTCGAATATGTTTCAAAACCTTCTCAAAGGGAGCAGAGGCCTTTAGCCATTTACAGGCTGTTGTTATTGTAATTTGTCGCTTTTTAGTCTGGTTCTTTTTTATCTGTGACAATATATTTGGATTGAAAAGATTCGATTCGAACGATTCTTTTTCGATTTTTCTCTTTTTTTTTTCTTTTAAATTTTTTTATTTTAAAATGAACGCCCGACACAGTTTATTTCAATGTCTTGATATTATTTCAGGGTGAATATGGAAGAAGCGAACAGTGCGTACAACATCGCCAGACGTAACACAACGACGAATGAAACCGCTCCACCACGTGAGTTACATCCATCTCTTCATATATTAGGAACAACTGAATAGTAATGATTTTAAAATCAATTGTGCAGGATATAGGTATTTGTAGTCTAATTATCTGATGGGATGGCAAATTGACAAGGATTTAAAAAACTGTGACCTTCTAACCGAGCCACGGTACCAACGATACATTCAATATTATAATATATATTATAAATAAAGATAAATAAAATAAATTTGAGACAACATCACATACATTACTCTGATCCCAATGTAAGTAGCTGAAGCACTTGTGTTATGGAAAATCAGAAGTAACGACGGTACCACATACACCAAGACCCAAGACAACATAGAAGACTAATGGTAATCTACATTGACTCGGCCGGGAATCGAACCCGGGACCTCGGAGTGGCGTACCCATGAAAACCGGTGTACACACCATGGAGGTCGTCTAAAGAAGAAGTACAAAATATAACTTATATCGCCGAATTACCAGCGGATGAGATGTAAGATGTTAGGTCTCTTGTGTCTGTAGTTACACTGGCTCACTGACACTCAGAACCGAATACAACGACCAAAGGTGTCATCGTTCTCATCATCATCATCATAAGCCCGTTTTTGTCCACTGCTGGACATAAGTCCCCAAGTGCACGCCACTGTGGTCTTTCTCCGGCTATTCGCATCCAGCTTCTGCCCGCCTTTGTCTTATCCGAAGGTGTATACAGTGTTAACTTTGCGTTCTCTCATATCAGTGAACTTTGAAGACCTGCCCTCGAACCAGTTTAACCTGACGCGCGAGCAGTGCGTGTACATATACGCCGGGTTGATTGCTATATGTATGTTCTTCACCTGGAACAAGCTGCTAGTCTTCTACAACACCTGCATTAAAGCCTCCGTTGCGCTGCACGATAATATGTTCAGGTAAATATGGTGCTGTTAATATATACCCTTTGCCAATGGTAGGAATAAAGATAAATAAGGCTTAGTAAAGTAAAGTAACAGCCTGTACATTTCCCACTGCTGAGATGAGGCCTAATTTTCCATTAAGGTGAGGGTTAGGAACATATTCCAGCACGCTGTTCCAATGCGGGTTGGTGGAATGCACATGTGGCTGAATTTCTATGAAATTTGTCAAATGCAGGTTTGCTTACGATGTTTTCCTTCACCGCCGAGCACGAGATGAATTATAAACACAAATTAAGCACATATATATAGTGGTGCTTGTCTGGGTTTGAACCCGCAATCATCGGTTAAGATGCAAGCGTTCTAACCACTGGGCCATCTCAGCTCGTGAGGAAACAAGGCTTTGATTTATGTAATTCATATGATTTGCTAATAACTCAGCTATATTGTGCAATACTAAGAGGTTATGATTAATGTAACACTATTACACTTAGCTACTTATATCCACTTTAATTTTACCTCAAAGTTCTGATAACAGCTTTATCGACGTTCAAAACGCCATTATATCGCAAATCCATAGTGAATATCATAGACTAATCAAGCTCTCGACCAATGGTATCAAAATTGCTGTCATTTGGTGTTTATTTGGTTTTTTTCCGTCTAATTATTTACATGATTTACCTAATAAATGGTCAAAAAAAACAAAGTAACTTGGTACGGCTTTGTGCAACCCCATTAGCTATCCAATACCGCCAAGTTTCCGACTCCGCAAAGTCAATAAATCCTTATCTGTTTCTATAATAAAATTCCGCGGACATTTTTAACTTTGCCTTTGTTTCTTAAATTCAAATCGTTTGTATAAAATACATTGGTAAAAAAAGCATATTATTCGATACAAGATTTTATAGATGTTAAAAAGCGTGGAGTTAATCCCTGTTGACTTCCAAACAGGATATATTAATTTAAATAATTGTGTTTAACTAATATGACTGTATTTTTCAAATGTTAAAAAAGAGTGACTACTGAGTTTCTTTCCGGTTCTTCTCGGTAGAATCTAGTTTCCGAACCGGTGGAATAATGTGTGACGATTCAAAAGTGCTTGCATAAGCCTATTTGAATAAAGTTTATTTTAATTTGATTTGATTTGAAATAAAGTTACTACTTTATTCGAGTAAGCTTTCACAAGTATTCTTGAATCGTGTTTTCGTAAAACGGTAAGACATAATGTCACAAAGGAATATATTCCTTCTGTTATACAGGGGTGTAACAAACGCGCCGATGTGGTTCTTCCACCACAACCCGTCCGGTCGCATCCTGAACCGGTTCTCCAAGGACATGGGCCAGGTGGACACCTTATTACCCGTGGCGTTAGTCGACTGCGTTGGTGTGAGTATTAATATGAAGTTTCATGGCCCATAAATATTGCCCAGCACAGAAAATTTGGACACTGTTTACTGTTTGAAATAAAACTAGTTTTAACGGATTTAAATCGCGTATATTAATTACTAGCTTTTGCCCGCGACTTCGTTCGCGTGGACTTCAGGTTCGTCCCGTCTAGTCTAGTAATCGCTTAAAATCGCTTCGTAAATAAGTCATTATTTCTCGTACAAAGTAAAGGATAAAAAATGGTTATTGTGGGTTATTCCTAAGAGATAAACATATACCATCACGGACTTTTTTGTAGACCTTTTTAAGTTGTACAATACTGTAGTACATTGTTTTGAACTATCTTGTAGGATTCAGTCAGCGTTTGCAATGTAAGCGCAAAAAATGTGTTTTTTTACGACCTCACATTAGAAACCTCAAAAATTGTAGCCTATGTGTTATTCTGATGTATAAGCTATATTGTGGTAAAGTTTCATTCAAATCCATTCTGTAGTTTTTACGTGAAAGAGTAACAAACATCCATACATTCATACATACAAACTTTCGCCTTTATAATAGTAGTAGGATTTTTATCATCCCGACGTTTCGAGCACTTTACAGCGTTCGTGGTCACGGGTAGATCTCGGGATACGTCGGGATGACGAATAAAATAAAAATAATTAATATACGCGATTTAAATCCGTTAAAATTAGTTTTATTTCAATGTGTAATAATCGCGAAAATCTATGACAACATTACTGTTTACTGGTAATTACAATAACAGCCTGTCAATTTTCCACCGCTGGGCTAAGGACTCATCCCGCTTTTGATGGGATTTGATCTAAGTTCCCAAGGTTGGTGGCACATTGACGATGTAAGGAATAGTTAATATTTCTTACAGCGTCATTGTCTATGAGTGACGGTGACCACTTACCATCAGGTGGCCCATATGCTCGTCCGCCAACCTATACCATAAAAAAAGCACATGAATATTCAATGGTGCTTACCTGGGTTTGAACCCGGCAAGTATCGGTTAAGATGCACGCGTTCTAACCACGCGGCCATCTCGGCTAACAAGCTCGGTAACTAATAGAATAGTTATTACAATTTTTCACCCGATACCCTTTTTTCCGAACTATACTGTTTTCTTTAATATTGACTACGAGAAAAAATATTAAAACAATTTGAAATGCTCATGATATAATGTTGTCTTAAATTTTCGCGATTATTACACATTTAAATAAAACTAGTTATAACGGATTTTAATTTAGACCGTCTACCCGTGACCACGAACGCTGTAAAGTGCTCGAAACGTCGGGATGTCCAAAATATTTAATATACGCGATTAAAATCCGTTATAACTAGTTTTATTTAAATGCTCATGATATCCTTAGCCATATATCACAATTTTCCTTGAAATTTAACTTGATCCGAATTTCCAGTTCTTTCTCGAAGTGATCGCGATCCTGGTGGTCGTCTGCCTCGTCAACTGGTGGCTGCTGCTGCCGACTGCCGTGGTCGCGGTGCTGCTGCATCTGCTGCGTCTGCTTTTCCTCAACACCAGTCGCGAGCTGAAGAGGATCGAAGCTATTGGTGAGTGTAATGATGGCCCAGAATATTTTTATTTGGAATTGATTTCAACAAATTTAAAGATATAAGAAGCGAGATGTCCCAGTGGTTAGAACGGGTGCATTTTAACCAATGATTTGGCCTTCGAACCCAGGCAACCACCGCTGAATACTCATGTGCTTAATGTGAGTTGTGCTCGGCGGTAAAGAAAAAAATAAAATAAAGAAAAAAAAAAACGAGGAAACCTGCATTTGTCAAATTTCATAGAAATTCTGCCACATGTGTATTCCATTCAACCAACCCGCATTGGAACAGCGTGGTGGTATATCCGAACCCCCTCCTCAAAAGGGAGAGGAGGCCTTAGTTGTGGGATTTACAGACTGTTGTTGTACTATTGTTGACGTAAAGTAAAGTAAAGTAAAGTAAAGTAAAGTAAAGTAAAGTAAAGTAAAGTAAAGTAACAGCCTGTAAATTTCCCACTGCTGAGATAAGGCCTCTTCTTCCATCAAGGAGAGGGTTTTGGAAAGTATTCCACCACGCTGTTCCAATGCGGGTTGGTGGAATGCACATGTGGCAGAATTTCGATGAAATTAGACACATGCAGGTTTCCTCACGATGTTTTCCTTCACCGCCGAGCACGAGATGAATTATAAATACAAATTAAGCACATATATATAGTGGTGCTTGCCTGGGTTTGAACTCGATATCATCGGTTAAGATGCACGCGTTCTAACCACGCGGCCTTCTCAGCTTCTTTTATACTATATTGTTATATTCATACTTTTTTTTACTTCACTTGTACTGTTGTTGACGTCATCGATATCATCTCGTACGTGTGACCTTGACCATGACTGCCCCCCCCCCAGCGCGCAGCCAGAGCCTGAACCACGCGGCGGCGACGGTGACGGGTCTGGCCTTGTACTGTTGTTGACGTCATCGATATGATCGTGTACATGTGACGGTGCCCATTACCCACTTGTACTGTTGTTGACGTCATCTATATGATCGTGTACATGTGACCTTGACCACGACTGACCCCCCCCCCCCCAGCGCGCAGCCAGAGCCTGAACCACGCGGCTGCGACGGTCACTGGTCTGGCCACCATCCGCTCGGCGCGCGAGCAGCAGCGCACTCTGGCGCAGGAGTTCGACAAGCTGCAAGACCTGCACAGCTCGTCGTGGGCGCTCGTGCTGAGCACCAACCGGGCCTTCGGCTTCTGGATGGACATGGTCTGCTGCCTCTACCTCGCCACCGTCACATTCAGCTTCTTCCTCTTCGTCGGTGAAGGTGAGGAACGATATTATTATGTGTAGGTACATCAGGTATTATCAAATATATCAAAGTGACTTTTCTTGGGTATTTGGGTACTAAAATTTTGAGGTTAGTTGTAAAGTAATTCCAGTTGTAGCCGAAGTTTTAACATTGCTACATAATGAAGGTTGAGTGAGCCAGTGTAAATACAGTCACAGAGGACTTAACATCTTAATTTCCGAAGATGTGTATGTGCAATGATTAATATTTCTTACAGCTTGATGATTATGGGTAGTGGTAATAACTTCCCATCAGGTGGTCATTTTGCTGGTCGTGTTACGGACTAATCTTGTATAATATGTATCTTTTTCAGAAACGCTGGGCGGTAACGTGGGTCTGGCGATCACGCAGGTGATCGGTCTGGTCGGCATGTGCCAGTACGGCATGAGGCAGACCGCTGAAGTCGAGAACCAGATGACATCCGTGAGTATCTGGGTTTTGAAGTCTATCAAAGTACAACAACAGCCTGTAAATTCCCACTGCTGGGCTAAAGGCCTCCTCTCCCCTTGAGGAGAAGGTTTGGAACATATTCCACCACGCTGTTCCAATGCGGGTTGGTGGAATACACATGTGGCAGAATTTCTATGAAATTTGTCACATGCAGGTTTCTTCACGATGTTTTTCTTCACCGCTGAGCACGAGATGAATTATAAAGACAAATTAAGCACATGAATCAGCGGTGCTTGCCTGGGTTTGAACCCGCAATCATCGGTTAAGATGCACGCGTTCTAACCACTGGGCCATCTCGACTCGAAGTATTGTAATCTTGTAATATAATCTTGCTGTGGTATTTCTTTCTGTATAGAAATAATCAATTGTCATGGCGATCTTATATATTAATTACGTAAGCTGATTTCCCAGTGATTATGGGACGATAACTCCATGTAGAAGATTTATGGTCTTATTGTGAAGAGCTGTCAAAATTAAAGAGGATTCTTAATCGTAATTGTAACGAAAATTTTTGAAAGCGGAAAATATTGGTTGAGTAGAGAGTATGGAATATAGAAAAGAAAGACTAGATAATATAAAAAAATGCGATCAGATGTTGTCAGTTTATAATGAAATTGAATCAAAACAAAATTGTTATAAGTCTTCGCGTGCCGTCGTTTTTTTTATGTTATAGGTTGGCGGTCGAGCATATAGGCCACCTGATGGTAAGTGGTCACCATCACCCACAGACAATGACGCTGTAAGAAATATTAACAATTCCTTACATCGTCATCGTCAATGTGCCACCAACCTTGGGAACTAAGATGTTATGTCCCTTGTGCCTGTAGTTACACTGGCTCACTCACCCTTCAGACCGGAACACAACAATAATGAGTACTGTTGTTTGGCGGTAGAATAACTGATGAGTGGGTGGTACCTACCCAGACGGGCTTGCACAAGGCCCTACCACTAAGTAATATGAGTGTTAGATTAAGGATTTTAAAAAAAAGAGATGTATCGTTGGGGTACCCCGTTAGAACGGAATTGAGTCTTTGTGATTGAAATGGCTTTTTTTTTTATTGTCCTTTAGGTGGAAAGAATATTGGAATACACGAACTTACCACCAGAGCAGCCAGTGGAACCGGATATGAAGGCCTTGAAGACGGAACACCCGAATTTGGACTTCGAAACTTGGCCGAATAAAGGTAATCAGATTTGACTTACATATTCCAATAGCAGAATGAGTATAGATTAACAAAACTTAGAATAACATATTGCATATAACTTGATAATAGTTCTGCTATAATATGCACAAAAAGCAGTTCTGTGAGTTATTTTGTGGTAGTTTTAGTTTTTCATTCAATAAATCAACTCATTCACTCGTTCCCAATGAAATAAGCAAGCATATTCTTTCATTATTGTTTAACAATTTTTTATCCATACATAAAATAAAATTGGAGTGTCTGTTTATAATATTAAAATAGCCCAGTTTCACTCAACCAAAATAACATTTTTTACAATTTTTGTCGGTCTGTCTGTCTGTTTGTTCTGGCTAATTTCTGGAACGGCAGAACGGATTTTGTGAGACATTCACTGGCAGATAACTGATATAATAGGGAGTAACTTAACTAGGATATAATTAGTGTATGATATAAAATAACTGATCTACGTATATCCACTTCAAATTTATTTCCAAAGTTCTGGTGACATCTTCTACGACGCTAAGTTTTTAATGCGTAAAATTTAACTTTATTTTAATAAGTTTCCTGAGATGTCCGAAGTACATTATGTTAATCTAAATCACTTTATTTTCATGAATAAATAAATAAATAAGAGACAACATCACATACATTACTTTGATCCCAATGTAAGTAGCTAGAGCACTTGTGTTATGGAAAATCAGAAGTAACGACGGTACCACAAACACCCAGACCCAAGACGACATAGAAAACTAATGATAATCTACATCGACTCGGCCGGGAATCGAACCCGGGACCTCGGAATGGCGTACCCATGAAAACCGGTGTACACACCACTCAACCACGGAGGTCGTCAATGAAGGCACAGTGAATCTCAGAGATTGATTGATTGTGATCAATATTGTTAATTCAAGGTCATTATTCACTGAACTACATGTTCTGAGAACTTAATAATAATAAATAAATAAATATTAATTATGTAATACTAACATAGAATAAGTTAAATTGTATACTAACAAATATGGACTATTATTGTCTGACAATAAATGAATTATTATTATTATTATTATTGGTCCACAGGGGAAATAGTCTTCGAAAATGTCTCGTTGGAATACGAGAAAACACCCAAAAAGGACCAGCCGCTAGAGTCCGGGGTGAAACTCGATGAACCGGCGTATGCGATACGTGACGTCAGCTTTCGCATCCGGCCCGGGGAGAAGGTGGCGGTGGTGGGGAGGACGGGGGCGGGGAAGAGCTCGCTCATCGCCGCTCTGTTCAGGTGCTTGACGTTATACGTTGTCAATATTATTGAGTCTTCTACGGTGTTTCTAAGAAAGGACTGTTTTCTTGCCATAAACAAAATTAAAATTTAACGCTGTTAGTCATTTTAGTGAAGTCACATTAATAAAAACAACAGTTGTGTATTTTCGACTGGCACTCTCATTCAACGTTTACAGCTATAAATATGTAGTAATGTTTTACTATATTTAAATTATCCGCTTGTATGACTCAAATCATAATATTTGAGTACATTTCTAGGTATAACTTATTAGATTTCATAATTTATATATCACAACCAAAAATACCCTATTGGAAAACAACACTCAGTATCAGCTCATTTCAGGCTGAGCAAGACGTCGGGGCGCGTGTGCGTGGACGGCGTGAGCGCTCAGCAGGCGGGGCTGCGGCGCTGGCGCTCCCGCCTGTGCGCGCTGCCGCAGCGCCCCGCGCTGTTCGCGGCCTCGCTGCGCGACAACCTGGACCCCGAGCGCCTGCACCCCGACGCGCAGCTCTACGCCGCGCTCGACGAGGTACGCCCCACTTTTTTTTTTTTTTATGGTTGGGAAATCCATCATGGAGACCCTCCTCTCTGGGGGAAGAGCGAAGGGTACTGTCAGACTCCTACTGACTAAAACCCAACCCGTGTCCTCCAATTGCCCATGTGTCGGAAGGGCGGGTATCGCCGAAGCATTCGTCGCACCCCTCACGCCCCACTAACCTAACCTAACCTAACCCAACCCTGGTTGGGTGGGATGACACTTCAGTGTTCCCGAAGGTCCGGGTGGTGCGATCCCGTGCCACCCACCAAGAAGACGGTGTTGTATGTGCTGCATTTTTTTTAGAGGGTATTCCGGTGTACATAAATAAATAAATAAAATATGAGACAATATCACATACATTACTCTGATCCCAATGTAAGTAGCTGAAGCACTTGTGTCATAGAAATTAGAAGTAACGACGGTACCACAAACACCCAGACCATAGACAACATAGAAAACTAATCTTAATCTACGTCGACTCTGCCGGGAATCGAACCCGGGACCTCAGAGTGGCGTACATATGAAAACCGGTGTACACACCACTCGACCATGGAGGTCGACATGGGCGCACTAGGCGTCCAGGCCATCGGGCAGTCCCACATACGAGGATATGTCCCACGGTATGTAGGACTTCCATCACGTGGGGGAAGCGCGTAATGCGTTTTTCCAGCGAGAAAAAAAGGTACGTGTGGTGCAGGGCTTCGGGAGTTGTTCGACGAGTGTCTGTGCAGCGAACAGTTTCCGAAGCCTTGAAATGATGGAAAATTGGTCCTATTGCCCTTCGGCATACAGGCTACTAGTGCTGCTGAACGAGACCGGAAAACTCTTCGAGAAGATCCTCGCGCGCAATCTCGTTCAGCACATCGAGGAGGTCGGTCCGGCTCTCTCAGAGGCTCAGTATGGGTTCAGGGCCGACCGGTCGACGGTCAACGCCCTGGACGCCCTAAAGACACGGACGACGGAAGCCGTGGCTCAGGGGCAAGTCTTCCTGACGGTCTGAGGCACTCCGATATCAACGGCTGCTGGAGACTTTCTTCCAGGACAGGTAGATCCTCTGGGCGGGGGTCTATAGGAGGCTGGTCCGGCGTCGAGTCGGCTTGGGCGTTCCACAAGGAACGGTTCTCAGCCAAATTCTATGGAACGTCGGTTGCGAACGAGCTCCCGTCCTTCCCGGGATGGAGATGTTGTGCTACGTTGACGACACCTTCGTCACGGTGACTGGGCGTGACTTTCGGTTGTAGGCCCGCCCCGCCGAGGTCGGAACAGCTCTTACCGTGGACCGCATGGGAATACTGGACCTGAGAGTCTCCATATCCAAAAACGGACGCTCTTCTCTTCCACGGTCCACAGAAAGGGCCCTCACAAGGGGCGAGTATTACGTCGGGCGTCCAGGGAATGTTGATCAAGGCGAAGGACCAGATACTTCATCTAAAACCTGCACGAAGGAGCTTCGGGCAGTATTTTGTCCATCTCGGCCCTACGCTCGCTCATCAGCGCCGCCACCGCTTTTTTTCGAATTTGACCGCATTTTTTCGTGAATCCTACTCGGATCTACCCCCAGATCATCGCCCCGTACTCGTTTTCTCCATTTCCACTCGGGAAATCGAAAAAAAAACTCCCATTTGTCATTTATTATACCGATTCAGATGACCTTGTGAAGGAAATTCTGAAATTTTGTTTCAATTTTTCCAAATCAAACGTTCGTTTCCGTTGCACATTATACTAATTTTGAATTTTTTAATTTATATTTTTAATATGGTCTTTTTCTTCTCCCGCTGATGAATCTCACACAAAAATGACATAACAACATAATCAGAACCTATGGATCGTACCTGTCGTGCGGGATAATCTATTTTGACCAGAATTGTGAGATCCAGATGGATTCGGAGATGGAGACCGCTTCAGAGGCCGACGACTCCGACTCCGGGAGCGAGGGAGGTAAGACGGCGAGACCCGTTGCCCACCGCCGTGGTGATAATAAAGATAACGGCCTCACCCGGGCTAGGGCCGAATTAGGGGGAAAACGAGAAGAGGAACGGGAAGTTAACTTCTAGAGGGCGCTCCGTAGCCACGGCTACGCATTTATTAAATATTTTTACGCTGGGGGAAGTACGTTGTCGTCGGGACGTACTTTTCCCCCAACTCGGCTTATTCTGAGCTGTGGTGACCAGGCTGTCGCCGAAACCGATAGTGGTTCACGGGTACTTTAACGTGAAGTCGCGTGCCTGGGGCAACCCCGCCACGAATCCGCGGGGAGGGCCGTCCAGGTATGGGCCCTGCTCTCCGACCTGTACCTTCTTAACAGGGGGCAGGTTCAGACCTACGTGCGCCATCAGGGGGGTTCCGTGGTGGACGTTTCGTTCCTCACCCCTGTCGTAGCACGCAGAGTGGTCGATTGGAGGGTGGAGGAGGAGGTGGAGACTCTATCGGATCACCGGTACATCCGATTCGAGATCTTTACCTCTCGCAGGCCGACGGAACCCCAGAGGGTGCTGACCACGCTGCTGAGTTGGTCTCTTGGCCAGGTCGATCGAGAGCTGTCGCAGAAGGAAGCCGCGGTGAAAGAGCAGGAAGAGAATGCCGCTGCAGACCTGCTCCACCGAAGACGACCGGGAAGGACGAAGAAGCGCTACTTTCTCCCCCCGCCGCAATAGGCGCCTCAGGGAACGGGGAGGTCTCAGTACCCCGGGCATGCCCCTTAAGCAACACTTTGGCTCGCATAAGCGGCCTGACCGTCAGGGCGTCATGGTGGCAAGGGAGTGCCGTTGGCATTTTAGGGTGACGGCGAGTGACATATATCCCTCCCCCCACTTCACATCATGTGGGGGAAGCACGTAATGGAATTTCCAGCGAGAGAAAAAAAGGTGTGGGAGTTCCACAATAATGTATTCTTGGTCCATATTGTTTCTTCATCTATATAAATGGTCTGTCTTAAAGTAAGCTGTACTTGTAACCTAGTGACATTTTTTGATTTAAAAAATAATTCGTCAATCAATATTATGTACCTCCCTGTGTAACACTCGGCCGGCACACGGCAGGTGGAGCTGCGCGAGTGGTGCGGCGCGCAGGCTGGCGGGCTGGCGGCGCGGCTCGGCGACGGCGGCGGCGCGCTGTCGGCGGGGCAGCGCCAGCTGCTGTGCCTGGCGCGCGCGCTGCTGGCGCGCCGCGCCGTGCTCGTGCTGGACGAGGCCACCGCCAACGTCGACACCGAGTGAGTGCTGCCCACGCTGCCCCTGATCTACTCTCTTCTCTGCCTGTATGGCAGCGTCCAAACCTTCTTCCATTCAGTAGTAATAAACTGCCATAGCTATTGCATTTTATGAATAAAATCTCTTCTACGATGAACTCACGCAAACATGTCGATTTCGCTCATAAAGACTTCAGTAAGGCATTTGACAAAGTGTCTCATAATATACTTATTAAAAAAATGTCTTAATATGATATCTATGATCGATTGCTAGATTAGTTTTCATCTTAGCTTAACGACAGAAAGTCCGCACTAGTCCGAGGCTCTCCTATTAAAATTCATGTCTGGTGCTCCACAAGGGTCACATCTGGCCTTTGCTATTCGGCTTCTTCATAAATGACATGAACCAACGTTATTTTACCTTATTTATATACTTTTGATCTAAAATTACTTCGTTGTATCACAACTATTAAATATAAAGCACTACTACTACAAAGCAATTTGAATGCAAATGCAAATTATAATTTTTACATTGTACACGTACAATGTAAAATTTGAGTGCGTGTATGCATTTTGTGTTCTTGCACTACGAGAACAGAAACACATAGTGTGTCACGAGATGAATAATTATAAAGCCGATTGCTAGAATAGTTTTCATTTTACCTTTACGACAGAAAGTTGCAATAGTCGTCAACGGATGTGAGGCTCTTCCATTAAAATCTTAGCCTGGTGTACCTCAAGGGTCATATCTGGTGCATTTTCTATTCGACATCTTTATAAATGACATTAACCAATATTATCGATATATTATCTATTTATCTACTGTTGATCTAAATGCAAATTATACTGTTTAAATGATACAGATACAGCGTATATTTTACGTGCGTGCTTGCGCATGATTATGTGAGTGTATTTATATATAGATACTTTGTATCTAATCCCTACATAGTATGGTGCGTAATAAACGAAACGAACATGTTACGACAGGACGGACAAGCACATCCAGACGACGATCCGCACGAAGTTCGCGCAGTCGACGGTGCTCACGATCGCGCACCGGCTGAACACCGTCATGGACTACGACCGCGTCATCGTCATGGACAAGTCGGTACCCGCGCAGCCGCTCGCAACGCACACACACACACACACACACACACACAATACTCAATCGAATGTTTCGTCGCAGAGGCCGAATCGTTGAGTCCGGCCACCCCTTCGAGCTGCTGACGCAGTCGAGCCAGCAAGCGAAGTCGGAGGCGCAGCCGAGGCGCGCCATCCTCACCAAGAGTCAGGTATCGACCACGAGTCTTCACTCCCCAATATCCCTCCTCAAGAAGATTCGTCATTGTTGCTTAAGAAACATAGATGCCCTGCACATCTAACTGGCCCTAACATACTCCTAAGGACTACTCCTTCACTTGGTGGTAGGGCTTTGTGCGAGCCCGTCTGGGTAGGTACCACCCACTCATCAGTTATTCTACCGCCAAATAACAGTAGTCAGTATTGTTGTGTTCCGGTTTGAAGGGTGAGTGAGCCAGTGTAACTACAGGCACAAGGGACATAACAGTTCCCAAGGTTAGTGGTGCAGTGACGATGTAAGGAATAGTTAATATTTCTCACAGCGTCATTGTCTATGGGTGATGGTGACCACTTACCATCAGGTGGCCCATATGCTCGTCCGCCAACCTATACCATAAAAAAAAGGATCTCCCAGCCTAGAGGTGCAGGGCCTCTATGTTTCTTACCTGTTAGGGATGTGCTCAAGACACGTGTATTCCCCACAGGCGCCGCTCGCGATCCCGGAGAGCTTCCGGCGCGACGAGAGCGCCCGCACGCGCACGCTCTCCCACAGGTGAGGGCGTCAGCCCGCCCTGGGCATCCATGTTGCTGTGCACTCAGCAGGACGAGCCCGAGTGATGATTCGTTTACACCTGAATGTGCAGGTCTGATGTGAGCGAGCAGGACGGCGCCGGCGGCGTGTTCAAGTCGCTCGTGGAGCAAACGGGACAGGAGACCGCCGCCATGTTGTACAAGATGGCGGAAGAGGTGCGTTGACCTCCGTAGTCTAACAGATACAACAGATTAGATATACTAATTCAAGAGTACCTTTAATTCGCAGAGTAGAATAAAGTAACAATCTGTTAATGTATAGGCTTCTTCTATCTTTTGAGAGGCCAGGTTGAAACTTAACCCACCACGTCGCTCAAATGCGCGACGGTGGATACACGTGGCAGATAGTCATCTGAACTCCGGAACTAAAGATGATCCAATTATATACATAGTTTTCTTAGAGAAAGTTAATTTATTTCTGAGTGTCATAGAGTATTAATGATATTCATATTATACAATTTCCTTTATTAAGAAATATCAATGGATCAACGAGTCGTACTTGAGAACGTTATTTTAATTATTGTGAATTAATTATTCATTTATTGCAATTTCCTTAAACAATTATAAGATGTCCATACTAACATTTACTGAAACCACAGATTAATCACACATTTCTTTTCATTTCAGAGCTATAACGAATATCTTAAGAAGAAACAGTCATAGGACGCAACACCATCGGAATGTGTCCAGGCGGATGGCAGCTGCGACTGTATACACACGTGTTGCCAAATGGTGACTCGACGTAATCTTAACGAAACAGATATAAACTACATCGTACTTAAACTAATATTCGGCTGAATTGAACGCATATATTTGCGGCCATTTTGTGCACAAACTTAATTTGACATAAAATGGCGCTGTAGCTAACATCTGCAGTCAGTATGTGTTCGACTACCTCACAATTGGATGAAACACTTAAACAATACAAAAGTTATTTAGTATAATACGTAATAACGGGTTCGATCCCGCGTGATGTACTTGCCTTAATATATCTATTACTGTTATTGCAATTATGTCAATTTGCTATTTAATATATAATTATATGCAGCATTTATAACATGTATACTTATATAATGTATAAAATTATATTGTAATCCGTACAAAGTGTAAACAAATTCGTGTTTTGTAAAGATGTTGTAATGGGGTGGGGCACCTCCTCTAGAGATGTCATCTTACCTCAGCTGTAGAATATTTACTAACTGTTACCACACTAATAGTATATTACGATGATAGAATATGCCAAGGTACTTTAGCTACCACGTACCACCTATTTCCACACACGTGCGGCTTCAGTGAGCGCTCATAGTAAAGTACTTTCAATTCGTGATCTACAGTAAGTTTAAAAAAGTGTTCACCAGTTACTCGCAGCTAGATAGCGATTCGCTGAATATGGAAACGTTTTTCTTTACACTTTGTACGCATTGTCAAGAGTTAGGTACCAATTTACACCAATAATGCCTTTAATGTAAGAGTTTGGTCACAATAAGCTGTCCTTAGCAATGTAAGGTGCTAATGAATGGATGCTCGTTACTTAAAATACTGCGATTACCGCTGCGAGCCGAGATGGTTCAGGTAAGGAAAGGTATCTTACCCAAAGGTTCCGTTCACACAAACGAGCACGTGTGGAGTGTCTCTAAGACATCTCGCGCTCACGCAGTGCGCATGCGTGGGTTGAGGATATGCTCGATACAGTCTCCAAGGCCTCTCCTCGAACAGAGAGTCGGTTTCCACTATGGGACGTTTCCTTCACTGAACTCCACTTGTCACAATAGATGTTCTGAAATTCCATTAACGCAGACTTAATAAAGTGCCGGCGCTTTTGCCAGTAAAGAATATGTACTTTAAAACTTTACGGAAAGAGAAGAATGTTTGATGTGGAGTACCACCTAAAACCTAACCTTCTTAATTCTACCACCAAACTGTAATACTTTGTATTATTGTGAATCGGTTTGAAGGACAAGACAGTCTATGCAGCTGACTATCTCAGCTCCCAAGGTTGGCTGGCGTTGGCGATGTAAGAAATGGTCAATGTTTCTTACAGCACTAATATCTATGGGTGGTGACCACTTGCCGTTCGAAGTATAAACGCCTTAGGTGATGTGCCCCAGAGATAATATCAAAGTTGCCTTACTGATATATAGCCATACAGGACTAATTCAAGATAATATTAAGGGCAGCCAAACCGTTTTAGCTTTTGTAAGCTCGTCAGAAGTTTTTCAATGCTCTGACGCCTTTCGATAAACTTTTACAAATTTTGATAATTTAATAACTAATATATACGTGCGTTAGAGACAGTTTTGACTGAAAAGCCTTATCAAAAATAGTATAGTCAATTATAATGCTATGTAGATGCACAAAATCATTGTATTCTTGCAAAATTGGCAACATTTCGCCATTTTAGATTTCCAGTAGGTATATGCGGGTAGCATTGTCCATTAAAATACGTCAAATCTATTATCTAGGCTTCAACTATTTGGCTACATCAAATCTAGGTAAAGCCTCGAGGTTTACCCTTTTGCTGAGGCGCCATCGTTATTATGTCAATTGGATAGGATCCCATAATAATCGATCAGCGCCATCTATCGATCAATACCGATAGTGAGGAAAAACAACATTTTGTTGATAAAAACTATTCAAGTGTGCTTATTTAGATGTTATATGCAAACTCATAGGAAGGTGACTACCTATTTGAAATTAAAGGATCTGTGATTATTTTCGATTTATGACATCCAGTCGCTACGGGAATGCGTTTTTGTCTGTGTGTCAATCACAACTAATATACATAAACAGTTGACGTAACGTAAATATATTCTTATGCATTTATTTCAAATTTAACTTAGCTCTATAACATTTATTGTAACACGACGTAATTGTCAAAAGTCAATTCCTCCGTTAGATTCCGGATCTGACCGGACCCGTTCCCTCGGCGACCGGACGACACCGGACCTTTGCCACTTTCGATTAAAGTAAATAGCAAATTATTTTCGATTTTAATTTTACTCTATATTAAATTAAATTTACTCTAATTATGTGATTAAGTAATATTGTGTATTTGAAACAGTATTCTTCCAAACGGATGTCCTAGCGAATTTATTATTAGAATACTTAATTTACGAATTTGTTTTCTAGTTGATAATGCAAATATATTTGTTAGGGATACAAATTTTATTGATGTTTTGTAAAGATATCCTAAAATATACGATATCAATGAATGTTCCTTATTATTAAAGGCGATAAATAATTAATTTCATCCACAACTGCCAGAATAATATTTTAAATTTCATCTTCATGTAAACTTCAATTTATATAAGTCATAACGTTAAACAATATTCAATGAATATTTGGTGCCATTTTATACTCCACAGCTTTTCTGTTCTTGCTCAGTGACGTAACAAAGAGGCTTCCAGTGTATTTGTTTGCAAAAATGTTCATTCAAGATAATATATGTCTGTTTATAACAGTTATTTAGTATAAAGTCAAAGCATAGAAGAGATATACAGGAAATTTTGTGATCAACAAACTTTGTTTTGAAATTATATTATACATGTGTTCACCCCCTAAGGGAGTCGAATGTTGCTTGGTGCCATTGTAGTGACAGTTGTTACGTCACTGCTCTTGAAACAATTAACATATATTTCTACAGATAACAAATTATTTTTTAATAAATTTAAATGTATTTTCGTGTATTCCATTGTTATTGTACTAAGTAATGTCAATTTTGTAGAAATAATTATGTGAATGCTAGACATGTGCCGAAGGATCGTGTACTAAATATATTTTCATTTCAAATATCCGAACGTTCGCCGTCAGATATGTATGCGCTTAAACGATTACAAAAATATATTTTTTTATTTCAAGAATTACGAATGTATGTTTTTGTTCTGAGGCATTTCTGGGCTGTACTTATTTTGAAAACTTAAATGTAGCACATTGTGATACGTTACAGGTAACGTTAGTAGGTTAATAAATATTTATGTTTTAATAGTTTTTTTTATTTCTAACAACCTCACTTGGACTACGAAAACTACTGGAAACAACGAAAGTTCGTCTTGTCTGATTTCATCAATAGCTGTAAAAACTGCCGCAACAAGTTTCCCACTCCGCAAAGTCAATAAATCATTCTTGGAGCAAGACAATCATGTCGAATGCCTTCAACATTCACCCTTCAAACTTCAGTCTGTGTCGAAATATCGAGGTCCAACAGCTAAAAATAAAAAGCAGTAGATATCCCGATTTCAAATACTTGTAGTTATAAAAATAATCATTCATGTTAATTTAAAAATTTTGACAAGTTTATTAATTCGATTATTTAATTATTTAGCGTACAGATTCAAAAAATCAAAATTAAACGACTTTGACGACGTCCGTGGTCGAGTGGTGTGTACACCGGTTTTCAAGGGTACGCCACTCTGAGGTCCCGGGTTCGATTCCCGGCCGAGTCGATGTAGATTACCATTAGTTTTCTATGTTGTCACTTGTCTTGGGTCTGGGTGTTTGTGGTACCGTCGTTACTTCTGATTTCCATAACGCAAGTGCTTCAGTTACTTACATTGGGATCAGAGTAATGTATGTGATGTTGTCTCATATTTATTTATTTATTTATTTACTAGCTTAGTATTCAAAACAGGTGATAGGAAATCATTAATAGCTTCGATATGACATCAGCTGCTGAGTAACAGACGGCTCGTAATTTCTTTTAAAAAAACGTTATTTAAGTGAGCTTTTACAAGCACTTTTCAATCGTCATTTAACAATTAAGTGAAGCTATCACCGGTTCGGAAAGTAGATTCTACTGAGAAGAACCGGCAAGAAACTCAGTAGTTACTCTTTTTAACATTTAAAAAATACAATCGTATTAGTTAAATACAATTATATATGTATGTAATGTATCCTGTCTGAAAGTCAACAGGTATTAATTCCAAGCTTTTTTTTCATCTACAAAATCTTGTCGAATAATACTATTCGACACAAGATTTTGTAGTATAAAGGAAACTCCTATGCATATAATAATAGCATTCTCAGTGATGTGTTCAGTGTATAAATGGTATAAAATCTCCCGGAGTTTCGGTAAGTGTGGGGGTGCCTAAAAGATCTATTCTTGGTACATGTTTATTCCTCGTTTATATAAATGAATGGTGTATACGCATTTTTGGATGCTACGAGATATTGTTTTCTGATGATTTGATCTAAATTAGAGTTAATTAGTGGACTAATCATCAAAGACAATCATTTCGTGTAAAAGAACTTAATAACGCTATTAAATTATTGCAAAATTTAAAAAGTGTTTGATTGTATAGGTAATAGTGTAATATTCGAAATGGCCCAGTGGTTAGAACGCGTGCATCTTAACCGATGATTGCGGGCTCAAACCCAGGGGAGTACCGCTGAATTTTCATGTGCTTAATTTGTGTTTATAATTCATCTTGTGCTCGGCGTTGAAGGAAAACATCGTGAGGAAACCTGCGTCTAATTTCATAGAAGTACTGACACATGTGGTGGAATATGTTCCAATCCGTCTCCAGAAAGGGAGAGCAGGCCTTAGCCCAGCAGTGGGAAACGGGCTGTTGTTGTTGTAATAGTATTAAATAGATTAAAAAGGAATCACAACTCATACAGTAAGGTTAGAATCTAGGCCAAAAAATTTATGCCTACAGAAAACTAGTTCTCCGAGTATTTATTACACAGTATCGAAGGATGAAATTCAACATTTTTTTTTTAAATAGTAGTTTTTAACACGATTTGTTCAAATTAATTTATTTTTTCGCGATTAGTATATGGTTTTTTATTGAAGGGGCTCCCCTTAGGTAAATACAGTAAAGAGTTAGCGAAATTGTATCAAGACCTTATTGCCTCCACTGGTGACAGGAGGGTACCAGAGGATCGGAATTGCGATTCAACGGGGAAACTCTGCTAGCATTCTTGCCACCATTGCACGCGGTCAAGATTTATACAGTAACTCTTTTTAATTCATAATTTGTTTATTAAAGCATTGTATGCTTTAACTGTGCGTTATTAATTTATGTTATGTTAATAAATCATATATATCTTTCATGCGCGTAATTTCCGTGACAAAATGAATTTACAAGAAAATACAAATTAAATTATTTACTATATTTAAATCGCGTAAACGAAATTTAAAAAATAAATAAGGCCTTTTTATGATCCACTAAACAAGAAATATGCGAATTTACTGAGAATACAAATGCTGCTTTTGTCTGTCAAAATTTTTGTATTTATATATAGGTATCTCAAATTCCGAGCTACCTACCCGAATGTCGAATAAGGAGATTCGACAAAGCCAATAAATTATTTTAGACGCAAGGTATCAAGGGTTTTTGTTATAAATTTTGGCAGATACCTATATTTTATACTTTGCCGATTCATAAATTCAATATTATATGTTTATTCTTATTTATGACAAATTCATCTCTACATTCCAATCGGCTATTTGATTCAGCGACTATTAATGTGTTCCATTGATTAATGTGAATATCGCAATTCAAACATATTATGCGCGCAATTTTTATATACGAGATACTTCTCCTTACCTTGTACACTACAACGCGAATAGAGATCCATCATACTGGAACCCGCTTCAGAAAACTCGATTTCGTAGCAATCATTTGTTACTTTTAATACGAATTATCTTTAATATTAATATAATATAACATGATACAACATCACATACATTACTCTGATCCCACATTAAGTAACTGAAGCACTTGTGTTATGGAAATCAGAAGTAACGACGGTACTACAAACACCCAGACCCAAGACAACATAGAAAACTAATTGTAATCTACATCGACTCGGCCGGTAATCGAACCCGGGACCTCAGAGTGGCGTACCCATGAAAACCGGTGTACACACCACTCGACCATGGAGGTCGTCATCGTCAATATTCATAAAGTTGACCAGTTTGTCGTTTTTACGGTGATACAACGAACAACTATTAAGCAAACTACTATCGTTTGTAAATGAAAGGTTTTTCTAAAGCGGGTTCCAGTGAGCTATATTTGCTATTTGTGTTTGCAATCTTTCTCTATGTGGGTATGTGTTAAGACTCCCTGACTACTTCATAAAAGCCAGGCGTTATAAATAAATGACAACAGTAATTTTATTGTTGCAAATCTTCTCCTCCTGGCAACCGAATCTTCCTTGCTCTTCTTAATGTCTATATAATACATGCCACTAACAAATGGATAAATAAGATGAATTAATAATTTAGATTTGAGGCTCACTGTTATTACGAATTTCAACAGTTGCAACATGTGATTCAAAAATCAATCAAGCATATTCTGAATCAGTTATCGCAGTTCTTTTATGGGATTTTATATACTTTCTTCTAACTAACTAATAACTTGTACAAATTTGCCCGCAAGACCCATAGAGTTACATTCTCATTTATAATATTAGTACAGATAAGATATGACTCAAATAATGTTATTTTCAGCAATTTCATTAACCGTCCACCATTTTATGTAGGAACCAATTATAAATTATAACTTTATCTATTCAGATATTTGTAATTTAAGCATGAGAAGCTTTAGGGCACTGTATTTTATAGACACGGCGAATTCTTCTAGAACAATCTTCGTCGTCTCCCAGAACCCTCGGAACCTGAAAAACAGCCGAAGCTGCGAGTGACGTCTCATCGAGAAACTTGGAAACGGTTTATTTTGGCGGTCACAATTTTTTTTTAAACGGCCATTTTTTTACAAAAGAAAACAAACTAAACCACAAGCCTCTCTTTTCTTGTGTTACAACATCTTTCAAACGAGCAACCGCCTTCAAAAAAATATGCACTGACTTTATCGAAAAATATTTTTTTTTAACCGCCGTCTCAATAATTTTTTTAACGGTCAATGTTATATTCTTTTCACAGCAAATATTCTTTACAAATGATACCCAAGTCAGTAACGCGTGAGCTAATACATTCTACTTGTTACAATATACAAGTTACTACAACTAGAAACAAATTCAAAACAACAAAACTTTGTACAGACGAGGCATACTGCGCGCGTACCCGCCCGGAGACGTCGTTTATCCATCACATCACAACTCAACGCAGTCAGCATGCACTCGTCGTTTACATAAAATATTTCATTTACAAATATATTTATATAAAAGGAAAATTATACTAATTACTAGCTTAAAGATCACACGAATTTAACGAACGTTTAAAAATTATAAATTTTAAAAAACAACAGACACACTAAAGATACAGAAACGCGACCTGAGAGGCGAAAAAAACATGTCGAGTACGTAAGTTTAATTTGTCTGTCGTTTAATATAAATATATTACAAACTATATAAAGACTCGTACAGACGTACGAGGAAACCCTCCGCCCTTTCGTCCCTGCGTCATCGCTGACGTAAGCATAACTACGATTCTCGTAATCTGAACACCCATATTCACTCTCGAGACTCAGGCGAGTAGAATTCGTCTTATAATTACGCCAACGACATGGCAGACTGCTATTGCATTTCCTCGATACAAGCAAACAAAGCAAAAGCTCTTAGTTTAGTACAAAAAAAGTACATTCCCCTTAGCATTTATACATTAAATATTATTTCCAAGTAAATAATCTATTAATCGAAAAGAAATAAACTCAAAATTTCATTTCGAGTTACATTTTAAGGTCATAGAAGATCGGATTTCGTCAACGACATAAAATAAGGTTCTCCTTTATCGTCCTAATAGTATTAGAGGTCAAAATTATTTGTTTACAAGTTATCAATCGAATCTTTTCGCTAAATTCTACTCTACAGTATAATTTTATTACAAAAATCAACAGATTAAAAATAATCAACATAAGTAATAAAAAAAAAAATAATCAAATGCACAAAATAATAGTCGATATTTTAGTGACTATTCGAAACTTTTAATAATATTAATAGCCCAAGTGTAGTCGCCATTTTGTTGACAGTGTAAACTTCGATAGATACATTTATTGGTGATGTTATCGGAATCCGTATTTAGGGTACCGCGAGACGAGGGCGACATTACGTCTTCTGGACAGAATTACTCACTAATCCTCGCTCTCACAGATCTTAACTAGAACATTTATTTAAAGCGACTTTTAAATATTCACGATTACGATTAATTTATTAAGATGATTTATCATTGTAAAAATTTTAATATAATATATTGTTTTGGTTATTTCGTAGCAGTACGTGTCGAATAGCACTCCCGTTAGACTAGGCAGGCAGGCTGACTGTTCGTTAGTTACGCATACTAGATTTTACCTGCTGATATGAAAGATTTCTGGGCACAATGACGTAATCACTTTAAAAATATCACTCTGTATGTTAAATTTGCTAGCGAAACTTTGTAAGCAAATAGAGTTCTTTACCCCCTCCCGCATACTAGAATATAGTGTAACATATATATATGTATGTATAAATGTTGAATACTTTGAGGAATTAATATCAACTCAACAAAGTTTACGTGTTTATCATATTGTGATTAGTTAATTATCAATTTCTACTTTTTATCAGAGGGGGGGGGGGGTGAGATTTGAATAAAGATCGTCTGTGTAACTAACAAACATCCACCGCCTTCTGTTTCTACATCTTATCAAAGAGCAATACATCTAAACTCGTTATTATTATTTGTAAGTATCCCTAACGTTATATTTTAATAAATATTATAGACTTCCGATACGACGAACGCTTCAGTACATCGACTACGACACATATAACCGCTAATTGTTCGCCTCAGACGTAAATCAACTCACAAACGCTAGTCTAGCTGGCTACACACAACGAAACGTAAAACGCTAACTCCCTACGATCGTCCGTTACATAAATTTACGATATCGCATCTTGTAGTACTAGTATTGCTTTAATGAGGTATTAGGTATTAATACACCGACACCTGCATGGAGGACGATTAGATGACTACCCACAGTGACAGCCCACAGTTGGGGTGCGTTATAGTATTGCGTGAGATTGTTGATGATTGATTGATTGATGACTTCAGACAACCCTCTCCCAATTCAATGTTTATTGAACAAATAGTACATAAAGTTGGAACACTTGTACGAAGGACTTGCTCCTAAATATCAAAATAATATATCGTTAATATAATGACCTTGAGAGCCGAGATGGTCCAGTGGTTAGAACGTGTGTATATTAAACGATGATCGCGGAATCAAACCCAATTCGATCAGTGAATATTCAGCTGTGAAGGCAAAACATCGCGAAGAAACCTGCATGTTTCTGATTTCGTAGAAATTCTGCCACATGTTTATTCTACCGACCTACATTGGAACAGCGTGATGGAATATGTTTCAAACCTTCTCCTCAAAGGGGAGAGAAGGCTTTAGCCCAGCAGTGGGAAATTTACAGGCTGTTGTTGTTGTAAGTAATGTTTGTTACGACGCATCTCGAACAGGGTGATTGATAGTGCTTTAATATCAGCACAGATTAAGAATAGCGACTTATTTTAAATTTATGAAATGAAATCCTCAGAACATTAATTAATTTCATTAAATGCTATAGATTATATATGTATATAAAGCTAGTTTCTTCCATTTAAAAATAATCAATGAAAGATTTGTTACAAAATACGCATTTAAATAATCCCACATCCCACGCAATACTTTAACGCACTCTTCAAAACATTACACGAGAAAAATTAAATTTAGCCGATTTCCACTAGCTCACTGTACATTACTACTAATTAAATAGACTTATGAATCAATTCCTTTAGATTGACGATTGATAGATTGATCAATCATCTCTCGTCACCGTTGCAACGATTATGATATGTATATTAAATAGCCCACAGTTATATTAATTTGTACCTAATTTAACGTCACAAGTTGAAGTGTTAGAGAAACGTTTCCGAGGCAAACGTTAAATGTTATGTAATAATGAGCGCTTACTTTAAAAGCCTTTATTCGTATTTAGTGCGTGGAATTTACAAAGTTTATGGTATTGGTTGGCGGACGAGCATATGGGCCACCACATGATGGTAAGTGGTCACCATCACCCATAGACAATGACGCTGTAATAAATAATAACCATTCTTTACCTCGTCAATGTGCCACCAACCTTGGGATGTTATAACATTATTAAAATTCATTTTTGTTGTCAACGGTACAGTCTAGTATGCAATGCGAGTCGGTACTAGCATAAACATATTGTTTCACAAATCACAAAGAAGCTTGATTTTAAACTCGACAATTATTGTTAGTTCTGTTAACTGTTACATTAACTTACTTTATTTTTTATAATCAATATGTATTGTAACTATTTTGACGACAGTACAAATGTTTTAAATTTGTTAAATCAAGATCGAAACGATATTAATTTGCTACCGTTATTCTTGCACCCTTTTTCATTTACAAGTACTCAGGATAGTAATTATGTATGCATTTTTGTCTGTCTGTATGTTCGTCATACATACGTAACATTAAAGTTAGTTATTAGTTAAACACAGTTCAAGTTGTAAGTCACGGAAACAACGTCTCATGCAAGTGTCGAATGCTTCGATCATTTAGCCTAATTAGTGAAAAAATATTAATATAATCGTTTAATATTTTAGTATTATTTAAGCTAACGATACGAATGTTTACACGTGCTAATCTATATATAAATATACATAAACCAGCTGACGCTTTGCGGTGCCCGTGATAGTATTCTGTAAGCGATCATCCGCTACGACGCGCACTAACCAACTTGGTGGGTATGGCCAACATTGGTACAAACGTTGATACTGGTCTTTAAAAATTCATGGAAGAGCTAGAGCCTGTTCAATGTTTTATCTCAATCGGATCAATTGTACAGAGAATACATAGTTTATACACACGGTCCGGTACGATTTCGTACGGATTGCCGGCTCGCACACGACACAACGTGCGCGTGCGCAGACGCGATCTGTCAGAGTGCGAAAGGTATGGCACGTCCGATACAAGCGAATAGAGTCCTGAGAACTTATGACTGAATTACTGAGAATGTATCTAACCATGAAAGGCGAGTCGTATTGGATCAATCGTTTACAAAAACAAGTTAAGACACGGGCATTACTTAGTAGTGAATATATTCCGTTATAGAAAGACCGGTTACCGTCCGCCATATTGTACTGGTGTGACGTCACAGCCTACATATTTACCATCGCATCGATTGTAAAAAAAACTAAAAATTGTACGATAAGGCGAGCTACTACAGCATTGATTGTGAATGGCGCTGTGGTAGGTGTGTTGCTACCGTTGCAGGCATTTCGGTGGTGACGGTGCGACGGGACCGCTAAGCCGATTTGACAAGATCGAAGCTCGGTTGCCGTATTATTAACGATTCGGATCGGAGAGTCGAGATGGCCCAGTGGTTAGAACGCGTGCATCTTAACCGATGATTGCGGGTTCAAACCCAGGCAAGCACCGCTGATTCATGCGCTCAATTTGTCTTTATAATTCATCTCGTGCTCAGCGGTGAAGGAAAACATCGTGAGGAAACCTGCATGTGACAAATTTCATAGAAATTCTGCCACATGTGTGTTCCACCAACCCGCATTGGAACAGCGTGGTGGAATATGTTCCAAACCTTCTCCTCAAAGGGAGAGGAGGCCTTTAGCCCAGCAGTGGGAATTTACAGACTGTTGTTGTGCATCGGCTATCGAGACGGTGTATATGGAGTCGCTCTTACCAAATTTTCAGAGCGATTTATTCGAAATTAAAACCCTTCCTTTGAAAAACTAAACACGATGAGGGGTTACAACTGCTCTAGATGATTCCACGAAATCTAAATCCTAGTCGTAAGTGACTTATTTATTTCATTGCTGTAATCAATATCAACTTTAATACTTATTAATTTAAGTACAATTTATCCTAAAAACTTTTCTGAAACACTCAGCGTGTTTTTTTTGGTAAATTATTTAATGGTAGAAAATTCAAATTAAATGTCAAAATGTCAAATTATTCGGTGGTTGAGTGCTTGAGTAGTTTAAGAGTAAACATCTGCCTGTCTGATATATTGTCATCTATAGAGATTCGATCTACTAATTTTAACTTTAAATTTAATTTATTAAGGCAAATTTAATCTGTTACTAGTTGACACTAATGGCTTGACTCGCGTTTTAGACATCGGTCGTCATCTTTGTCTGCATATTTCCTAGAAGTTCAAGCTTGCGTCATAAAATTATCATTAAAATTGGTTCAGACTTGTTTCCTTGAATGAGTAACTCCCGATAACGACACTACCATCTACACAAAACGAATCATTGACGAACGCAACCGATCATCATTCGCCGTCTCTTTCTTCCCACGCGAGATAGACAGAGATAGACAGATAATCGTATCGATCGTGTCAAATCGGCTCCGATCGGCACAGAATCACACTAAACATCGAACGAATCGTTACAGTACAAAACACGAATCTGTATACACTCGGCACTTAGTTAACAGCTACGCTACGCGTGCGCTGGTGCTAGAAGGGCCTATGTCGCAGCACTGACGTCACTTTACATAACACTATTGTGTTAAGTGTTGATTATTGATATAGCCTTGCCTTATTTTGTAGCGAGTTTCATTAAGTTAAGTAAGTTTAGCGCTATGGAGTTCGTTAGTTTCGAAAAATGTGTTTTTCGTTTCAGCTTAAACGCATTTATGTCCTTTTAGCACCAGACCACATCTGACACGAGTTAGTTAAACCTACATATATTATCGAATTTGGTGTTACACTTTAGAATGAATGTATTACAATTATTATTTAATAAAGCAATTGTTTGATATCAATATAATGTATAAAATTCTGAAGCGACTTTTTATGTTATACGACAACTCTTAATTAACATACGACATGCTTTGAGATCACGAACGGGAATACAGTTAACGTTCGTTTGAAACTGTCCAAGTTCATTCGTTTCGCAAGACCAGACACCGTTACAGTGAGAGAAGTACGTCGAACGTCGGGGCAACGAGCAGTACGATGAGGGGCGCGGGGTGGGGGGGGGGGGGCGAGAGGCCGGCGGGGGGGCCAGCGCCGGTCGGAGGTCAACGCCTCCAGGAGCGGTCCTCTTCATCCTCCTCATCCTCGTCGAAGCGCAGCAGCGGGTCCGAAGACGGCTCCTTCTGGTTCCGGAACCGGATACGGACACACGTCAGACGCGATTCGTAACAATTCATAATCTCGTCATCACATCCAGGCATCTCGTCATTACGGTACCACTTGGTTGTAGGGCTTTGTGCAAGCCCGTCTGGGTAGGTACCACCCACTCATCAGTTATTCTACCGCCAAACAACAGTAGTCAGCCAGTGTAACTACAGGCACAAGGGACATAACATCTTAGTTCCCAAGGTTGGTGGCACATTGACGATGTAAGGAATAGTTAATATTTCTTACAGCGTTAATGTCTATGGGCGATGGTGACCACTTACCATCAGGTGGCCCATATGCTCGTTCGCCAACCTATATCATAAAAAAAAAGAAAAAAAAAAAAAAAGAAAAAAAAAAATTCGTAATCTTGTCATTACATCCAGGCATATCGTCATTACGTACCTGTGCGTCCTTGTGGTCGGCGGTCGAGTCTCCGTTGTGCGCGGGCGCAGCGCCGGGCGTCTTGCCGCTCGTCACCCAGGTTATCTGCGGACACAGGGGGGGGGTTAGCTCGGCTAGCAACAGGCGGGGGGTAGGGGGGGTGGGGGTATTTCTCACCGAGAGCGTGCGGTCGTTGTAGTGTCGCGCTCGCAGCAGAGCCTGCTCGGCGTTCGCGCGCGCGCGGTACTGCACCACCAGCTCTGGCACCGACATGTTCACCTCCTTAGCCGTGATCTCGCCGAATTGCTGCGGGCAGAGGGCGCGGTTAGCACGGTCATCATTCGCCGTCTCTCTCTTCGCACGCGAGACAGACAGAGATGGACGGATAATCGTATCGATCGTGTCAAATCGGCTCCGATCGGCACAGAGTCGTCGGCAAACACTGAACATCGAACGCTGGGGGCTGTGGGGGGGGGGGGGGTAGACACGCGCGTGGGCACTCACCGCGAAGTGCGCCTGCAGCGCGTCGAGCTCGTCGGGCTCAAAGCCGGAGACCAGCAGCGCTCGAGGGCGGTGGTCCACCGACTGGTTGACGCTGAAGGCCTTGGACGCCGCGCCACCGCGCGAGTATCGCATGGCGGCGTTGAAGCGCCCCCCTCTGAGGACGGACAATTACGAGTCAGTGAGAGGCAACTCTAGGACGGAAGTATAGTACGACACAAATTAGATGTAGCATCGGAAAATTCAATGGAATGAAAATAAAACCGATTACTACATTACACGACCAATAGAAATAGCTCCCTATCGCGTCGTTCGACGCTATTCGTCGCTATAGATTCACGCGTCAGAGAAAGCAAGTGCATGTAAATTGACGTGTCAAATTGACGAATATATCAGGTCGTATGATATTACAAGTTATTACGTTTGTGCAAAGATCATATTCGCATGAGAAATAAATATTGATAATTTGGGATGGCGTACTCAATTCGGATGGGATCGGTTTTACGAATTTTGCCGATGCGACATCTAAGTTGTGTCGTACTATACTGTAATTACACCGGAATCACCCACAGAACGATTGGCGCACAGCTCTTAACACTTATAAATATTACAGTCATTAAAATATTATTATTACAGATAATATAGAACTATTTGTAGAGCATCTTACCTAAGTTTTCTCTTCACGATACGGTAGCTTGAAAAAATAAAATACAAGTCTAATATTACAACGTTCATTGCCAAGACAGCCGTAAGCACGCGCACACCTCATGAAATGATATCCTATACATAACTGTTGTAAAAACTGTAAAGTCTTTTTAAATATTTAAATCATACACGTAGCGCCATCTAGTATAGTGTCAAACACAATAGTAAACTTTATGTAATGTTTGTCCTTCTTTCCTTCTTGTCTCTGGCTCTGATTCGAGTTGTAACAAAAATGTATGTCCGGCAGTAATAAACGTAAACGTGTAAACGTAAACAGTAAACGTGTTTATGTTTACCCAATAGTCAGGGGCCATCTGAAAATCCGTGCTGTGCATTAGCACAGCTAATACTGAGATGAACCACTTGCTACCTACACTGTGTCCTTTAAATTTAATTATTTTTTCCTGTATAATCTATGTGATGTATGTGTGTAGCAAAATAAATGGTTTAATAAATAATTAACTTAATAACAAGCTATAATTATTTCATCAAACCTTTTAGCAGTAACAAAGCCAAACACACTCTATTCTAAACATATATCCAGCTGTTCACACAAATTTGGATATTTAGTCCTTTGAAAAAGAGATGCAGACATGAGGTTACTATATTCTTTATGACTAAGGCAGTGAACACATATAATATATCATTTAGCCTTAAATACAACAAAAAAAACAAAGTTGTTACTAACCTCGAGTGCGTCCTTATTCTTCCGGAAAACGTCGGGAACTGCAGCGCCATCTGTCGTCTCATCTCCGCTATGTTCTTGGCCAACTCGGATACATCTTGACCCTCCTATTATAATACAAGAATGAATAACAATATTATTTATAAAGACTCTATACTTTTGAATTTAGAATTAAAAAGAAAACAAAAATCTTTTGTAATAAAGAATTAAAAAAAAAAATCTCTACCAAATTTATTGTTGTATAAAATAGACACAATGGTGATAAACCATGGCCTAACTACTAAGCATCTTGCCAGTTTTTCTCATTAATATATCCTTTTTTATGTAATATATGTACGGGCAAATAGCTATCTGATGGTATGTAGTCACCAATCCATAGTCATTGACGCTATAAGAAATATAAATTATTCCATATATCATAACAATGCACCAACAACCATGGAAAATAAATAAAATTTTAACAAAAAGAAAAACCGACTTCAAACAAAACACTGTTTTAAAACAAATGAATATGCACGAAAAAGTAATAAAAATAATTGCGTATCCAACATATTTTCTAGAGTCTTCCTAAGTTAAATGAAATGAAAAATATTAGACTACTTAAAAGTCGATTAACGATTATATCATGTAGTTATAGTTATTGGTATATTTGGAGCCGGTGTCAGCCACGCTGCCCTTGCCCCAACAATCAAGAGAAAGAAGCGATACGAGCCCCTTGATTGATCCAGTATATTATTGTGTAAAAGGTAATTTGTAAAAAACATATTTGTTAAAGTATTCTCGTATTGTTTTTTGATAGATATACTGTAGGGTTTTATTGGCTGACACCGACTCCAAATATAACAATAATTATAACTACATGATATAATCGTTAATCGACTTTTAAGTAGTCTAATATTTTTCATTTCATTTAACTTAGGAAGACTCTAGAAAATATGTTGAATACGCAATTATTTTTATTACTTTTTCGTGCATATTCATTTGTTTTAAAACAGTGTTTTGTTTGAAGTCGGTTTTTCTTTTTGTTAAAATTTTATTTATTTTTTGATTTTGAGTAAAGCTGATGTTGACTAACTAATTTTTTTTAATATGGATAGATTAAGCGTTCCGTTTATATGAGTCAGAAACTACTTCGAGGACAATTTCAAAGGAAACTTGCGAATAAAGCAAAAATAGACTTTCGAAAATGCGGATTTAATACGTCACGCGGCGTAAACTACAAGGATCCCTCGAAAGAGCTGTAATCGAACTCAGCAAAAAAACTTTGAAAAAGACCAACTATATTTCGTACATCATATGACATCACATCACATACACAAAATTTTATTAAAGATAGTAAGAAATTCTGCCCCATATCGCACCCTAACTGCGAGCCGTATAGGAGTTCCATCACTACATAGTATAAAACAAAGTCGCTTTCTCTGTACCTATATCTTTAAATCTACGCAACGGATTTTGATGCGGTTTTTTTTAAAAGATAGTGTGATTCAAGGGGAAGGTTTGTGTATATAATACATGAACAATATAGTAAAGAAACACTGATAAGTTTGCGATGTGATGTCGTATATAAACAAATTCTGTAGTATATTTAGTATCAGTATTGCACCCGTGCGAAGCCGGGGTGGGTAGCTAGTTGATTATAATATTCGACTATGATAATTACATAAACATAACCACATTACGGAAGGCGACTCAAATATCCAAATAACCTATAAATAAAAGATTCGACCGAGTATCGCTAACGTGCTCCTCAGAATTGTTCCGTTCCCTTCCGTTCCGTTACTTTGTCATGGATCCTGTGCTCAGAACCTTACCAAACTTTCACCAAATTAACCTTGAAGTATTTATTTTATAATAAAAAAAGAATTATCAAAATTGGTTAACGTGATTTTCAGTTATTCACCTATTTGTCGCGCATATACATAATGCAAATTTAAGACTTATGTCGTTTTTACATGGATACCATCATCGGAAAAAAAAAATAAAAAAAATGGGACCCCACGGGAAGCACTACCTTTCAAACAAAAAAAAAAATTATCAAAATCGGTCCACCCAGTGAAAAGTTATGAGGTAACAAACATATATAAAAAAAAAAAAAAAAAAAAAAAAAAAAAAAAATACAGACGAATTGATAACCTCCTCCTTTTGGAAGTCGGTTGAAAAGATAATATGTCTCTTTTGCCTGTGGTGACAATCAATCAATCAAAATAAACTTTATTCAAGAAAGCTTTTACAAGCGCTTTTGAAACGTCATTTAACAATTAAGTGAAGCTACTATTTGGTTTGGAAAGTAGATTCTACCGAGAAGAACCGGCAACAAACTCAGTAGTTACTCGTTTTCAACATTTAAAAAATACAAAGTCATGTTAGTTAATACAATTATTTAAATTAATATATCCTGCTTGGAAGTCAACAAATACTATACAATGCCCTTTGGCGAGTACCCTACATTTCCGACCTTAAGCTCATTGCAATAAAGTCTATTTTTAATTAACATTACTTACCTGTTGTTTCGTTATAATATCTAATTCAGCATCCAATATATCTTTTTGTACTTCCTGTAGAGTTTTCGGTTTTTTCGCGTTCATCTGCAAACAAAATACATATTTATACACATATTCATATATTTATAACACCTTGCAGTTTAGTTACAGCGCTTTATACAAAAGGACAAACATAGACAACACGCATACAAACTCACTCAGCCAACAGAACAAGACAAGATTAGTACAATTTGAAAAGGAAAAATATTTTTAATCTGTGCTTTTAAATAAGTTATTCGAAATTTGAATTTTTTGCTTACTCTGTCTCTTACTCTTAGGTAAATATTTATAGTTATTTAAAATATCCAAACGAGAAAAATAAAAAAAAAAACTAACACAATTGTAGATTATTATGATATTAATTTCCAAAAAATCATCAACCCATTACTCTATTATGTCACTTGAGTCATTGTTCTTTTGGATGTATGTAGATGAACCAAAACCGCATTAATCGTTATGTTCCTATGTAGATTATTACCATTAATTAGTGGCGACTTACATGTTTTTTTTTTATTTACAAACATAATATGAAATTATTTCGACAATATGTACAATGCTAGTCCGACAGACCGGTGTTATGTTGTGTAAACATATAGTTGTGACATAGTTACTGCAGCGCCATCTAGTGGCGAGTTACAAGGGATTGTTTTGAGTTACATACCGTGTAAATCTTCTCTATGAAAAATAACATATATGTGATATATGTCCCAAAGTAATTGACTATTAAACACTGTGTTTTTTAATCTCGAACATATATATACGGACATACATTTCTATATACAAGATTTAATATATTAAAACTAATTTCCAAACTAACTATACAACTTTAGCCTAGTCAGTTTTTTTTTAAGGAAACGTTTTTTAACTGATATTTTGACATATTAACAACTCCAAATTACCCCCAAATTTACAGCTTAACTAACATACATGTTGAAAATTGTAAACAATAAAAATTATTACGGTGTAAGACAAAAAACATCCGCTGAGTTGATGTCGGGTCAGGGTACTTTCTTTACGAAAACGACATGGCTCACACATTTAATAAAGTATTTTAAATAAAAAAAAAATGCCAAATCTAGAGCATATACATATGTACGTAAAAACATACATACTGTCACTGACGTCATATCTTGTAATAGGACTAATTATTTAGCATTCTATTATTTTACAATATAGGGTGACAAACTGGCAAATGGACCTGATGGTAAGTGGTCACCACCGACCATAGACATTAGCACTGTGAGAAATATTAACCATTTCTTACACGACCAACGCGTGATAAACCTTGGGACTACTTAATTACTTAATGAAAGATCTAATTTCAGATGACTACGCTTTCTTATTAAACTAACTAATCAATGAACTACATATAAACTAGAAACGAGTATTACCTACATAAATAACGATACAACGTTTATATACTCTGAATATATATAAATGTATTTATATATTATGATCCGGAACCGGAAATATTAAGAGCAGAATACTATAATTGTGTATATCGTCTGATATATTTCCGTATATTTAAAATTCGTTACTCTCATTTCAAATATGTCAAAAATTATAAAAATATATATACAACTTAATATAACTAAACAAATAAAGAGAAAATTATTTATACATATGTACATATATGTTTAAATTAGTTATATAACGAGTAACCAAATATATTGAAGCTGCCTATTCGCCGACATATAAATTTATTAACTGTGTTAAATGTATACAAGATTATATTACATGATAATGAAACATTTTTGAAGCGAGTGCGTTTTATATTGATAAAAACGATCGTTACGATGTGCGCATGCGCCGGATATCTCCTACCTACGTCTCTTATAGGCATTCTTGTTTTAATTTAAACTGTCTTTAACCGTTAGTTTTGTTTGCCACTCATCCTGTATTCGACTCGTAAATATATCGTGAGGTAACCTGACATGTGATAAATAAAATTCTGCCCCCAAACTACTGGTGAACTAAACCTTACTAAACCTATATCAAATCAAATCAAAATAAACTCTATTCAAGTAGGCTATTACAAGCACTTTTGAATCGTCATTTTACAATTAAGTGAAGCTACCACCGGTTCGGAAAGTAGATTCTACAAAGAGGAACCGGCAAGAAACTCAGTAGTTACCCTTTTTTAACATTTAAAAAATACAAAGTCATGATAGTTAAATACAATTATTTAAATTAATATATCCTGCTTGGAAGTCAACAGTTATTAACTCCACGCTTTTTTATCATCTATAAATATAAAACCTTGTATCGAATAATATGCTTTTTCTACCAATGTATATTTTACAATCGATTTGAATTTACTAAACGGCAAAGTTAAAAATGTCTGCGGAATTTTATTATATATATATATATATATATATATATATATATATAATGTTACTGTCAAATACCTGTATTAGTTAATCTCTAAGATGACAGGAATAGACTACATGTATATTACTAGAAGTTATAGAAAAACAAACACTCAAAAACCATACAGAATAAAACAAGCAGTAAAGTTTAAAGCGGACAGTAATTCAGGTCATACGAAAGATTATTTTAATTATATATGTCAAATAAACTCATCAAAAAAAACTTACAAACTATTATAAATCAACCCCTATTATGTATATTTTAATGATGTATATCTCTGTTGGATAACTATTTGCATAAATAAAGATGGTATAAGAGCTGAGATGGCCCGGTGGTTAGAACGCGTGCATTTTAACCGATGATTGCGGGTTTACAGGCAAGCACAACTATACATATGTGCTTAATTTGTGTTTATAATTCATCTCGTGCTCGGTGGTGAAGGAAAACAGCGTGAGGAAACCTGCATGTGTTTAATTTCATCGAAGTGACACATGTGCATTGGAACAGCGTGGTGGAATATGTTCCAAACCCTCTCATAAATGGAAGAGTAGGCTTTATCCCAGCAGTGGGAAATTTACAGGCTGTAACTTTACTAACTTTTACTAACTTTATAAAGACTTTTACTTCTACCTCTCAGTAACTATTACAGATTTAAATAGACCTTTTTAGAGGTTGGAGGCATGTATAAACTATTGTAAAACCACAAATAGAGGGCAATGCAGTGGCAAATATCAGAAATCCTTACAGTTATAGAGCCTTTTATCTGCCTTCCAGAAAAAATATCATAGTAACAGTCAATCCACTGTTATTTCGAATATAAATCTTTCCCGTTTGTACCCAATCAATCTATATTGAAGCATTGTGGAATAAACTCCAAACCTTCACCAAAGATTTTATCCCAACAGTGGGCGATTCACGGACAATACAAATGACAGCATGAGCATGGTACCCCATTAATGTGCTACCCGAAATTCTTATATGACAGATTGTAACCAAAAATGTATGATTCGTCATGTACATTTTATTATAGGCCACCCGATGGTAAGTGGTCACCATCACCCATAGACAATGACGCTGTTAGAAATATTAACTATTAAACTACCTTACATCGTCAACGTGCCACCAACCTTGGGAACTAAGATGTTATGTCCCTTGCGCCTCTAGTTACACTGGTTCACTCACCCTTCAAACCGGAACACAACAATACTGAGTACTGTTGTTTGGCGGTAGAATAACTGATGAGTGGGTGGTACCTACCCAGACGGGCTTGCACAAAGCCCTGCCACCAAGTAATAAAACATTAAAAAAAAACCACCTGTTGTCAACACTGGCTATATAGATGGCGCCACTAACCACGGGACCCAAATAAGGAATATTTCGCGACGCGAGTCTACCGCCACTTCTGCGCATGCGTGCGACCAACATATACCACTTTGTTTGACTGACTATACTATAATATAATTCATTCATAATTCTCTTACATCTTATCAACGTAACCGATATATATAAACATATATAACTATCAATACGCAAGGCCGGCATTTGTCTTTAACATAGTCACTAACTTTACATATATTTAACGCTTCTATTCATCGATAATGATACGTCATATTAAAAATATAGTATATGCAATAATGTAACATACACTGACGTTGATGTATATCATGCAACGACATCGATCAGACGAAACTCATATAGTCATCTCACAAAATGCAATGCATAAACATGTACATGTGGAATGTCATTCGGATGTGAGGGTGCGTGCATGTGTGTGTATGAGACGTGTGCATATCGGCGCATGCGCATCAACGTTCGTTCGGTACCTGATCGAGTTGCAGCCGAGACATCGATCTTGACACTGATTCGTCCTGTTTTGTTATAAGAGCTATTTTATTACACTTATTATTTATCTGTGATATGTTTAAAAAGTTTTATTTTTGCTTTTTTGTTTTTTTTTCGCTTGGCCCTTGGAGTAGTGATGGAAAAACCTTCATCAAAAGTATTATATAACAATCAAAATCAAAATGTACTTTATTCAAGTGGGCTTTTTCAAGCACTTTTGAATCGTCATTGAACAATTAAGTGAAGCTACCACCGGTTCGGAAAGCAGATTCTACCGAGAGGAACCGGCAAGAAACTCAGTAGTTACTCTTTTTCACCTCATTTAACATCGCCTCATTGCCTCCACTGGTGACAGGAGGGCTGGTTCGTTTGCCCAGAGGATCGGAATTGCGATTCAACGGGGAAATGCTGTTAACATTCTTGCCACCATTGCACGCGGTCAAGACTTATACAGTAACTAGTTTTAGTTCACATTTGTATGTCAAGCATTTGATATTATTAATTCTTATTTGAATAAAAACTAATTTAAAAAAAAAATTGTTTAAGGCCAATAATGGTGTCTATGTATATGGTCACAAGGTCTAACTGGGTCCGGTCTCCCCTCAAACTGACCTGCATCTGCTTCAAGATCCCCTGGTTGGCGACGAGCTCCTTCCTCAACTTCTCGATGCCCTCCTGCATCGTGTTTATCGTCTTCATCAGAACCGCTTTGTGTTGTTCCGTCACGTTTCCTGAAAAACGACATTATGTTGAACTAGCTTTCGCCCGCGACTTCGTTCGCGTGGACTTCAGGTTCGTCCCGTCTAGTCTAGTAATCGCTTAAAATCGCTTCGTAAATAAGTCATTATTTCTCGTACAAAGTAAAGGATAAAAAATGGTTATTGTGGGTTATTCCTAAGAGATAAACATATACCATCACGGACTTTTTTGTAGACCTTTTTAAGTTGTACAATACTGTAGTACATTGTTTTGATCTATCTTGTAGGATTCAGTCAGCGTTTGCAATGTAAGCGCAAAAAATGTGTTTTTTTACGACCTCACATTAGAAACCTCAAAAATTGTATCCTATGTGTTATTCTGATGTATAAGCTATATTGTGGTAAAGTTTCATTCAAATCCATTCAATAGTTTTTACGTGAAAGAGTAACAAACATCCATACATACAAACTTTCGCCTTTATAATAGTAGTAGGATTAGATACCATTGTTATAAATACTACTCGCTTTGCACGGGTGCAATAGGCTATTTGACGGGTTTCTAAAATCCTGATTTTTTTATTTCTAGTACATATTTGCCGAAAAATATCATATTAAAAATTCCATATTTAAATAGCGCGTGAAAACGATACTTGGACAATACGGCGCTGCAATGGGGTCGGTGACGTCACTGTGCTGTAATTTAATCTGGTACATATAGTAGAAAAGGTTTACAAGAAAGTGACTTCATAATAAGCCCGGTCAATCAGGAGCGTTTTGTGTCACGTGACAAACGTTTGAAAAAATGCATTTTCATTTATTTTTGAATAAATTTAGTATTATTTTCAAGTTTCGTTAGTAAATAACCATTTTTAAACTCATAATATACACTGATTACAATAATTCACGATTTATTTTTCGTATTGTGAAATAGCCTATTATGATACTGAATATACTACAGAATTTGTTGATTTACTACATCACATTAGAAACTTCTAAAATTGTCAGTGTTTCTTTACTATATTGTACATGTATTATACACAAAATCCATCCCCTTGAATCAAACTAAATCTATTAAAAAAAAAACTGTATCAAAAGTCGTTGCGTAATTTGAAAGATCTAAGCACTCATAGGGACAAAGTGGTCAGCGACTTTGTTTTATACTATGTAATGATATATCTCAATACTATCTTCATTCATTCTTTGTTTATTTATAAATTAAAACTGGTGTAAGTTACAACAACAACAACAACAACAGCCTGTAAGTTCCCACTGCTGGGCTAAAGGCCTCCTCTCCCTTTGAGGAGAAGGTTTGGAACATATTCCACCACGCTGTTCCAATGCGGGTTGGTGGAATACACATGTGGCAGAATTTCTATGAAATTTGTCACATGCAGGTTTCCTCACGATGTTTTCCTTCACCGCTGAGCACGAGATGAATTATAAAGACAAATTAAGCACATGAATCAGCGGTGCTTGCCTGGATTTGAACCATGAACATGAAAACATGCTTTGCAACGATATTACTAACGATACGATACCACTAACTTTGGGAAGTGAGATGTTACGTCCCTTGTTATTGGAGCCGAAACAATAATGAACACATATGCTTGATAATCAGATGTTGGTATGAAAAGCAGTTTGAAAGTAGTCCGATACATTAATGACATGACACTTGGTGGCAGGGCTTTGTGCAAGCCCGTCTGAGTAGGTACCACCCACTCATCAGTTATTCTACCGCCAAACAACAGTACTCAGTATTGTTGCGTTCCGGTCTGAAGGGTGAGTGAGCAAGTGTAACTACAGGCACAAGGGACGTAACATCTTAGTTCCCAAGGTTGGTGGCGCATTGACGATGTAAGTAACCGTTAATATTTCTTACAGCGTCATTGTCTATGGGTGACGGTGACCACTTACCATCAGGTGGCCCATATGATCGTCCGCCAACCTATACCATAATACCATAAAAAAAAAAAAAAACAAAAAAAATGTAGGGTCAAAGGGTAGAAGTCAGTGCGTTCTTCATCATCATCATCACGGGTCTTCCAGCCTGGCTTAGGCCAGGGTACGGGCCTCGAGGTTACCCCTCCTTACCCGGGCTAGTCCTCCTCGGTAGCCTCTGACCCAATGGGTCAGGGTCCGTGGACCCAGTGGTGTCTTCATCTTAATATCCTCGCACGATAGCTGGATAGGTTCCAGGTGTATCCGCCAGCTGGCGCCACTCACCTGACTCGAGACTCTGTATGAGCAGCTGCTGGTGCCGCAGCTGGGTCTGCAGCAGCCTGTGCCCGCGGCGGTGAGCCTCCACCATCTGCAAGCCACCGGCGCCCGCCTTGCCCGCCGGCCTGCCGACCACCGCAGTGGTACCGTTGCCAGTCTCCTTCGCCTGGGAGAAGCGATTGGTGAATAACAACTTATTTCCATTTAATAAGGCTGACGTGAAGTGGTATTATAAAATTGTTTTAATATTAGTTTACAATATTTTTAAAATAATAATAATAATGCAACTATAAATAAATAAATAAATAAATAAATATGAGACAACATCACATTACTCTGATCCCAATGTAAGTAACTGAAGCACTTGTGTTATGGAAGTCAGAAGTAACGGCGGTACCACATACACCCAGACCCAAGACAACATAGAAAACTAGTAATCTACATTGACTCGGCCGGGAATCGAACCCAGGACCTCAGAGTGGCGTACCCATGAAAACCGGTGTACACACCACTCGACCATGGAGGTCGTCGAAATAGTATTCAAAATAAATTAAAATGTTTTATGGTTACTAATCATTATATTCTAGAACTAAAGTCAAAACTCGAAAAGCAACGAAGTGGAAATCGACTAATCGGAAGGCTGACCCGTGAATGAATAAATGAAATCAAATCAAATCAATTTTATTCAAGTAAACCTCACAATGAAGCGTTTTCGAATCGTCAATAATTAAATACTACCACCGTTTCGGAAAGCAGCTTCTAGCGAGAAGAAACGGCAAGAAGCTCGCATAGTTGCTCTTTTCAAATAAACAGATTTACAATGCTGTTTTTTACAGTAATTAGTGTCATATGATGGGACCCGAGCCTAACTCCAGGCGTTTCTTTCTAAAAAGTACTATTTTAATGAATAATATGATTTATTTATTAATTTAGTCTTAATAATCTTTTTAAATTTTGAAAATGGTAAATTTATTATATTTTCCGGTATCTTATTATGTATGCGTATACCATTGCCCAAAAACGTTCTATTTACCGTATGCAAACGGAAACTGGGGGTTACAATTTTATTCTTATTTCTTGTATTAATAGTATGTATATTACTTTACTGCATTGATGGAATAATTTTGATATAAATTTTTTAATAATAAAAATTAAATACAATACGTGCGCGATGGGAAAAAGACCTTTTGCAAACGCGATTAAATTCATTGGAGAAAAGAGAGATAACATTTTATGAATATCTTCTGCTAAAACCTTACACAAACATTTATATAGAAGGCGGCATAAGTCGTGAGTACAACCTTGACCCACGCAGTATATTTTAGGGTCTCATTGGCGGAATGAAGGAGCCAAGCCGCTGAGGCTGTACGCGATTGGTTCGTAAGTTGATGCTTGACGTCTATTGGATTAGCGTCTGTCAATTGGCAACTGTCAAAAAGTGTATACGCGCGAATTTACCCCCACTACTGCCTACCACTACCAACGACTCATGGCAGCTAGTATATCTACATAAAGTACTACAGCCATAATCAACATATCATCTAAGCCAGATTGGAAACCTTATAAATCGGAACGTTTTTGCTGACGCTACATCAAGTTACATCATTTCCGATTCACTTTGACAAAGTCGCATTCTGCTACGATAAGATACGACCATATCGTACTAGACTAGTCTCACCTTCTCAGCTTGTTTCACGTCGGCGGTGGCTTTGATGTTGTCTCTGTTGATTAACACCTTATTGTGGGACATGAGATGATTCTGTCGGTCCGTCTGCTTGTTCGCCTTCTGACCACCGGGCGCTGTGTTCTCTTGTTTGTTCTGTTAAACAACAAAAGAATATTTAAATCGGATTGAAAATTTCCAACAAACAAAGTCTTCTTCAGTTGTTAAGGAGAAGGATTTGCAATTCTACCAAACAGATTTAGAGTGGATTCGCTTTAGCTTATCAGAATACGTTACTACAGTGTATGTGTATGTATGTACAAGCTTTAGATTACAAGATATCTTAGTATGTATAAGACTACCAGTAAGGATAGCAAAAAAATGTTTGTACCATATTAGTTAAGTTTATTTTATACATATACTGAATAGATCTATACACCTATAATATAGATTTATACACATATAAAACAACAGCCTGTAAATTCCCACTGCTGGACTAAAGGCCTCCTCTCCCTTTGAGGAGAAGGTTTGGAACACATTCCACCACGCTGTTCCAATGCGGGTTGGTGGAATACACATGTGGCAGAATTTTTATGAAATTTGTCTCATGCAGGTTTCCTCACGATGTTTTCCTTCACCGCCGAGCACGAGATGAATTATAAAGACAAATTAAGCACATGAATCAGCGGTGCTCGCCTGGGTTCGAACCCGCAGTAATCGGTTAAGATGCACGCGTTCTAACCACTGGGCCATCTCGACTCTATACACATATAGCATGAATTGAATTCAATAAATACTTTTATAAACACATAGCCACGTAAATATGTTCATTTTAAGCTACAAAAGAAATAACTTTTATACAAAACATTGATCAATAAAGCATGTATTGGCCGTACCTTTATGTTAACTTAATATATTTTTGATATCTCCGTTTTGACCTCGAGGCCAAAATTATACAAATGTCTATATATTTTTAAATAAATTCCAAACTTTTGATGTGATTTATACATTGACATCTAATATGACATAGAATATAGTCACAATATACATAAAATCCTGATATGAATATGTACTGTTAATTTCCTCGCAGGTATTTTTTCTAAGTTAAGAAGACTGACCTCAGGGTTGTGCCAGAAGACTTTAATGAATCTGTTGTTGAGCACGGCCTCAGTGCTCTTGTAGGCGACGTTCGCTTCCGTCGGCGTTGAGAACGTTATGAGAGCCGCTTCGTGGTCACCCTCGTAGCAGACCTGCGGAACAAATTGTCAGGAAATTAATTATAATAATATAAATACAGTCAGTCAGTCAGTCAGTCAGTCAGTTGCAGCACCAACAGCATGCTAGGGACGATCGCCAGCAGTCTTGACTTGCAAAACATAACATTTAATAAAAAAAAATATGTCTAAAGACGCTAGTGCAATTTCCTCATAGTAAGTCTGCTAGACCCTTTTCTAAGTAATTAATTAATAAATTAAGAGTGATTTGAAAGATAGATTGTTTTTCATTTACATTTCTGATTCTTATAATATCTTCAGACGTTCCTAACAAAATATTAAAGTCAACCTTAATCGTAAGGAAACCTGCAAGTGTCTAATTTCTTAGAAATTCTACCACATTTGTATTCCACCAACCCGTAGTGGAGCACATGGTGCAATATTCGAACCTTCTCCTCAAAGGGAGAGGAGACCTTAGCCCAGCAGAGCAAAATTTACAGGCTGTTGTTATTGTTATACCTTATTCTAGTTAGTTCTAATTAGACTTTTACAAGCAATAATAAATATTCTATTAAATATCTAGTTACTAGCATTTCACAAAATTTCTCTTATTAGTTATACCATATTCAAATGGCAAGAAAAGTTAGTAACATCGTCGGCATTACATACCTGTATATTAACAATCTTCCCGAACTTGCTGAAATGACTGTCCAAGTGTTTGATCTCGTTGAGGCCCGGCGGTACCTTCTTTACCTCCAGCGAACAATTCGCCGCGTTAGCTGGCAGGGGGGGGGCGGGGGGCGCCTGTTACATAAAACCATGGTCATCATAGTCCACTGTTGAGTGGCGGGGCGGTATAGTACAGTAGAGGAGAGCGTTATTAGATCTGTCTAATATAAACGACTAGCTTTTGCCCGCGACTTCGTTCGCGTGGACTTCAGGTTCGTCCCGTCTAGTCTAGTAATCGCTTAAAATCGCTTCGTAAATATTCCTAAGAGATAAAAATATACCATCACGGACTTTTTTGTAGACCTTTTTAAGTTGTAAAATACTGTAGTACATTGTTTTGATCTATCTTGTAGGATTCAGTCAGCGTTTGCAATGTAAGCGCAAAAAATGTGTTTTTTTACGACCTCACATTAGAAACCTCAAAAATTGTATCCTATGTGTTATTCTGATGTATAAGCTATATTGTGGTAAAGTTTCATTCAAATCCATTCAGTAGTTTTTACGTGAAAGAGTAACAAACATCCATACATACAAACTTTCGCCTTTATAATAGTAGTAGGATGTCATAAGGTCTTACAAAATGACTTATGAATAAATAGGTCTTTAATTTTACTGGCTATATAGATTTTTGTTCATTTTTCGTTTGTGTGTCAGACGAGTTTAATTGTAAACTAGAATGGTCTAGAATAAGTCAGTACGATAATAAAATCATTTGACATCGTTACATTTTGTTTGCTTTTTTCTACATAAATCGAGATGGCCCAGTGGTTAGAACACGCGCATCTTAACCGATGATTGCGGGTTCAAACCCAGGCAAGCACCGCTGATTCATTAGCTTAATTTGTCTTTATAATTCATCTCGTACCCGGCGGTGAAGGAAAACATCGTAAGGAAACCTGCATGTGACAAATTTCATAGACATTCCGCCACATGTGTATTCCACCAACCCGCATTGGAACAGCGTGGTGGAATATGTTCCAAACCTCCTCAAAGGGAGAGGAGGCCTTTAGCCCAGCAGTGGGAATTTACGGGCTGTTACTTTTTACTTTACATAAATCTATCAAGCGTCTTACCGAGGCGGTTGTATTCGAAGCCCTTCTTCCCGGGGGCGTGGCGCGGGGGCGGCGGCGCGGGCGCTTCGTGGCGCACCCTGCGGACACGCGAGGTTAGTGCGGGGTGTGGGTGATGTATTTCATTCGTGGGTTTGAGCTATCCTGCTTGCTTTATCCGTTCTTAATTTGAAGATACCAACTCATTAATATTAGCTTTAAATTGTCGATATACATACATACATTATGTATTGATGTATAAAAATATTGTCCATGACCAGATACCGTCAACGACCTCACCCCTGATGATTATTTTTTTTTAATTAGAATAATTTTTATAAAATTATTTTATAATTTTTTTTTCAATAAAAATTGCTTAACCAACAAAGTTTTTTTATTGTTCCCGCGACAATTTGGCGCCCAACGTGGGGCGTTGGTGTTATGTGTGTGGGGGGGGGAGTGCGCGCTCACCGGGGGATGGGCACGAGCTCGCGCGGCGCGAGGCGCGGCGGCGGGTGCGCGGGCGGCGCGTAGCCCACCACGCCGGCGGCCCAGATGTCCGGCGCGGCGGGGTTGTACTCGCCGCACGGGCCGGGCACGGGCACGGCCAGCGGCGGCGGCAGCGCCAGCACGCGCGACAGAGCCGCGTCCTCGAGCACGACGGGGTCGGCGCCGTGGTCCCACTCGCACAGGTCGCCGCGCATGCAGTAGCCCTTCACTGTCGTACATTTCAATCGATTTATATATATCTTTTTTAGAGTCGCGATAGCCCAGTGGTTAGAACGCGTGCATCTTAACCGATGATTGCGGTTTCAAACTCTGACAGCACCGCTGATTCATGTACTTGATTTGTCTTTATAATTCATCTCGTGCTCAGCGGTGAAGGAAAACATCGTGAGGAAACCTGCATGTGACAAATTTCATAGAAATTCTGCCACATGTGCATTCCACCAACCCGCATTGGAACAGCATATGTTCCAAACCTTCTCCTCAAAGGAAGAGGAGGCCTTTAGCCGAGCAGTGGGAATTTACAGGCTGTTGTTGTTGTAATCTATCCATTGTCATGCTTGTTATAATGAATTCTCACCGTCAAAGTCTCGACAGCGGCGCCGGTAGGCGTCAGCGTGGTCCAGGCGCGCGCCGGGCGGCGACATCGAGCGGTCACGTGATCTGCGGGCGGGAAACCAATATGAGCTACGTACATAAAAATATACGTTTTCATGGAGCAAAACCATATAATGATTCACCGAACTACATAAAAGAATGTGAAAACTTTTAAAAATAAACTTAAAATATATATATATTAGAAAATATTAAGTAGCACTAGCCATTCCATGTATCAAATATCAATGTATAGTACGACAAAAATTAGATGTAGCATGGAATGAAAATAAAACCGATTAATGCCTATTTACACAACCAATAGAAATAGCTCCCCATCGCGCCACTCGACGCTATTCGTCGCTATAGATTCGCGCGTCAGAGAAAGCAAGTGCATGTAAATCGACGCGTCAAATTGACGAATATATCAGGTCATTTGAAATTACAAGTTATTACGTTTGTGCAAAGATCTTATTCGCATGAAAAATAAATATTGATAATTTGGGATAGCGTACTCGATTCGGATGTGATCGGTTTTACGAATTTTGCCGATGCGACATCTAAGTTGTGTCGAACTATATGTATTTAACATTATTTAATCTCATGTAAGTGAATCTGTGTATGTTCTTATGAGAATAAAGATCTTTAACCATAGCTACTACTTTACATTCAAACTCGAAGACACTGTTATAAATTTTGATTAAATAAATAAGTTATAGTTCAAGTTGCCAACTGTAAGCCTTGCAAATTGTAGCGACAACAAAAAAATATATATTTTTTAAGTCTACAGTTATCATCAATCTTAAAAAAAGGTATTTTAAGGTTACAGAAATCTGTAAAGACAGTCCAAACCAACAGTAGCAGATGGTACACATTGGCAAGGTGATGTTTGAAATAAAACTAGTTATAACGGATTTGAAACGGGTAGGGTACGTCTCTACCCGTGACCACGAACGCTGTAAAGTGCTTGAAACGTCAGGATGTCAAAGATAATTAATATACGCAGTTCAAATCCGTTATAACTAGTTTTATTTCAATGTGTAATAATCGCGAAAAAGACAACATTAAGGTGATGTTTACTACGCCCCCCCCCCCCCACCCTCACATATAAAGTATAGTACGACACAACTTAGACGTAGCATCGGCAAAATTCGTAAAACCGATCACATCCGAATTGAGTACGCTATCCCAAACTATCAATATTCATTTCTCACGCGAACATGATCGCACAAACGTAATAACTTGTAATATCATACGACCTAATATATTCGTCAATTTGACACATCAATTTACATGCACTTGCCTTCTCTGACGCGAGAATCTATAGCGACGAATAGCGTCGAATGGCGCGATAGGGAGATATTTCTATTGGTCGTGTAATGTAGTAATCGGTTTTATTTTCATTCCATTGCATTTTCCGTTGCTACATCTAATTTGTGTCGTACTATAAGTATCATAGTATTTCACCTTCGGACATCTCGTCAAAATTCGAAGTTTCACCCGCACCATCTTGATTTCCGAAAATCCACAACAGCGCGATATCTTAGTCATTTTCTGCCTCGCACAACCACTTTGTGGAACCAGCTTTCGCCGGCGGTTTTTCCGAACCGATTCGACATGGGAACCTTCAAGAAAAGAGCGTACACCTTTCTTAAAAGCCGGCAACGCACCTGCAAGCCCCCTGGTGTTGCAGATGTCCATGGGCGGCGGTAGTCACTTTCCATCAGGTGAGCCTCCTGCTCGTATGCCACCTATATCATAAAAAAAAATAATAACATAATCAGAACCTATGTATCGTTCCTTTCGTGCGGGATAATTTAGTTTGACCAGAATTGTTAGATCCAGATGGATTCGGAGATGGAGACCGCTTCAGAGGCCTCTGTCGAAAAACAGCGACCGCTGGAGACCGACGACTCCGACTCCTGGAGCGATGGAGGTGAGACGACTAGACCCTTTGCCCACTGCCGTGACAATAATAAAGATCGAATTAAAGGAAAAAGAGGAGGAGGAATGGGAAGTTAACTTCTAGAGGGCGCTCCGTAGCCACGGCTACGCATTTATTAAATATTTTTACGCTGCGGGAAGTACGTTGTCGTCGGGACGTACTCGTCCCCTAACTCGGCTTATTCTGAGCTGCGATGGCCAGGCTATCGCCGAAACCGATAGTGGTTCACGGCGACTTAAACGCGAAGTCGCGTGCCTAGGGCAACCCCGCCACGAATCCGCGAGGAGCTTCGGGCAGCATTTTGTGCATCTCGGTCCGAGGCTCATCATCGCCACCGCCGCTCTCGGCCGCCTCCTTCCGAATGTGGGGGGACCGGGATCGCTATGCCGGCGTCTATACTCCGGTGTAGTGAGGTCGATGGCGCTGTACGGTGCCCCGATCTGGGTCGACGCCTTCAACGTTGACAATCGGGCCCTGCTGCGGAAGCCGCAGAGTGTCATAGCGGTGAGAGGCATCAGAGAGTAACGTAAGGTGTCGTGGACTGCGGTGATACTTCTCGCAGGCGATCCGCCCTGGGAGCTCCAGTCGGATTGTCAACGAAATGCTCCACCGAAGGCGACCGGGAAGGACGAAGAAGCGCTACTTTGTCCCCTCTCCGCAATAGGCGCCCCAGGGAACGGGGAGGTCTCAGTACTCCGGGCATGCCCCTCAAGCAACACTTTGGCTCGCATAAGCGGCCTGACCGTCAGGGCCTCATGGTAGCATATGTAAGCGATCTCGTAGCGCCTGCTGAAGGACGGAGAGAGTACCGCTGACGTTTTAGGGATATTCCGGTGTTCCCGGGGCGCACTCAGCGTCCAGGGCACGTGACGGCGAGTGACATATACCCCTCCCCCACTTCACATCATTTGGGGAAGCACGTATTGAGTATTTCCAGCGAGAGAAAAAAAGGTGTGGGAGTTCCACAAGAATGTATTCTTGGTCCATATTGTTTCTTCATCTATATAAATGGTCTGTCTTAAAGTAAGCTGTACTTGTAACCTGGTGACATTTTTTGATTTAAAAAATAATTCGTCAATCAATATTATGTACCTCCCTGTGTAACACTCGGCCGGCACACGGCAGGTGGAGCTGCGCGAGTGGTGCGGCGCGCAGGCGGGCGGGCTGGCGGCGCGGCTCGGCGACGGCGGCGGCGCGCTGTCGGCGGGGCAGCGCCAGCTGCTGTGCCTGGCGCGCGCGCTGCTGGCGCGCCGCGCCGTGCTCGTGCTGGACGAGGCCACCGCCAACGTCGACACCGAGTGAGTGCTGCCCACGCTGCCCCTGCTCTACTCTCTTCTCTGCCTGTATGGCAGCGTCCAAACCTTTTTCCATTCAGTAGTAGTAAACTGCCATACCTATTGCATTTTATGAATAAAATCTCTTCTACGATGAACTCACGCAAACATGTTGATTTCGCTCATAAAGACTTCAGTAAGGCATTTGACCAAGTGTCTCATAATATACTTATTAAAAAAATGTCTTCATATGATATCTGTGATCGATTGCTAGATTAGTTTTCATCTTAGCTCAACAACAGAAAGTCCGCACTAGTCATCCACGAGTCCAAGGCTCTCCTATTAAAATCCTAGTCTGGTGCTCCACAAGGGTCACATCTGGCGCCTTTGCTATTCGACTTCTTCATAAATTACATTAACCAATGTTATTTGTCTTTTACCTTATTTATATACTCTTGATCAAAAATTACTTCGTTGTATCACAACTATTAAATATAAAGCACTACTACTACAAAGCAATTTGAATGCAAATGCAAATTATAATTTTTACATTATACACGTACAATGTAAAATTTGAGTGCATGTATGCATTTTGTGTTCTTGCACTACGAGAACAGAAACACATAGTGTGTCACGAGATGAATAATTATAAATCCGATTGCTAGAATAGTTTTCATTTTACCTTTACGACAGAAAGTCGCAATAGTCGTCAGCGGATATGAGGCTCTTCCATTAAAATCTTAGTCTGGCGTATCTCAAGGGTCATATCTGGTGCCTTTTTTATTCGACATCTTTATAAATGACATTAACCAATATTATCGGTATATTATCTATTTGTCTACTATTGATCTAAATGCAAATTATACTGTTTAAATGATACAGATACAACGTTTATTTTACGTGCGTGCTTGCGCATGATTATGTGAGTGTATTTATATATAGATACTTTGTATCTAACGTATACATAGTTTGGTGCGTAATAAACGAAACGAACATGTTCCGACAGGACGGACAAGCACATCCAGACGACGATCCGCACGAAGTTCGCGCAGTCGACGGTGCTCACGATCGCGCACCGGCTGAACACCGTCATGGACTACGACCGCGTCATCGTCATGGACAAGTCGGTACCCGCGCACCCGCTCGCAACGCACACACACACACACACGCACACACAATACTCACTCGAATGTTTCGTCGCAGAGGCCGAATCGTTGAGTCCGGCCATCCCTTCGAGCTGCTGACTCAGTCGAGCCAGCAAGCGAAGTCGGAGGCGCAGCCGAGGCGCGCCATCCTCACCAAGAGTCAGGTATCGACCACGAGTCTTCACTCCCCGATATCCCTCCGCAAGAAGATTCGTCATTGTTGCTTAAGAAACATAGATGCCCTGCACATCTAACTGGCCCTAACATACTCCTAAGGACTACTCCTTCAATTGGTGGTAGGGCTTTGAGCGAGCCCGTCTGGGTAGGTACCACCCACTCATCAGTTATTCTACCGCCAAATAACAGTAGTCAGTATTGTTGTGTTCCGGTTTGAAGGGTGAGTGAGCCAGTGTAACTACAGGCACAAGGGACATAACATCTTAGTTCCCAAGGTTAGTGGCGCAGTGACGATGTAAGGAATAGTTAATATTTCTCACAGCGTCATTGTCTATGGGTGATGGTGACCACTTACCATCAGGTAGCCCATATGCTCGTCCGCCAACCTATACCATAAAAAAAAAGGGATCTCCCAGCCTAGAGGTGCAGGGCCTCTATGTTTCTTATCTGTTAGGGATGTGCTCAAGACACGTGTATTCCCCGCAGGCGCCGCTCGCGATCCCGGAGAGCTTCCGGCGCGACGAGAGCGCCCGCACGCGCACGCTCTCCCACAGGTGAGGACGTCAGCCCGCCCTGGGCATCCATGTTGCTGTGCACTCAGCAGGACGAGCCCGAGTGATGATTTGTTTATACCTGAATGTGCAGGTCTGATGTGAGCGAGCAGGACGGCGCCGGTGGAGTGTTCAAGTCGCTCGTGGAGCAAACGGGACAGGAGACCGCCGCCATGTTGTACAAGATGGCGGAAGAGGTATGTTGACCTCCGTAGTCTAACAGATGCAACAGATTAGATACACTAATTCAAGAGTACCTTTAATTCGCAGAGTAGAATAAAGTAACAGTCTGTTAATGTATAGGCCTCTTCTTTCTTTTGAGAGGCCAGGTTGAAACTTAACCCACCACGTGGCTCAAATGCGCGATGGTGGATGGATACACATGGCAGATTCTCATCCGACCTCCAGAACTAAAGATGATCCAATTATACATATTGTTTTTCTTATAGAAAGTTAATTTATTTCTGAGAGTCATAGAGTATTAATGATATTCATATTATACCATTTTCTTTATTAAAAAATATCAATGGATCAACGAGTAGTATTTGAGAACGTTATTTTAATTATTATAAATTAATTATTCATTTATTGCAATTTCCTTTAACAATTATAAGATGTCCATACTAACATTTACTCAGACCACAGATTAATCACACATTTCTTTTCATTTCAGAGCTATAACGAATATCTTAAGAAGAAACAGTCATAGGATGCGTCCTACCAACACACACCATCGGAATGTGTCCAGGCGGATGGCAGCTGCGTCTGTATACACACGTGTTACCAAATGGTGACTCGACGTAATCTTAACGAAACAGATATAAACTACATCGTACTTAAACTAATATTCGGCTGAATTGAACGCATATATTTGCGGCCATTTTGTGAAACTTACTTTGTCATAAAATGGCGCTGTAACTTACATCTGCAGTTATTATGTGTTCGACTACCTCACAGTTGGATGAAACACTTAAACAATACAAAAGTTATTTAGTATAATACGTAACAACGGGTTCGATCCCGCGTGATGTACTTGCCTTAATATAACTATTACTGTTATTGCAATTATGTCAATTTGATATAAAATATATAATTATATGCAGCATTTATAACATGTATACTTATATAATATATAAAATGATTATATTTTAATCCGTACAAAGTGTAAACAAATTCGTGTTTGATTTTGATGTTGTAATGGGGGGGGGGGGGTACCTCCTCCAGAGATGTCATCTTATCCCAGCTGTAGAATATTTACTAACTGTTACCACACTAATAGTATACTACGATGATAGAATATGCCAAGGTACTTTAGCTACCACGTACCAGCAATAACCACACACGTGCGGCTTCAATGAGCGCTCATAGTCTAGTACTTTCAATTCGTGATCTACAGTGACTTTAAAAAAGTGTTCACCAGTTACTCGCAGCTAGATAGCGATTCGTTGAATATAGAAACATGTTTGTTTATACTTTGTACGCATTGTCAAGACTTAGGTACCAATTTACACCAATAATGCCTTTAATGTAAGAGTTTGGTCACAATAAGCTGTCCTTAGCAATGTAAGGTGCTAATGTATGTATGCTCGTTACTTAAAGTACTGCGATTACTGAAAGCGAGTCGATATGGTTCAGGTAAGGAAAGGCAAAGTCTTACCCAAAGGTGCCGTTCACACAAACGAGCACGTGTGGAGTGTCTCTAATGCATCTCGCGCTCACGCAGTGCGCATGCGTGGGTTGAGGATCTACTGGATGTAGTCTCCAAGGCCTCTCCTGGAATAGAGAGTCGGTTTCCACTATGGGACGTTTCCTTCACTGAAGTCCACTTGCCACAATAGATGGTCTGAAATTCCATTAACGCAGACTTAATAAAGTGCCGGCGCTTTTGCCAGTAAAGAATGTGTACTTTAAAACTTTACGGAAAGAGAAGAATGTTTGATGTGGGGTACCACCTAAAACCTAATCTTCTTAATTCTACCACCAAACTGTAATACTTTGTATTATTGGGCTCAGTTTGAAGGACGAGATAGTCGTTGTAGCTGATTATCTCAGCTCCCAAGGTTCGTATTGGCGATGTAAGAAATGGTCAATGTTTCTTACAGCACTAATATCTATGGTGACCACTTGCCGTTCGTAGTATGTCCGTCTTAGGCGATATGTCCCAGTGAGAATTTGAAGGTTGTCTAACTCATATAAAGCCATACAGGACTAATTCAAGATAATATTAAGGGCAGCCAAACCGTTTTAGCTTTTGTAAGCTCATCAGAAGTATTTCAATGATCTGACGCCTTTCGATAAACTTTTACACATTTTGATAATATCAAAATTAATCTATGCGTTTGTTATTAACAGTTTCGACTGAAAAGCCTTATCAAAAATAGTATAGTCAATTATAATGCTACGTAGCTGCACAAAATCAATGTATTCTTGAAAAATTGGCAACATTTGGCCATTTTAGATTACCAGTAGGTATATGCGGGTAGCATTGTCTATTAGTAGTCGTCAAATGTACTATCTAGGCTTCAACAATTTGGCTACAGCAAATCTAGGTAAGGGCCTCAAGGCTTGCCCTTTTGCTGAGGCGCTATCGTAATTATGTCAATTGGGTAGGATCCCATAATAATCGATCAGCGCCATCTATCGGTCAAAACCGATACCCAGTGAGGAAAAACAACATTTTATTGATAAAAACAATTCTAGGGTGCTTATTTAGATGTTATATGCAAACTCATAGGGAGGCATTGACTACCTATTTGAAATTAAAGGATCTGTGATTATTTTCAATTTATGACATCCGGTCGCTACGGGAATGCGTTTTTGATGTCTGTCTGTCAGTCACGACTAATATACATAAACAGTTGACGTAACGTAAACATATTCTTATGCATTTATTTCAAATTTAACTTAGCTCTATAACATTTATAGTAACACTACGTAATTGTCAAAAGTCAATTCCTCCGTTAGATTCCGGATCTGACCGGACCGGTTCCCTCAGCGACCGGACGACACCGGACCTTTGCCACTTACAATTAAAGTAAATAGCAAATTATTTTCGATTTTAATTTTACTCTATATTAAATTAAATTTACTCTAATTATGTGATTAAGTAATATTGTGTATTTGAAACAGTATTCTTCCAAACGGATGTCCTAGCAAATTTATTATTAGAATACTTAATTTACGAATTTGTTTTATAGTTGATAATGCAAATATATTTGTTAGGGATACAAATTTTATTGATGTTTTGTAAAGATATCCTAAAATATACGATATCAATGAATGTTTCTTATTATTAAAGGTGATCAATAATTAATTTCATCCACAACTGCCAGAATAATATTATAAATTTCATCTTCATGTAAACTTCAATTAATATAAGTTATAATGATAAACAATATTTGGTGCCATTTTATACTCCATAGTTTTTCTGTTCTTGCTCAGTGACGTAACAAAGAGGCTTCTAGTGTACTTGTTTACTAAAATGTTCATTCAAGATAATATATGTCTGTTTATAACAGTTATTTAGTATAAAGTCAAAGCATAGAAGAGATATACGCGAAATTTTGTGATCAACAAACTTTGTTTTGGAATTATGTTATATATGAGTACACCCCCTAAGGGAGTCGAATGTTGCTTGGTGCCATTGTAGTGACAGTTGTTACGTCACTGCTCTTGAAACAATTAACATTTATTTCTTACAGATAACAAATTCTTTTTTAATAAATTTAAATGTATTTTCGTGTATTCCATTGTTATTGTACTAAGTAATGTCAATTTTGTAGAAATAATTATGTGAATGCTAGACATGTGCCGAAGGATCTTGAACTAAATATATTTTCATTTCAAATATCCGAACGTTTGGCGTCAGATATGTATGCGCTTAAACGATTACAAAATTATATTTTTTTATTTCAAGAATTACGAATGTATGTTTTTGTTCTGAGGCATTTCTGGGCTGTACTTATTTTGAAAACTTAAATGTAGCACATTGTGATACGTTACAGGTAACGTTAGTAGGTTAATAAATATTTATGTTTTAACAAAGTATTTTTATTTCTAACCTTACCTCACCTGAACTGCGGAACAGAGTCAGTTGCACGGTGGCAGCGGAGACACCCGTCGCCGCACATCCGGCCTGCGTCGCTGCGGCACAGGGTCGCTGACCACACTGTGGACTGTGTAATGGTCACATCTGAGGGCGATTCACCGAATAGATTAAACAGACGCCGTATTTAAATGTCAGCTCGCTGTGCACGCACACCGCCTCCCCCGCGCGCCCATCTTTATATATGCGCTTTTCCCGCGCTTTTGCGATGGCTGTCACTCGATATGACAGATGCATAATAACACAGATAACATATATTGGTACAAAATATAAACCTAATATTCGTTAGCATGTTAGTATAGATTTGTGTTCACAACAAATCATTTTCGTGATTTTAATAATGAATTACTAAGCAGCAATAGTCGCCACAGAATAGAATAGCGACACGTTAATACTCGTAATACGCTTTGTCGAGCAAGTGTCTGTGACTTCATATGAGTCGCGCGCCTTTTATCCGCGTGACGCACGAACTGGCGTCACCGGCGGAGGTTGGCGGCGCCTCCGTGTGGCGCCCCTGGCGGCGGCTGGCGACGTCTCTGTGTGTGACGCGGCTGGCGGCGCCTCCGCGTGGGACTCACCTAGCGGCGGCGCCTCTGTGTGGCGGCGGCGCCTCCGCGTGGCGCCCCGGCGGCGCGTGGTGGCGGGTGGCGGTTCTCCGCGCGGCGCCCCGGCGGCGGCAGGCGGCGGCCGGCGGCGCGGCTCGGCGACGGCGGCGGCGCGCTGTCGGCGGGGCAGCGCCAGCTGCTGTGCCTGGCGCGCGCGCTGCTGGCGCGCCGCGCCGTGCTCGTGCTGGACGAGGCCACCGCCAACGTCGACACCGAGTGAGTGCTGCCCACGCTGCCTCGCTCTCTCCTCTGCTTCCTATTCGACTGCGTAACAAGCGAAACGAACATGTTCCGACAGGACGGACAAGCACATCCAGACGACGATCCGCACGAAGTTCGCGCAGTCGACGGTGCTCACGATCGCGCACCGGCTGAACACCGTCATGGACTACGACCGCGTCATCGTCATGGACAAGTCGGTACCCGCGCCGCCGCTCGCAACGCACACACACACGCACACACACACACGCGCACACACACAATACTCACTCGAATGTTTCGTCGCAGAGGCCGAATCGTTGAGTCCGGCCACCCCTTCGAGCTGCTGACTCAGTCGAGCCAGCAAGCGAAGTCGGAGGCGCAGCCGAGGCGCGCCATCCTCACCAAGAGTCAGGTATCGACCACGAGTCTTCACTCCCCGATATCCCTCCTCAAGAAGATTCGTCATTTTTGCTTAAGAAACATAGAGGCCCTACACCTCTAACTGGCCCTAACATACTCCTAAGGACTACTCCTTCACTTGGTGGTAGGGCTTTGTGCGAGCCCGTCTGGGTAGGTACCACCCACTCATCAGTTATTCTACCGCCAAATAACAGTAGTCAGTATTGTTGTGTTCCGGTTTGAAGGGTGAGTGAGCCAGTGTAACTACAGGCACAAGGGACATAACATCTTAGTTCCCAAGGTTAGTGGCGCAGTGACGATGTAAGGAATAGTTAATATTTCTCACAGCTTCATTGTCTATGGGTGACGGTGACCACTTACCATCAGGTGGCCCATATTCTCGTCCGCCAACTTATACCATAAAAAAAAAGGATCTCCCAGCCTAGAGGTGCAGGGCCTCTGTGTGTCTTACCTGTTAGGGATGTGCTCAAGACACGTGTATTTCCCGCAGGCGCCGCTCGCGATCCCGGAGAGCTTCCGGCGCGACGAGAGCGCCCGCACGCGCACGCTCTCCCACAGGTGAGGACGTCAGCCCGCCCTGGGCATCCCTGTTGCTGTGCACTCAGCAGGACGAGCCCGAGTGATGATTGGTTTATACCTGAATGTGCAGGTCTGATGTGAGCGAGCAGGACGGCGCCGGCGGCGTGTTCAAGTCGCTCGTGGAGCAAACGGGACAGGAGACCGCCGCCATGTTGTACAAGATGGCGGAAGAGGTATGTTGACCTCCGTAGTCTAACAGATACAACAGATTAGATATACTCATTCAAAAGTAAAGTAACAGTCTGTTAATGTACAGGCCTCTTCTTTCTTTTGAGAGGCCAGGTTGAAACTTAACCCACCACGTTGCTCAAATGCGCGACAGTGGATACACGTGGCAGATTCTCATCCGAACTCCGGAACTAAAGATGATCCAATTATATACATAGTTTTCTTAGAGAAAGTTAATTTATTTCTGAGTGTCATAGAGTATTAATTATATTCATATTATACCACTTCCTTTATTAAGAAATATCAATCGATCAACGAGTACTACTTGAGAACGTTATTTTAATTATTGTGAATTAATTATTCATTTATTGCAATTTCCTTAAACAATTATAAGATGCTAATAACATTTACTTAGACCACAGATTAATCACACATTTCTTTTCATTTCAGAGCTATAACGAATATCTTAAGAAGAAACAGTCATAGGACGCAACACCATCGGAATGTGTCCAGGCGGATGGCAGCTGCGACTGTATACACACGTGTTACCAAATGGTGACTCGACGTAATCTTAACGAAACAGATATAAACTAAATCGTACTTAAACTAATATTCGGCTGAATTGAACGCATATATTTGCGGCCATTTTGTGAAACTTACTTTGTCATAAAATGGCGCTGTAGCTAACATCTGCAGTTAGCATGTGTTCGACTACCTCACAGTTGGATGAAACACTTAAACAATACAAAAGTTATTTAGTATAATACGTAACAACGGGTTCGATCCCGCGTGATGTACTTGCCTTAATATAGCTATTACTGTTATTGCAATTATGTCAATTTGTTATAATTATATGCAGCATTTATAACATATATAATTATAAAATGTATAAAATTATATTGTAATCCGTATAAAGTGTAAACAAATTCGTGTTTTGTAAAGATGTTGTAATGGGGGGGGGGCATCTCCAGAGATGTCATCTTATCCCAGCTGTAGAATATTTACTGACTGTTACCACACTAATAGTATACTACGATGATAGAATATGCCAAGGTACTTTAGCTACCACGTACCACCTATTTCCACACACGTGCGGCTTCAATGAGCGCTCATAGTAAAGTACTTTCAATTCGTGATCTACAGTGACTTTAAAAAATTGTTCACCAGTTACTCGCAGCTAGATAGCGATTCGTTGAATATAAAATCGTGTTTGTTTACACTTTGTACGCATTATCAAGAGTTAGGTACCAATTTATACCAATAATGCCTTTAATGTAAGAGTTTGGTCACAATAAGCTGTCCTTAGCAATTTAAGGTGCTAATGTATGGATGCTCGTTACTTAAAATACTGCGATTACTGAAAGCGAGCCGAGATGGTTCAGATAAGGAAAGGTATCTTACCCAAAGGTGTCGTTCACACAAGCGAGCACGTGTGGAGGGGCTCTAAGACATCTCGCGCTCACGCAGTGCGCATGCGTGGGTTGAGGATATGCTCGATATGGTCTCCAAGGCCTCTCCTCCAACAGAGAGTCGGTTTCCACTGTGGGACGTTTCCTTCACTGAAGTCCACTTGCCACAATAGATGGTCTGAAATTCCATTAACACAGACTCATCAAAGTGCCGGCGCTTTTGCCAGTTTTAAAATTAGTTCTTTTTTTATGTTATAGGTTGGCGGACGAGCATATGGTCCACCTGATGGTAAGTGGTCACCATCACCCATAGACAATGACGCTGTAAGAAATATTAATTATTCCTTACATCGTCAATGCACCACCAACCTTGGGAACTAAGATGTTATGTCCCTTGTGCCTGTAGTTATACTGGCTCACTCACCCTTCAAACCCGAACACAACAACACTGAGTACTGTTATTTGGCCAGGCGGGCTTGCACAAAGCCCTACCACCAAGTAAATTACTTAGTACCTCGAGTGCCTTAATTACAACGTGAGAGAAAAATCAGTGCGAGTGATACAATTGAAAAGATCTCCGTCGGTGTCGTTACGTAAGGAGGCGTAGTTGATTGTAATATTGGAAACTAGTAGTCTCCCGAGGCTTCGCTCGTGTTTAGTGTTGGTCGTCACGTGTCGGGCAAAAAAGTAGCCTCCGTCCTTTCTTGGAGTACAAGTTTGCTTCATACCAAATTTCATCAAATTCGGTTCAGCGGTTTGGTCGTGTAAGAGCGACAAACAGACAGACAGACAGAGTTACTTTCATCTGTTTTTTCACAAAAACATTTAGTCATTTAAATTGTACAAGGTTGGCATTGGCGATGTTAGAAATGGTTAATGTTTCTTACAGCACTAATATCTATGGGTGATGGTGACCGCTTGCCGTTCGTAGTATAACCGCCTTAGGTGATGTGTCCCAGTGAAAATATGAAGGTTGTCTAACTCATATATAGCCATACAGAACGAATTCAAGATAATATTAAGGACAGCCAAACCGTTTTAGCTTTTGTAAGCTCGTCAGAAGTATCTCAAAGCTCTGATGCTTTTCGATATTCTTTTACACATTTTGATAATTTCAAAATTAATTTATAAATTTGTTTGAGACTGTTTTGACTGAGAAGCCTTATCAAAAATAGTATAGTCAATTATAATTCTACGTAGATGCACAAAATCAATGTACTCTTGCAAAATTGGCAACATTTCGCCATTTTAGATTTCTCGTAGGTATTTGCGAGTAGCATTGTCCATTAAAATACGTCAAATCTATTGTCTAGGCTTTAACTATTTGGCTACAGCAAATCTAGGTGAGGTCATCGAGGTCTGCCATTTGCTGAGGCGCCATCGTTATTATGTCAATTGGATAGGATCCCATAATAATCGATCAGCGCCATCTATCGGTCAAAACCGATACCCAGTGAGGAAAAACAACATTTTATTGTTAAAAACTATTCTAGGGTGCTTATTTAGACGTTATATGCAAACTCATAGGAAGGCATTGACTACCTATTTGAAATTAAAGGATCTGTGATTATTTTCGATTTATGACATCCGGTCGCTACGGGAATGCGTTTTTGATGTCTGTCTGTCAGTCACGACTAATATACATAAACAGTTGACGTAACGTAAACATATTCTTATGCATTTATTTCAAATTTAACTTAGCTCTATAACATTCATTGTAACAGGACGTAATTGTCAAAAGTCAACTCCTCCGTTAGACTGCGGATCTGACCGGACCCGTTCCCTCGGCGACCGGACGACACCGGACCTTTGCCACTTTCAATTAAAGTAAATAGCAAATTATTTTCGATTTTATTTTACTCTATATTAAATTAAATTAACTCTAATTATGTGATTAAGTAATATTGTGTATTTGAAACAGTATTCTTCCAAACGGATGCTCTAGCGAATTTATTATTAGAATACTTAATTTACGAATTTGTTTTCTAGTTGATAATGCAAATATATTTGTTAGGGATACAAATTTTATTGATGTTTTGTAAAGATATCCTAAAATATACGATATCAATGAATGTTTCTTATTATTAAAGGTGATCAATAATTAATTTCATCCACAACTGCCAGAATAATATTATAAATTTCATCTTCATGTAAACTTCAATTAATATAAGTCATAATGATAAACAATATTTGGTGCCATTTTATACTCCACAGCTTTTCTGTTCTTGCTCAGTGACGTAACAAAGAGGCTTCCAGTGTATTTGTTTACTAAAATGTTCATTCAAGATAATATATGTCTGTTTATAACAGTTATTTAGTATAAAGTGAAAGCATAGAAGATATTTACGCGAAATTTTGTGATCCAAAAAACTTTGTTTTGAAATTATATTATACATGTGTTCACCCCCTAAGGGAGTCGAATGTTGCTTGGTGCCATTGTAGTTGTTACGTCACTGCTCTTGAAACAATTACATATATTTCTACAGATAACAAATTATTTTTTAATAAATTTAAATGTATTTTCGTGTATTCCATTGTTATTGTACTAAGTAATGTCAATTTTGTAGAAATAATTATGTGAATGCTAGACATGTGCCGAAGGATCGTGAACTAAATATATTTTCATTTCAAGTATCCGAACTTTTGGCGTCAGATATGTATGCGCTTAAACGATTACAAAAATATATTTTTTTATTTCAAGAATTACGAATGTATGTTTTTGTTCTGAGGCATTTCTGGGCTGTACTTATTTTGAAACCTTAAATGTAGCACATTGTGATACGTTACAGGTAACGTTAGTAGGTTAATAAATATTTATGTTTTAATAGTTTTTTTTTATTTCTAACAACCTCACTTGAACTACGAAACAACGAAAGTTCGTCTTATCTGGTTTCAACGGTAGTTAGCTGTAGCAACTGCCGCAACAAGTTTCCGTCTCCGCAAAGTCAATAAATTGTTCTTGGAGCAAGGAGGTCCGATAAGGACAAATCTAATGCCTTCAACTTCTACACACAAACTTCAGTTTATGTCGAAATATCGAGCTCCAACAACTATAAATAAAAAGCAGTAGATATCCCGATTTTAAACACGTGTAATAATAAAAATAATCATTCTACTAATTAAAAAACTTCGACAAGGTTATTAATTCTATTCTTTAATTATTTAGCGTACAGATTCAAAAAATCAAAATCAAACGACTTTGACGACCTCCGTGGTCGAGTGGTGCTTACACCGGTTTTCATGGGTACGCCACTCTGAGGTCCCGAGTTCGATTCCCGGCCGAGTCGATGTAGATAACCATTAGTTTTCTATGTTGTCACTTGTCTTGGATCTGGGTGTTGTGGTACCGTCGTTACTTCTGATTTCCATAACGCAAGTGTTTCAGCTACTTATATTGGGATAAGAGTAATGTATGTGATGTGATGTTGTCTCATATTTATATTTATTTATTTGCTAGCATAGTATTCAAAACAGGTGATAGGAAATCATGAGTAGCTTCGTTATGACATCAGCTGCTGAGTAACAGTATGCACGTAATTTCTTTTAAAACTTTATTCAAGTGAGCTTTTACAAGCACTTTTGAATCGTCATTTAACAATTAAGTGAAGCTACCACCGGTTCGGAAAGTAGATTCTACCGAGAAGAACCGGCAAGAAACTCAGTAGCTACTCTTTTTCAACATTTAAAAAATACAATCATATTAGTTAAATACAATTATAGATTTTTGTAATGTATCCTGCCTGGAAGTCAACAGGTATTCATTCCAAGCCTTTTTTATCATCTACAAAATCTTGTATTGAATAATATGCCTTTTTTACCAATGTGTTTTTTTAAATAGTTTAAAAAAAAGACAAGAATTCAAAGTACTTTAAACAATTTACAAACAAACCAAATAGTTCTAAGTTCGAATTTGTCTTAACATAAATAAATCACCAAATCATACATATTGAAGTAAACCACAGTTAAGCTTGTGAGTCCAAAATAAAACACGATGAACACTTCTTAACAAATTACAAGTCGCGCCAATATTGAACCAACAGTATGCGCCTAAAATGAAAAATTAATAGTGGTATAATTATGTTGTGCGCGCTTTTGTTTTTTTAATTTGTTCTAGCCAGTTGTGGATGGATAAAGGAAACTCCTATAATAATAGTATTACTCAGTTATGTGTTGAGTGTATAAATGGTACAAAATCTCCCGGAGTTTCGGTAAGTGTGGGGGTGCCTAAAGGATCTATTCTTGGTACATGTATATTCCTCCCTTATATAAATGAATGGTGTATACGCATTTTTGGATGCTACGAGATATTGTTTTCTGATGATTTGATTTAAATTAGAGTCAATTAGTGGACTAATCATTTCGTGTGAAAAAACTTAATAACGCCATTAAATTATTGCAACATTTAAAAAGTTATTCAATAATAATGTAATAGTCGAGATGGCCCAGTGGTTACAAACGCGTGCATCTTAACCGATGATTGCGGGTTCAAACCCAGGCGAGCACCGCTGAATTCTTATGTGCTTAATTTGTGTTTATAATTCATCTTGTGCTCGGCGGTGAAGGAAAACATCGTGAGGAAACCTGCATGTGTCTAATTACATAGAAGTACTACCACATATGGTGGAATATGTTCTTTTGTTTTTGATATGTTTCAATCCGTCTCCAGAAAGGGAGAGGCTAAGGCCCAGCAGTGGGAAATGGGCTGTTGTTGTTGTAATAGTATTAAATAGATTAAAGTAATCACAACACATACAGTTTGGTTAGAATCTAGGACAAATCAGAAATATATTGCTTTGCTGAAAATTTTATGCCCACAGAAAACTATCGTTCTCCGAGTATTACACAGTATCGAAGGATGAAATTCAACATTTTTTTATAAAATAGTAGTTAACACGATTTGTTCAAATTAATTTATTTTTTCGCGATTAGAAGATATATGGTTTTTGATTGAAGGAGCTACCATTAGGTAAATACAGTAGAGTTAGCGAAATTGTATCAAGACGTTACCTTATTGCCTCCACTGGTGACAGGAGGGTACCAGAGGATCGGAATTGCATTGATTCAACGGGGAAACTCTGCTAGCATTCTTGCCACCATTGCACGCGGTCAACATTTGTACTGTAACTAGTTTTAGTTCATAATTTATTTATTTAAGCACTGCATGCTTTTACTGTGCGTTATTAATTCTTATGTTAATAAATCATGTCTTTCATGCGCGTAATTTCCGTGAAAAACTGAATTTACAACAAAATACAAATTAAATTAGTTACTATATTTAAATGGTGTAAATGAAATGTTAATGTAAGTAATAAGGTCTTTTTTTGATCCACTAATCAAGAAATGTGCGAATTTACTAAGAATACAAATGCTGCTTTCCACGACTTTCAGCATTTTTGTATTTATAAATAGGTATCTCAAATTCCGAAAAACGTACCCAAATGTCGACTCCACAAAGCCAATAAATTATTTTAGGTTTCTGTTTTAAATTTTGGCAGATATATTTTAATCTTAGCCGATTCATAAATTCAAATAATTTCTTATTTGAATTTATGAATATATTTATTCTTATGTATGAAAATTCATCTCTCATTCATTTCAACCGGTAGGAAACTGGACGAACTTATAATTTCTTTTGACTTAGCGACTATTAATGCGTTCCTTTGAATAATATCGCAATTCAAACACATTATGCGCGCACTTTTTATAAACAAGATACTTCTTACCTCGTACTTGTATGCAGTATACAACGCAACGAATAGAGATCCATCATACTGGAACCCGCTTCAGAAAACTCGATTTCGTAGCAATCATTTGTTACATTTTAATACGAATTAACTTAAATTATTCATAAAGTTGACCACTATTTGTCGTTTTTTATTTGTTTATACTTTATTGTACACCACATGTTACACATTATATATAATATTGTAGAGTACAACGGGCGGTCTTATGGCTAAGTAGCCATTTCTTCCAGACAACCCAACAGTTTTTCTACAGTAATATTACATAAAACAAAAATTAAGCAGCCTACTACTGCGTCGTTTTGTAAATAAAATGTTTTTCAAAAGCGGGTTCCAGTGTGCTATATTTGCTATTTGTGTTTGCAATCTTAACTGTGTGGGTATGTGTTAGACTCCCTGGCTATTCCATAATAGCCAGGCGTTATAAATAAATGACAACAGTAATTTTATTGTTGCAAATCTCTTCCTGGCAACCGAATCTTCCTTGCTCTTCTTAATGTCTATATAATACATGCCATTAACAAATGGATAAATAAGATGAATTAATAATTTAGATTTGAGAGGCTCACTGTGATTACAAATTTCAACAGTGGCAACGTCTGATTCAAAAATCAGTCACGTATGTGACTGATATTTCATAAACAACATAACGCATATTGCGTTATGTTGTTTATGAAATTCGGTAACTGATCGCAGTTTTTTTATTGGATTTTTCGTCAAGTATGGGGCATGAATATATACTTTCTACAAATTTGCCCGCAAGACCCATAGAGTTACTTCCTCATTTATAATATACAGATAAGATATGACTCAAATAATGTTATTTTCAGCAATTTCATTAACCGTCCATCATTTTATGTAGGAACATTTAACTTAAATCTTTATCTATCCAGATATTTGTAATTTAGGCATGAGAAACTTTAGGGCACTGTATTTTATAGACACGGCGAATTCTTGTAGAACAATCTTCGATACCTCCCAGAACCGTCGGAACCTGAAAAACAGCCGAAGCTGCGAGTGACGTCTCATCGAGAAACTTGGAAACGTTTTATTTTGGCGGTCACAATTTTTTTTTTAAACGGCCATTTTTTTACAAAAGAAAACAAACTAAACCACAAGCCTCTCTTTTCTTGTGTTACAACATCTTTCAAACGAGCAACCGCCTTCAAAAAAATATGCACTGACTTTATCGAAAAATATTTTTTTTTAACCGCCGTCTCAATAATTTTTTTAACGGTCAATGTTATATTCTTTTCACAGCAAATATTCTTTACAAATGATACCCAAGTCAGTAACGCGTGAGCTAATACATTCTACTTGTTACAATATACAAGTTACTACAACTAGAAACAAATTCAAAACAACAAAACTTTGTACAGACGAGGCATACTGCGCGCGCACCCGCCCGGAGACGTCGTTTATCCATCACATCACAACTCAACGCAGTCAGTATACACTCGTCGTTTACATAAAATATTTCATTTACAAATATATTTATATAAAAGGAAAATTATACTAATTACTAGCTTAAAGATCACACGAATTTAACGAACGTTTAAAAATTATAAATTTTAAAAAACAACAGACACACTAAAGATACAGAAACGCGACCTGAGAGGCGAAAAAAACATGTCGAGTACGTAAGTTTAATTTGTCTGTCGTTTAATATAAATATATTACAAACTATATAAAGACTCGTACAGACGTACGAGGAAACCCTCCGCCCTTTCGTCGCTGCGATATCGCTGACGTAAGCATAACTACGATTCTCGTACTCTGTACACCCATATTTGCTCTCGAGACTCAAATAGAATTCGTCTTATAATTACGCCAACGATACGGCAGACTGCTATTGCATTTCCTCGATACAAGCAAACAAAGCAAAAGCTCTTAGTTTAGTACAAAAACAGTACATTCCCCTTAGCATTTATACATTAAATATTATTTCCAAGTAAATAATCTATTAATCGAAAAGAAATAAACTCAAAATTTGATTTCGAGTTACATTTTAAGGTCATAGAAGATCGGATTTCGTCAACGACATAAAATAAGGTTCTCCTTTATCGTCCTAATAGTATTAGAGGTCAAAATTATTTGTTTACAAGTTTTCAATCGAATCTTTTCGCTAAATTCTACTCTACAGTATAATTTTATTACAAAAATCAACAGATTAAAAATAATCAACATAAGTAATAAAAAAAAATAATCAAATGCACAAAATAATAGTCGATATTTTAGTGACTATTCGAAACTTTTAATAATATTAATAGCCCAAGTGTAGTCGCCATTTTGTTGACAGTGTATATCGATATATGTATTTATTCGTGATGTTATCGGGATCTGTATTTAGGGTACCGCGAAACGAGGGCGACATTACGTCTTCTGAACAGAATTACTCACTAATCCTCGCTCTCACATATCTTAACTAGAACATTTATTTAAAGCGACTTTTAAATATTCACGATTACGATTAATTTATTAAGATGATTTATCATTGTAAAAATTTTTAATATAATATATTGTTTTGGTTATTTCGTAGCAGTACGTGTCGAATAGCACTCCCGTTAGACTAGGCAGGCAGGCTGACTGTTCGTTAGTTACGCAAACTAGTTACCTGCTGATATGAAAGATTTCTGGGCACAATGACGTAATCACTTTAAAAATCACTCTGTATGTTAAATTTGCTAGCGAAACTTCATAAGCAAATAGAGTTCTTTACCCCCTCCTAAATAATAACTCCCGCATGTTCGAATATAGTGTAACATATATATATGTATGTATAAATGTTGAATAATTTGAGGAATTAATATCAACTCAACAAAGTTTATGTGTTTATCGTATTGTGATTAGTTAATTAGCAAATTTCTACTCTTTATCAGTAGGGGGGGGGGGGTATTTGAATAAAGATCGAGCTGGAGGGGGCCGAGCTCGTTTGCGCAACTAACAAACATCCACCGCCTTCTGTTTCTACATCTTATCAAAGAGCAATACATCTAAACTCGTTATTATTATTTGTAAGTATCCCTAACGTTATATTTTAATAAATATTATAGACTTCGGATCCGACGAACGCTTCAGTACATCGACTACGACACATATAACCGCTACATGTTCGCGTCAGACGTAAATCAACTCACAAACGCTAGTCTAGCTGGCTACACACAACGAAACGTAAAACGCTAAATCCCTACGCTCGTCCGTTACATAAATTTACGATATCGCATCTTGTAGTACTAGTATTGCTTTAATGAGGTATTAGGTATTAATACACCGACACCTGCATGGAGGACGATTAGATGACTACCCACAGTGACAGCCCACAGTTGGGATGCGTTATAGTATTGCGTGAGATTGTTGATGATTGATTGATGACTTCAGACAACCCTCGCCCAATTCAATGTTTATGGAATAAATTGTACATAAAGTTGAAACACTTGTACGAAGGACTTGCTCCTAAAAATCAAAATAATATATCGTTAATATAATGACTGTGAGAGCCGAGATGGGCCAGTGGTTAGAACGTGTGTATATTAAACGATGATCGCGGAATCAAACCCAATTCAATCAGTGAATATTCAGCTGTGAAGGCAAAACATCGCGAAGAAACCTGCATGTTTCTGATTTCGTAGAAATTCTGCCACATGTTTATTCTACGGACCCGCATTGGAACAGCGTGGCGGTATATGTTTCAAACCTTCTCCTCATAGGGGAGAGAAGGCCTTAGCCCAGCTGTGGGAAATTTACAGGCTGTTGTTGTTGTAAGAACTGTTACGACGCATCTCGAACAGGGAGATTGATAGTGCTTTAATAACAGCACAGATTAAAAAAAGACTAATTTTAAATTTATTAAATGAAATCCTCATAACATTCATTAATATCGTTAAATGCTATAGATTATATATGTATATAAAGCTAGTTTCTTCCATTTAAAGAGAATCAATGAAAGATTTGTTACAAAATACGTATTTAAATAATCCCATCCCACGCAATACTTTAACGCAATCTCCAAAACATTACATCAGAAAAATTAAATTTAGCCGATTTCCACTAGCTCACTGTACATTACTACTAATTAAATAGACTTACGAATCAATTCCTTTAGATTTACGATTGATAGATTGATCAATCATCTCTCGTCACCGTTGCAACGATTATGATATGTATATTAAATAGCCCACAGTTATATTAATTTGTACCTAATTTAACGTCACAAGTTGAAGTATTAGAGAAACGTTTCCGAGGCAAACGTTAAATGTTATGTAATAATGATATATATATATATATACATATATATATATATATATATATGTATATATATATTTATGGTATAGGTTAGAGGACGAGCATATGGGCCACCACATGATGGTAAGTGGTCACCATCACCCATAGACAATGACGCTGTAAGAAATATTAACTATTCCTTACATCGTCAATGTGCCACCAACCTTGGGATGTTATAACATTATTAAAATTCATTTTCGTTGTTAACGGTACAGTCTAGTATGCAGTGCGAGTATGTCGGTACTAGCATAAACATATTGTTTCACAAATAACAAAGAAGCTTGCTTTTAAACTCGACAATAATTGTTAGTTCTGTTAACTGTTATATTAACTTACTTTATTTTTTATAATCAATATGTATTGTAACTATTTTGACGACAGTACAAATGTTTTAAATTTGTTAATTCTAGATAGAATTAATTTGCTACCGTTATTCTTGCATCCTTTTCATTTACAAGTACTCAGGACAGTAATTATGTATACGCGCTTGTCTGTCTGTATGTTCGTCATACATACGTAACATTAAAGTTAGTTATTAGTTGAACACAGTTCAAGTTGTAAGTCACGGAAACAACGTCTCATGCAAGTGTCGAATGCTTCGATCATTTAGCCTAATTAGTGAAAAAATATTAATATAATCGTTTAGTATTATTTATGCTAACGATACGAATGTTTACACGTGCTAATCTATATATAAATATACATAAACCAGCTGACGCTTTGCGGTGCCCGTGAAAGTATTCTGTAAGCGATCGTCCGCTACGACGCGCACTAACCAACTTGGTGGGTATGGCCAACATTGGTACAAACCTTGGTACTGGTCTTTAAAAAATCATGGAAGAGCTAGAGCCTGTTCAATGTTTTATCTCAATCGGATCAATTGTACGGAGAATACATAGTTTATACACACGGTCAGGTCCGATTTCGTAAGGATTGCCGGCTCGCACACGACACAATGTGCGCGTGCGCAGACGCGATCTGTCAGTGCGAAAGGTATGGCACTTCCGATACAAGCAAATAGAGTCCTGCGAACTTAAGACTCTGAATTACTTAGAATGTATCTAACCATGAAAGGCGAATCGTAACGGATGAATCGTTTACAAAAACAAGTTAAGACACGGGCATTACTTTAGTAGTGAATATATTCCGTTATAGAAAGACCGGTTACCGTCCGCCATATTGTACAGGTGTGACGTCACAGCCTACATATTTACCATCGCATCGATTGTAAAAAAAACTAAAAAATTGTACGATAAGGCGAGCTACGACAGCATTGATTGTGAATGGCGCTGTGGTAGGTGTGTTGCTACCGTTGCAGGCATTTCGGTGGTGACGGTGCGACGCGACCTCTAAGCCGATTTGACAAGATCGAAGCTCGGTTGCTGTATTATTAACGATTCGGATCGGAGAGTCGAGATGGCCCAGTGGTTAGAACGCGTGCATCTTAACCGATGATTGCGGGTTCAAACCCAGGCAAGCACCGCTGATTCATGCGCTCAATTTGTCTTTATAATTCATCTCGTGCTCAGCGGTGAAGGAAAACATCGTGAGGAAACCTGCATGTGACAAATTTCATAGAAATTCTGTCACATGTGTATTCCACCAACCCGCATTGGAACAGCGTGGTGGAATAAGTTCCAAAGCTTCTCCTCTAAGGGAGAGGAGGCCTTTAGCCCAGCAGTGGGAATTTACAGGCTGTTGTTGTGCATCGGCTATCGAGACGGTGTATATGGAGTCGCTATTACCAAATTTTCAGGGCGATTTATTCGAAATTAAAACCGTTTCTTTGAAAAACTAAACACGATGAGGGGTTACAACTGCTCTAGATGATTCCACGAAATCTATATCGTAAGCGTAAGTGAATTATTTATTTTATTTCTGTTACCAATATCGATTTTAATATTTATTAGTTTGTATACAATGTAAAAATATAAAATCGTTTCTGAAACACGCTGTATTTAATTTTTCAAAATTATATTTAAAATAAAATATATGTTAATCTGTTTAAGCTTCAATATCCGTCTGTCTGATCGTTTATACTGACCTGTTTACCTTTGATCTACTAATTTTAGTTTATAAATGCAAATTTAATCCGTTACTAGTTGACGCTCGCGGCTTCACCGCGGTTTAGGGATTGATCGTCAGTTTTCTAGGAGTTCAAGCTTGGGTCATAAAAATATCATTAAAATCGGTTCAGACTTTCCTTGAACGAGTAACTCCCGATAACGACACTACCATCTACACAAAACGAATCGTTATTGAACGCAACCGATCATCATTCGCCGTCTCTTTCTTCCCACTCGAGATAGACAGAGATAGCGCTACTACCATCTACACAAAACGAATCGTTATTGAACGCAACCGATCATCATTCGCCGTCTCTTTCTTCCCACTCGAGATAGACAGAGATAGCGCTACTACCATCTACACAAAACGAATCATTAAAGGCAACCGATCATCATTCGCCGTCTCTTTCTTCGCACGCGAGATAGACAGAGATAGACAGATAATCGTATCGATCGTGTCAAATCGGCCCCGATCGGCACAGCATCACACTAAACATCGAACGAATCGTTACAGTACAAAACACGAATCTGTATACAATCGGCACTTAGTTACGTACAGCTACGCTACGCGTGCGCTGGTGCTAGAAGGGCCTATGTCGCAGCGCTGACGTCACTCTATATAACACGATTGTGATGCTGTAGATTATTGATATATCCTCGCCTTATTTTGTAGCGAGTTTCATTAAGTTAAGTAAGTTTAGCGCTATGGAGTTCGTTAGTTTCGAAAAATGTGTTTATCGTTTCAGCTTAAACGCACTTTGGTCCTTTTAGCACCAGACCACATCTGAATCGAGTTAGTTAAACCTACGTAAATATATCATCGAATTTGGTGTTACACTTTAGAATGAATGTATCGATTACAATTATTATTTAATAAAGCAATCGTTTGATATCAATATAATGTATAAAATTCTGAAGCGACTTTTTATGTTATACGACAACTCTTAATTAACATACGACATGCTTTGAGATCACGAACGGGAATACAGTTAATGTTCGTTTGAAACTGTCCAAGTTCATTCGTTTCGCAAGACCAGACACCGTTACAGGGAGAGAAGTACGTCGAACGTTGAGGCCACGAGTAGTACGAGGAGGGGCGCGCGGGGGGGGGGGGGGGGTCGAGAGGCCGGCGGGGGGGCCAGCGCCGGTCGGAGGTCAACGCCTCCACGAGCGGTCTTCCTCATCTTCCTCATCCTCGTCGAAACGCAGCAGCGGGTCCGACGACGGTTCCTTCTGGTTCTGGAACCGGATACGGAAACACGTCAGACGCGATTCGTAACAGGGGAACCTTGTCATTACGTCCTGGCATCTCGTCATTACGGTACCACTTGGTGGTAGGGCTTTGTGCGAGCCCGTCTGGGTATGTACCACCCACTCATCAGTTATTCTACCGCCAAACAACAGTACTCAGTATTGTTGTGTTCCGGTCTGAAGGGTGAGTGAGCCAGTGTAAGTACAGGCACAAGGGACATAACATCTTAGTTCCCAAGGTTGGTGGCACATTGACGATGTAAGGAATAGTTAATATTTCTCACAGCGTCATTGTCTATGGGTGATGGTGACTTACCATCAGGTGGCCAATATGCTCGTCCGCCAACCTATACCATTGAAAAAAAAAAAAACCTGTGCGTCCTTGTGGTCGGCGGTCGAGTCTCCGTTGTGCGCGGGCGCGGCGCCGGGCGTCTTGCCGCTCGTCACCCAGGTTATCTGCGGACACGGGGGGGGGGGGGGTTAGCTCGGCTAGCAACAGGCGGGGGGGGGGGGGGGGGGGGTTCTCACCGAGAGCGTGCGGTCGTTGTAGTGTCGCGCGCGCAGCAGAGCCTGCTCGGCGTTCGCGCGCGCGCGGTACTGCACCACCAGCTCGGGCACCGACATGTTCACCTCCTTGGCCGTGATCTCACCGAATTGCTGCGGGCAGAGGGCGCGTTAGCACGGTCACCATTCGCCGTCTCTCTCTTCGCACGCGAGACAGACAGAGATAGACGGATAATCGTATCGATCGGCTCCGATCGGCACAGAGTCGTCGGCAAACATTAAACATCGAACGCTGGGGGCTGTGGGGGGGGGGGGAGACACGCGCGTGGGCACTCACCGCGAAGTGCGCCTGCAGCGCGTCGAGCTCGTCGGGCTCAAAGCCGGAGACCAGCAGCGCTCGAGGGCGGTGGTCCACCGACTGGTTGACGCTGAAGGCCTTGGACGCCGCGCCGCCGCGCGAGTAACGCATGGCGGCGTTGAAGCGGCCCCCTCTGAGAACGGACAATTACGGAGTCAGTGTGAGGCAACTCTAGGACGGAAGTATATTATGACACAAATTAGATGTAGCATCGGAAAATGCAATGGAATGAAAATAAAACCCGATTACTGCTGATTTACACGACCAATTGAAATAGCTCCCTATCGCGCCGTTCGACGCTATTATTCGCTATAGATTCCCGCGTCAGAGAAAGCAAGTGCGTCTAAAGCGACGCGTCAAATTGACGAATATATTAGGTCGTATGATATTACAAGTTATTACGTTTGTGCAAAGATCATTTTCGCGTGAGAAATAAATATTGATAATTTGGGATAGCGTTCTCAATTCGGATATGATCGGTTTTACGAATTTTGCCAATGCGACATCTAAGTTGTATCGTACTATACTGTAATTACACCGGAATCACCCACAGAACGATTGGCGCAAAGCTCTTAACACTTATAAATATTACAGTCATTACAATATTATATTATTACAGGTATTATAGAACTATTTGTAGAGCATCTTACCTAAGTTTTCTCTTCACGATACGGTAGCTTGAAAAAATAAAATACAAATCTAATATAACAACGTTCATTGCCAAGACAGCCGTAAGCACGCGCACACCTCATGAAATGATATCCTATACATAACTGATGTAATTAGGTAAACTAAAAAAATTTTAAATATTGAAATCATACAAGTAGCGCCATCTACTATAGTGTCAAACGCAATAGTAAACTTTTTATAATGTTTGTTCTTCCTTCCTTCTTGTCTCAGGCTCTCATTGGAGTTATAACAAAAAGTGTGTCCGGCAGTAATAAATAATCAACTTAATAAAAACCTATAATTATTTCATCAAACCTTTTAGCAGTAACATAGCCAAACACACTCTATTCTAAACATTAGTTCCGGCCGTTCACGCAAATTTGGACATTTAATCCTTTGAAAAAGAGATGCACACATGAGGTTACTATATTCTTTATGACTAAGGCTGTGAACATAAATATTACAACATTTAGCCTTAAATTCAACAAAAAAAACGAAGTTGTTACTAACCTCGAGTGCGTCCTTATTCTTCCGGAAAACGTGGGGAACTGCAGCGCCATCTGTCGTCTCATTTCCGCTATGTTCTTGGCCAACTCCGATACATCTTGACCCTCCTATTATAATACAAGAATGAATAACAATATTATTTAAAAAATACTCTATACTTTTGAATTTAGAATTAAAAAGAAAACAAATATCTCTTCCAAATTTATTATCGTATAAAATATACACAATGGTGATGAACCATGGCCAAACTACTAAGGATCTTGCCGGTTTTTCTCATTAATAAATCCTTTTTTATGTAATATATGTACGGGCAAATGGCTATATGATGGTATACAGTCACAAACATCCATAGTCATTAACACTATAAGAAATATAAACTATTCCATATACCATAATAATGCACCAACAACCTTGGGAAAAAAGATAATATGCCTGTAGTGACAATCAATCAATCAAAATAAACTTTATTCAAGAAAGCTTTTACAAGCGCTTTTGAAACGTCATTTAACAATTAAGTGAAGCTACCATTTGGTTTGGAAAGTAGATTCTACCGAGAAGAACCGGCAACAAACTCAGTAGTTACTCTTTTTCAACATTAAAAAAAATACAAAGTCATGTTAGTTAATACAATTATTTAAATTAATATATCCTGCTTGGAAGTCAAGAGCTCCACGCTTTTTATCATCTATAAAATCTTGTATCGAATAATATGCTTTTTCTACCAATGTATTTTCTACAAACGATTTGAATTTACTAAACGGCAAAGTTAAAAATGTCTGCGGAATTTTATAATATATAATGTTACTGTCAAATACCTTCGAACCAACATATCAATACTATACAATGCTCTTTGGCGAGTACGTTACATTTCCGATCTTAAGATTACTGCAATAAACTCAATTTTTAATTAACATTACTTACCTGTTGTTTCGTTATAATATCTAATTCAGCATCCAATATATCCTTTTGTACTTCCTGTAGAGTTTTCGGTTTTTTCGCGTTCATCTGCAAACAAAATACACACTTATACACATATTCATACATTTATAACATCTTGCAGTTTAGTTACAGCGCTTTATACAAAAGGACAAACATAGACAACACGCATACAAACTCACTCAGCCAACAGAACAAGACAAGATTAGTACAATTTGAAAAGGAAAAATATTTTTAATCTGTGCTATTAAATAATTTATTCGAAATTTGAAATTTTTGCTTACTCTGTCTCTTACTCTTAGGTAAATATTTATAGTTATTTAAAATATCCAAACGAGAGAAATATCAATAGTAGATTATTATGATATTAATTTCCAAAAAATCATCAACCCAATACATCTCAAATGTCCCTTAAGTCATGTTCTTTTGGATGTGTATAGATGAACCAAAACCGCATTAATCGTTATGTACCTATGTAGATTATTACCATTAATTAGTGGCGACTTGCAAGTTTTTTTTTTATTTGCAAACATAATATGAAATTATTTCGACAATATGTACAGTACTACAGACCGGTGTTATGTTATGTAAACATATAGTTGTTAAATAGTTACTACAGCGCCATCTTGTGGCGAGTTACAAGGGATTGTTTTGAGTTACGTAGCATGTAAAACTTCTCTATGAATTTTATATGTCTCAAAGTAATTGACTATTAAACACTGTGTTTTTTAATCTCGAACATATATACAGACATACATTTCTATATACAAGATTTAATATATTAAAACTAATGTCCAAACTAACTATACAAGTTAAGCCTAGTCAGTTTTTTTAAGGAAACCTTTTGTAACTGATATTTTGACATATTAACAACTCCAAGTAGCCCCCAATATACAGCTTTATCGATCCATTGATTATTATTAGATTAGTCGTGTCATTATTACGCATATTGAAAATAGGCTATTTGACTGGTTTTTAAAATCCATTTTATATTATTTAGTAGAAGTTAAGGAACCCAGTAAAAGTTGTGTTTTTTTATTTCTAGTACATATTTTCTGAAAAATATCATATTAAAAATTCCATATTTAAATAACGCGCGAAAACGCTACTTGGACAATATGGCGCTGCAATGGGGTCGGTGACGTCACATTGCTGTATTTTAATCTGTAGTACATATAGTAGAAAAGCAAAGTTTACAAGAAAGTGACCATCATAAGCCCGGCCAATCAGGAGCGTTTTGTGTTACGTGACAAACATTTGAAAATTTGCATATGGATTTTTGAATAAATTAAGTATTTTCAACTTTCGTTAGTAAATAACCATTTTTAAACTCATAATATGCACTGATTACAATATTTCACAATTTATTTTTCGCATTGTAAAATAGCCTATTGTAAGCAATAAAAATTATTACGGTGTAAGACAAAAAAAATCCGCTGAGTTGATGTCGGGTCAGGATACTTTCTTTACGAACACGACATGATTTTTTTTTACCAAAATATCATTGAAGTATTCTACGTACTTCTACATTTAATAAAGTATTTTAAATAAAAAAAAAATGCCAAATCTAGAGCATATAAAACATACATACTTTTACTGACGTAATGTCTTGTAATAGGACATATGTTACATTACTGTCAATAAATAATTATTTAGCATTCTATTATTTTACAATATAGGATGACAAACTGCAAATGGACCTGATGGTAAGTGGTCACCACCGACCATAGACATTAGTACTGTGAGAAATATTAACCATTTCTTACACGACCAACGCGTGATAAACCTTGGGACTACTTAATTACTTAATGAAAGATCTAAGTTCAGATGACTACGTTTTTCTTATTAAACTAACTAATCAATGAACTACATATAAACTAGAGTCGAGTATTACCTACATAAATAACGATACAACGTTTATATACTCTGAATATATATAAATGTATTTATATACATATTATGATCCGGAACCGGAAATATTAAGAGCAGAATACTATGACTGTGTATATTGCCTGATATATTCCCGTATATTTAGAAATCGTTACTCTCATTTCAAATGTGTCAAAAATTATAAAAAATTATATACAACAAAATATAACTAAAAAAAATAATAAATAAATGAGAAAATGATGTATATTTATGTACATATATGTTTAAATTAGTTATATAACGTGTAAACAAAAATATTGAAGCTGCCTATTCGCCGACATATAAATTTATTAACTGTGTTAAATGTATATAAGATTATATTACATGATAATGAAACATTTTTGAAGCGAGTGCGTTTTATATTGATAAAAACGATCGTTACGATGTGCGCATGCGCCGTATATCTCCTACCTACGTCTCTTATAGGCATTCTTGTTTTAATTTAAACTGTCTTTAACCGTTAGTTTTGTTTGCCACTCATCCTGTATTCGACTCGTAAATATATCGTGAGGTAACCTGACATGTGATAAATAAAATTCTGCCCACAAACTACTGGTGATCACCTTACTAAACCTATATCAAATCAAATCAAAATAAACTTTATTCAAGTAGGCTTTTACAAGTACTTTTGAATCGTCATTTTACAATTAAGTGAAGCTACCACCGGTTCGGAAAGTAGATTCTACCGAGAAGAACCGGCAAGAAACTTAGTAATTACTCTTTTTTTAAATTTAAAAAATACATATACAATAAAGTCATGATAGTTAAATACAATTATTTAAATAAATATATCCTGCTTGGAAGTCAACAGGTATTAGCTCCACGCTTTTTTATCATCTAAAAAATCTTGTATCGAATAATATGCTTTTTCTACCAATGTATTTTTTACAAACGATTTGAATTTACTAAAAGGCAAAGTTAAAAATGTCTGCGGAATTTTATTATATATAATGTTACTGTCAAATACCTGTATTAGTTAATCTCTAAGATGACAGAAATAGACTACATGTATATTACTAGAAGTTATGAAAAAAACAAACACTCGAAAACCATAAAATACAAAACAAGCAGTAAAGTTTAAAGCGGGCAGTAATTCAGGTCATACGAAAGATTATTTTAATTATATATGTCAAATAAACTCATCAAAAAAACTTATAATATTATAAATCAACCCTTATTATGTATATTTTAATGATGTATATCTCTGCTGGATAACTATTTGCATAAATAAAGATGGTATAAGAGCTGAGATGGCCCAGTGGTTAGAACGTGTGCATCTTAACCGATGATTGCGGGTTCAAACCCAGGCAAGCACCACTATATATGTGTGCATAATTTGTGTTTATAATTCATCTCGTGCTCGGCGATGAAGGAAAACATCGTGAGGAAACTTGCATGTGTCTAATTTCATCGAAGTGACACATGTGCATTCCAATCCGCATTGGAACAGCGTGGTGGAATATGTTCCAAGACCTCTTCTAAATTGAAGAGGAGGCTTTATCCCAGCAGTGGGAAATTTACGGGCTGTAACTTTACTAACTTTTACTAACTTTATAAAGACTTTTACTTCTACCTCTCAGTAACTATTACAGATTTAAATAGATCTATTTAGAGGTTGAAGGCATGTATAAACTATTGTCAAACCACAAATAAAGGGTAATGCAGTAGCAAATATCAGAAATCCTTACAGTTATAGAGCCTTTTATCTGCCTTCCAGAAAGAGGATCATAGTAACAGTCAATCCACTGTTATTTCGAATATAAATTTTCCTCGTTTGTACCCAATCTACATTGAAGCATTGTGGAATAGACTCCAAACCTTTACCAAAGATTTTATCCCAACAGTGGGCGATTCACGGACAATACAAATGACAGCATGAGCATGGTACCCCATTAATGTGCTACCCGAAAAACTTATATTACAGATTGTAACCAAAAATTTATGATTCGTCATATACATTTTTTTTATGGTATAGGTTGGCGGACGAGCATATGGGACACCTCATGGTAAGTGGTAACCATCACCCACAGACAATGACGCTGTAAGAAATATTAACTATTCCTTACATCGTCAATGCGCCACCAACCTTGGGAACTAAGATGCTATGTCCCTTGTGCCTGTAGTTACACTGGCTCACTCACTCAAACCGGAACACAACAATACTGAGTACAGTTATTTGACGGTTGAATAACTGGTGAGTGGGTGGTACCTACCCAGACGGGCTTGCACAAGGCCCTACCACCAATTAATAAAACTTTTATAAAAAAACCACCACTGTTGTCACCACTGGCCATAGAGATGGCGCCACTAACCACGGGAACCAAATAAGGAAAATTTCGGCACGCGAGTCTATCGCCACTTCTGCGCATGCGTGCGACCAACAGTTTGTTTGACTAACTATACCATAATATAATTCATTCATAATTCTCTTACATCTTATCAACATAACTGATATATATATATACATATATAACTATCAATACGAAAGGCCGGCATTTGTCTTTTAAATAGTCACTAACTTTACATATATTTAACGCTTCTATTCATCGATAATGATACGTCATATTAAAAATATAGTATATGCAAATATGTAACATACACAGACGTTGATGTATATCATGCAACGACATCGATCCTTCGAAACTCATATAGTCATCTCACAAAATGCAATGCATAAACATGTACATGTGGAATGTCATTCGGATGTGAGGGTGCGTGCATGTGTGTGTATGAGACGTGTGCATATCGGCGCATGCGCATCACCGTCCGTTCGGTACCTGATCGAGTTGCAGCCGAGACATCGATCTTGACACTGATTCGTCCTGTTTTGTTATAAGAGCTATTTTATTACACTTATTATTTATCTGTGATATGTTTAAAAAGTTTTATTTTTGCTTTTTTGTTTTTTTCGCTTGGCCCTTGGATTAGTGATGGAAAAACCTTCATCAAAAGTATTATATAACAATCAAAATATACTTTATTCAAGTGTGCTTTTTCAAGCACTTTTGAATCGTCATTTAACAATTAAGTGAAGCTACCACCGGTTCGGAAAGTAGATTCTACCGAGAGGAACCGGCAAGAAACTCAGTAGTTACTCTTTTTCACCTCATTTAACATCGCCTCATTGCCTCCACTGGTGACAGGAGGGCTGGTTCGTTTGCCCAGAGGATCGGAATTGCGATTCAACTGGGAAATGCTGTTAGCATCCTTGCCACCATTGCAAGATTTTTACAGTAACTAGTTTTAGTTCACATTTGTATGTCAAGCATTTGATATTATTAATTCTTATGTGAATAAAAACTAATTTAAAAAAAAAAATTGTTTAAGGCCAATAATGGTGTCTATGTATATGGTCACAAGGTCTAACTGGGTTCGGACCCCTCGAACTGACCTGCATCTGCTTCAAGATCCCCTGGTTGGCGACGAGCTCCTTCCTCAACTTCTCGATGCCCTCCTGCATCGTGTTTATCGTCTTCATCAGCACCGCTTTGTGTTGTTCCGTCACGTTTCCTGAAAAACGACATTATGTTGAACTAGCTTTCGCTTGCGACTTCGTTCGCGTGGACTTCAGGTACGTCCCGTCTAGTCTAGTAATCGCTTAAAATCGCTTCGTAAATAAGTCATTATTTCTCGTACAAAGTAAAGGATAAAAAATGCTTATTGTGGGTTATTCCTAAGAGATAAACATATACCATCACGGACTTTTTTGTAGACCTTTTTAAGTTGTACAATACTGTAGTACATTGTTTTGATCTATCTTGTAGGATTCAGTCAGCGTTTGCAATGTAAGCGCAAAAAATGTGTTTTTTTACGACCTCACATTAGAAACCTCAAAAATTGTAGCCTATGTGTTATTCTGATGTATAAGCTATATTGTGGTAAAGTTTCATTCAAATCCATTCAGTAGTTTTTACGTGAAAGAGTAACAAACATCCATACATACAAACTTTCGCCTTTATAATAGTAGTAGGATTAGATACCATTATTATAAATACAAGTCGCTTTGCACGGGTGCAATAGGCTATTTGACTTGTTTTTAAAATCCATTTTACATTATTTAGTAGAGGTTAAGGGACCCAGTAAAAGCTGATTCTTTTATTTCTAGTACATATTTACCGAAAAATATCATATTAAAAATTCCATATTTAAATAACGCGCGAAAACGATACTTGGACAATACGGCGCTGCAATGGGGTCTGTGACGTCACTTTGCTGTATTTTAATCTGTGGTACATATAGTAGAAAGGCAAGGTTTACAAGAAAGTGACTTCATCATAAGCCCGGCCAATCAGGAGCGTTTTGTGTCACGTGACAAACGTTTGAAAAAATGCATTTTCATTTATTTTTGAATAAATTTAGTATTATTTTCAAGTTTCGTTAGTAAATAACCATTTTTAAACTCATAATATACACTGATTACAATAATTCACGATTTATTTTTCGCATTGCGAAATAGCCTATTATGATACTGAATATACTACAGAATTTGTTGATTAACGACATCGCATTAGAAACATATAAAATTGTCAGTGTTTCTTTACCATATTGTACTTGTATTATACACAAAATCCATCCTCTTTTATCAAAATAAATCTATTAAAAAAAACTGTATCAAAAGTCGTTACGTAGTTTTAAAGATCTAAGCACTCATAAGGACAAAGCGGTGAGCGACTTTGTTTTATACTATGTAATGATATATCTCAATGCTATCTTCATTAATTCTGTGTTTATTTTTATTTCATACATGGTGTCTGTTTGTATTAAACATTCTTTACAAGGATATTGCACCACCAATTTTGGGATGTGAGATGTTATTTCCCTTGTGATTGGAGTTACACTGGGTTACTCACCTTTAAAAGCGAAACAATGATGGACCCATATGAGGATTGTTAATCAGATGTTGGTATGAAAAGCAGTTTGAAAGTAGACCGATACATTAATAACATGACACTTAGTAGGATAGGGCTTTGTGCAAGCCCGCCTGGGTAGGTACCACCCACTCATCAGCTATTCTACCGCCAAATAACAGTACTCAGTATTGTTGCGTGCTGGTTTGAAGGTTCAGTGAGCCAGTGTAACTACAAGCACAAGGGACATAACATCTCAGTTCCCAAGGTTGGTGGCGCATTGACGATGTAAGTAACCGTTAACATTTCTTACAGCTTCATTGTCTATGGGTGACGGTGACCACTTACCATCAGGTGAGCCATATGATCGTCCGCCAACCTATACCATAAAAAAAAAAACAAAAAAAAAAAGGGTCAAAGGGTAGAAGTCAGTGCGTTCTTCATCATCATCACGGGTCTTCCAGCCTGGCTTAGGCCAGGGTACGGGCCTCGAGGTTACCCTCCTTACCCGGGCTAGTCCTCCTCGGTAGCCTCTGACCCAATGGGTCAGGGTCCGTGGACCCAGTGGTGTCTTCATCTTAATATTCTCGCACGATAGCTGGATAGGTTCCAGGTGTATCCGCCAGCTGGCGCCACTGACCTGACTCGAGGCTCTGTATGAGCAGCTGCTGGTGCCGCAGCTGCGTCTGCAGCAGCCTGTGCCCGCGGCGGTGAGCCTCCACCATCTGCAGCCCGCCGGCGCCCGCCTTGCCCGCCGCCCTGCCGACCACCGCAGTGGTACCGTTGCCAGTCTCCTTTGCCTGGGAGAAGCGATTGGTGAATAACAACTTATTTCCATTTTTTTTTCATTTTTTTTTTCTACTTTATTGTTAAGGGTTTTTTATCCATCTGGCATGTCAAACCCATCATAACTTAAGCTATATACACATCAACTTATATTTAAGTAATTAATTTCCAGAATAAAATTATTGATGAATAGACAACACAACTTTTATTTAAGTTAAAACTATTCATCAATATATCTCTGGCGTTTTTATATTTATGACATTCTACTACTACTTATTTCCATTTAATAAAATTGTTTTAATATTAGCTTACAATAATTAAAATGTTTTATGGTTACTAATCATTATATTCTAGAACTAAACTCGAAAAGCAACGAAGTTCAAATCGACTACTCGGAAGGCTGACCCATGAATTAATAAATAACATTAAATACAGTACGTGCGTGGAAGGGAAAGAGATCTTTGCAAACGCGATTAAATTCATGAAAGAAAAAAGAGATAACATTTTATGAAAATGTTCCGCTAAAACCTTACACAAACATTTATATAGAAGGCGGCATAAGTCGTGAGTACAACCTTGACCCACGTAGTACATTTTAGGGTCTCATTGGCGGGATGAGAGAGTCAGACCGCGAAGGCAGCACGTGATTGGTCCGTGAGTTGATGCATGACGTCTATTGGACTAGCGTCTGTCAATTGGCAACTGTCATTTGTCAAAAAGTGTATACGCGCGAATTTACCCCCACTACTGCCTACATGTACCAACGACTAGTGCTAGCTATTATATCTTCATAAAGTACTACAACCATAATCAACATATCATTTAAGCCAGATTGGAAACGTTATAAATCGGAACGTTTTTGCTGACGCTACATCAAGTTACATCATTTCCGATTCACTTTGACAAAGTCGCATTCTGGTACGATAAGATACGACCATATCGTACTAGACTAGTCTCACCTTCTCAGCTTGTTTCACGTCGGCGGTGGCTTTGATGTTGTCTCTGTTGATTAACACCTTATTGTGTGACATGAGATGATTCTGTCGGTCCGTCTGCTTGTTCGCCTTCTGACCACCGGGCGCTGTGTTCTCTTGTTTGTTCTGTTAAACAACAAAAAAATATTTAAATGTACAAGACATAACAGACAAAGGCTTCTTCAGTTGTTAAGGAGAAGGATTTGCAATTCTACCAAACAGATTCGGAGTGGATTCGCTTTAGCTTATCACAATACGTTACTACAGTGTATGTGTATGTATGTACAAGCTTTAGCTTACAAGATGTCTTAGTGTGTGAAGACTACCAGTAAGGATAGCAAAAAAATGTTTGTACCATATTAGTTAAGTTTATTTTATACATATACTGAATAGATCTATACACATATAACACGAATTGAATTCAACAGATACTTTTTTAAACCCATAGTCACATAAATCTGTTCATTTTAAGCTACAAATGAAATAACTTTTATACAAAACATTGATCATTAACGCATGTATTGTCCATGCCTTTATGTTTACGTAATATGATATTTTTGATATCCCCGTCTTGATCTTGAGGCCAAAATTATACAAATGTCTATATTTTATTAAAAAAAAATTCTAAACTTGTTATATTTTATAAACAGTCTGTTTATATTCTGATGTGATTTATACATTAACTATTTTGACATTGAATATCGTCACAATATAAGTGGTTAGAACGCGTGCATCTTAGCCGATGATTGCGGGTTCGAACCCAGGCAAGTATCACTATATATATGTGCTTAATTTTTGTGTATAATTCATCTCGTGCTCGGCGATGAAGGAAAACATCGTGAGGAAACCTGCATGTGTCCGATTTCATCGAAATTCTGCCACACGTGTATTCCACCAACCCGTATCGGAACAGCGTAGTGGAATATATTCCACACCATCTCCTTAATGGAAGAGGGGACTTTTCCCAGCAGTGGGAAAATTACAGGCTGTTACTTTACTCTTTACTTTTAAATAAAATCCTGATACGAATATGTACTGTTAACGTTCTCGTAGGGATTTTTTCCAAGTTAAGAAGACTGACCTCAGGGTTGTGCCAGAAGACTTTAATGAATCTGTTGTTGAGCACGGCCTCAGTGCTCTTGTAGGCGACGTTCGCTTCCGTCGGCGTTGAGAACGTGATGAGAGCCGCTTCGTGGTCACCCTCGTAGCAGACCTGCGGAACAAATTATCAGGAAATTAATTATAATAATATATAAATAAGAGCTGAGATGGCCCAGTGGTTAGAACGCGTGCATCTTAACCGATGATTGCGGGTTCAAACCCAGGCAAGCACCACTATATATATGTGCTTAATTGTGTTTATAATTCATCTCATGCTCGGCGGTGAAGGAAAACATCGTGAGGAAACCTGCATGTGTCTAATTTCATCGAAATTCTGCCACATGTGCATTCCAACAACCCGCATTGGAACAGCGTGGTGGAATACGTTCCAAACCCTCTCCTTGATGGAAGAGAGGCCTTATCTCAGCAGTGGGAAATTTACAGGCTGTTACTTTACTTTTTTACTTTTAATATAAATACAGTCAGTCAGTCAGTCAGTGGCAGCACCAACGGCATACTAAGGACGATCGCTAGCAGACTTGATTTGAAGACGTAACATTCAATAAAAAAAATACGTCTAAAGACGCCAGTGCAATTTCCTCATAGTAAGTCTATTAGACCCTTTCCTATTTAAGTAATTAATTAATAAATTAAGAGTGATTTGTAAGGTAGACTGTTTATTTTTTAAAAAAATACTATTTCTGATTCTTATAATATAATATCTTCAGACGTTCCTATCAAAATATTAAAATCAATCTTATTTGTAAGGAAACCTGCATGTGTCTAATTTCATAGACATTCTACCACATGCGTATTCCACTAATCTGCATTGGAACAGCGTAGTGGAATATGTTTAGAAACTTCTCTTCAAAGGGAGAGGAGACCTTAGCCAAACAGCGGGATATTTGCAGGCTGTTGTTATTGTTATACCTTATTCAATTAGACTTTTACAAGCAATATTGACAATATTCTATTAAATATCTAGTTACTAGCATTTCACAAAATTTCTCTTATTAGTTAAAACATACTTAAATGGCAAGAAAAGTTAGTAACATCGTCGGTATGACATACCTGTATATTAACAATCTTCCCGAACTTGCTGAAATGACTGTCCAAGTGTTTGATCTCGTTGAGGCCCGGCGGTACCTTCTTTACCTCCAGCGAACAATTCGCCGCGTTAGCTGGCAGGGGGGGGCGGGGGGCGCCTGGTACATAAAGCATGGTCATCATAGTCCATTGTTGAATGGCGGGGCGGTATAGTACAGTAGAGGAGAGCGTTATTATACTTTGTTCGCGTTAAGAATGCAGTGAGTTGTCATTGTTTGCCGGCTTTATTCCGCCCCCTGACCAATCAAATCTTTTTTAACAGCAGGTTGAAGGTGTATGCATATTTGTGTTAAAATTCCAACAAATTGTATTTCTTTTAAAGACTAAGTATAACGAATTTAAAAAATACACATTAAAATAAAAAATCGAATCTGGGTGTTTAATCAACATAATTCTTAACACTATGTATAATCGTTTGCGACTTTTCCCATCGCGATGTAGAAATTTACATATTTTGACATAACGTCATCTAGTAGCTATAGGTTACATTAATTATTACGTGTACAGCTTGAATAAATTAAATATAAATATATAAATAAACAAAATTTAAATTATAAAAATAAAAATGTCAGTTAATATTTAATTAAATGTGAACTTGACGTTGTAATTTGAAAAGATTTGATTGGTCAAAGGGGGCGGAGTCAGGCCGGTAAACAATGACAACTCACTGCATTCTTAACGCGAACAGACTGTAGATCTGTCTAATATAAACGATGTCATAAGGTCTCACAAAATGACTTATGAATAAATAGGTCTTTAATTTTACTGGCTATATAGATTTTTGTTCATTTTTCGTTTGTGTGTCAGACGAGTTTACTTTTAAACTAGAATGGTTTAGAATAAGTCAGTACGATAATAAAATCCTTTGACATCGTTACATTTTGTTTGCTTTTTTCTACATAAATCGAGATGGCCCAGTGGTTAGAACACGCGCATCTTAACCGATGATTGCGGCTTCAAACCCAGGCAAGCACCGCTGATTCGTGTGCTTAATTTGTCTTTATAATTCATCTCGTGCTCAGCGAAGGAAAACATCGTGAGGAAACCTGCATGTGACAAATTTCATTGAAATTCCGCCACATGTGTATTCCACCAACCCGCATTGGAACAGCGTGGTGGAATATGTTCCAAACCTTCTCCTCAAAGGGAGAGGCCTTTAGCCCAGCAGTGGGAATTTACAGGCTGTTACTTTTTACTTTACATAAATCTATCAAGCGTCTTACCGAGGCGGTTGTATTCGAAGCCCTTCTTCCCGGAGGCGTGGCGCGGGGGCGGCGGCGCGGGCGCTTCGTGGCGCACCCTGCGGACACGCGCGGTTAGTGCGGGGTTGTGGGTGATGCATTTCATTCGTGGGTTTGAGCTATCCTGCTTGCTTTATCCGTTCTTAATTTGAAGATACCAACTCATCAATATTAGCTTTAAATTGTCGATATACATACATACATTATGTATTGATGTATAAAAATATTGTCCATGACCAGATACCGTCAACGACCTCACCCCTGATGATTATTTTTTTTTAATTAGAATAATTTTTATAAAATTATTTTATAATTTTTTTTTCAATAAAAATTGCTTAACCAACAAAGTTTTTTTTTTGTCCCCGCGACAATTTGGCGCCCAACGTGGGGCGTTGGTGTTATGTGTGGGGGGGGGGGTGCGTGCTCACCGGGGGATGGGCACGAGCTCGCGCGGCGCGAGGCGCGGCGGCGGGTGCGCGGGCGGCGCGTAGCCCACCACGCCGGCGGCCCAGATGTCCGGCGCGGCGGGGTTGTACTCGCCGCACGGGCCGGGCACGGGCACGGCCAGCGGCGGCGGCAGCGCCAGCACGCGCGACAGAGCCGCGTCCTCGAGCACGACGGGGTCGGCGCCGTGGTCCCACTCGCACAGGTCGCCGCGCATGCAGTAGCCCTTCACTGTAGAGTCGCGATGGCCCAGTGGTTAGAACGCGTGCATCTTAACCGATGATTACGGGTTCAAACTCTGACAGCACCGCTGATTCATGTGCTTAATTTGTCTTTATAATTCATCTCGTGCTCAGCGGTGAAGGAAAACATCGCGAGGAAACCTGCATGTGACAAATTTCATAGAAATTCTGCCACGTGTGTATTCCACTAACCCGCATTGGAACAGCGTGGTGGAATATGTTCCAAACTTTCTCCTCAAAGGGAGAGGAGGCCTTTAGCCGAACAGTGGGAATTTACAGTCTGTTGTTGTATATTTTTTTCTACTCGACTCATTTGAATGATTCTACTTATAATATCCAGGCAATCTATCCATTGTCAAGCTTGTTAAGATAAACTCTCACCGTCAAAGTCTCGACAGCGGCGCCGGTAGGCGTCAGCGTGGTCAAGGCGCGCGCCGGGCGGCGACATCGAGCGGTCACGTGACCTGCGGGCGGGAAACCATTATAAACTATAAATCACATTCAAACTCGAAGACACTGTTATTTTGACTAAATAAATAAGTTATAGTACAAGTTGCCAACTGTAAGCCTTGCAAATTGTAACGACAGCAAAAAAAGATATATTTTTGAAGTCTACAATTATCATCAATCTTAAAAAAGGTATTTCAACGTTACAGAAATCTGTAAAGACAGTCCAAACTAACAGTAGCAGATGGTTACACATTGGTAAGGTGATGTTTGAAATAAAACTAGTTATAACGGATTTGAAACGGGTAGGGTACGTCTCTACCCGTGACTATGAACGCTGTAAAGTGCTCGAAACGTCGGAATATCAAAAATAATTAATATACGCGGTTCAAATCCGTTATAACTAGTTTTATTTCAATGTGTAATAATCGCGAAAATATAAGACAACATTACGGTGATTAATACGCCCCCCCTCCACCCTCACATATAAATTATAGCACGACACAACTTAGTTGTGTCATCGGCAAAATTCGTAAAACCGATCCCATCCGAATTGAGTACGCTCCCCCAAATCATCAATATTCATTTCTCATGCGAATATGATCTTTGCACAAACATAATAACTTGTAATATCATACGACCTAATATATTCGTCAATTTGACGCGTCGATTTACATGCACTTGCCTTCTGACGCGAGAATCTATAGCGACGAATAGCGTCGAATGGCGCGATAGGGAGCTATTTCTATTGGTTTTCAATCGGCAGTAATCGGTTTTATTTTCATTCCATTGCATGTATCGTACTATAAGTACCAAATGCCCTGAACCCTGGTCCCCGACTCACCGATCCCGATCCCTGGAGCGCGAGATGCGTTCCCTGTGCTCCCGATCGCGGGACATCCGGTCCCGCTCGATGTCCCGCACGGCGCGCACGCGGTCCCTCTCGCGGTCCAGCTCACGATCCCTCAGCGTCGGTGATCTTGACCTTGAAAACGCACACCGAATAAGAAACCAAGTCCATTTTATGGAATAGCTTGGCAGTCGAGCGTATGGGCCACCTGATGGTAAGTGGTCACCATCACCCATAGACAATTCCTTACATTGTTTAGGTAAGATTCTATGTCCCTTGTGCTTGTAGTTACACAGGCTCACTGGTTTGCACATAGCCCTATCACCAAGTATATATAAATTCAGACAGCGAAGATGACGTCACACAGCAACAAAACCAAAAGGTAGTATCTGTTAGTACGGTCAAAAGAAAAAAAAAACATTTTTCAATGAACATGGAAAAAACACGAAAAGCTTTACCTTGCCTTTGACTTAATGGGGAGTTACTTAAGCATGAGATGGTCTATCATGGTCTCTTATGGTCTATTATGGTCTGTTATGGTATGTTATGGCACTAACCGAGACCTGCTACCGTGCCTGTCGGCGTTGGCGGGCGGCGGACTCCTGTTACGATAGCGACCGCGCGGTGACGGCGATCGTGATATCGGTCTCCTAGGGGAAATAAACGACTAAAAATATGCTCAGACAATTAACATTATTAATATACTTCCCATATATACGATTGATAATGTAATAAAATTTTTTTTTTTAATATATATGTATGTGTATATGGTGGTGTATATGGGAACAGCGTGGTGGAATATGTTCCAAACCTTCTCCTCAAAGGGAGAGGAGGCCTTTAGCCGAGTAGTGGGAATTTACAGGCTATTACTTTACTTTACTTTTATACTAAAATGAGCCTTATAAGCAGCTGAATAGTTACAAACCAATATATTGGACGTTCTAAAGATTAATTACAGTGTAATTATTCATCCGTTATACAAGGTAAAGTGAGACATGCACATTTGGATGGAGTTGACGGCTTTATGCACATGCAGCCCAATTCAATTGAAGCAGCAAAGATAAACAAACCATAGGTTTACATACATTTTTTTATGTTATAGGTTGGCGTACGAGCATATGGGCCACCTGATGGTAAGTGGTCACTATCACCTATAGACAATGACGCTGTAAGAAATATTAACCATTCCTTACCTTAGGAACTAAGATGTTATGTCCCTTGTGCCTGTAGTTACACTGGCTCACTCACCCCTCAAACTGGAACACAACAATACTGAGTACTGTTGTTTGGCGGTAGAATAACTGATGAGTGGGTGGTAAATTCATCTCGTCTTCGGCGGTGAAGGAAAACAACTTATCTTATTTCATACAAATTCTGGCACATGTGTTTTCCACCAACCCGAATTGGTACAGCGTGGTGGAATATGTTCCAAACCTTCTCCTCACAGGGATAGGAGGCCTTAACCCAGCAGTGGGAAATTTACAAACTATTGTTATTGTTGTTTGTTTATCTTCGCTCTGCCCGAGGCGGGTGCGTTAGTGCGGCCTTGCCCCCGGGGGGGGGGGGGGGGGTGAGTGCGTGAGTGCGGCGGTGCTCCCCGGCGGTGGGGGGGGGGGCGGGTGTTAGTGCGTGAGTGCGGCGTTGCCCCCCGGTGGGGGGGGGGTGAGTGCGTTAGTAGTACCTGGCGCACCTGCGCTCGTGCTCGTGCGCGCGCCGGCCGCGCCCGCGCCGCTCCCACGAGCGAGAGCGCCGCCGCCGACGCTCCTCCTTGTCGCGCAGCTGAAACGACACACATAATACTCAGATACATTTCAAACAGGTAGGCAGACTGCCTCATAAGCCGTTTAATGATAGGCGATAACTCTAAGAAGCAGTCAGTCAAAGAGTACTGTTAAGATTTGCAATTTTTCTTGTATGTTCAAATACTTTTAGTCAGCACGCTTATAAAAGACACTCCATTATAAAAATTAACTATCCCTTACAATATGCCCCCAAATCAAAGGTTGTCTGACAGAAATCGCTACTTAGCGATAAGACCGCCTTTGTGTAAATTTTAATTTATTACTTTTTTTGTTCCACGTAAAGTTTATTGTTTGTGGTGTACAATAAAGTATAATAAAAAAAAAAAATAAAAAAAATATGAGTGCACCACCAATCTTATCTATTGATAATTTCAATTTTAAAAAAGAGTAATTATTAAGTTTCTTGCCAGTTCTTCTCGGTAGAAACTACTTTCCAAACCGGTAGTAGCTTCACTTAATTGTAAAATGACGATTCAAAAGTGCTTGCAAAAGCCTACTTAAATAAATGTTATTTTGATTTGATTTAATTTAGATATTATGTTCCTTGTGTCTCTCATTAAACTGGCACATAGAGAACATAGAGAGAATGAATTTAATCCTTACATAAATGACTACTGTCTATGAATATCTTGGGATCATTTAAAGAACATTAGGTTCATGTATATCTATATAGCAGAAGTAAATTTCCTCGGAATGTATTCCTACGAGACTGTATCTGAGATAAACTATTGATACATATGATAAACTTACCGAATCGTTTCTTCTGTCTCTTCTCCTGGGCGGGTCGACTGGTTCTTCTAGAAGTTCAGTTGGCAGCACCTGTGATAGAACAATGCACTATAATTATTCACATTCAATTTAATAATGAGATTAAATTTAATCACTCGCTAAAAAGTAGTTTGGATTAACAAGCTATAGAGAATTACTATAGTAGTAAAGTTCCTAAGTAATGGTATAATTATTGCTTTTTTAAGATAGTACCTTACTTTGACTGCAGATGCAATAAAATGTTGGTATTTAAAATTTCACCTGATATTTTCAAATCAAATGGGCTTAAGACTTACTCAAGCTACAAGTTACATCATAATAAGTTTAGTCTCTTATATCTTTTAACTGACTACTCATACAACAACAGCCTGTAAATTTCCCCCTACTGGCCTACTTTCCCTTTTAAGGAGAAGATTCAGAACATATTCCACCACGCTGTTCCAGTGCACAATACATGCAGGTTTCCTCACGATGTTTTCCTTCACGGTTTTGAACCCGCAATCATCGGTTAAGATGCACGCGTTCCAACCTCTAGGCCATCTCGCCCACCTACCCGCTACCTCAACTCACTGCTACCTATGAGCACTGACCTTGACGAGCGTCTGTTCGTGGTGCGGGGGGGCGCGCGCGCGCGGCACGACGGTGCGGTGCGCGCCCGCACTGTCCGCGCGCGCACGCACGGCGGGCTTCTCCGCGGCCGGCGCGGCCACCACTGCAACGATACAATAACATATTATATTCAACGATTACAAACAACAACAACAGCCTGTAAATTCCCACTGCTGGGCTAAAGGCCTCCCCTACCTTTGAGGAGGTTTCGAACATATTCCACCACGCTGTTCCAATGCGGGTTGGTGGAATACACAAGTGGCAGAATTTCTATGAAATTTATCAAATGCAGGTTTAATCACGATGTTTTCCTTCACCGCTGAGCACGAGATGAATTATAAAGACAAATTAGGCACATGAATCAGCGGTGCTTGCCTCGGTTTGAACCCGCAATCATCGGTTGAGATGCACGCGTTCTAACCACTGGGCCATCTCGACTCTCAGATCACATACATTATTATCAAATTGTTTTATGTTGCATCATTTTCTGTCCCTATATCCCTATGTATACTTAAATCTTTAAAACTACGCAACGGATTTCGATGCAGTTTTTCTTTAAAAGACAAAGTCAGTCGAAAAGAAAGTTTTTATATATATTATATGGACAAGTTAGAAAAGAAACAGTGATAATTTTAGTTTCCACTGTAATGTAATATTATTGCACCCGTGCGAAACCGGGGCGAATAAAAATTAATATAATTATATTATTATTAACTACTATAAAGTACTATTGAAAATCATTGTTTAGTTTTGCAACCCAATTTGGATGATGAATAAATTTGAAACAATAATGTTTTAAATTTTTTGTTAATTGTACATGTTTCAATTGTAATACATTCGTATCTCATATAATCATTTAACAGTAATCAACACATACAAACATATAAACTTTATATATAATTACATACCATGGTTTTCCTCTTCGATTTCTTTCTCGAGCACCACCGGCTCGGGCTGCGGTGACGGTTCTTTCTTCTCACTATCGTTGTCGGCGTGTTTGAGGTACTCCTGATTCTCGAGTGTCTTGAACAGCATGTCCACAAAGGGTTTTGTCTCTGAGGAACACATATTACAAGTTATAAATTTGCCATTACTGTCATATTAAAAACACATGGCTATCGAAACGCTTGGCCCTTGGAGTAGTGGTGCAAAAAGCTTCATCAAAACTATAACACCTCGCCTCATTGCCTCCATTGGTGACAGGAGGGCTGGTTCGTTTGCCCAGAGGATCGGAATTGCGATTCAACGGGGAAATGCTGCTAGCATTCTTACCACCATTTCATGCGGACAAGATTTATACAGTAAATAGTTTTAGTTCATATTTGGATATATATACTTAAGCATTTAATGTTGTTAATTCTTATGTTAATAAACTTTGTATATCATTAAAAACATTATTTTATAGATTATAAAAAAGCATGGAGTTAATACCTGTTGACTTCCACGCAGGATATATTAATTTAAATAATTGTATTTAACTAACATGACTTTGTAATTTTTAAATATTAAAAAAGAGTAACTACTGATTTTCTTGACGGTTCCTCTCGGTAGAAACTACTTTCCGAACCGGTGGTAGCTTCACTTAGTTGTAAAATGACGATTCAAAAGTGCTTGTAAAAGCCTATTGAATAAAGTTTATTTTGATTTGATTTAACAACATCAAACTGGACTTGGGAAAACTTTGGTAAACTGTTTACCACAAATATGATATCCCCTTCACCGATATCGGCCGGCACTGCGATTTTCAATGGAGATAAGTTTTGTCAGTCAAGCCACCACAACTTGGGGCGAATTTCTGATAAGACTACGAGTAATCTAACCAACCCAGAACAAATATTGAGCGGTAAAAGTTATATGAAAATTGTTCTAGCAATCGCTCTCTTTGAGAAAATCACTTCGCAAAAAAAAGACAATTAATTTTTTAACTTGTACAGGAAGTAAGCGGACAGCAATCTTCAACCCCCGACCTTACTGAGAATTTGAGGTTAATGAAAATAATATATCAGTCTATGGCGTGATCAGCCCTCCTGATTGATCTTGGGCATCAGCAAGATCTGATAAAACAACCAAATACACAGGACATGTGTTTGCATACTTGCACACAATATTAACTATTTTTATAACATCCTTCTCATTTAAATAAAACTAGTTATAACGGATTTGAATCGCGTATATTAATTATTTTGGACATCCCGACGTTTCGAGCACTTTACAGCGTTCGTGGTCACGGGTAGATTAAAATCCGTTATAACTAGTTTTATTTAAATGTGTAATAATCACGAAAATTTAAGACAACATAACATCCTTCTCAGTATTGTCATGTTCAAGCACCGGACCAATGGAAGCCTTACCGATATCGGCCGGCACTGCGATTTTCAATGGAGATAAGTTTTGTCAGTCAAGCCACCACAACTTGGGACGAATTTCTAAAAAGACGACGAATGATCTAACCAACCCAGAACTAATTTTTGAGTGGGTAAAAGTTTTATGAAAATTGTTCTAGCAATCGCTCTCTTTGAGAAAATCACTTCGCAAAAAAACAACAGTTAATTTTTTAACTTGTACAGGAAGTAGACAGCAATCTTCAACCCCTGACCTTACGAGAATTTGAGGTTAATGAAAATAATATATCAAGTCTATGGCGTGATCAGCCCTCCTGATTGATCTTGGCATCAGCAAGATCAGTTAAAACATCCAACTATACAGGACATGTGTTTGCATACTTGCACACAATATTAACTATTTTTATAACATCCTTCTCATTTAAATAAAACTAGTTATAACGGATTTGAATCGCGTATATTAATTATTTTGGACATCCCGACGTTTCGAGCACTTTACAGCGTTCGTGGTCACGGGTAGACGGTCTAAATTAAAATCCGTTATAACTAGTTTTATTTAAATGTGTAATAATCGCGAAAATTTAAGACAACATAACATCCTTCCCCTCAGTATTGTCACGTTCAAGCACTGGACCACTGGAAGCCTTACCTTGCTGGAGGAACACATCAAGCTGATCCAGCATTCCATCCCGGAGCTCGTCGAGTGGCTTGTCCTTCTTCACCAACGCATATACATACTTGGCGAGTGCCGGTGGATCTGCATCACATCTGAAAGTTTCATTACGAATAATTAGTCATACTTGCATTACATTTAATTTTAAAAACATAATTGATATTTACATGACTGGTCAGAAGAGTTTAATGTATGTATTTATATATTAATTTACTTAATTCCACCATAAACAACAGCAACAAACAACAACAGCCTGTAAATTCCCACAGCTGGGCTAAAGGCCTCCTCTCCCTTTGAGGAGAAGGTTTGGAACATATTCCACCACGCTGTTCGAATGTGGGTTGGTGGAATACACATGTGGCAGAATTTCTACGAAATTTGTCACATGCAGGTTTCCTCACGATGTTTTCCTTCACCACTGAGCAACATGGTCTATGTTTTATTATTATTCGTAAATTATTTAAAACATTCATATCTATCATATTAAAAGGCGTATCTGAGCATTTATCGCCAATACTAGGTCACATTTGCCTACCAGACGTTGGCACTGTGGCTGTATATTAACCTGATTTTCAGATTTTGTTTTCGGAGGGTATTTTTTTTTATTGACAGTTTAAAAAAAAAAAAATCATTGTTACATGTGAGGAGGTTATATATACGGAACCAAAACCTAGTAAGGTACTAGTAAAGACTTGTAAGTTACTGGTGTCTGTTGGAAAATTAAAAAAGACATGATATGATCGGGTCAAGTTATGCTGGTTAGTTAAACATACTGTTTTAAGACAATTATATCCTGACTCAATGAGGTGATAGGCTTATCAGACCTAGTGTCGCAAAAACTTACATACTAATTGACACTAAAACATTAAAAATCCTACTATCTTAAACAAGACATCATATCAAACGAAAAATAAATAGACATCCAAATGGGTGTCAAATCAAATAATAATATCTATATAATTTGTGTGTTTATGTGTATGTAAGTGATAATTAATTTGTCCCACTTTCATGCCACCAATCCAAATATGTTGTACAATTTAACAAAAAGATTTATATTTTCGTGAAGACCATAATTATAATAACTACTTTCAATCTTATAATTATTTTTTATAGAAATACACAAATGGAAGTGATCAGCGCTGTCGTTAACCAATAGTGCTGTAAAAAATATTAACCATTCCTTACATCACCACCAATCTTGAGAACTAAGATGTTATGTCCCTTGTGCCTGTCATTATACTAACCCTTCAAAGGCATACAACAATGCTGAATACCACTGTTTAGAGCTAGCTATAAGCTAGGAATATTTGATAAGTTGGTGGTGTTGGTGTAGACAGTTACCATAGCCCTAACAACAGGTTTTAGTTATTACACTAGTCTATTTATTATAAAACAATATACACATTACACTATGACCTATGGGATAGAACAGTGATATCAAACAGTTTAAACTAATGCAGAGTATATATTTTAAACACGGCACAGACAATACGTCAGCTATCAAATTTTTCAACTCATTGTGTAATTACTCTACCAGTTTAAGATATTCTTTGTTTGCCCCATATTATTTGTTGATGATTGCTTAAATAGCGATACATAGTATACGCTTATCTGTGTATAACCGTATCTTATGTCATATTAGGTAAAATTATTATCATATTTAGAGATAAAAGAATTAATCAATGACGATTATATATATAATTTCGTCAATCATCACTAAAGCTCCAGACACCGATCAAACAACTAAAATAAAATTGAATATGGCAAGCAAATAATTTTGTCTGTATTTTTTTTGTATAAAGATAATTATACTGGTTTGTTATATAATAAATTTTGGTAAATAATTATCTATGTTTATAATAAGGTTATCATATCAACATACTGGTATTGGTAAACCACTTAGTTACAGCAGAAAAAAATACTTATAATAATTCCAATGGGAGTAGGAAAAAAGTTAAACAAAACTTAATTTTATATATTTCAATAGACTTACTATATATAGTGTTGTACTATAAATAAAGATATATATATATATCTTTTTTTATAGTACAACACTATAGACTATTTGACAATACGAAAAATAAATTATGAATTATTGTAATCAGTGTATATTATGACTTTAAAAATGGTTATTTACTAACTTAAGTTGAAAATAATACTTAATTTATTCAGAAATCCATAAATAAAATGCATGTGTTCAAACTTTTGTCACATGACACAAAACACTCCTGATTGGCCGGGCTTATGATGAAGTCACTTTCTTGTAAACCTTGCTTTTCTACTATATGTACCACAGATTAAATTATAGCAAAGTGACGTCACCGACCCCATTGCAGCGCCATATTGTCCAAGTAGCATTTTCGCGCGATATTTAAATATGTAATTTTAAATATGATATTTTTTGGCAAATATGTACTAGAAATAAAAAAATCAACTTTTAATGGGTTCCTTAACCTCTACTAAATAATATAAAATGGATTTTAAAAACCAGTCAAATAGCCTATTACGCTTAACTATTTATTTTCACTTTAATTTTACTTCAAAAATTCCGATAACTATTTTATCAAGGTTCAATTTGACATTTAAAGTATCTCTTATATGCCTGTTGCTCACAGCCAAACTACTAAACCGAATACAAAAAAATCTGCTATGAAACTAGCCTGAACTCCAAGTCATAACTAACACCTAACAATCAACAGATGCAATCAATAAGCAAGCAAATCCGCAGACAACAATTCGTATTATATAAAAATAGATCAGCTGTCTATGTTAATACTCATATCAATATTATTTGACAAATGATTCATTATCAAAAACATTCTATATTTATCTGTTATAAGTTTAAAATTAAATTACCAACTCAAAGTGGCTATATTTAAATTAACCATGTGGCAATAAAAACTGTGATCAACAGTGTAGGTCTGGCTTGAAATAGACATTCTTTTTGTGTACTGTTAAGCCATCTGTGAGTCAATTTTTATTTTGAGCATCGGTATAATTTATTGTACTTTGGAATCATGTTCTTTTACACTGCTTACCGAAGAACGAACTGGCTGAAAAGAAAAGTAAAAAATACCATCCAGGCCAACTTTCCCTCTATATATAATGTACGGTTTATACACAATAATTTTGTAACATTTTTTTTCTTTTTTTTAAGAACAATTTAATGTGTTGTTATTATATTGTATTGAAGTATTTCATTGTTGGTTATTCAATACATTATATGTAGTGAAAGCATTTCAAGTGTCCAACACTTCTCTTACTTTTTATTAATCATTTTTTTAACGTTTCATTCTTTTTATTGACTACTTATTAAAAATATACTTATTGAAACAAGTTTAGTTTAAATCTAACGACTTTGTAAATTAATAGTACATCTAATAGATAAACAATGTAATATTTGTAGTAATTAGTAATCTTTAACTTCATAAATGAAATGTAATAGATAGATAAAAACGGTGAATTGTTAGTTAATTGAAAGTATAAATTGTAAAGATTACGGGTTACTTTAAGGATGCCTAATATTTTACTGTAAAAGTACTTAGATAATATTATGGAGGCAAAAGTGATAATTATTTAAAAAGTTTTATTACATTACTATAGATTGAAATGTAATCATTTGAAGTTGCTATAAAGTTCCTAATTTGTATAGAAAATATTTTAACTACATGTATTAATAAATATAATAGGTTAATTCATTCTCATTTTATTTCAACTTTTCAAACCTTAAATTTTCGGAAGTTTATGAACTTAAGATTCAAATGACAGATTTAGGTTATATTATAATTTGCATTTAATAACTGATTTTCAATCTCAAAACTTAGTAAAAAGTAAACTACAGATAAATTTCGTCACCGATTTTAAAATTTACGAAATATATTCATAGTAAAATACACGTTTTAAAAGTTTGTTTGATAGAAAAGTTGTAACATACTGATAAAAAAAGGATTACGAAATCGAAATGACACCTCGACATTTTTTTTTACGATGCCATAGTAAATTTGTGTTTATCATATTTAATTGTTTATTTCATGAAACAAAATGCAGAACTAAGTTTTAACATATTTTGTAACGTGATATACGAAATAAACATGGCGCATCATGTACTTACAGTGGTTCCAATATGGACGTCAACCAACTCTTGAAAGCGTCGGGATTTTCTATGATCATGTTTTATTTAATAAAAATTATCTCATAAACACATAAAATCCATGTAAAAACACTCAACACGAACTTAAAATTAAATTAACCACCTTAATAATACTTAAATTCACGCAACTATTTCAGTTCTTTCGCGAATAACTTTCCAAAGTTTTATTTTTATTCGTCGTCTATATTCGACAGTTGTCAAGACGAATCTGTGGAATGTTGACAGTTTGACAAATAAAAAACCAAGCGGTTTTTGTATATGGCAATATAAATGATATCAAAATATTGCTATCTATAAAATGTATTCATAAATTTATTTATTTTTTGAGAATTAAACTTTTCAAATATTGATTGATTAGAATTAAATAATTTTGAGATGAAACTCGCAATGCTACCGATTCAAGTAGTTACATCGATTAATCAATATCTTGGCAAGAATTAACAACCTAACAGAAGATTAATTTTTATGCAAATTTATTACTTTTGACAGTAAAATATTTGTTAGCCTTTTTGCAAACATGGTAGGTACCACCCACTGGTCAGATATTATACCGCCAAACAGCAACACTTAATTATTTAGTATTGTTGCGTTCCATATAAAGTGTTTAATCCAATACATCGGGCGCAAATGACATGACATCTTAACTTCCAAAATTAGTGGCGCATTGGTGATGTAAGGAATGGTTAATATTTCTTACAGCTCTATTGTTTATCGGCGCTGATAATTACCGCTGGATAACCAAAAAAATTATCACGTTATTATTGTAAGTTTAATCTGTAATATTTGTATACTATGGCGTGCCCTAAATCTAAGGGAATTTATAATGAAAGTCGATCCTATGTGGTTAAATATTTATGTTAAGCCGAAATAAACCGGTAATTGCTCTGTAATAATCAATTAGACTACGCCCCTAGGTAAGCAAGATCCAATAAGATAATAAATTGCATTTACAGTGACGCCATTTTCACGAGTACTTAGGATAACTTTCAGTTCAATAAAAAATGTATATAAAAAGTTAAAGTTAGTATTTTTAATTATAGTTATTTATAATTTCTAGAAGCTTGGTAGTAGACTAAATGTAAAGTTAGAGTAAAAATTACAAAAATCTTAAATAGTTTATTTTTTATTTATTTGCAAAGTATACTTTACACGTACTTTTCACACTCACTTAATTATTTAATAGTTTCAAATGTCACAATGCTTTTTCTGCCATGTTAGGGCTAAATAAGGTTTATAGGCAAAGGCGAAAATTAAAATAAAATACGAAAATGGCAATCTTTTAGAAGAATTTTTATTTTTTAAATGTTGAAAAAGAGTAACTATTGCCGATTCTTCTCAGTAGAATCTACTTTCCGAACCGGTGGTAGCTTTACTTAATTGTTAAATGACGATTCAAAAGTGCTTGTAAAAGTCTACTTGAATAAAGTTAATTTGATTTGTTTGATTTTGAATTTAAAATTAATAATACCTTTAAAGAATACTTATTTAAGAAATATTTAACGTTTATTAGCAAGTGACTTAGTTTATTGGGCCGTAGTTATATTATATAAATATTTACTCTATATATATATTATATAAATATTTACTGAAAACTGTAACCAAAACTAAAATATGTAGAAAAAAGTTACCATTTATTTAATTACTACATGTCGCCCGCGGCTTCGCTCGCGTTTTAAAGGTTAGTTATTATATTTTAGGCAAAAAAGTATGTCTTTTCTTGGGGTTTAAGTTGGCTTCACAGCAAATTTCATCACATTCGATTCATTGGTTTGATCTTGAAAGTGCGTCAGACACACAAACACTCTTGGTAACTTTCACATTTATAACATTAAAAAATATAATTGAAATTTTATCAGTCATTTTACAACTGCTTTGCTAAGCCATGTGTTAAAATATGTATTTACCTATCATACAAATGTAGCGTCCAACAATGCCCTTTCACGGTTATTGGTGTCAGTCCATCATATGGCCGAAGATCATCAGGACTGTCATAAACAAATCAATCAAATCAAGAACAGTAGGAATATGAATGTGATATAATTATTTGAATCATTAGTTTTCAAAACAAAAACGATCAGTGTGAAAAGACCCCTTCTGCTAAACACACAACTTATCAGAAAAATAGATTAGTGTGAAGACTCCTTTGCAAGCCGCACCATAAATCGTTTGAGTGTTAGTTCATGCTCACAGCATAACTGCCCTCAACCCATGTTAAAAGGAAATAGGTTGGTGGAATCTATTCTTTATAAAATTTTAAAATACGCCGTTAAGTGGATACTAATGTTTTTCTTGGCAGAAATATTATTGAAATATTCCTTGATCTTTATGGAATAGTTGAATCAGCAGAGCTCGAGAATCTTTTTTATTATACGATTAAATTGTATGATTTTGATACTCTCGATTTCATTGCTTTAAATCTACGTCAAAGAATTGGACATAATTCCATGAAGTAATGACGGATACGGAATAAAACGGGAGTTTCACAAGGATCTATGTTAGTTCTCTTTTTATATTTAGTATGCATAAATGGTACTTTTAACTATACTTATTTTAAATTTCGATACTTATATTACTAAATTTTATAATAAAAATAAATAATCTTGCATTTAATTAAACTTGACACTTGTTGAAAACCAATGAAGGGCACACAAATGGCCATCTGCCAAATCCATACATTTGTAGTATTTTATACGACAGTGCAACATACAAACATATATTAACTTGACATGATATATATGGGATAAGATTAAACGAAGTTCGTTTTTTAAAATGGTGTCTGTGTGTGTGTTTTGTACTTGTGTGCGTATTTACGTATTATGTTGTATAAGTGTTCCTCTGCCTCGCATAATATCTTGAGGTTAACGGCGGTGATGACTTCAAGTCAATTTCATCTGGCGCGTAATTGCATAATTAACGCTTGTTATTTAATGAAAACGTAATATAGGATTAACGTAAAACGGTATGTCGATGTAACGTTTACGAATATATCGACGCGAAAACGTTTTGACGGTAGTTTTCTTGCTAAGATTGTACATACAGAGTAAGGAAAATTTCGTCAGTTTTCAAATTCATGAAGTTCCTTTCTGAAGTCTTAAGCTCTTAGTACCTTTTGAAACTAAAGTACTAAACTGACAACTGTATATAAAATTAAACTTACACAGTATGATAACTTGGTTCAAAATAGTGTAACATCTTTGGACTACGTCTATATTTATATCAACATAAAATCTTTTTGATGGCGTAATTAGTCGTTACAAAATTAAATTAGATAGGATATCTTATACTGAATTGTCAAAATATGTCTGCCATTGTCATATATTATCGATCGGTGAAGCAGATTTATGGCTCATAATGAGTACACGAAAATAGATCTTAAGGTGACGAACCTTTTTTTACCCTGACTACAAGCCTAATAAGGCCATTTTTTTATTTATATTTAGACTCATTCGTAGAATCCTTCACCTAATTTCCGTTTTACATTATTGAGGGATTAATTAATAAAAGTAGCCTTAGTTCTTCCTTGTGCATCAAACTATCAATAGCTACGAGCTACTTTGGCATTTATTATATATTATATTAAAATATTATGTTGTGTTGCAACCATACAAATATACAAAAATAAGACAGTAAGTTTATTCACGATAAAATTTTCTGATCGATAAGTTTTTGTTATACTTTCTGTGAAGTTAGGCATGTCATCACTGATGATGGGGTTTATTAAAAATTTATCGAATATCTCCAAACACTACCGGATCAGATATATATTAAAAAATAAAACCGATTTTGGCCCATCACTAGTTATTTAACGTATTTATGGTACAAAAATACTGTCTTATTTTTTAGTATCGGTAAACAAGATTAAAATTAGCCAATCTCGTATATCTTGATGTTTTCTAACCGTATTAGATATTATTATAATTTTCTGATAAACTGCAGAATGATTCTTATCAAATGTTACTGCAAAATGTACTTTATACCAAAACAAATAAGTCTCAATATTATTTCTGTCATCGTTAGAATTCTCTTTTCCTTGCAAACGATATAATAATACGAAAAACGTACCTTCTTTCTGTACAAAATTTTCATCCCTTTCTAATACACTGTCAGATTTCACAGATACATTTGCAAATAAAAACAAATCCCTAACTAATTAAAACCTCATGTACCCAAAAGTAATAATTTCCAATTCCAATCAAAGTTAATAGCTCCAAGCTATCCTAAACTCTATACAAATATAATCATCAAAGTTGATTGATAATCAAAGGACCTGAGTGTATCCAAATTTATAAATAAAATATCTTGGCTAAGGTATCATTTAATTGTGCCTGCTTGAAAAAAATGGCAATGCGAAAATGGTTAAACTTCTTGATAAATACTTGAATGAATTTACAATTAAACGCAGAGGATGATTGCAATTGCCAACAATATCGATTGTTGAAGGTTTGATACATTCAATCAATTTCATTCATCATTCAAACCTAGAAAAGTTTTCGAAAGGAATCAAAAGAGCAGATAAAGTATCAAACCGCACTGGACCAGTTAAAGGACCATAAGATGTAAATATACTGTACTGTATGCTGAGTTTTCCATTCTACGAGTCACCACTCTTTAGCCTATTCCAATGAAAGTATGAAAAAAGGTAAAAAAACCTTACGATTAAGGTATTTCGTGCGATTTTCTAATAACTCAGCTATATCGTGCACTATTAAGAGTTTATGATTAATAAGTCTTATATATAAATTTATAATAAAACACACTTAATCATTTATATCCATTTTAATTTGAATTTCGAAATTTCACTAACAGTTTCGTCAACGTTCAAAACGCCATTTTGTCGCAAATTTACAGTGAATACCTATCATAGATAAATCTAGTCATCGATATCGCATCAATTTGCTGTCATTTGTTGTTTATTTGGCTTTTTATCCTGTTATGGTTTCAGTAGAGTATACGTAACTATTCCCCGCTACTTTAGTCAAAGTAATATGACTTACTCCATGCTTGTCTTCAGTAGAAAATACTTTTCAAAGAAACTATTCAATTCAGATCGTAAAATTAAATTAAATTGAACTAAATACTTAATTTAAGGCGACTTTTGAAATGACGTTTTAAAAGGTACGTTTGACTCATCATTTTACATGATCAATTTAATTTTACCAACGGTTCGGAATGTAGATTCTACGAAAAACCGTCAAGAATCTCAAGAAACAAGTAGTTATTAATCAAATTGATATTTAATGACGATTAATGATTATATCGACTGTAATTATTTAAATAAATATGTTTTATAGCACAAAAAGTGTATAAATTATGATCGTATAAGGTTTTATGAAGCATACATTTCAAAGTATACTATTGTTAGAAATAATTCTTTATGCTAATACATTTATATTATAATTATATATTTAATAAACTCATATTTTTTTAGTGTATCCGTTTTCGTAAGTGTAATCGATTTTAAAACTGGTATGGCTGTATAAAATAATACAAGATGTTTTCCCGCGAAAAACGGATTATTAAAAAAAACAAGAGAAAGTCACGCATGGAACATTTTTTAAAAATAATTATTGTAAAAGATTTGATTTGTAAACTTCGGGGCAATAATATAAAAATAAAACCTGAAATAAATAAATATTATACTTTCTACTGGCGTATTTAATATCAGAAGCGGGATAAATTTCGTTTCAAAAATGCCTCGTTATAAACGACCACGCTCAGGAATACGCGATGATTTTGATAAGCGAAAAAGACAATCTGTTGAAGACGATGATACTTCTCATAACAAAAGAGAAAACTCAAGAAAAAATAAAGATAACGCTAAGAAGAGACACCATGCTACAAAAAATATTAATATGCACATTAGAGGAAATAGAACTAGAACACCAAGTCCCATACAAAGAAATACAGCAAAAAACTCGGCGACTAGACAAGATTATATGAATTTAACTGAAAACAGTTATGCGATGGGACACGAGGGCGTTACAAAAAGAAGGAGTTGTTCTGCGACCGGACGAGATATTGCGCCTTCAAGAGTTTGTTCTGCGACCGGACGAGATATTGCGCCTTCAAGGGTTTGTTCTGCGACCGGACGAGATATTGCGACTGCAAGAGAGTATTCTGCCACCAGACTAGATAGTGTGAACGGTGAAGGTGAGTTCCAGGCTGGAGATTTTCGTCCAGTTCCGGAACAAGCGATCAATGATGACACTGAGACAATTTTTTCTCCGAGATCATCGACCGTGTCAAAGCACATGCCATTTAATACATTAGGTGAGTCAGATTTAAATTCATCGAGAGCAATACTTAACTTTGGTGATTTAGCTAAATTTGTTCAAACATTAATAAGGCCTAGTTTACCGCATAATAATAATTTATTACCGGAATTTGATCCATCTGTAAAGAATCATCGTATCGATTTATGGCTCTCAAAGGTAAATGAGTGTGCAAAAATATATGGATGGAGTGAATCTCATATTGTACATTTTGCTTTACCGAAGTTGTCTGGTAATGCTAAAAAATGGTATAATAGTCAAAATACTGTTTTACATACCTGGTCAGAGTGGCAAATATTACTTCGAAAAGCTTTTCCATCCGAAACTAACTTCGGAGTCGTTTTAACAGAAATGCTTGAAAAACGAATGAGGATAGGAGATAGCTTAGATGATTATTTCTATGAGAAAAATAATTTATTAAATGCGTGTGATATATTTGGGAAAAAGGCTGTAGATTGTATTATACACGGTATAGATGATCGTACAATACGTGCAGGAGCGTCATCCGCTCGTTTTTCAGAACCTGAAGATCTCTTGAAATTTCTTAAAGACGTTTGTAAAGAACATAAAGATATTTATCGTTATTCTAATTTAAATAGAAATAAGCTAAATAATCATTTATTCTGTAATAAATGTAATGAACCTGGGCATCGCACAGTACAATGTCGTGCCAAAAATTCGAAGTTAAATTTTGAACCTGATAGTTTTTCACAATTATGCTTTAATTGTAACGAAAAAGGGCATAGGGTTTACCAATGCTCTAAACCAATTTTAAAATGCGATAGGTGTAATAAATTCGGTCATATTATTGCAAACTGTTCACAAAAAACTAACAATGTATTGAACAACGAAAAACGTGTATTATTGTCAGAAAGTACGAGCGTAAAAAATTCTAAATATTATAAGCAGGCAGTAATAAATTCTTCATTTACAATTGAATGTTTTGTTGACTTGGGAAGTGATTGCACGCTTATACGACTAGAAACTACTACTGAATTTGGGTTACATATTTCAACTGATAATTTACCAATTATACGTGGGATAGCAAGTGTTGGAGTTCAACCTTTAGGGAAAACACATTTTTTATTACGTTTAGACTCTGTTGAAGCAAACATTATGGCATATGTGGTTGCTAACAATATTCTACACACGCAGATGTTAGTAGGGCAAAACTTTACTGAGTTACCTAATGTGATTATTACAAAGACAGAAAACACATTAAATATTTTGTCAAAGAATAATAATGACGATTTAACTTGCTTAGAACCAGAACCTAATGTAAAATATAGATTGTATGTGTCATTTGATTGTCAAGTAGATAAAATAAATTTAGTTAAGTGTTGTAGTAATGAAATAGTAGAGGCAACAATTTATATAAAAGGTGGTTATCGAAACGTTAATGATAAAGAATATTGTATCCAAGAGGGTTTATATACGTTAAAAGATGGTAAATGTCAAATCAGTGTAATAAATTTTTCACACTGTCCATTATACTTTACGAGCAACTTTGTTATAACCAGATTTTATTTGATAGAACAAGATAAAAATTGTAGATATTTGTCAAGTGTAAAGTGTTTTAAAATAGGAGCGAATTTGACACCCATTCCTCGCGAAGAAATAACTATAAACTCTAATTTAACTCACGAACAAAAAACGAAAATATATTCACTTATAGATAGATATAGGGATTGTTTCGCTCAAGACCTCTCTGAGCTTGGTTGTACTAACGTAACAGAGTTGACCATAAAACTTACTGATGAAACTCCGGTAGTTTATCGTCCTTATCGACTGAGTCAAGCAGAAAAAGAAATAGTTAGAACGCTGGTTAGAGAGCTCGAAGAAAATGATATAATTGAAGAGTCTGATTCATCATACGCGAGTCCAATACTGCTGGTATCAAAAAAGACAGGTGGATATAGATTATGTGTGGATTATAGAGCACTGAATAGAAAAATTTTAAAGGATCACTTTCCATTGCCTAGAATAGATGACCAGATAGACCTCCTTAGTGGAAATAATTTTTATACTAGTTTAGACATGGCAAGTGGTTATTATCAGATTCCTGTTCAAAAAGACTGTAGACATCTTACAGCATTTATTACTCCTGATGGTTTATATCAATTTCGTAGAGCTCCCTTTGGATTAGTTAATTGTCCTGCAATTTTTCAACGTACAGTTAACAAAATACTTAATAAATCTCCAAATAAATGTGCAATTGCTTACATGGATGATTTATTAATAACGGGTATACATTTTGAAGACTGTTTTTTAAAGTTACAACAAACTTTTGAACTCATTCGTGAAGCTGGGCTTACTTTAAATATTAAAAAATGTAGATTTTTTGAGACAGTAATAGATTATTTGGGATTAGAAATATCCGTTGATGGAATAAAACCTGGTAAGTCAAAAATCACAGCCGTAGAATCTTTTCCAGAACCAAAGAATGTACATGAAGTCCGTCAGTTTATAGGCTTAGCAAGTTATTTTCGAAAGTTTATCAAAAATTTTGCTATTATCGCTAAGCCATTGACAGATCTTACTAAACAAAATGTTAAATGGAAATGGGAGCAACAGCAAAAAGAATCTTTCTTAACATTAAAGCAAATGTTGGTACAACGACCAATATTAAGTATTTTCAATCCTGACTATGTTACTGAACTACTTTGTGATGCATCTAAATTAGGTTTAGGTGGAATTTTATTACAAAAGGAAAATGATAATTCTAAACTCAATGTTATAGCTTATTTTAGTCGCAAGACTACAATTGACGAGGAAAAATTACATGCCTACGAGTTAGAAACCCTTGCAGTTGTTGCCTCGCTTAATCGTTTTCGTCCATACCTTATAGGTAAATCTTTTAAAATCCTTACAGACTGCAATGCCTTACGATCTACGTTCTTAAAACGAGATCTCATTCCCCGAGTTGCCCGTTGGTGGATAGCTTTTCAGGAATATGATTGCTCTATAGAGTATAGACCGGGGCATTCGATGCAACATGTTGATGCACTCAGTCGCAATCCTATTCTCAGTGAAAATGATTCACAGACTTATGATCATTTTACTAGGGTATTGCAAATCTCTCAAGATGACTGGCTTCTTAGTTTGCAATTATCAGATCCAAAAATACAACACATCAGGTCTGTTTTAGAAGATAATAGTTATAAAGACTTAGTTGATATAAAACAAAATTTTGTTATACGAAACAATCGCTTGTATCGTAAAGTAGGGGAAGATTTAAAATGGGTGGTACCCAAATGTGCAAGATGGCAAATATGCCAACGTAACCATGATGAGATAGGCCATTTTTCAGCGGAGAAAACTTTGGAAAAAATTAAACGTGATTTTTGGTTTCCACGAATGAAAAAATTTGTCTTTAAATACGTAAAGGCATGTTTACATTGCGCGTTTAGTAAGGAACCGGCGGGTCCAAAAGAGGGTTTTCTTCATAGTATTCCAAAAATTGCCATACCATTCCATACGGTCCATATAGACCATTTAGGCCCGTTTATAAAAAGTTCTAAGGGAAATCAATATCTTTTACTAATTGTAGATGGTTTCACAAAGTATTGCATTCTTAAAGCTCTTCGCAATACAAAAACAGCACCAACAGTTTTAGCACTAAAAGATGTTTTTAGCTTATTTGGATACCCTGTCAGAATTATTTCTGATCGAGGTACGTGTTTTACTTCATCCGAGTTTAAAAGGTTCTGCACAGAATACGAAGTGTCTCACATACTTAACGCGGTTTCAGCTCCAAGGGCCAACGGCCAAGTGGAGCGATATAATCGGACCGTTTTAGATTCGCTTAGAACGTATAATGATGGGCTAGGAGAGAATAAGTGGGACCAAGTAGTAAATAAAATACAATGGGGATTAAATAATACGATTAATAAGGGAATAGGAAAAACTCCGGCAGAAGCACTATTTGGTAAACGTTTGTTAGGACAGGGCGAAGGTAATCTAGGTGATACAGTTTCCGATACGAGACAAAATGACAAAGGTTTAGAAACTATAACGAAGGAAATAAATAATTATATTGAAAAAGATCAAGAAAAACAAAGTTTGAGATTTAATAAGACAAGAAAGAAGGCTAAGGTTTACAAAATAGGTGATTTAGTTAAAATTTTAAAAAATAATCCATCTAATGACGGTAAAAGTAGAAAACTATTACCAAAATTTACAGGACCATTTCGTATATCAAAAGTGTTAGACCATGATCGATACGAGGTTTCTAGTATTCCAGGTTCAAATATCACTAAAGGCCGGTATAGTAATGTTTGGTCAGCTGATCGTATACAGCCTTGGATAAACATGTCTTATAATGACGATGATGATGATGATAATGAAGGTAGTTCTGGTAGTGAACTTAGTCTTAATTAAATTTATAGTTATGGCTGAACTTAATAAATATGAATTTGTATAATTTTACCGAATGTAAACTCAACACAAATTGTAACAGATTATATTTTATTTATTTGGTTTGTAACAAATAATTTTATTTTTTTTATTTTTATATATGAATTTGAAGCGTGTAAGAACATTCATAATGATACCGAGTATGAAATTAATTTATATATTGAAACGACTGTAAAAAAATTATATTTTAGAAAGATTCTAGAATATAAGGCAAAAATATATATATATATAAATGTATAAAAATGTTGATTAGTGAGATAATGAATTATTTGTTGTTGGGAAGTTTCACACGGTCACACAGGTGATGAGGGGTGAAGTGCTAACAACATAGAGAGAATATATTTGTTGGGAAGTTTCACACGGTCACACAGGTGATGAGGGGTGAAGTGCCAACAACATAGAGAAAATATATTTGTTGGGAAGTTTCACACGGTCACACAGGTGATGAGGGGTGAAGTGCCAACTACATAGAGAAAATATATTTGTTGGGAAGGTTCACACGGTCACACAGGTGATGAGGGGTGAAATGCCAACAAGATAGAAGAGAAAAGATTTTTGTTGGGAAGTCACGCACGGTTGTGACTGCGGGAGTTTGCTAGAACTGTGGTTAGGAAGTCTTACACGGTCACAATGTGTGATGAGGGGTGAGGTGCTAACCTTTGCAGTCAATACTACCGTGGTCATTAATGAGGGGCGTGGTGCCAACTTATTAGTTGAGATGAGTAAGTTTGAGGACAAACTTTATAGTCAGAATGGCCGAATGTTAGAAATAATTCTTTATGCTAATACATTTATATTATAATTATATATTTAATAAACTCATATTTTTTTAGTGTATCCGTTTTCGTAAGTGTAATCGATTTTAAAACTGGTATGGCTGTATAAAATAATACAAGATGTTTTCCCGCGAAAAACGGATTATTAAAAAAAACAAGAGAAAGTCACGCATGGAACATTTTTTAAAAATAATTATTGTAAAAGATTTGATTTGTAAACTTCGGGGCAATAATATAAAAATAAAACCTGAAATAAATAAATATTATACTTTCTACTGGCGTATTTAATACTATTATTTATAAAGTTATAATGATGCTAGATCAAACTCAACTAACCATAAATCTATTAACATATTATATATATTACAAACAACAGTTACCGCACAAAATTCGCGGTTTACGAGTAGTTTTAAAATATTTACAAGGTTATACATAATTATGTTATAGGTAGGTATGATCCGAGTTCATTGGGATCGTACGATAACTCATCGTATAATCCAGCAAAAAAAGCGCTATCAAAAGCGCCGATCTCTATTATACGTCGAAATACCAAAATATAAAGCAAGGACAAGATCGCTTGTTGTCTATACATAGCGCGTTTCGGCTCTTCTGTCACCCGCGCCGCGTGAATGAGCCATGTAACATCGCGTGTTCGTATACGTATGTTTTGCCTACACATTCAAATAAAAATGGTGCGCAGTTGCCTTAGAATTGTTTAAATGGAAATATAAATTCAACTTTTCCGTATAATGTGACGTAATTGAAGCACTGATTGGATTTTATTGATAGTTAAACGAATTCTGTTGCTTATCGGCCGATGGTACGAAGTGACATTCGCCGTTTTTATCGTTGGCGGGAAGACGTTTTTGAAATCGGATTTTTTTTTTCATACGGCTATGAGTGTTGTGTTGTGGTACTGTTTTATTTTTTGATGTTGACAATTGCTTTTTTAGCCGGAGTTGTTTTTTTTTGTTATATTATTAAGTTTTTGTTTAAAATCGAGGATAAGAAAGGCGAATCGGAACGTAAGTAATTTTTTTTTCAATATATCTTTGAAAATAGTGCCGTGATAAATAAATCGATAAATTATTATATATATTAAAATTAATAAAATTATTATCCGTATTCCTATTTTTAAAATATTAATTTGGTTAATATTTTACAACGTAAACTAATACCTAATAATCGTATAGCTCGGTGACTTTATTGAACTTTTTGACGACAATAGTAGGCCATTTGCATTCAATAATGAATAAATTAATTTATAATAACGTCGTGTAATAAATATATGTAACATACGATTGAAAAAAAATGTATTTTAACTAAATAATAGATCTCATATTATGTATGTAAGTAGTATGCAAAATAGAGCTATAATTCCACTTTTCTTTAAAGTGTATTTTGCAGTTTTATTATAAATCCCTCCCAATAACCATAACATACTATTTTTATATCTGATATGATGCTATTTTCCTTTATCTTAGCCTTGATAATTATCAAAATATAAAAACATTTGTCTAAGAATTAAATTTAACGCAAAATTTTATTCAAGGTAAATTAAAGTTATATTATTTATAATTTTATTCAAATACGTCAAATTAATTACGTATTTAAAAAAAAAGTAACAATCCACACAAATCTCACGCATTACGCTATATTGCGATTTATAAAATACGATGTATGTTTTAGGACAGATTATTTTCAAAATTAAAAAGTTTTATCAACAAGTGACAGTTAAACTATTTGCCACTAATCATGTATATTATAAGGCTGTATATATGTATTCTTTACTTTCTAAAAGAAAAAAAAAAACATGTAATACATATTCCAAAGAGTTTTGTAAGCACTATTATAGTTAGTTATCTATATTATGTTAAAATATTAGTGGGATCAAAAAATCCTTGAAAAAATACCGGTAACGATCAAATCTTTATAATATTTCACGTTGACTCAGTTTAAGATAAGATATATCCATTGTATTTATATTTCAATGAAAAAGTCTGTTTTACTGAGTTAAGTGTTGCCATATCATTATTTGTTGCCATATTAGGATTATACTCTAACCTTTAATTCAAATGCGAAATTTAGTTACTCTTTCACATCCCATCTACATGAGTAATCATCATGGTAATTTGAAAACACGTTGTAAGGGGTATGGAAAATGACATAATGTACCCAACAGTTGAGTTGAGATGGCCCAGTGGTTAGAACGCGTGCATCTTAACCGATGATTGCGGGTTCAAACCTAGGCAAGCACCGCTGATTCATGTGCTTAATTTGTCTTTATAATTCATCTCGTGCTCGGCGGTGGAGGAAAACATCGTGAGGAAACCTGCATGTGACAAATTTCATAGAAGTTCTGCCACATGTGTATTCCACCAACCCGCATTGGAACAGCGTGGTGGAATATGTTCCAAACCTTCTCCTCAAAGGGAGAGGAGGAGGAGGAAGAGTCAAAGAGAGAGGAGGCCTTTAGCCCAGCAGTGGGAATTTACAGGCTGTTGTTGTACCCAACAGTTAATCCACCACACCATCTATACGAGGAAGAGGTCTCGTTATGAAATCATCACCCTCCTGTCCTTATCCCAAATTATTTGGGTTCAGCCAGTATCTCTCCTTCTTCTATACTTTTCTGTATGACGTAATCTCACAAGTAACATTTCCACCCATATCGTCTGTCTCACAATCCATCGTTTCTTTGGTTGTCTCCTTCCTCTTTATCTATCCAGGTAAATGCTCAAGACCTTCCTCACAACATGGTCCTCATTCTTCCGCATGCCCATACCATGATAGCCTGTTTCCACGTTCAACTAAACGTGAAACTAGTTTTGATATAATTTGATGATTCCTTAAAGTTAATAAAAAATAAATTACTATATGAACAGAACTGTTCTGACACTGTCCCATATACTCTAACGCTACTGTCTGAATGTAACCCACAAAGCCTTTTAACTTCAGACAGGCTGTCGGTGACCGACTCATTAATGATCCAAGATTTGACCTTCGTCGATGATCTCAAAATAGTATGTCTTTGCACCCTGGATTAAGATAGCCCTACCATACCTGGTATACGAGTACGTCTCTGGAATATATGTATATTGTACCATTTAACAGAAGCGGCCGCTGTTGCCTTCGTTTAACTGGTTTGTGTTTAAGTCATAAAATTCGATTCAGTATAAATAACATTTTCTAAGATATATTGAATTATATATTATCTAGATCAAGATATTATCATCATCATCATCATCATCTAGAGTAAGATATTATCTTGCTTTTGTGGGTTCAAAATGCCAATCCAACTAAACACGGGGCAAATCGTTTCCTTACATAATGTATCCAAAATGACCTCGTCCACTATTAATAAAATCGGGAATACTGGTATCATGCGCACAGACTAGCTGTTCAAATACCATAACATTATTTCAATAATATCTCGACAATTGGTCTTTCAATTGTGCATTAATTAAATATGGCTAAGCAATAAATTTACCAATCGACATATAATATGCAATTACCAGTAAAAACTAGTTTAAAAACAAAGGTTTTTACTTTAATGGTCATTTGATACAAATGATCATAAATCTTTAACTATAAATCGGTATTTCATACAAATTACCATAAATCTTTAACTATAAAAATTTCAAAGAAGGATACAAATATATACGTATACGTTAAATAGTTTCATAATTCGCAATGTTTCTTATTATTTCTTAAACAAGGACCCTTTTTATCCTCTCGTACAAGTTTTACAAGCACTTAGTAGGTTAACTTTAATTGTGGGTCGTAGTAACCTACAATACTTTCAAATACATGGTATTAATCTATCAATCAATCGCCTTACTAGCTTCGGACTCAGAGACCATTGCATACTGTATAAAATTTTAACCTTGCTACCGTTGCTATACCCTGATATGACTAAATAAGCTAATCTTATGGGAGAATAAATGGAAATTGTATTTGACAGACCATAGTGTTCTAGCCTTTAATAATAATATATGATCGGGTCAAGCAGACATTACATTACCAAATTGTTGTATAACATTTTCACCAATAAATAATTCTCGTCGGTTTTTAGAGTTTCTCATCCATTGGTAGATCTATGTTAGTGTAATATCAAACTTATATATATATAACATACTATTGTACATTACAAACATCTCGTGCACATATTACGTCCTCTATTTCACTTCCTACAGATACAGCGCGTCCTGATTCACCTTCAACTGTCACTTTGACATTTGACACTCGACATAAGATAACGTTAGATAAGTATTAATTAGACGCTGTTTATCGATATCGTCTTTCGCCATCACTAGAGACTACGAGACGTTCGGATATGTAATTACATTGTTTGTTATTTTCTTATTATGATATCTATATGTGCATGATATGGAGTTGATTTTAAACTGAAAGTATTTTATATATTAAGTCTAATTTCAGCTATAGGATATCTATACTAATAATTTAACAGTTCAGTACTACTATATACTAAATATATGTATTTTTTTTTTGATAGTTTTTGTTTTGATTTAATTTCATTGTAAACTAATGAAACCCTTTTTTGAATGAATGTATAGCGGACCAGTAACTTTTTACCGTTCTCTTAAATTAATTGTTTATAAGCGTAATAATTTAATAAATTGCAATCAAGAATTATATAATTTTCTCCACATATACAGCTCTTCAAAATGAGAATATAGCCGATTATATACATGCAGTTATAAATCATAATCACTGGGACAAAAATCGTTGCTCCTTTTTATATGAACCTTTTTTTATTCTACTCTCTTAATCATTGAGAAGTTTTAGTGTTACAATAATAAAAAAATAAAAATCATTCCAAAATTAAATAGTGATTATGATCGAATTCCGAGCACGCTCAACGTATCACGGGTAACAAAATGGACGATTTAATTATGTCCTTTTTATTTAAACGATTTCGGACCAATCCTTTTTTTTTTTCGCAAGAAAAACGCTTTACGCGATGCCCCCACGTGATGGAAAGTGGGGGGGTGCGTGGGACTCCCCGGTTCCCTGGACGCCGAGTGCGCCCAGATCCACCGGGTTTACCCACTAAAAAACCAGCGGTACCCTCTCCGTCTTACGCATGCTACCGTGACGCCCTGACGGTCGGCCCGCCTATGCGGCCCTCCAACGCCTATGAGGGATTCTCGGGATATGGTGACCAATCCTAAGAAAGACCGCTAAGAACATATTATACTGTGCTAACCCAGTAGGCTCTTTAATCGTTACGTTACGTTAAGTAAACCGGCAAAAGAAGACCTTTTAGAACATCCTCCAGGCTCTGAAAAATACTTTCATAAAAAACCCCGTCAACTTTTTATCAGCTCAACTTGGGGTTAATCTATCCAATAGACGACGCGTAACATTTTAAACCAACATTCAATTAAACAGGTTTTGATAAAACGAGTTTTTATTATTTTTAATTATCTTGTAGAATTATACTTTAATTTAAACTAAATGAGCCTTCATTATGTTCATTTGTGTGTACCATTTTGTATGTTAGAGTCTTATATTTTATAAAGCACTGGTTAATATGTCAGGTTTACTTGGAGCTGTGCAAACCAGTCCAGGAGGTACCACCCACTCATCAAAGTTTGTATCGCTAAACTGTAATAGTTAGTTTAGGCTGTTGTTTGTCATGTGTCAGGCAAAAAAGTAGCATATGTCCTTTCTTCCAGTTCAAGTTTGTTTCATACCAAATTTCATCAAATTCGGTTCAGCGTTTTGGTCGTGAAAGCGACAGACAGACATAGATACTTCCACATTTATAATAATAGTATAGATTGTAACTACGGGCACAAGGGTCATAACATCTTAGTTCCCAAGGTTGGTGGCGCATTGACGATGTAAGGAATAGTTAAAGTTTCTTACAGCGTCATTGTCTATGGGCGATGGTGACCACTTACCATCAGGTGGCTTATATACTCGTCCGCCAATCTATACCATAATTTTTTTTTCCTGATGACAAAATAGCCCACCAGTAAGATACTACCGCTCATATATTGACGCTAATAGATAATTAGACATTCCTTACATCACCAACGCACCTCTGACCTCGGGAAGTAACATGTTCCTTAGGCCTATAGTTACACAGTCAATTTTCAACGCAACAATAATGAGAATTGCTGTGTGCGGTAGAATATTTGAGGAGTTTTTGGTAACAAAAGGCCAATCCAAGTAAACTATAATATCCCTTATTAACTTTTGGAACTAATCAAACATAATTGGTAAAAATACAGAGCCTGGTCTGGAGGCCCTGGGGCCGCAGAACAGTGGAGACCCTAGACCAACAGAAGCGTGGGGACCCTAATAATTATATAATTAATTAATTCGATTTTATTTTTATTATTATTTGACTATAACTAGGTATTTGTTAACTCGTCGGAATCTCTGTTGTGGGCCCCTTTCATGTGGAGGCCCCAAGGCAGTTGCCCTGGTTGCCCCTAAATTCCTGTAAAAATATTTCTGGTATGATCTCCTAATAGTGTAGCGATACAATACCCATGAATCCTCTGCCTTTTATTTTGAAGCTCTGGTCAATTAATGTATGCACTGCTGGGTCTTGTGAGTTGGCTCAGCCATCAGAATCAAGAATTTAACGCTGTACATTACACTAAAAGCCTCAAATTTCTCAGTTTGTTGAATTAAGTTTGATAAAAAAGCTTGGAGTTAATACCTGTTGACTTCCAAGCAGGATATAATTTGAATAATTGTATTAAATAACTTGACTTTGTATTTTTTAGATGTTGAAAAAGAGTAACTACTGAATTTCTTGCCGGTTCTTCTCGGTAGAATCTACTTTCCGAACCGGTGGTAGCTTCACTTATTTGTTAAATGACGCTTCAAAATTGCTTGTAAAAGCCTACTTGATTAAAGTTTATTTTGATTTGATTTGTATAAAAAAACTTTTTTAAATTTTAACTTTCCCCATAAGAAGAGCAATTCTGTGAGAAGGATCTCCAAACACTACACAAGGCGTGAAATATCAGAAAACGATATGCGACATACATATAGTATATTAATAATTACTTAATTTATTCGACACATTTATACATAGACGAATTATAAATGTGAAATTTGTATTATTTAAATTTCGAGTTGGAATTATTTTAAATTTAATTTTACTTAATTAATATTCCCATTTTAATCGGTAGAAAAAATATTTCTCGATAATTCTTTCCGGTAGAATCTACATATAGAACCAATGTGGTGCTTTGCTGACGAACCGAGATGATGAGACAGTTAGATCCCGTCCATCTTAATCGATAATTGTGGGTTCAAACCCAGACAAGCACTATTGAATATCATGAATATTTGTGTTCGCGAGCTCGAAGGTAAAAGAAAACTTCGCGAGGAAACCTGCATGTCTATATTTCATAGAAGTTCTGCCACATGTGCGTTCCACCAACCCGCATTGTAACAGCGTGGTGGAATATGTTCCAAACCCACTCCTTAATGGAAGAGGAGGCCTTATCCTTATTCATATGAGTATTTGTTGGTGGTAGGGCTTTGTGCAAGCCCGTCTGGGTAGGTACCACCCACTCATCAGTTATTCTACCGCCAAACAACAGTACTCAGTATTGTTGTGTTCCGGTCTGAAGGGTGAGTGAGCCAGTGTAACTACAGGCACAAGGGACATAACATCTTAGTTCCCAAGGTTGGTGGCACATTGACGATGTAAGGAATAGTTAATAATTCTTACAGCGTTAATGTCTATGGGCGATGGTGACCACTTACCATCAGGTGGCCCATATGCTCGTCCGCCAACCTATACCATAAAAAAAAAAAAAAAAAAGGCTGTTAATTTACTTCACTTTAAACTCTTAAGATACGAGGCGACAAGTAGTAATTACTAAGTATTACAATGTTTTTAATGTATGAAATTTAGTAGCGAGCATAAACAAATCATGCCTCTGTATTAATACAACAACAGGTATGAGGTAATCATTATTTAATGTTATCGATATTTTTTTTAATAGATAAACCTGTTAACGGCATATATAACGCCGCCAGCGACAACGTTTAGTAAAAAATAGTGTCTTCTGAGTTTGATGTAGCGTTAAATTTTATTAATCTGTTAAGACGATTCAATAAAGCCTATTTGAATAAAGTATTCAGTATCTATTTTAGTTTTATGTTTCAATTTTCATTTGGTAAAGGTTAGATAATGCGTCGAGATGGCCCAGTGGTTAGAACGCGTGCATCTTAACCGATGATTGCGGTTTCAAACCCAGGCGAGCACCGCTGATTCATGTGCTTAATTTGTCTTTATAATTCATCTCCTTTATTATTTACCGAGCACGTGATGAATTGATTTGTGTTTATAATTAATCTCGTGCTCGGCGATGATGGAAAACATCGTGAGGAAACTTGCATGTGACAAATTTCATAGAAATTCTGCCACATGTGTATTGCACCAACTCGCATTGGAACAGCATGGTGGAATATGTTCCAAAGTTTCTCCTGAAAGGGAGAGAAGGCCATTAGCCCAGCTGTGGGAATTTACAGGCTATTGTTGTTGTAGATAATGCGTTAAATTGCAATCATATTTCACGGTTCACAATATTTCGATAGATTACAATCTGACGAGGTAGATTGTAATCTAACGAATTTTGTAATCTTATGGTGACATATGTATATATATAGGAAAGCTATGTTCTAATTTAATCATGTATCATTTATGTAGATATTTTTAACTTTACCGTTTCAAAAATACAAATCATTTATAAAAATTACTTTGGTAAAGAAGGTATATTATTCAATACAAGATTATGCAGATGATAAAAAAGCGTGGAATGAATACTTGTTGACTTCCAGGCAGGATATATTGGTTATCTGACGTCGGCGGAATTTTATTTATTATATAGTAACTAACACTCAGCTGACTTGACGCTTCTTCTCGGTAGAATCTAAATTCTCAAACGCCAGGTCTTCATTTAAAACAGTTCTGTAATATTACGATAAAAAAGTGCTCGTAACAGCCTACACTAATAAACTGTATCACGATTTGATTTGATGCATACATTTGATTCCTGCTAAGAACGGGCAATTCACGAGTTTTCGTGTATAAAACTTTTAAACCTGAAGCCGAGATGGCCCAGTGGTTAGAAGCGTGCATCTTTACCGATGATTGAGGGTTCAAGCAAGCACCACTGAATATTTATGTGCTTAATTTGTGTTTATAATTCATCTCGTGCTCGGCGATGAAGGAAAAAATCATGAGGAAACCTGCATGTGTCTAGTTTCATCGAAATTCTGCCATATGTGTATTCCACTAACCCTCATTGGATCAGCGTGGTGGAATATGTTTCAAATCTTCTCCTCAAAGGGAGAGGAGGCCTTAGCCCAGCAGTGGGAAATTTACAGGCTGTTGTTCTTGTTGTTATTGCAACCTGAAGCCCAGATATCAATACGATACCAATACTATTTATAGTGACACAGTTAATAAAAAAAAAAATGAAAACTAAATGCTTAAGAGTCTTCCTTATCTGTTAAAAAAGCGATATTAATTCAAACTTTTCCACAAATGTAAATTTTTACAGTTTTTAATTTTTTTTTTAAATGTGAGGAAATTTTTCTTAGAAAGAGACAGCCAGAAAAAAATGGCATACAATTGATTTACGAAGTCGTTTAAAAGATATCATCTAAAAGTCTAAAGGAATTTCCAATAATAGAAGGAACTCCATCGAATTTCATTACGGAATTCCTTGACGCAAATGCCATCCGTGCTGTAATCGGGTCATAGCGATTCATACCTACAGTTGTCGTGATATTATGTGACCTGAAATGTTTAGTCTACTTAAATTATAGTTATTATCTCTTAATTCTATTTGCACTTACCTGTTCTCTCGTCTTAAGTTCCTGTCACCAAAGGTTGTCTGTGAGAGATCGCTATAAGCGATAAGACCGCCTTTGCGCACCATTTGTTGTTTTTTTTCTCTCTGTATTAACCATTGTCGTGTAATGTGTTGTGCAATAAAGTATTTTAAAATAAAATAAAAATAAAATGTTTTGTATATCTTGAAGAAATATAACCCTATATTTTGTATTAATTTAAATACTAATATTAATAAGAAAGTAACTCTGATTGTGTTTTCTGCCTTTTGCTTTGTCACGGCCTAGCCATTGAGCCAGATTTTGTGAAATTTGGCTTGAAGTAAGCTTGATTTTCATTGAAGAGCTCAGGCTACTAAACTACTGTTTTCTGCCGACATCTAATACGAGCAAATACATAGGCGACCACTGGTTATTTATGCCTGCCATATATTTTATCCATATAAATACTAAATTATTTCCAAAATAGGTTGCATATTCTGATGTGACTTTCATGTATTTTGTTTTAGTAGTTTTTTTCTGTTAGAAAACACAGTATGTTTTATATTAGATAAATTATTATTATTTTGTAGCCTATTTGAAGGAATCATGACAATATATTGATGGATATTTGAAATATCAACGAAATAATAAATTGAATGAAACATTTTATAATTGAACTCATTACAAAGCCGGCATATTAATATAGAGAAGGGCTTGGAGGCCCCTAATTATTATTTTACAAATTAATTTCTGTCAGTAAAATTTGACCATAAAATATTTTCTCTCTATCAGTGTCTTAAAATAAAATTAGTAATATAATTATAATTTGACTCTATCCAGATATCCATACAACAAGAGTTTCTATTGTGGTGCCCCCAGGGTTACCTTCCCTTATATTCGGCCCTGGTTGGACCGCAATAGAATCATAATCCTTACAAGTAGATTTGGCACCACGTTTTGCTTTTATGACGTTTTTCTTGTAAGACGCAATTTTACCAATATTATAAGTACAAGTATTTTAATAAGTAATTATTAATTAGATTCGAATGAAACGTGGTCGTCCAGGCACCGAATAATTAAGGCTACATTGTTATTCATGACGAATATTTCAACTAATTTAGTTTATATTTACATATACGTAAATTTGCAAATGAATACATTAATATATGTTTTAAAAAAAGTTAGTAAACAAGCCCGTGACGATTGAATACACTATTTCTTATAAAGTTACAATAATTTCCCTAATGACCTCAAAGCAATGGCCTTATCGGAATAAAATGCCCTTTATCTACCTGGATTAAGCCGAAGTGGCCCAGTGGTTAGGACGTGTGCACCTTTTGGAATTGAATTGAATATTCATGTGCTTAATTTGTGTTTATAATTCATCTAGTGCTCGGCGGTGTAGGAAAACATCGTGGGTCTGCATGTGGATAATTTCATAGAAATTCTGCCACACGTGCAATCTCACCCACTCGCATTGGAACAGCGCCTCGCATTGGAAAACCTTCTCTTCAAAAGGAGAGGAGGCCTTAGTCCAGCAGTGGGAATAGTCCAGCAAATTTACAGGCTGTTGTTGTTGTTTGTTATTGTATCTTCTATGATAAAGTAGTTTTGGTTGTTCGTTGATACTCAGAGGACAAGAACATGAACATAGTGCTTTTGTTTCGGCTTTGTGCAAGCAAGGGGTTACTTCAGGCGGTACCTTCCTCTGTAGTATTAGTTTTAGTTAAGATTCCAATATGGTAAAAGTCTTTAAATAAATATGGAATATAGATCCTACTGAAAATAAACTTATTTTCCAACATTTGAAGTACCTAAAAAGTCGACATAACTTTGTAGTTAAATACAACTATTTCGAAACTCAAAATAAAACTCAGACTCAAATTTCATTATTCAATGTTGAAGCATTACACTTACTTATTGATGGTCAAATTAAACACTACCACTAAATTATATAATATCCTGTCTGAAAGTAAACGAGTATTAGGTCCAACCTTTTTTATTAAATATATCGTCAAAGTTAAATATATCTGCGGAAAAACCCAATACAATTGTTTCCAAATATCCACATAGAAAAAAAAACGCCTCTGAAAATATGATAGCAATTTATTTATTTAACAAAATGTTTCAATAAATAATCAGGCACAAATTCAATACGCACTATATTACATAATTATAATATCTTTGAGAGACGAACGATTAACATTTTTTTGTATTTTGTTTCTAGAAAATATGGAGCAGGCTGAGCAAGAGCAGGTGCGCTGCTCTTCCAGTGAGAGCGATAACTTCGAAAAAATAGATTCTGAAGAGGCAAAACAAGAATCGAACGTAAGTATTATAACTAACCTATTGCATATCACCATCATCATTACATGGTATAAAACAAAGTCGCTTACCGCTGTCTAATTCTATGCATTCTTAGATCTTTAAAATTACGCCACGGAATTTGATGTGTTTTTTTTTAATAGATAAGAGTGATTTGAGAGGAAGCTTTTTGTATATAATACATTGAGAAAATAGTAAATAAACACTGATAATTTTAGAAGTCTATAATCCTACAAGATATATCAAAGTAATGTATTTGTAGCGGTTTGTATTTACTATTTTTTTGTATGTATTCTGCTATATATTTAGTATCAGTGCGAAGCCGCAGCGAGTTGCTAGTACAATAAAAATAATAATTAATTATTGAAAATTCCGACTGGCACTCCTTGGTACTTCTTAGATGGTGTGACATCAAAATCATGATATGATTCATAAAAATTAAATTTCCAGGGGAATTTCGTGGTCGGCGATGAAGCGTCAGACGGTGATCAGCAGGACGAGGGACCATCGCACGAAGGCGGCGACGTCTTCCCAAACGCACCACCTCCAAATCTACGCCCCAAGCTGACAGTGGCGCAACAGCTTGCGCTCGCTGAAAAGCGGAGCAAACTCAGGTGAGTACTAAAGAGTAAAAATAATTTGACAGATTACAATCTGACGCGAGAGATTGTAATCTAACGAAAACATAATTGCAATTTATCGTATTATTTTTCGCTATATTGTATTTTTTTTTTAATATATGGCTTTTATTTGTGCCAAGAGAGCACAGATTATTTCGCCAATGTCACGTGCAATGGAAAAGACACGATGGAGATTGACGCTAAATTGTAATCTATAGAAGTTAAACTGTCAGATTACAATCTGTCACGAGTCAAATTGCCAACTATCGAAAGCTCTTCCTGATTGGCAAGTCTTACTGTAAGAGCGACCAATCATATGCCACCGTTATTATTCGGTAGTTTGCAATCTAAGTAAATTTCAGCTAACAATATTTATATAGATTACAATATATCTTGTCAGATTGTCATCTAAGGATTTTTGTAATCTTACGCTGGCACGATTGTTTGATTTGAGGTTGTCATCTTCGACTCCTCACCATACCAATCAATCTCTTTCGTCTCTTCTCTATTCTACGTGACATTGGCGAAATAATCTGTGCCCTGTGACATCACCTATCTCACAACTAAAAGCCATTAAACTAAGAATTCAATTGAATCATTTTCGACAAACACATTCACGAAATAATACAACAAATCTATAGCTGGATTCGTATATTCATTTTTACATTATTTTATGAGCAACGACATCACCTGTCATATCTTTCTTGACAGCTGACATTTCTTGTTTTTCTAACATGATTCTCTCTGGCCATCCAGAATCAAATCTCTAAACAAAGTGATCTAATGTTTCAAAATATACGATATTTAATTCAACTTTTAATTTAACATTCGTTCTATTACACAAATTGTATCTAAACCAATTCTCTTACAAAATAAATTATATGTTAATCAATATGAAACAATAGTGATTTATACCGTCGGCCATCTTGGAATCCTATTCTCAAATCGAAGCAGAAAATATTTATAAATTATATTTAGATTTACGTATTCCATGCAATTTGCTTGTAGCTCAGCTATATAAAGTGGCGTAGTTAGGTGAGGGAGGGCCCCGGTGCACAGATAAAGAATCGGGCCTTCACCCTCTCTATCCCATCCCTCTTTAACTAATAATAATAATAATAATAATATATGATTAATATATCTTTATTTATAATACAACATTATTCACGTCTTTATAATTCTACTCGTACTCAGCGGTGAAGGAAAACATCGTGAGGAAACCTGCATGTGACAAATTTCAAAGAAATTCTGCCACATGTGTATTCCACCAACCCGCATCGGAACAGCGTGGTGGAGTATATTCCAAACCCTCCCTTTTATAGGAGAGGAGGCCTTAGCCCAGCATTGTGGAATTTACCAGGCTGTTACTTTACTTTACTTTTATTATTCACGTAACTACTTATATCCACTTAAATATTCATTCCAAAAATTCCGATAGTATAACAACAACAACAGCCTGTCCGATAGTATAATCGTCGGTATTTAAAACGCAATTGTTTAATTATTCTCCAATGAATACGATATTATTCGAAATATCGACCAATGATAGCGCGTCATTCCACGTGTAAGATTTTTTTCCACGAATCACGAAGCGTTAGTGTGCTGCACGCCTCAAATCGGCAAATATTCTTATTATTATACTCATGTTAAATTAATTGCTCGCAATCTATTTGTGATCAATTATTTACTTTAGAAAATTAATTTATGTCTTTAAAACACTGTAACAAGTGAAAATAGAGCTGAGATGGCCCAGTGGTTAGAATGCGCGCATCCTAACCGATGATTGCGCGTTCAAACCCAGACAAGCACCACTATATATGTGCTTAATTTGTGCTTATATTTCATCTCGTGCTCGGCGGTGAAGGAAAACATCGTGAGGAAACCAGCATGTGTCTAATTTCATCGAAATTCTGCCACTTGTGCATTCCATCAACCCGCATTGGAACAGCGTGGTGGAATATGTTCCAAACTCTCTCCTTAATGGAAGAGGAGGCCTTATCCCAGCACTGTGAAATTTACAGGCTGTTACTTTACTTTTACTTTAAGTGAAAATATACACTTTTGATACTAAATTAGATTTAGTAATTGTAATCCAAAACTCATACTATAATTGTATATCTTTGAGTCGTATACAATTAAGAAAACACATTAATGAGTTTTGCAGACACGTTAATTTAAATGTTAATTAACAGTATAATGATAAATCAAACGCATTAGGTATTTATAAAATATAATATACAACTACGTATTTAATTAATAATTAACTCCAATTGGTGAGTACGAATAAGTGGAATATATAACATGTTACCGTAGAAGTAGGAATAAAGATAATCAAACCTAGATTTACGTATTTCATGCGATTTGCTAATAACTCAACTGTATTGTGAATTGCTAAGGTTGGCGGACAAGCATATAGGCCACCTGATGGTAAGTGGTCACCATCACCCATAGACAATGAAGCTGTAAGAAATATTAACTATTCTTTACATAGCCACCGACCTTGGTGACTTAGATGTTATGTCCCTTGTGCCTGTAGTTACACTGACTCACTTACCCTTCAAACCGAAACGAAATATCGTCGATAAATCATCGATACATGCATAACACAACATTACTTGGTGGTAGGGCTTTGTGCAAGCTCGTCTGGGTAGATTCCACCCAGGGCGTCTTTAACCTACTAGAGGACGTTGGATAATAGAGCTCGTATGACTTTGTGAGAACACTATTTTAATAGAATAGATAAAGGAAGCAGATAAACAAGGTTATAGATTTATTTTTAGTAACAATCACATATTTATATTTATTTAATTGATTGACCCTATCGATCGCGGAAACCTGGACTCTTGCCCAAAGTGCCCAATGGGAAAGATGGGTCTGGTACCACCCACTCATCAGGTATTCTACCGCCAAACAACAGTACTCAGTATTTTTGTGTTCCGGTTTGAAGGGTAAGTGAGTCAGTGTAACTACAGGCACAAGGGACATAACATCTTAGTTCCCAAGGTTGGTGGCGCATTGATCATGTAAGGAATGGTTAATATTTCTTACACCGTCATTTTTAATGAGTGATGGTGACCACTTACCATCCAGTGACACATATAAAATAAAAATCGCTGATGACATGAATTTCTATGCGGATTTCGATTCGCACATAAAAAGTGTTCCTTCCAAAAATATTAGACTTTTAATAAATTTAATTCCAAGTTTTCAATAAGGAAGTAATCGTACTTCATTGATTATTTATAAGTCTAGATATACCATTAAAGTTGATATGAAAAATGTTTAGCATGTACCAAATAATACAGGTTACTCGTTTATTGTGAAGACTAGCAACCCGCCCCGGCTTCGCACGCAATACTGATGCTAAATATACAGAATTTGTTTATTTACGACATCACATTAGAAACTTCTAAAATTATCAGTGTTTCTTTATTTCTTCGTATCAGAATTGCACCCATGTAAAGCCGGAGCGGTCGCTAGTTTGAAATGTATATAAATAATCTAATTTTGAATTATAAAATGTTATTTATCTGTGTACAGAATAATGAATATACAATTAATTATATTAATAAAATATATTAATTAATTATAAACCATAATTAAATACTACAATATATATTTTATAATGTATAATAAAAAATAATATTTTAAAATAATAATATATTTGACCGTCAACGAAGCTGAATAACATCGATCTTCGGTTAGTTAAATTATAACTCGACTTTAAAGATAGATTAATGTAAAGAGGTTTTAATTAAATACCAATATAATACTGCCACGTTATATAGACACTAAACACATAGAATAATGTTACTCTACACTTGCATCGTTCATCGTTCGGCTAATACTGCGATTAGCTCACGTCGGAAATGGCGGGAAAAGGAAAACTGTCAAAACTATGCCAGACGCCAGTCCGTGTCCGACGTTCGCCATTGACGCGCGATTAATTTAACGGTTTAAAAAATAGTATTCGTTATTTTAAAATACGTTAAATAAACAAAGTGGTAAGCGTTGAGGATAACCTTCTGTTAAACTTGGATGATTCGTGTGAATTCGAATCGTTGTTTTCATTTGTTAGTTTTTTTTTTTTTTGTTAATCGTAATGTAATCAAGGTATAAATTTGAGTGATGTACAGTGATACTCGATAAGTAATGTCGGTGTGACTTTTTTATATGAATCAAATATTTTGGTCTGTATATGCTATATATATTTTGCAAAATATCATGCGATGAATTTGATAATCAACGATAAGAGTGCTAACTCTATCTGCACATATATATTATTGATTAAAGATATGTTATCATGTAAATATAACTATTTGAGGATAAAGTTACTCGTTAAGTCATAATAAGTTAACAGGTGTCAGTTGTTTTTTTATCATGAAGTAAGTATTTAATATAATTTGTTAATTAACCTCCTTTTTAATGGATTAAATTTTGTTGCATTTGCTATTAAAAAAAATATCGATGTCAATAATTCATTAAAGTTGGTTAAGATACTCTCATGCATTATTGATGTAACCAGTAGGTCGATCTCTAACAAGTTTAAAACGCAGATTAAAGTACATACCGTAACTAAATTGTGGTTATCTTTAACTTAAATTACGACGTTACAATAATCATTGCTGTTGTTATCATTCAGTTTTATATATTTGTAAAACGAACGAAATTTAAACAGATAATTAAAAAAATGCTTAAATATATTTACATAATTAAAATCGTTCAAAGTACGGTTTTTTTTTAATGAATGTGTAACTCTTGCTCGTAGTTTTATGTTAGTGTAATATATAATATAAGCCCAAATCTAATTCGAATCTGCGAATATGCGAATGGGTGAAATTTTCCCAAAAGTTTAGATACGATAAGTGTGTACGATATATGCCTATATGTTGCTGTAGTCTGTCTAAAATAATGGTTTGAATGTGTTTTAAAAATTATTATTATACGTATGTTTTAAAGTTTGATAAAAATGAGATAAAAAATATACTATGCAGAAGTTATTTCTCTTTTATCAATGAGGTTTTGTGAAAACTGTCAAGTTGAGAGGACTTCTAAATAAAAAAGGATATATCTATTTAATACTCAATATACCTTTTTACGTTGATTTCCTTCAAACAAACATGAGGTGACTAGCTTATGTTATTAATAAAACTTATTTTTATTTTTATTTATTGGTTGTCGTATTAATTATTATTTTCTAATTATTAAGGACTATCCAGTCACACGTGTAATAATTAATATAAAGGGAAAAAATGTAAACAAACCTAAAATTTACGCATTTCATGAGATTTGCTGTTAACTCAGCTATATGGTACACTACTAAGAGTTTATGATTAATGTATCTTTATTTATAATACAGCACAATTACACTTAATCATCTATTTCCATTTTAATTTCACTTCCAAAATTCCGATACCAGTTACATAGAAATTCAAAACGCCATTTTTTCGCAAATCCTTAGTAAATATCATAGACTAATCAAGCTCCTAAGATGGCTCAGTCGTTAGAACGCGTGCATCTTAACCGATGATTTCGGGTTCAAACCCAGGCAAGCACCACTATACCCACAAGGCCATAACATCTTAGTTTCCAAGGTTGATGGTACAATGACGACGTAAGGAATAGTTAATATTTCTTACATCGTCATTGTCTATGGGTGATGGTGGCCACTTACCATCAGGTGGCCTATATGCTCGTCCGCCAACCTATACGAAAAAAAAAACTATATATATATGCTTAATTTGTGTTTATAATTATTATCGTGCTCGACGGTGAAGGAAAACATCGTGAAGAAACTAGCATGTGTCTAACTTCATCGAAATTCTGCCACATATGCATTCCACCAACCCGTATTAGAACAGCGTGGTGGAATATGTTCCATACACCTCTCCTTAATGGAAGAGGAGGCCTTAGCCCAGCAGTGGGAGATTTACTGGCTGTTACTTTACTTTACTAAGCAAACTCCAATGACCTCGCGTCAATTTAGACCTGTTTCGAGAGGACGGTTGCTGTATATAATACATGGACAATATAGTAAAGAAACACTGATAATTGTAGATGTTTCTAATGTGATGTCGTAAATAAATTAATTTTGTAGTACATCCTACTACTATTATAAAGGCGAAAGTTTGTATGTATGGATGTATGGATGTTTGTTACTCTTTCACGTAAAAACTACTGAATGGATTTGAATGAAACTTTACCACAATATAGCTTATACATCAGAATAACACATAGGCTAAAATTTTTTAAGGTTTCTAATGTGACGTCGTAAAAAAACACATTTTTTGCGCTTACATTGCAAACGCTGACTGAATCCTACAAGATAGATCAAAACAATGTACTGCAGTATTGTACAACTTAAAAAGGTCTATAAAAAAGTCCGTGATGGTATATGTTTATCTCTTAGGAATAACCCACAATAACCATTTTTTATCCTTTACTTTGTACGAGAAATAATGACTTATTTACGAAGCGATTTTAAGCGATTACTAGACTAGACGGGACGAACCTGAAGTCCACGCGAACGAAGTCGCGGGCAAAAGCTAGTGTAGTATCAATATTGCACCCGTGCGAAGCCGGGGCGGGTCGCTAATTACTAATAATAATCAATTATTTTAATTATTATCAATGGCGATATTTCGAAACAGCTGTTAACTAATGACGTACGCAGATTTTATATTCTACGTGATATCCGCTTATTTATAATCAAAACGCTAATTAAATAATTAACCTATCTGAATGTGGATGTTTATTTTTATCTATTAATAAATAAAAATAACAATACGTGATTATTTTCGTAAATCACACAAACATACAGTACGTCACAACTTAGATGTAGTATCGACAAAATTCGTAAAACCGATCACATCCGCAATGAGTACGCTCTCCCAAATTATCAATATTCATTTCTCATGCGAATATGATCTTCACACAAACGTAATAGCTTGTAATATCACATGACCTAATATGTATATTCAATTCGACACGTCGATTTACATGCACTCGCTGTCTCGGGTTGAACTGACGCGAATCTATAGCGAAGATTAGCGTCGAATGGCGCGATAGGGAGCTGTTTCTATTAGTTGTGTGAATCGGCAGTAATCGGTTTTATTGAATTTGCCGATGCTACAGCTAAGTTGTGTCGTATTATAAGTACTTGTGTAGGTCAGCCATCGTGTAATTTGGTCAGACCTTGGTGGCGACTATTGGAGGCCGGTGGCATGTATATGATATCTGCTTACGCGGTTTCACCCGCTTTAAGGCTTTATTCATTTTTTTTATGTTATAGGTTGTCGTACTAGCATATGGGCCACCTGATGGTAAGTGATCACCATCACCCATAGACAATGACGCTGTAAGAAATATTAACTATTCCTTACATCGTCAAGAGCCACCAACCTTGAGAACTAAGACGTTATGTTCCAAAAAAGTTTTAAGTCAAAATAAAAACCATATTACTTATGAAAATAAATATTTTAATCTAAACGTGAAGAATCAATTGAGAGACTAAAATTGTAAATTATAGTTTTGTGATTTATTAAAATATCTAAAATCGTTAATAATAGGGAAACGGATGTACGGCTTAGCTCATTTTGATACGATTGCTATAATCTGTCAATTGCAATCAATCAAAGTCAATATCAATACTTAGTGCGACACAACTTAGATGTCGCATCGGCGAATTCAATAAAACCGATTACTGCCGATTCACACAATCATTTGTAATTTAAATTATTTCAACTTGTACTCTCACTATTTAAGTACACTGTACGCACAGTACAGTACAGTAACAGTACAGTAATAGCCTGTGAATTTCCCACTGCTGGGCTAAGGCCTCCTCTCCCATTAAGGAGTTTGGAACATATTCCACCACGCTGTTCCAATGCGGGTTGGTGGAATGCACATGTGGCAGAATTTCGATGAAATTAGACACATGCAGGTTTTTTTCGAGCCGCCGAGCACGAGATGAATTATAAACACAATTAAGCACTTATTTATAGCGGTGTTTGCCAGGGCTCGAACCCGCAATCATCGGTTAAGATGCACGCGTTCTAACCACTGGGCCATCTCAGCTCACGCACAGCGGCTTTTTTTTTATATAACTGGGTGTCCCAGCGACTTCGTTTATTTTTTTGGTACTGGTACTCAACTGTTCCGATCAATCCCTTTCGTGTCTTCTCCATCCTACGTGACATTGGCGAAATAATCTGTGCCCTGTCGGCACAACTAAAAGCCATTAAACCAAGAATTGAATTAAATTGGTACTGGTCATTAGGTGTCAGGCATAAAAAGCGCTTTATAGAAGTTCCAGCTTGCTTCACAACGAATTGAGTTAATCGTTTTTTCAATGAAAAAGCTACTGACAGACCGACAAAACTGCTTATAATATTAGTAAAGATCAATGTAATGGCCATCAGCCATAAAATAAACCCATTTTAAAGTAATCCACTTCTATAACTTGATTCGCAGTTTATTTCACTTTTTAAATACATGCATACAAGATCTCTTTAAGATTTGTCACGGACTACAATTAAATCAAGTATTTCTAACGGACCACGGACCATAGAGTACAGAAAAAATAAAGGTAAAACTATAAAAGAAATTTGAAGGATATTATGGTTTAAACATAGAGTTTGAATCAACGGGAAAATACTGCTTAAAACTTGCGGTCGTTTGTACGGCGTACCGTAGCTATTTAAAATTTTGATTAAAATATACATATTTAACAGTATAAAGTTTACTACTACTTTATTTAAATTAAAAACATTTACATAACAATATACGTACGAGGTAATGTGTTTTTTGTTCTCATTACTTACTGACAAGTTAATTAATCATACTCAGAATACAACCCAAGTTGACGAGGTTGTTCGGGGGAAAAAACATCCGACGTAGTACTTGATAGAGAGTATTAGTATGTCATATGTGATATGAGAATACTAGTCGCTCGCGGCTTCGCTCGTGTTTTAGTTTGTTGCGTGTCATGTAATAGGCATAAAAAGTTTATGTCCTTCCTTAGAAATCAAGCTTGCGTTGAACAAATTTCATCAAATTCGCTTCATTGGTTTTGTCGTGAAAGAGCAACAGACAGACAGAGTTACTTTCACATTTATAATATTAATATAAATAGGGAATTTAATTATGAATATTGTAATCTGTTTAAGAAAGGAAAGTTGTTCTTGTTTCATTTCGTTTACTTGGTAGTAGGACTTCATCCACGCTCACCTGGTTGGGGACCCACTCTTCAGATTTTCATTCCAATCAGCGACACTTAATATTTTTGTGTACGGTTTCATGAGTGACCAGTACAACAGTTACAAGGGACTTCAATATAACATATTAGCTTTCTTGATTGGTGACGAATTGATGATGTTATTTTATTTGGAGTCGGTGCAGGATGTCTTCTTTCATACTTCTCTGTCAGATGTCATCTCACAAGTAACATTCTTTCACATAATCCATCCATCGTTTCTTTGATCGTCCTCTACCTCTATATCCATCCACATTTATGCTCAAGACCTTAAGACTTCCCACATAACTTCTCGGCTATCGGTGTCACTTTCAAACTCCTTACTTTCTTTACTCTATCCATTCGCACATTGGTGACGTAATGAATGGTTGATATTTCTTGCAACACTTATAGACCATATTAAAAATATATGTTGCCACGCCTCTTCGCGTCACATGAAGGCATGCCCTCAGTAAGCCTTGGATTTGAAACACCTCGTTATAAAGTATTTATTTACTAACGTTATCTTTTTCCTCATATAACTGAATTTTTGTTTTCTATTTATATTAAGATAAAGAATTATCCTCGTGTCAATTTATCATAGATATTATTTTCGATTACATTACATTATCTACTTATTCATCAATGCTATAAATATGATAGCATTTAAGTCAAAATCTTCCTTCAATATGGAAGCATTGACTTCCTTGGTGGTAGGGCTCTGTGCAAGATCATCTGGGTCAGATATTCTATCGCCACACACCAATATTTGGCTCTAGTAGTCGCTCCTGGTGTTTGATGTCAACCGTTAGGCAAAAAGTAGCCTATGTCCTTTCTTGTACTTCAAGTTTCTTCAAACCAAATTTCATCAAAATCGGTTCATTGGTTTAGTTGTGAAAGAGCGACAGACAGATAGAGTTACTTGCACATTTATAATATTAATATAGATTGTTGTGTGGGGGACAAGATCTTGGCTTCCAATGTTGGCGTATTGGTTAGATGTGGAGATTGGTTAACAGTTTCTTACTTTGCCTGTGTCTATAGGTAGTGGCAACTTACCATCAGATTGACTATATGCCCGATCAGCTATCTATGATGTAAAAACGTCAAAAATCTTCCAAACAAACATTGGTCCAGTCATGTCCAAGATTTTAAGTAGGCGAATATGTTTCATAAAGCACTTCCTTTTTAGTCCTACGATATATTTATGAGTACACCCATTGTAAAACGATCATCATCTAACTATTGGACCCTTGAGTCTATATAACATTAATATGTAACTTGAGGTCTTTGACCTTATTGTACAGTCAGAGTAAGAAAACCTTCGTCAGTTTTCAAATTTATTCCTTTATCAAGTCTTAAACTCTTAGTACCTTTTGAATCTAAACATCGAATCATTGCAGTCATTCTCGATCGGTAAAGCAGATTATCGCTCACACTGAGCACACGAAAATAGATCTTAAGGTGACGAGCCTTTTCTTACCCCGACTATACACAATAGTATATAAAAATTTAAGATGTATCATTATACTATAATTTAAATAAATATTATTTCACGGCCATACCGTCAACTAGTATTAGTATGTACATTGGTTCGGAATTTCATAAAAACTGTGTGTGCTCATTCATTGTTTCGCGTATGATGTGTAAAAATTATATATTCATCATCATTATCATTATATCATAGCTTACCTCTGGTCCTATGTATGTTTAGAACTTTAAAATTACGCAACGGACGGTTAATATGGTTTATTTCAATAGATAGATTGATTCGAGAGGAAGGTTTTTGTATGTAATACATGGACGATATCGCAAAGAAATACAGATAATTTCAAAAGTTTCTATTGTGATGTCGTAAATAAACAAATAGTATATTATATTAAGTATCAGCATTGCATCTGTGCGAAGTGGGTTTGAGTCACGTCGCTAGTTTTCATTATAAAACGTTAAAGTTGCAGCAACAAGTGAAAATAAAATCAAAAGTGAATGCATATTCCCGGAAGTGTTACTAATTAGGTTTCACTATCACTACATAGTATAAAACTAAAGTCGCTTTCTCTATCCCTATATCCCTTATATGCTTAAATCTTTAAAACTACTCAACGGATTTTGATGCAGTTTTTTTAATAGATCGAATGATTCGAGAGGAATATTTTTGTACATAATAAGTGTACAATAAAGTAACTTAGCCCAGCAGTGGGAAATTTACAGGCTGTTACTATACTCGAACCATAGAGTACAATACCAATAGAGGTAAAAAATAATAATAGAATGATTTGAGAGGAAGGTTTTTGGATATATGAATTAACAGCATGTAATTTAAAAAAATATTTACGAAGATATTACAGTATTAAATTTTCTGGCTCATAGCGGTTTTGTATTATAAGACATTCTGTAATATATTTAGTATCAGCACGTGTACGTGCGAAGCCGGGCCGGGTCACTAGTTATTGATACTTCAATAATATTCAAAGTGACTTTTACGTATGAACAAAAAGACGTATCGTTTCTATTTCTTTGTATTGTATTTGTCTTACAAATAATTAGTATATTTCTGAACGGATATATTATGTAATATGCTCTTTGATTTACTGATCAAAATCAAAAATCAAAATAAACATTATTCAAGTGGGCTTTTACAAGCACTTTTGAATCGTCTATTAATAATTAAGTGAAGCTAACACCGGTTCGGTAAGTAGATTCTACCGAGAAGAACCGGCAAGAAACACAGTAGTTACTTTTTGTCAACATTTAAAAAAATACCTTTTTTACCAATGTATTTTTTAGAAACGATTTGAATTTACGAGACGGCAAAGTTAAAAATTGTAACTGAGTTTGATATAACAATTGAAACACAAAATTAAGTGTATTGTTTTAATTAAATTCAGATTTTCACTTCCAAACCCTTCTGGGTACCACCCACCATCAAGTAGTCTATCACCAATCAGCAATACTTGATATTGTTGTGTTCTGGTTGAAAGGGAGATTGAGCCAGTGTAACTAAAGATACAATGGAATAACATCTTTACTTCCAGGATCGATAGAGCAATCCTTAATATTTATTATCCTCCTAAAGTCTATGTATAGTGATGACAACTTACCATCACGTGGACCAAAGAAAGAAATACTTCAAATAATACCGGAATTTTTTATTATAGGAATTTAAGTGTTAACATGTAATTTGATTCAATGATAATTTATAAATAACGTAGATTAACCACAAAGCGAAATATTTATACTATTAAGAGAATAAGGAAAATGTGTGGAAATTTTTCCAACATATTTGATAAAATTGTTTGTTTTTTTTTTCCAAGTTATACTTTTGGCGTATTATTGTTTGAAATAAACAACTTCACGCCTTAATTTGTTTTAAAATGTTTATTTTATTATAAACTTGCTCTTCTGGAGCGGTGATTTAAAAAATACGTACCAAATTTCATCTAAATCGGTTCAGCGGTTTAAGTATGAAGAAGTAAAAAACAGAGTTTCGCATTTATAATATTAGAATAGATTTAAATTTTAAATGTTTGTTAGTAAGCGTTATAATAATGATAAAAAAATATATAAATTACATTTCTCACAATTATAATAATTATTTTATCATGAATTATGCCCGAGAAGTAGAACTGACTACTCGCAAACATAAATACAGACATTTTTTATAACATATAACAAACCACTTGGTACCATTATATATTATATATTATATATTACCACCATTTTAGCTCAATATAATTGTATTGAGGCAAGAAACGGTTTTAATATAATTTAATAAACATGCCCTATCTATTTCATTGTAAGTCTGTGGACACGATAGATTACAAAATTTAAATCTTAAGCTGACAATGATCTTTATAACAGGAAAACATAGAAAAAATATGACTTGGAAAAAGAATTTTCTTATCGGATCGTTAGTGATAACGTAGCTTATTAAATAACATAGCATAATAAATAATCTGTCAGTGTGTACGGCTCGATCTGGAGGGATAGCTATTTGTGCAGTGCAGTATCAGTGCAGTTCATCCCCACTTTTGAGAGTCCAATGAAACGACATTACGACATGCCCATTCGAGATTTTTTGTGAGTATCAGTGATTACTAAAGTTTTGGATGGCATTTTTTATTTCATTTTCACGTGTACAAATTGGACGTTTTATAACTTACAAGCTGATCAAATCAATGAATAGTTTGTATCAAATTTGCTATAATAACTTAAATTTCTAAATTGCATCTGGAGTTTTGATAGAAAACAATAAATAATTGTATCTGTAACAGTGTGACAAGGATTTTTACTTTTTGGCAAATTGTAGTTGTGATTATATATTATAAGAAACGTGATAATCGTTGTCGTAGCACAATTACGATTGTTAAAGTACCTTCATTTTATTGTAACGAAATATACATTGACACTTCCTAAACAAAATATCTTATTAATTTGCATCTAAAGAATTATCAAAGTTTTGCATAAAACATAAGTTATAAGAAAAAACTCAATATTAAGAACATTTTATGTTAAAATCATAATTTTCTTAAATTTTTTGTTACCTTTAACTCAAGTAAAAAAGATAGTACCTACAGTAAACGCACTCTATCGAATCCCCCTCCCCCTTTCTGGCTACACAGACCGTTAAATAATATTTTTTATATTACATTTACTTCTAAAATTCGCGATCAAATTTTTGTACGTCTATTTTAATATAAATAATTTTATTATCAATAAATGTTGTCGCCTCTGTTCCTTTCTTTAGTCTATCGAATTTCACACTATACAAATATTATCGATATTATCGAAAAAAATCAAAGTTACATTTGTAAATAATGATTGAATACTGTTGTTACGAATCGTCGAAAATAGGTCAAACAAATGATATCGGAACGTAATATTATTTCATTTTTTGTGAGCTGCTCCAACCACATTGAAATTTCTAAAACTTCATTACATAGTTTAAAACAAAGGCGCTTACCGCTGTCTGTTCCTATGTATGTTTAAATTTTTCCAATTATGCAATGGATTTTGATGCGGTTTTTTGTTTATAGATAGTGATTCGAGAGAAAGGTTTTTGTATATAATACATGGCCAGTATAGTAAATAATAATAAAAATTCTGTAGTATATTTAGTATCAGCATTGCACACATGTGAAGCCTGGCGGGGTCGCTAGTTACCTATAAAAATACGTGAAGTGGTACCTGACGGTTGAGTCGAGATGGCCCAGTGGTTAGAACGCGTGCATCTTAACCGATGATTGCGGGTTCGAACCCAGGCAAGCACCGCTGATTCATGTGCTTAATTTGTCTTTATAATTCATCTCGTGCTCAGCGGTAAAGGAAAGCATCGTGAGGAAACCTGCATGTGACAGATTTCATAGAAATTCTGCCACATGTGTATTCCACCAACCCGTTGGAACAGCGTGGTGGAATATTTTCCAAATCTTCTCCTCAAAGGGAGAGGAGACCTTTAGCCCAGCAGTGGGAATTTAAAGGCTGTTGTTGTTACCTGACAGAGTTACTTTCACATTTATAATATTAACTAGTAATCGCCCGCGGATTAGTCGCGTTTTAGGGTGTTGGTTGTCACGTGTCAGGCAAAAAAGTAGCCTATATATCCTTTCTTGGAGTTCAAATTTGCTTCAGACCAAATTCCATTAAATTCGGTTCAGCGGTTTGGTAGTGAATGAACGACAGACAGACAAATGTTACTTTCACATTTATAATATTAGTAGATATAGACAGACAAATATAACTTCTTTATATCTAAAAACTACAATGCCTCTAATGCAAGTGTAGTCGATACTACTTAATTATTTTAGCTAGATGAAAATTATTGACAAAAAAGGTAATTATTGATAAAAGTTCTATTTAGTTGATTATCGAGCAATATCCGTGAAACAAGTGCGGTCATACTAATTGTTTGACATACCTACGTCCTCAGTTAAGGACAAAATTGAGAAAAGAAAAGTCAAATAAAGTGATCATAAAGAAAAAATTGAAATTAAAGAAAATCCCCAGTAGTATGTATAGTGAGTAAATAGGAAATCTGATAAGTGGTCATCAGTTGTGGAATCAATCAAATCAAATCAAATTTATTCAAGTAAACTTCACAATTAAGCGTTTTTGAATCGTCAACAATTAAATACTACCACCGTTTCGGAAAGCCTCTAGCGAGAAGAAACGGCTAGGAACTCGCATAGTTGCTCTTTTCATATAAACAGATTTACAATGCTGTTATTTATAGCTCCAGGCGATTTTTGCTGATAATCGCTTTTTGGAGGTAGACTATTGACTGGTACCTAATCCGACGGTCTTACATCTATACCACCAAGTATTAGAAAATTAAGACCGCTCTTCCTAATATACTTTTGTTGGTTTGGTTTTAAATCTTAGCTTGAGTTCTCTATGTTGTCTTAATAGCCTGTAACATACATAAAGTAAATAAGGTATTTTGATAATATGTGGTAGCTTCACTTAATTTTGTTAAATGAAGATTTAAAGGTCCTTGTAAAAGCCTACTCGAATAATTTATATTTTGATTTGATTTATGTATATTATGTTAAACATAATATTAAGGAAACGGCGACCTAGCGTACTTAAATACACAAACAACTACGTACTCATCATAAAGAAAAAATTGAAATTAAAGAAAATCCCCAGTAGTATGTATAGTGAGTAAATAGGAAATCTGATAAGTGGTCATCAGTTGTGGAATCAATCAAATCAAATCAAATTTATTCAAGTAAACTTCACAATTAAGCGTTTTTGAATCGTCAACAATTAAATACTACCACCGTTTCGGAAAGCCTCTAGCGAGAAGAAACGGCTAGGAACTCGCATAGTTGCTCTTTTCATATAAACAGATTTACAATGCTGTTATTTATAGCTCCAGGCGATTTTTGCTGATAATCGCTTTTTGGAGGTAGACTATTGACTGGTACCTAATCCGACGGTCTTACATCTATACCACCAAGTATTAGAAAATTAAGACCGCTCTTCCTAATATACTTTTGTTGGTTTGGTTTTAAATCTTAGCTTGAGTTCTCTATGTTGTCTTAATAGCCTGTAACATACATAAAGTAAATAAGGTATTTTGATAATATGTGGTAGCTTCACTTAATTTTGTTAAATGAAGATTTAAAGGTCCTTGTAAAAGCCTACTCGAATAATTTATATTTTGATTTGATTTATGTATATTATGTTAAACATAATATTAAGGAAACGGCGACCTAGCGTACTTAAATACACAAACAACTACGTACTCATATACTCTCCATTTATTTACCTCTGTTTCAATAACATATGAATGTATTATTTAGTATATAACAAGTATAGTTATTTATTATTAACATTTAAAAACGATTGTATAGTATGACTTATAAAAAGTTATTCAAATTATACTTTATTCAAGTAGGACTTTACATCTGTCTGTTGAGGGTATGTGTGTGTGTTTCACAAAGTCGTAAAGGTCGTAAGGTCCAGTCGTGTCGGAATTGGCTTATGAAAGCAAGAGTATTAAGAAGGCATCTGTGCAAACACTTGTGCACAAACACAGGTGTTGTGAAATAGGTCAGGACGACATTATTATTGTTTGTATGACTCGTTACATCGTATACAAGGCAAAGAGGTCGTGAGTTTGAATCGTTTGGGCCAAAAAGTTACAAGTCTGAGTAAAAAAGTCTATCGAAAAAATGTCCCTAATGACGTTTCGTTACCACAGACTTTTAGTTTTGCGGATGAAAGTTTTCTTTCTTTCTTTCCAATTTTCTTAGCAATATCATTGCAAATTTTTGCCTCGGGTATTTCGTTAATATTTTAGTAAAAATTTAATCAATTTATAAGCATTCATTGGTCAAAGATTTTGTTCCAAATAATACGCAGATATAGAGACTTTGAACTTTCACGAATAGTTCCGACTTTTTCATACAAATCACAGACTTTTCCAGTAATTGGGAATAGTAAATCATTTTTAGTAATTAATTATAATGGAAACAATCCATGACCAAACAATTCTATAATAAAAATGTCTTATATAAGAATGTAAACAACAAATAACAGTCAAGAATCTTGATTGTTTATAATGTTAATTATAGACTTTAATTTTAGAACATGCGATGTCAATAACATTTATATAGGTTTGTATTTATAAGTACGTATGTATACTCTGAACTACTAAATATAATGCGCTAAGCTAGCGTGCTAAATTGAGAGCGGCTAGAGAACATTGGGCTGAAATGATACCCGTGGCCTTTAAAACTATTTAATTTTAATATCAACTGTTCTCCGATTGGGAACTCCACTGTGCTCTGAGCACAGGAGTTTAGGCAGGCCTTTCTGCCACGGTTCTCTTAAAGACACAATCAAAAAGGCCACTATGGACGTTTCTGCTCCTAAATTGATACTGAGCATCGTAAAATTAGTAGTGATGATGCTAAAATATCTGATGAATTGACATTGGTTTCCTGGGAATGACGAGCCCTTGTGTGGGACGCTACATGTGTTGACACGTTGACCCCACCTCATATCCGAGAAACAATGTTAAGTGCCGGTGCCGCTGCGGAAAAAGCTGCAGCAAAAACAGATCTAAATATTCGTGTCTTATGACAAATTACTTTTTTGTCCCATTTGGAGGATCGGAATTGCGATTCAACGGGGAAATGCTGCTAGCATTCTTGCCCCCATTCTACGCGGCCAAAATTTATACAGTTACTATTTTTAATTCATATACTCGTATATTTAAACATTTATTAATTCCTATGTTAATAAACATTACATATTTTAATGTTGTTTATTCTACATATACCGAAAAGAAACGGCAACAAGCTCAGTAGCTATTATTTTCCACCATTTTATTTACAGCGTATACATATTCTCAGTGCAATTGCATTTTTATATATCCGGTCTAGAAATCCAAAAATACTAAACCCACGCTTTTTTATCTTTAATGTAATCTTTTGATAATATGCCTTATTTATCAATGATTAAAGTTTCAAGAATGACTTTATAAGATTCGTGATCTTAGGACTTGGGACTTAAAAGAAATTTCCAACAATAGAGATTACTAAGGCCATCTCAAATTGATGTGAACTAATTTTTCTTTCAAAATTTACAAAAATATGGAATGCAAAATTTGTCTCGTTAATAGTATCTTGAAACTGCGATGCTCTTCTACTTTTAATATAATATTACAAACGAAAATCTTCTTCGAAAAGCGCTGCGACTTCTGCTATATGTTTTATTACATGTATTTAATAGTTACTTCAGTTATGCCCAAAAAATCATCCACTTGTTGATCCAGAGTTCTAAGTTTTATGGTTTTTAAGGCTTTGAAACACTAGATATTCTTAAAACCAGATCCCAACAATAGGTATTGTTGTTTATCGGAAGATTCTCTGATACCTATCTGGACGGGAGCTCTATCCTCAAGCTATCAAGCGACTAGAAACTTGGTCACCAACTATGCCTAAAAACATTGGCGCTGTAAGAAATATTCATTAGAACACACTAATACGTACGTGACCCTGGGAATGACTTGGCCAGACAGACTTGTACGTAACGATGGTCTTTAAACTTTTATTATTCCTTATGCTAAAGATTTTGAGTCAGTCAGAATGAGTTCTAAACCCTGATAAGGCTTTGTGTTTATTAAGGAAATTACACGTGTTTTTCTCAGTTCAGCTATATTTCCTTGTGTATTACGTTTATCAAAAATCCCACCCCGGTCTAATTGAGGACAAATAACATAATAATAAGGATGTTTCATTTTTAATGTACGTAATGTACATTACATAGATATTCCTTCAAATAGGCTATTTGACTGGTTTTTAAAATCCATTTTATATTATTTAGTAGAGGTTAAGGAACTCAGTAAATGTTGATGTTTTTATTTCTAGTATATATTTGCCGAAAAATATCATATTAAAAATTCCCTATTTAAATACCGCGCGAAAACGTTACTTGGATAATATAGCGCTGCAATGAGGACGCTGACGTCACTTGCCTGTATTTTAATCTCTGGTACATATAGTAGGCAAGCAAGGTTGACAATCAAATGACTTCATCATAGGCCTGGCCAATCAGAAGCATTGAAAATGTATTTTTATTTGTGGATATTTGAATAAATTAAGTATTATTTTCAACTTTCGTTATAAATAATAATTTTTAAACTCATATATAACTGAATACAATAATTGACACTATATTTTTCGCATTGTCAAATAGCCTATTGAAGAGGTCCTCAATTTGTCAGTAATTAAAAAAACTTAGTCTAAACTCAAAAGCAATTTAAATATGTTTGATGATTTCCTGCGTCATTGTGTAATCGTATTATTTACATAGATACTACTTGTAGCTTAGTGTGACGCTTACGGAGGGGGAAGGCGCATAGTGACAACGCCTCCTGTTATATGTTATATGATAGGCACTGTTATTTTGGAACCTGAGACCTTCAGAGAGCCTCTATGATTGAGTTAATATATATGATCTCACATACCAAAGAGAGACTTAAAAAAAATAACATAGATATACTTCTTGTTACTGGTCCTTATGAGGATCACTGAGGGGGGGGGGAGGTTTTGTTTTAAGTCGCATAGTGACATGCTAACTCTCCAATGTTATTTGCTGTCCACTCTTATCTTGGAACCTTCAGAGATCATATATATGAACGAGTCAATCGAAAAAAATTAAATTTATTTACATAGATATACTATTTGTTACTTGGTGGTAGGGCTTTGTGCAAGCCCGTCTGGGTAGGTACCACCCACTCACCAGTTATTCTACCGCCAATAACAGTACTCAGTATTGTTGTGTTCCAGTTTGAAGGGTGAGTGAGCCAGTGTAACTACAGGCACAAGGGACATAACATCTTAGTTCCCAAGGTTGGTGGCAATTTGACGATGCAAGGAATAGTTAATATTTCTTACAGCGTTATTATCTATGGGTGATGGTGACCACTTACCATCAGGTGGCCCATATGCTCGTCCGCCAACCTATTCCATAAAAACAAGTAGCAAAATGACAATGCCTCCTATCCTTATATGCTAGGCATTCTTATCTTGAAACCTTCAGAAAGCTCTATGATTGTGTCAATATCATGTATGTATATTGACACAATCCCGCACAACTGCCTCTTTTTGTGACCTTAACAAAAAAGAGTCAGTCAGAAGTCAGAAACGTAGCAGGCAATAACTCTTTATTAATAAAACGCGACCTTTGAACTTCCTTTATTATAATTTTCAAGCAAGTATTTGTAAAATAGTTAACACGTCAAACTACAATAGCTAATTTACAATGTATTTGAGATTCATTTGTGCGATTTTATTATTATTCCGTACATTAGTTTCCGTCTCCGGCTTCGTTCGTAATTCAATCAAATCAAATCAAAATAAACTTTATTTAAGTAGGCTTTTACGAGCATTTTTGAATCGTCATTTAACAATTAAGTGAAACTACCACATAAGCTACTTTATACATACGCATTGAGAAAAAAAGGGCTATTTTAATTTTCTTTAAAAGTTTATTTTGATTTTTTTTGATTTCATAAGGTACATATACCAAAATAACATTTTTACAATTTTTGTCTATTTGTTCCCGCTAATCTCTGCAACGGCTGGACCAATTTTGATGATACTTTTACTGGTAGATAACTGATGTAATAGGGAGTAACTTAGGCTACAATAATATTATTTTTTTTGTAAAATTCAAACGCGTACAAGGTCGCGGGCAAAGCTAGTGTTGAATACATATATAGGATTAGTATATTTTAAAACAAACAGCGTCAATCAGACAAGCGATCCGATTTAATTAAATCAAGGCCATTGGATTAAAAGGCGGTATACTATCGAGTTCAAATCGAAATGATAATTCTACACGTGGTTTTCATTAATAGAACTAAAGGCATTACAGATCCGAGGTGACTCAGTAGAACACGTGAATTTCGACTTCAAATTTCATTTGTAAATTATTTACAGTACATCAGTAGAATATAATTAATTTCAAACGTCATCTTCCTGCCCCTTATCCCAATTTTATTTTAGGGTCAGCTCAGCATCTTCCATACTTCTCAATCTGACGTCATCTTACAAGTAACATTCTTCCTGACCATATCGTCTTTTACACAATTCATCCATCGTTATTGTCGTCCTCTATCTATATTATATATTTATGGTATAGGTTGGCGGACGAGCATATGGGCCACCTATTGGTAAGTGGTCACCATCACCCATAGACAATGACGCTGTAAGAAATATTAACTATTCTTTATATCGTCAATGTGCCACCAACCTTGGGAACTAAGATTTTATTGTCTCTTGTGCCTGTAGTTACACTGGCTCAATCACCCTTCTAACCGGAACACAACAATACTGAGTACTGTTATTTGGCGAAAGAATAACTGATAAGTGGGTGGTACCTTCCCAGACGGGATAGCACAAAGCCTTACCACCAAGGAATATCCATCTACATCCATGCTCGAGGCCCTCCTCACAATATGTTCCTTATTGCTATTTGCGTGTGGTCCCAGGTTAGGATAGGACCTCCCCAACTCTACCCGTGGGTGTCGTAAGAGGCGACTAAGGCTATACATTAGGGCCCAGTGCATATCACCTGCGCTTTGGGATACTCGCACTATGGCGGCTAAACCACCACGAACATTACCAAGGAGGGTTAGTGTCATGCAGGTGGACTACTTTAAAATTTAAGCCAAAACCAAAACAATTAACTTTCAAAGTCCGGTATCGATGTCGACTAATCGATGTTCAAACACATCACTACGCTGAAGGACATTCTGACGTACTCGTTTACTGTTTACTCTTTGTTATTTACTTAAATGCAATGTTTTGCGTCGTACTATACATGTGACATATTGATTTTTAACGATAGAAACCATTTGTGTTATTTACATTTCGTTAGTTGGACTTCCTTTTGAATAAACATTTGTTGATATGAAACATTTACATTCGCGCTTTCGGGGTTAGATAGACACTTACGCCGTAACGCTGAACAGTGTCCAGGGCCCTCTTTTTAGTGGGCACTTTGGGCCCCGTGATCGATGGGGGCCCGAGATCAAGCAAAAATATCTGCACATGTTCTATATAAATCAGCAACTAGGTATTACAAGAAAGCATTATTTATTCGCAAATTGAAGAATAATGAAAGTTACTTTGTCCATTCCCACAGGATAGTGTTCTGTCAAAGTCTCCGGGCCCCATTATCCTAATACGCCCAGGGCCTTCAATACGTTAAATACGTGTATAACGCTACTAAATTAAACATCCTTTCGAATTTCGAACAATAACAGAAAAAAACCCAAATAAACAAAATTTGACAGCTCATTGACGTGTTATCATTGGTCGAGAGATTGATTAGTCTATGATATTCACTATGGAATTGCGAAATAATGGCGTTTCGAAAGTCGACGACATTACTAGCGGAATTTTGGAAGTAAAATTAATGCAGATAATATAGAGATCAACAGCACAACGACCTGAGATTTATGAATTTCATTCGATTTGCTGATAGCTCAGCTATATTGTGCACTAATAAAAGTTTGTGATTAATATATATCACTACATAGTATAAAACAAAGTCGCTTTCTCTGTCACTATATCCCTATGTATGCTTAAACCTTTAAAACTACGCAACGGATTTTGATGCGGTCTTTTTCAATAGATAGAGTGATTCGAGAGGAGGGTTTTTGTGTATACAGGGACAATATAGTAAAGAAACACTGATCATTTTAGAAGTTTCTAGTGTGGTGTAAATAAGCAAAATCTGTAGTATATTTAGTATCAGTATTGTACCCGTGAGAAGCCGGGGCGAGTAGCTAGTACATTTAATATTATGTCTGTACTACTATTGCTACTCAATATTGATCTTAATGTATATAGCCATAAATATGTTTTTAATAATAATACTGATAGTATTGCAGTTTTGCATTTATCAGTATTGCACCTGTGAGAAGCCGGGTTGGGTCGCTAGTTTATTTATAATACAATACTACACTTAACTACTTATATCCACTTTAATTTTACATCAAAAGTTTCAATAACAACTTCGTAGTGTAAACAATAGATTACTTTCGCTTCGACCAATGATATCGCGCTAATCCAAGGTCAAAGTTTATTTGACTTATGTCCTCTTGTAGTTGAAATAGACTACAGGCGAAGTAACGCAAGCCGGGTTATACTAGTAATAAAATACAAATCGTGGAATTGTTGTTAGAAGTAGTTCTCACCAGTGATAGAAATAACATCAGGTGTAAAGTAAAATAAAGTAAAGTAACAGCCCGTAAATTTCCCACTGCTGGGTTAAGGGCTCCTCTCCCATTAAGGAGTGGGTTTGATTCCACTACTCTGTTCCAATGCGGGTTGGTGGAATGCACACGTGGCAGAATTTCTATGAAATTAGACACATGTAGGTTTCCTCACGATGTTTTCCTTCACCACCGAGCACGAGATTAATTATAAACACTAATTAAGCACATATACATAGTGGTGGCAAGTGGGTGCTTGCTTGGATTTGAACCCGATATCATCAAAAAGGAAGGAAAGGAAAAGCGCGCTTAAGTATTAGACATTTATTTTTATTAGTGTCTAAGTATAACGTTTGTTATTGTCTCCTTCAACCGTCGATCTGTGCAAATAACAACATGTTATTAGTATGGATTATTACTTCAAAACAGTCACTTGTTTTAACGAACCTTATCCCATGGCCCAGTGGTTAGAACGCGTGCATCTTAACCGATGATTGTCGAACCCAACCCAGGCAAGCACCACTGAATATTCATGTGCTTAATTTGTGTTTATAATTCATCTCGTGCTCGGCGGTGAAGGTAAACTTGGTAAAACTGTATGTGTCTAATTTCATCGAAATTCTTCTACATGTGTATTTCACCAACCCGCATTGAAACTTGATGGAATATGTTCCAAACTTTCTCCTCAAAGTGAGAAGAGGCCATAGCCCAGCAGTGGGAAATTTACAGGTTGTTGTTGTTGTGTATGTGTGAGTACGTATAATATAACTGTACATACTTGAATTTTGATAGAATAATTACATTACAATTGAAAATTTTTAAACTTCATTACCATAAAGTTAACAATTAAAAATAACATATCATTCGCACTTCATTATTCAAACGCGTAACGAACATTGTGTAACAGATAAACAAAAATATTATTCAGTAAAATTAAAACGTTATTTAAATAAAACATCGATAACGAAAATATCGGGCAACACTATCGATATTCAAATTGTGACAAGTGAAAGTGTAGTGATGTGCCAATACGAACGCGTATAGACTTATCGATTCGTGGAACACCGACCGTTACTATTACGAGTTATTTGCGAAACCTCTTCGCGATGTTAAAACGAAGGACATCGAAAAGATTCGTCCTGGGTGACACCTCGGTGGAGGAGGGGAAGTACGATGACGAGGCCACCGATGTCATGCCATCGGAATTGCTCCAGAAATTCCAAATGACCTTGGACGCGGATCCCGATAAAAACGAGACGGAAGATCAGGACAACGTGCAAGAGCAGGATGGAAGACTGCTTCGGTTACCAGCACCGACGTTACAGTAAGTTTAAATAATACTATGTTATCATACAATATTTATTCTACAAAATATAGTCCATTTAATGTGACTTTAATCAAGCATTTTCACATTCAGATTAATTTAAAGTTACAGATAATAATTTCTTCTTTCTAAGAATGCCGTAATAGTGAACTGTTTGTGTTTCTTTTCTTTATACAAATGACAGTGACAGCTGTCACATTATAACATAGATTATATTATAGCCGCGTTATATGGTGTGAAATGTAAAAAGGGCCGTTAGAGTCTGGTCTAGTGGCTATCTTACAATGGTATCTCGGTATTAAAAAGTTACTCCGTTCTATCTGTCTAGGGCTCTGGTCATTGCCGTTCTTATCATCAGGGCACACGGGGCACGTACCACGGCCCTCCTGAAGTACTTACATTTCTCTAACATATCTGTCCACATTTCGACTGCTATGTTTATTAACGAAATAGCCATATTTGAAAGAAATATGTAACAGTATTTATCAAAAGGCTAGTGATGATAGTTGATATTAAAAGTTGAAAGCTACAGACGCGTTCTTCATGATAGAAATAGAAATATTTTGCAGCTAATCAGTATTCCAAGAATTTACCCAAATTACTGTTTAATTGAAACTAAACTTATGGCCTAGCTCTGAGCATTTTTGAGACGAATTTTTATTTATAAAAATATATTGTTTTAATGTTGTTTTGTTAAATATTTTGTTTGATATTGTGTGAAGGACGATATGGTCAGAAAGATTGTTACTTGTGAGATGACGTCTGACAGAGAAGTGTGGAAGGAGAACAATTGCTGCACCAACCCCAAATAAAAATTGGGTTAAGGGCAGGAGGATGATGATTTCGTTAGGGCCCCAGATGCATGTGTATCCAAAGCATAGCTTGAGCCGACTCTGGCTCTGATCGAGGTGTCTGGATAGTTATAACTCACTCTTTAAATATTCTACTAAGCCAGTGTATCTAAAGTCACATGGTACATCTTCGTTACAAAGTCCTGTGAGGTATTTACGATGTAGGTAAGGGATGGTTAACAAATCTTCCATTGAGGTCTACCTTTACAGATGTATACAGGGTTTCTTTTTCCGAACCGGTGGTAGTGTTTGATTTGACCATCAATAAGTAAGTGTAATGTAAGTGTAAATAAAGGAATTTGAGTTTATTACAGGGGAGCAGACATTTTTAACTTTGCCGTTTCGTAAATTCAAATCGTTTGTAAAAAATTCATTAATAGAAAAAGCAATTTTTTCGATACAAGATTTTAAAGATGATAAATAGTGTAGAGTTAATACCTGTTGACTTCCAAGCAGGATATATTAATTTAAATAATTGTATTTAACTATCATGACTTTGTATTTTTTAAATGTTACAAAAGAGTAATTACAGAGTTTCTTGCCGGTTCTTTTCGGAAGAAAATACTTTCCGAACCGGTGCTAGCTTCACTTAATTGTAAAATGACGATTCAAAAGTGCTTGTAAAAGTCTACTTGAATAAAGCTTATTTTGATTTGATTTGAAAAATAAAAAAAAGGTCTTCTGGCCTTCTAAAATGGCCGAGTTATATGTCTCTTAGTATATCAATTAATTGCATCTCACTGACACTGAATATCAAAGATCAAGATTAATAAGATAATACAGGTCATAGCGGTGATAAGGACAGATAATACGAATTTACATAAACTTGAGATATATAATACGGAGCTGTTACAACCTCTAAATATATACATATATATTTAACTATTATTCACTCAGTAATGGATCCAATCAAATATCTTGATTCCATAAAGATTCATTATTTCTTATTGATTGTCGAATAGAAAAACCCCTTACCTGAGAAGTTCCGCGTAAGAAACTTAGTGATTTTTTTTTATGATATTGTTAGGTGGATGGGCAAATCATTGTCTATAGGTGATGGTGACTACTTACCATCAGGTGGCCCATATGCACGTCCTCCAACCTATTCCATAATAAAAATGTCTGTAGTTACACTGGTTCACTAAGACACGTTTGCATAAATTCCTACAATCAAGCGTTGTTAATTTTTCATTGTTCACGTATAGTATATTATCAAATTATAAAGGCCTTGGCGAAATTTGAATGTAATCACTATTGAAAATTTAATTATAGCAGAATTTGCATGTCTCAAATATATTTTTTTTTCTTCACAATAATTTCCATTTTTATTACTTGATAACAGTCGGTACGAGTATCCAAACGCTCCCGAATATTTAAATATTCATTTTAATTTATTATTTACGTATATTATTTATTAGTAGGAAATGTAATTAAAAATATTATAATTTTCTCTTTCTTTACCAAACCGCTGAAACGAATTTGATGAAATTTGCTATGAAGCAAATTCGAACTCCAATGCACCAAATAATCTACTTCTTTGCCTAACACATGACAACCAAGCTCCTAAAATGCGCGCGAAGTCGCGGGCGACAATTAAATAAAATAAATATTTCAATACCTTATACTCTTCAATAGCTATCAACGAAAAAAAAAAGAAAATCGATTGTAAATGAACTGTTGCTGTCATTGCCTATTTAGGAATCGATAACATATTATTAAAATTCAACTTATAATTTAGTGTTGCGCATATTTTTTATCGATATTCTTATTTTATTTCTTCATTTGTTCGTGCTATTTCTATTTACTGTTATTTATTTCGTAGTAATATTTATAATAGAAACGTGTTAGAATAATGATTGAGGTAAATAACTAAAATGTACCTAAGATAGATTGTCGTAGGTAATACTTATGACTGTCATTATGTTTATTCTTGTGTTATCGACTTGTCAGTGAATGAATTAATCATATTAAAAACTGTTTCTGTTGTGACATTTATTAATAATTTTATTACTGGATAGATATAATGTCTGGGACTATAAGGTTGCCAGGTTATATAACCTCCAGGAGGGGCTAATCTATACATATAAAATTAAACATGTCCTGACTGACTAATTCATCATGGCCGAGCGTTAACTACTAAAGCTTGGACTATTTTGGGGCACTGATTAAAAATTATTAGATATGTACGTATTAAAAATTCTCTAAATATTCTACCCTAAGGGGTGAAATACACATCAATGTGGTATACAAAGATGTCTTAAATTTACGCAATACTTTAAGTTATTCTGTAAATATTCCACTTCCATACGAGCAAAGCCGTCGGCAACAGCTAGTAAAACACATTGGGATTTTCTATCGATTAATTTTTAGTTCTCCACGCCTCGCGTTACAGCATGTAAAGTCAGCTGCACTACTCCCATTCGTGTAGTATTTGCCGTCCTGTCTAATTATAAGAGTGCACCCGCATTTTCGCTGTGTACTTCTTAATATAAATATAATTTTAAAGGGCGTATACAGAAGAGCTTGGAGTTCTCATACAGGATATAAAAATTGTTTGTCACATGTACAATTTTTTATCAATTAAAAAGAAGAGAACCGTCATATAAATAATCCAAACTTTTATTATCAACATTGTAAATTTGAGTGCTTGTTGTAGCTTACTAAAGTATATTATACTTTTGATCTATCACTGGTTATTGGTCATGTAAGAGATGAGATGAGCGGTGATCACCACTTATCATCAGATGACCCATTGCCAAATCCGTACACTCATTTTAAAAAATGGTTTAATATCAACATAGTCCTGAGATGGAATTTATGCCATACTAAGGTTTTAAGCTAGCCACTTGGTCAAAAACGCAGTCAATAATATACATAACGAATATATATATCAATGCAGGTCGACGAAGACTCACGTAACGTGTACTTACAAAATTATAAAGTTACCTCAACCGGTTACCCGCTAAAGAAGTACTTGAAACGAGAAGGTTAACAATTAGCCTGAATATCCTTCGACAGTGAATCGATTTTGATCGTTTATATATTTTTAATTTTCAAAATATATAAAAACTATTTGTCGCCAGCAGCTTCGCTAACGTTTTAGGGGTTTGGTTGTTATGTGTTAGGCTAAAAAAGTAGCCTATTTTCCTTGGAGTTCCTTGGTTTGTTAATGAAAGAATGTCAGACAGCAGACAAAGTTACTTTAACAGTTATAACATCAGTATAGAGGTATAGATTGAGATTCATCATAATAAATGACACAGTTTCACTTGTAAATAATGTAAAATTAATTTGTTAACAACACGTTCGTTTAATAAACTAAATTCACAACCTTTAGCAAAAAAGAAAGCGTTCAATTAAACTGAGTAAATTTCACACGCGCCGCTTACGTTCGCATATTTTAAATATTATTTTATTAAATGGACTATATTTGTAATAATCTTTACACGGTTATTGGTAATTCGAGGTACCCGTTAGGATTGTTGTTTTAATGATAATTAACCAGTGTTTAATCGTTTTTATAAATGTAATAAAAGATTTAAATTAATATTTTTTTAAATAAAAAGTTTGCAGCATCATTTTTGGTTAACCTTTGCAGCATGCGTATGCTGTTCAAAATTATCGTAAATAAGGTCGAGGTATGTCGAGTTACTGTCAAACATTGTATATCTATATATATATGTATATATAAAAACGAAATACTCACTGATTAAATAATAAATCTCAAAAACTTTAACACTAAATACTTGAAATTTGGCTGGTAGGTTCCTCATGGGGTTTAATCATAGCTACGAAAAGATTTTACGTAAATCCTTTTAAGGGGTGAAAACGGGAATTGGAATTTCGGTCGAACCGAATTTCGGTAAAGACAGGTTCAGCTAGTGTATAATTATTGTGAGTAATAATATCTTGATAGAAGGCATTTAACTGGTAGAAAGAAGTAAGGTTTATGTGATTACTGTCGTCAATTAAAACTATGTTAATGGAGATGACGATGCCTAAATATCGTAAATTCGGTCGCCTTAGACTTTCATCTCTTTCTCTTGTATGGTATTAAAAAAGGATAGCAGTCGGATTCATATTTACGACTGTATATAATAAAATAATGAATTCATCAAATTTTCCGCTTATTTACATAAATTTTATATAATTGTATGTAAGTGTTTGCCGATATCAACAAAAATGTACTTATGTTTTTTAACGTATAAAGTGTAAAATACGGAAACATGTATACAACCACAATTACATCACGTTGAATGTACGACATAGCAAATATGTACTTGTATAATTAAGAAATACTTATTAAAAAAAAACAGTGACGTCATAATATTACGTTTTATTTCAACAGGTCTGACCAGGATTGTAAAGATGAGATTTCGACGTATATGTAATTATATTTACGATTGTGTGAAAAAACCATTAAGCTTTGTTGTAGCATTAGTTGTTTTTAGACAAACAAGGTTACAATGCTTATGTATGTTGTTGTATATGTTTTTTAGCTTCCATATATGTCTCGTAGTTTATCTAGACTTATTTACCCAGCTTCAAAACTAAAAACTTTTTTATTTGACAGTTTTAGTGGTTTTTTAATTATTTACTTTTTTTAAATAGGTTATGTGTCAAGTAGTAGTTATTTATTAGTTCAGTTCTGAGGAAATAGGATAAATATTCCACGGTAGGTATGGTAAATAATAACTGAATGTATAATTATTATTGACCTTATAAATTCCCAATCTTTTACGTATTCAGATTTTTTATTTCAAGTTTTGGTACATTAAAGCTATGAAGGTGCTTCATTGTTTTTTTTTGTAAATAAAATTAATTTAATTCTATAATTCTAATAATATATTATTCCTTTATCAATAACTTGCAAGTTATCTACAGTAATAAATATGAACTATTCTTAGAATACAGAAATCTTTTCCAAGATTCTTGTTTTGTTGCAGAATTATTTATCGATAATTAAGTGGACCTTTCACATTACTACGCAAATCGTGGAAAAACAATTTATCTTATGCAACCACTACGCTTTAATTAATAATAACGGCAACTCCATTTCATTGATCCTTTGTCTTTGTTCCTCTTGGATCTACATCTGATTAATTTCCTTGGTGTGAGCGAGACGGCTACATCGTATGATCAGTCGTATGAAGTTCATTGGCAAATTAAACGTCATATTTCAGAAAGTGTACGAAAACAAACGGAATCGGTGCTTTCGGCAAAGAAATGTTTAATTCCTGTTTATACGATTTAAAAATTGATGTGAATATATTCGATATTTAAAAGTGTGTTTTTTATCTTATATCCTTGTGGAAAATGTATCCTTCAATGAATGGATTGTACTCGGAAAGTTCTTACAGGTTAGAGCAATTTATGAGATAATTTACCGTAATTATATTTAGTAATATTTATTTTTTTTTAAATAAAAGTCGAATATTTGTAATCCTCAGCCTTTTGTGTTTGTTGTATTAAAAAAAAAAATAAGTATTTATCGCATTCTTACGAAGATATTTGTTTCGAGGTTTCACTTTTTCGTATTAATTGACATTCTTTCTTGCTTCTCGTAACTTTTTTCTTATACGAATCTTAAAATAAATGTATTGCATCGAAGAATTTATGTATAATTAATATTTGACATAAAAATGTTACACTAAATAAATATATTAAAAAGTTTAAAATTGTTTTAAAATATTTATACTAACTATAACAGAAGTATATTATAATTTAATGAAACAGATATAATATATAATTTAATAATATGTTTAACCAGTAAATCCTTATCCCAATAGCGGTATTTGAAATTTTATAAACATTAATAATTATAATTTAACAAAAATTAAAAAAACTAATTTCAAATACTTCATTAAAACCTGTATTTCATCATTGTCTTTTAATATGATCAAAATCCATTAATAATTACAGAGAATGTCACATAGTTTGTCATTAAAACTATTTCTATCTACAAAAAAATATACAAAACTTGAATAAAGTTATAGATTGCGAAATGGAATATTGCTGACACTTTTTCCCATATTTAATTTTTCTTATTCTTCCAGGGAAAATTATGTAAAAAATTATTTACATAAGAATTATTAATATTAAATCATATTTACCTAAAAAAATAATTGAAAAATAGTTATTGTACAAATCATGACTAAGTGGAATGACAAAAATGCTTGCTGCATTTTCTCCTTTCATACTGATCCTCTGTCCAAAATATAAACCAGCCCTCCTTTCACCATTGTAGGCAACAAGGCGAGGTGTTATACTTTTAATGAAACTTTTTGCACTACCAATGTATGTGTAACACAAAGTACTTATTTTTATCTGTCTTATTCTGACATTTCACAATAAAGATGTTCGCCTTGCTTAAGTTTTAATTCTAGTAATTAGGCTAATAAATGAGCAGGGATTATTGCTATAATGTCACATTACACACTTGTTTGTTAGTGAATCTAAGGTATGCTTAACAGTAACTTAGGATCATATTTAATTATAAAATCTTGTTATATATACCCCAACCGCTGTTTCCTACTGATTGTATGAAATAAAGGTACAGTTAAATTTCCCTGTAGCAGATATATATCTCTTCTCTGATACAAGCACATTTCATTAAATTAGTTTTAAACCGTTTAGTTGATATCAATTTGTTATCAATTTACCTTTAATATAAATCACAAATTTAACTCCAATAAAGTTAGTTGTACTTGTGAAATCAAAATCACAATCTTTAGTTACAATCCAATACACTGTTTGATCAGGGTATGTTATAAATGTGTGTGTTTATTTATTTATTTATCAAAACTTTATACATACATATAATTACAGAACTTGGTTATACTAATTTGATAATATAGTATATTTAATAACAATATTTCGAATTTGTTACTATGTTATATATGATATAGTCCAGATGGCTATCTTTTTGAGCTCACTCAGGCACAAAACAAATCCATCCTATCAGATATTGCGATGAGGGTATGTACCTAACATATATGTATGTATCTGTGAAATATCATATTAAGAAAAATTTGAGCTTCAATTTATTTTCTGTTGCCTTTATGTCCTTTTTTACCTTGTACAATAAAATATAAATAAATTAATATGATAAATAAATTAACTCATATTTTCTTTATTATAATTAATTTTTGTTAATTGTCAGTAAATATTATTTGCGTAGCTGTTTTATGTGACTGTTTACATGTTTATTGACAGAAATAATTATATAATGATCAGCTGGAATCATTATTGGCAATGATATAAATTATTGCATCTCAGTGTTACAATAACTCAATGTAATAAAATATATGAATTCATTTATGGATGTAAAACTATTTTAAATACTATTGTTTTGTGAAGTGTATATGTGCATAAAGCAGTGTTTAGGTAAAAGTTTTGGACTTTGGCTCCTTAATTTGTTAGTACATATTTGAAATATTAGTATTTTTGTGTGGGCTGACGGTTTTCCACATTATTGTACTGATTTTTCCTACTAGTTAGAGCACAAGGACTTCAGGAAAGACATTAATCAAAGAAATTACAGATACACATAGATAATAAAAAAAAAAAAAAAAATTAAATTATGCAAAGAAAACAAAATTAAGAGAAATTAAATATAATAATCTTTGCTTTTTAATCATTTATGTTATAATTTACATTTTGTATTTGTAAATGAGTGCTCCAGCATTTGTTGTTTTTTTTTTTCATTTTTTTTACCAAAAAAAGCACGAAATAAAAATTAAGAGGCTTTATTATAATGTTCTTTTTTTTTTTAATTTACAGGCCATCTATGTCCCAAGGCACAGTTATACACAGTCAGCGCTTCCAAGAGAAAGACTTTACTGTTGCAACACCAGAGGAGTTTGTTCGTCGTTTCCAAGGAACAAAACCTATTAATAAGGTACATGTTTTATAGTATTATTTATTTATTTATTTATGTACCAACAGAGTATACAGAAAATTATATAAATGAAAAATGTGTACAAAGGGATAACGTATCTCTAACAAGAGATCTCTTCCAGAAACCCTGAATCTAGTGGACATTATTTGTAATGCATACAAATAATCTCCACTAGATTCAGGGTTTCTATAATATATTATGTACGTCTTGTTGGTCTAGTAACAAAAAACAGATTCAGTGACTACTTTATCGTTGAAAGCATTATTAATTTTTCTCACAAATCTTAGACTTTAATCCCAAGTCTTGAGGTGTTATTCTTTTTAAACTCTTGTAGTTGAAAGTACTATTGCTATCAATTTGAAACAGTAATGCTTCCATGTTGAATAAAGATTTATTATTTTGCAATAAGGCATAGTGAACTAATAATCGCCCTCGGTTTCGCTCGTGTTTTAGGTTGTTGGTTGTCACGTGTGAGTGAGCCAGTGTAACTACAAGCACAAGGGACATAACATCTTAGTTCCCAAGGTTGGTGGCACGTTGACGATGTAAAGAATAGTTAATATTTCTTACAGCGTCATTGTCTATGGGTGATGGTGACCACTTACCATCAGGTGGCCCATATGCGCGTTCACCAACCTATACCATAAAAAAATGCAGCGAAAGTAGCCTGTGTCCTTTTATGGAGTTAGATTTTATTTATTTATTTATTGTGAAAGTTATACCATCGACTTACCACTAAACACTTAATATTTAATATATCTAACATTCGACGTGATACATCTTTATAGATGTAAACAACACTGACAAGTTTTGCTTCATACTAAATTTCATCAAATTCGGTACAGCGGTGTCAGAACTATATAATAGAGATTTATGAAATACATATCACCAAAATTCTTACACAGCATGCTGCGTTCTGACACACCGAGCTGATCTTCAGCTAAGTCTATTATGATAATAATGTATGAGTATTTTCAATAATATTAATAGAATATTTGATTTCCATCAGGTTCTTATAGCGAACAACGGTATCGGCGCTGTGAAATGTATGCGTTCAATACGAAGATGGTCGTACGAGATGTTCAAGAACGAAAGGGCTATACGCTTTGTGGTCATGGTGAGTGGTCATCAGTTACTAGTAGTTACCCGCGGCTGTAATCGAGGAACGTGAATACATTTACAGATTAACTTAAAATAATTTGTTAAGACATCTTTATATAATATTGGTGTGTACCCCTTTAGGGGATTTGCGGCTGTACTCACGTTGAGCGTGAATACATTTACAGATTAACTTAAAATAATTTGTTGAGACAACTTTATATATCATATTGGTGTGTACCCCCTAAGGGTATAATACACTGAAACGCTTAAACACATATCAGCACATTTGTAATCAGTATCTCAGAAATTAATAAAACATAACGGAATTTAATACATACTTTCAATCCCTATTTCACCCCCTTAGGGATAGAATATACAAAAACGCTTTAATATCACTATCACACATATTTTTTTTTTCTTTTTTTCATTCAGTCATTTTAATCATTAAAAAAAAACACATATTTCTAACTTAAAAAATGACTGATTTCTATACGAAGTTTAAGCTCCCATTTCACCCCCTTTATAGGTAGATTTTCCATGATTCCTTCCTTAGGGGGTGTTTACTCAAATAAATGATCCTACGTATCCAATTTTAAAACCTTATCTTTTATCGTTCACGCTCGGCGATAATGAATCAGTCGGCCAGGGTTTTATAAGTATAAATTTATTGTATAATCTTTGATACAAATTGAATTAAAAAATAATAATAGACTTATAATTATTATCTTACGATACTCTCAATAATAATTAATCGCCCCCATTGTCTTTGCCTATTTGTATATAAATCTTTATTTTCCTATTTCTATATACACAATGGTCAAAGATGTTATGTATCTTTTGACTTTTTATCTGTAAATGAATAATTAGGTTTATATAACAAATTATTATTTAAAAAGGTTCCGGTTCCGGTTTGGGTACTGTATCCAAAAAAAAGTTAAAACTTAATTTAGGCCCCCTAGCGATGTAAAAAGTTGAAGAATCGAACCTGGCCCCTTGGGTTACTGTCGTCCCCACTTCTAATAAAAGTCTTAAGCTTAAATCTAGAGTTAAATATAAATGCTAGTAATATATATACAATTATTATTATGGACTAGCGACCCGCCCGGCTTCGCACGGGTGCAATACTGATACTAAACATACTACAGAATTTGTTTGCTTACGACATCCCATTATAAACTTCTACAATTATACGTTTTGGCATGTGTATCGTATATATATTCATGTCCACGTAGTAGAAAAATTACAAACAGACGACGACGTCCGCGTGGCGTGGGAAATTTGCAAAACGCAACGCAACATACACCCGATCAAGTACCAGTATAAGCTGACCCCCAATTCATATCGACAACCATATCAGAAAGAGCTCAACTCAAGTTGGGCGCTTATATTTCCAAAACTTTGTATTATTTGCGTATAAAAAGTAGCCTAAGTTTCGCCTTAGTACATTACCTACCCGCCAATGAAAGTTCTGTTCAAATCGGCCCAACCGTTCCAGAGATTACTCGGAACAAACAGACAGGCAGACAGACAGACAGACAGACAAAAATTCTAAAAATGTGTGTTTTGGTACAAACAGACACTCCGATTTTATTTATTTGTATGGATTTACTTCACAGGTGACACCGGAGGATCTAAAGGCGAATGCGGAGTACATCAAAATGGCTGACCACTACGTGCCCGTGCCCGGGGGCTCCAACAACAACAACTACGCAAACGTCGAGTTGATTGTGGATATAGCCGTGAGAACTCAAGTCCAGGTGAGTTGGATCTCCTCGCTCTTGCCAATTTCTTATATGAGTGAGAGAGATGGGTATAGGATGTCTGTTTATATTAAGTATACTTGTGTATTATTATCATGAGTTTATTCTTCAATAATACAATAAGAGAGCCGAAATGGCCCAGTGGTTAGAACACGTGCATCTTAACCGATGATTTCGGGTTCAAACCCAGGCAAGCACCGCTGATTCATGTGCTTAATTTGTGTTTATAATTCATCTCGTGCTCGGCGGTGAAGGAAAACATCGTGAGGAAACCTGCATGTGTCTAATTTCATCGAAATTCAGCCACATGTGCATTCCACCAACCCGCATTGGAACAGCGTGGTGGAATATGTTCCAAACCCTCTCCTTAATGGGAGAGGAGGCCATTAGCCCAGCAGTGGGAAATTTACAGGCTGTTACTTTATTCTTCAATAATGGTGTATAGATGTATTTAGATATATTGTCAATAGCCCTTTTTCCTACCAGCTTGGCTTGTTTGAAAATTAATCTAAAAGTTAAATAACAGTGTAAATAATGAGCAAATACACAACTAAACAATGTCCGCGGGTTGGGGGAGTGGGGGTTTCGTAGGTTTTACGTTTAAAAAAGCAGTCTTTGGGCTTCAAATATTCTTCGTATTAAATTCGGTTTAGTCACATATACAATCTGTAAGTATGTAGGGTCAGAAAAAAAATGTTTTTTTTTTTTAAATCTTTATACTATACTACTATATATATATATATATATATATATATATATATATATAAATGTTCGTATTAAATATTGTCTAAAAGAAGGAGGTTACTGTAGAGAGTAGGATTTATCTTGTAAAGTAGTTTTTGTTCTATTCCTATATTTTTTTCAAAGGCTGTGTGGGCCGGTTGGGGTCACGCGTCCGAGAACCCAAAGCTGCCGGAGATGCTGCACCGAGCTGGCGTGGTCTTCATCGGTCCGCCGGAGAAAGCCATGTGGGCTCTGGGAGACAAGATCGCTTCCTCGATCGTGGCCCAGACCGCTGATATCCCCACCCTACCGTGGAGTGGCAGTGGTGAGTTACACTGAAATAAATATTTGTCCGTTAAAGTTACTTGTATAATATAATTTTACTTGGTGGTAGGGCTTTGTGCAAACCCGTCTGGGTAGGTACCACCCACTCATCAGTTATTCTACCGCCAAACAACAGTATGCAGAATTGTTGTGTTCCGGTTCGAAGGGTGAGTGAGCCAGTGTAACTACAGGCACAAGGGACATAACATCTTAGTTCCCAAGGTTGGTGGCACGTTGAAGATGTAAAGAATAGTTAATATTTCTTACAGCGTCATTGTCTATGGGTGATGGTGACCACTTACCATCAGGTGGCCCATATGCTCGTCCGCCAACCTATACCATAAAAAAAAAGAATATGTTCACTGTTAAAACACATACGTTGTCACAAGTACTTAGTTTTTTTGACCAAAGTTTAATTACTAGTTACTAGTTGTGTTTACAATTCATCTCGTGCTCGGCGGTGAAGGGAAAGATCATCCTGCATGTGTCAATTTTTACAGAAATTCTGCCACATGTGTATTGCACCTACCCGCATTGAAACAGCGTTGAGGATTATGTTCCGAACTTTCTCCTCAAAGGGAGAGGCTTAGCCCAGCAGTGGTAAATTTATTTAGGTTGCTTTTGCTGTATTATTGGCACTGGATTTTTAATAATAGTCAGATTAAATTTTTGTTACGCTCATTAGTATCATGGAGTCGAGACATCTCACTCTCCCGCATAACTTATATGAGAGAAAGAGAGAGATAGCTATATCTGTTTATATTCAAAATTTGAAAGATATATCAACCGACGAATTTTATTTGATGTTTCCATTCCGTACTGGTTCACATAATGTTGTCTTAGATTTTCGCGATTATTACACATTGAAATGAAACTAGTTTTAACGGATTTAAATCGCGTATATTATTTATTTTTATCATCCCGACGTTCCGAGCACTTTACAGCGTTCGTGGTCGCGGGTGAAAGATATATATTTTTAATCACGATTTTATATATTTTCAGAATTGAAGGCGGAGTACAACAGTAAAAAGATCAAAATATCATCGGAACTGTTCGCGCGGGGCTGCGTCACGACGCCCGAGCAGGGCTTGCAGGCCGCCCATAAGATCGGTAAGCGTCATCATGACTTATTCTAACGACTCATATATCATACTAGCTGTGCCCGCGACCTTGTACGACTTTGAATATAACAAATATTGTAGACTAAGTTACTCCCTATTATGTCAGTTATCTGCCAGTGAAAGTCCCGTCAAAATCGGTCCAGCCGTTCCAGAGATTAGCCGGAATAAACAGACAGACAGACAAAAATTGTAAAAAATGTCATTTTGGTATATGTACCGTGCATAAATACATATATGTATTGAGTAAAAAAGGGCTATTTTAATATTACAAACAAATACTCCAATTTTATTATATGTATACATAAATGTTAGAACGTTATTCGTGTGGCTGTAAAAAATAATACAAGATGTTTTCCCGCGCAAATTTATTATAAAAAAAAAAAACAAAAGACAAGGCGCATGGAACGACAACTTGAGATTTTTTTTTTTAATTTTTAACTTTAGAACAGTAATATTTTACACAAAAAAATTAGTTAATAAATATTCATTCTACTGTTGTATTCATTACACATATATATGTTGCAGAAACTCATGGAAAGCCATCTAAACGACTAGTATTATCGTTCGACAAATATTTCCAAAAATCTTAAAATTACAAGCCTTCATAAAAACTATTAATGTAGTTATAATCTTAAAAACAATAATCATAAGGTTTATATTTAGCTGGCATGTATTGATGGTGGTTATTCCCATTTGATTCCAGGATTCCCGGTCATGATAAAAGCGTCGGAAGGTGGTGGGGGTAAAGGTATCAGGAAAGTCGAGAATCCCGATGACTTTAACAATATGTTCCGACAGGTTTGTTTACATTATATCATATACACTATATCTTCCGAGGTGAAGTAAAACATCGTGAGGAAACCTGCATGTGATTAATTTCAACGAAATCCTGTTACATGTGTATCCACTAACACTCAATGGGGCAGCTTGGTAGATTATGCTCCAAAAATTCTCCTCCAAGGAGGAGGTCTTAGCCCAGTGGTGTGAATTTTACAAGCTGTTAATGTAAAAAAAGTAACAAACATACATGCATCCATCCTCACAAACTTTCACATTTATATCATTAGTAGGATATTTTCCAAACCCATTTTATTTGCTTTGAAATGTATATAACGATATATATTAATTATTATTTTTTATTTTTGTCTGGTATAGGTTGGCGGACGAGCATATGGGCCACCTGATGGTAAGTGGTCACCATCGCCCATAGACAATGACGCTGTAAGAAATATTAACTATTCCTTACATCGTCAATGCGCCACCAACCTTGGGAACTAAGATGTTATGTCCCTTGTGCCTGTAGTTACACTGGCTCACACACCCTTCAAACCGGAACACAACAATTCTGTGTACTGTTGTTTAGCGGTAGAATATCTGATGAGTGGTTGGTACCCAGGCGGGCTTGCACAAAGCTACCACCAAGTGTACCATTAATTATTATGAAAGACAATAAGATTTAGTCATAGACAATTGTAACACTTTTTATTAATATTATAATATCTTTTGCATATAGGTCCAAGCTGAGGTCCCCGGATCCCCGATATTCGTCATGAGACTAGCAAGGTCAGCTCGGCATTTGGAAGTGCAGCTTTTAGCTGACCAGTACGGTGAGTCAAACATAAGATTGCAATTCTGTAAATATAAATAAATAATCTATTAGTCCGTTTAAGTAAATATTATAGCGTTTTTTGTTTGGTTTTATAATTGTTATAATTATTATTATTGTTTCTTTATAAGGAGTAACTTTTTATGGACCTGATTTGAAGCTTGTATCCAGAACATCAGGATTTGACCATATGTCAAGCCTGTAGAATACAATGTTAGTCTAAATAGAATATTAGTATGGTACTAGCGTCCCGCCCGCTTAGCACGAGTGCAATACTAAATATTCTACAAAATTTGTTTATTTACGACATCACATTAGAAACTTCTAAAATTACCAGTGTTTCTTTCCTATACTGTCCATGTATTATATACAAAAACCTTGCTTTCGAATTACTCTATCTATTTAAAAAAACCGCATCAAAATCAGTTTCGTATTGTTAAAGATCTAAGCATATCAAAATGAAATCAAATCAATTTTATTCAAGTAAACTTCACAATAAAGCGTTTTTGAATCGTCAACAATTAAATACTACCACCGTTTCGGAAAGCAGCTTCTAGCGAGAAGAAACGGCTAGAAACTCACATAGTTGCTCTTTTTAAATAAACACATTTACAATGCTGTTGTAAATGTACAATTTACAGTAATTAGTGTCCTATGATGGAACCCGAGCCTATCTCCAGGCGTTTCTTTCTAAAAAGTATAGTACGACACAGCTTAGATGTCGCATCGGCAAAATTCGTAAAACCGATCACATCCGAATTAAGTACGCTATCCCAAATTATCAATATTTATTTCTCACGCGAAAATGATCTTTGCACAAACGTAATAACCTTTAATATCATATGACCTAACATATTCGTCAATTTGACGCGTCGATACATGCACTTGCTTTCTCTGACGCGAGAATCTATGGCGACGAATAGCGTCGAATGGCGCGATAGAGAGCTATTTCTACTGGTCGTGTAAATCGGCAGTAATCTTAATAATCTTTTTAAATTTTGAGAATGATAAATTGATTATATTTTCCGGTATCTTGTTATATATGCGTATACCATACATAGGGACAGACGACGATGACTTTGTTTTATACTATGTAATTTTTAATCTGTACAGGTAACGCGATATCTCTATTCGGTCGTGACTGCTCCATCCAGCGTCGTCACCAGAAGATCATAGAAGAGGCTCCGGCCGCCATCGCCAAGCCCGATGTCTTCATTGAAATGGAAAAGGTACCACCAGTACCACTTAAACTACCGGAAAAGAAGCGTGTGCACCAATGCTAAAGCTCATATTCACATACCAAGTACGCACGCACGCGTTTGGTACGCACGCACGTGTTTGGTACGCACGTTTAATGCAAATATGTAATGGATAAGAGTCGAGATGGCCCAGTGGTTAGAACGCGTGCATTTTAACCGATGATTGCGTGTTCAAGCCCAGGCAAGCACCGCTGAATATTCATGTGCTTAATTTGTGTTTATAATTCATCTCGTGCTCGGCGGTGAAGGAAAACATCGTGAGGAAACCTGCATGTGACATATTTCATAGAAATTCTGCCACATGTGTATTCCACCAACCTTTATTGGAACAGCGTGGTGGAATATGTTCCAAACCTTCTCCTCAAACGGAGAGGAGGCCTCTAGTCCAGCAGTGGGAATTTACAGGCTGTTGTTGTTGTTGTTGTTGTTGCTTGACGCAGTGTGTGTGTGGCTATTTCATCTCATATTAAATTGTTTATTTATATAATACATAAGACAAACAAAAAAAAAACCCGCTGATTTTCTTTCGCCGGATCTTCTCAGGTCAGGGTATTTTTTTCCGAACCGGTGGTAGTGTTTCAATTGACCATCAATAGAAAAGTGTAATGCTTCTATATTGAATAAAGTTATTTGATTATTAAAGTTATTAATTTCGGGATATTTACCATGTTTTTTATTTTTGTTCGGTGGAGCTTGATATTTCGGGATTGAGTGTCGAGTGTACATAAAATAAATTCAACTAGTGATAATGGTAGGGGTGAAAGTGACAATAGTAGTGGTGACCGGTGTTTACGCAGCAAACGTACGAGAAAGCAGGTAGTTCGATACGGACACCTCTAACATTATCAGCATCTACCCGCACACTTCAGTCTCGTGAACAAGACATTCGTAGACAATGTCTCAAAAAACATGGTAAATATCCCGAAATTAATAAATTTAATAATAAAAATAACCATGTTAATTTAAAATCCTATAAAGTTATTTGAGTTTGAGTTTGAGTTTGTGTGCCCGCAGGCGGCGGTCCGTCTGGCCAAGATGGTGGGCTATGTGAGCGCCGGCACGGTGGAGTACCTGTACGAACCTGCCACGGGCAGCTACTTCTTCCTCGAGCTCAATCCTCGTCTGCAGGTAGAGCACCCCTGCACGGAGATGGTCGCTGACGTCAACCTGCCCGCCGCGCAGCTTCAGGTATACTCTATATATGGCTATTTCATCTTATTAAAACATTTGCAGGCAGAACTCCTACTTACCGTACTTACGGCATGGTAGGTTCTAGTAACAGTAAAGTAACTGTAAGGTTCTAGAAATACGCCATGTGAATCGAAACGACGTATAGTACGACACAACTTAGATGTCGCATCGGCAAAATTCGTAAAACCGATCACATCCGAATTGAGTACGCAATACCAAATTATCAATATTGACTTCTCATTCGAATATGATCTTTATAACTAACGTAATAACTTGTAATATCATATGATCTAATATATTCGTCAATTTGACGCGTCGATTTACATGGACTTGCTTTCTCTGACGCGTGAATCTAGCGACGAATAGCGTCGAATGGCGCGATAGGGAACTGTTTCTATTGGTCGTGTAAATCGGCAGTAATCGGTTTTAATTTCATTCCATTGCATTTTCCGATGCTACATCTAATTTGTGTCGTACTATAAGTCGATACATATTAATATAAATAATAGGCTATTTGACAATGCGAAAAATAAATTGTGAATTATTGTACGAAAGTTGAAAATAATACTTAATTAATTCAAAAATCCATAAATAAAAGTGCAAATTTTCAAACGTTTGTCACGTGACACAAAACGCTCCTGATTGGCCGGGCTTATGATGAAGTGACTTTCTTGTAAGCTTTGCTTTTCTTCTATATATACCACAGATTAAAATACAGCAATGTGACGTCACAGACCCCATTGGTGCGCCATATTGTGCAAGTAGCGTTTTCGCGCGTTATTTAAATGTGGAATATTTAATATGATATTTTTCGGCCAATATGTACTAGAAATAAAAAACACAACTTTTACTGGGTTCCTTAACTTCTACTAAATAATATAAAATGTTTTTTTTTGTGATTTAATAATGTTAATATGAAATACTTTTCTATTATAAGTTCTACTAAAAAAAAAAACATTTTATTGTCATTTAATTATGTTCATATAAAATACTTTTCCATCGAACCAGATTGCCATGGGGCTGCCTCTCTACCACATCAAGGACGTCAGGCTGTTGTACGGCGAGTCCCCCTGGGGCATGACGCAGATCGACTTCGACGAACCGAAACAGAGGCCCTCACCGTGGGGTCACGTGATCGCCGCTAGGATTACTTCAGAGAATCCCGACGAAGGTGAGTAGACCGAAAGACCTAGATTACTAGACTAGACCTAGACTACTTTGTACACTCATCAGTTATTCTACCGCCAAACAACATTACTCAGTATTGTTGTGTTCCGGTCTGAAGGGTGAGTGAGCCAGTGTAACTACAGGCACAAGGGACATGACATCTTAGTTCCCAAGGTTGGTGGCGCATTGACGATGTAAGGAATAGTTAATATTTCTTACAGCGTCAATGTCTATGGGTGATGGTGACCACTTACCATCAGGTGGCCCATATGCTCGTCCGCCAACCTATACCATAAAAAAAAACCTTAGAAGGCCTTAGGGACTCACCACTGGTGTTTATGTGAAATGTCTTTAAAATAATTATAGGTATTATTTATAGTTATATTATAAATGTAAAAGTAACTCTGTTTGTCTGTCGCTATTTTATGACCAAGCTGCTGAACCGAATTTGATGAAATTTAGTATGAAGCAAAATTGAGTTCTAAGAAAGGAGATAGCCTACTTTTTTGCTTACACATGATAACCAACATCCTAAAACACGAGAGAAGACGCAGGCGACTACTATTTGATTATAAAAAAAAATAAGACGTGTGGCACTCGGGGACTGCCGCGGTAAAGCGATTGCATAGCATTTTGTATCAACTTATGCAATTATAATTATTTATTTATTGACGTGACAACGTCTTATAAATTGGTTTGCCGGGTGACACTTCAAGAAACTGCGTTACGCTCCGCTCACGTTACGCGCTCACAGTGAGAGCGAGTGAGAGGCACGCGTGCCTTCCGCCTAAGAGCGAGAGAGACAGACATATTCTTTGTATAAATAAATGTTTTAAATTGTTACTATTATTTCATCCTTCTTCCTACTATACGAATGAATATTCACATTAAAATTATTTTACCACTCAAAGTCGTTGTCACGTAAAACTTTCGCTCGTATACCGACTTTACAGGCAACCAATTTTTTATTTTTATTTATGCAGTATTTCTTTTTCTTTGATAAATAATTCAAGTTACACTTCTTGAGCGTGGTGACCGATGAGAAAACAATTTTTTCTTTTATTAAATAAATAAAAAGTTAATATTGTTTATGTACAATACATGTGGGTTTTATTATCTTACAGTAGCTGTTGGTTATTCGGGAATATTTATCAATGAAACGATAGGTTTATGATGAACTGAAATAAGAATAAAATAAATAAATAAATATGAGACAACATCACATACATTACTCTGATCCCAATGTAAGTAGCTGACGCACTTGTGTTATGGAAATCAGAAGTAACGACGGCACAAACACCCAGACCCAAGACAACATAGAAAACTAATTGTAATCTACATCGACTCGGCCGGGAATCGAACCCGGGACCTCAGAGTGGCGTACCCATGAAAACCGGTGTACATACCACTCGACCATGGAGGTCGTCAAACGTCAAACGACCTCCGTGCCCGTCGGAGTGGGGAGCGTGAGGTTTTTTCGTTACGGAATTTCTGGATTCGGTCCCCACGCCTAAGGCCCGCGATAGAAGATGCAATGGCTATTAAGATGTAAATTTAAAGAAATTAAAATAATGACTGTCGCTTCTCAATTTGTTTTTGATGATGTTATGTATGTACGCAATAATATATATGATTTTCCCAAAAATTGTGACGTACATTCCATTAATACTAGGAACAAGAATAAACTTGTTACGCCTTGTACCCGATTACACAGGGTTAGTAAATCTTTTATGGGGCAATGTATACGTTTTTACAACAGGATCCCAGAAAACGTTCAACAATATTCAATTATAAAATTCAAAAGAATCGTTAAAGAGCGTTTGTGTGCTAAAGGATATTACAGCACTAATGACTTTCTAGTTGACTGCACACCTTGGGAATGAGATGATCGCCTCCAGGCTGTTTCAAATAACAGGAATATGTTTATTATTGTAAATTATAAATTGACATTATATAAAAAAAAAAAAAAATATCCCGCTGAGTTTCTATCGTCCGGTTCTTCTCAGGTCTGAGGTATTATATTCCGAACCGGTGGTAGATTATCGACAATCAATAAGAAAGTGTAAACACTTCTATTTTGAATAAAGGTTTTTGACTTTGACTTTGAAATGTAACGCTTGTATGTCATGTGTGTAGGTTTCAAGCCGTCGTCCGGTACGGTCCAGGAGTTGAACTTCCGTTCGTCGAAGAACGTGTGGGGATACTTCAGCGTGGCGGCGTCGGGAGGCCTGCATGAGTTCGCGGACTCCCAGTTCGGGCACTGTTTCTCGTGGGGCGAGACCCGCGAGCAGGCGCGCGAGTGAGTCCCTTACGAGTGTCTGCTGGAGTGTGTGCAGCCTGTCTGCTTATGGCCTGTTCCAATGGAAGTGGGAAAAGATAAACCGTAGATTTACGTATTATACATGTTATATGCTTGACGGCACATTGCCGTTATCATTATTTTTGGTACCCATATGTGGCTGGAGCTGAGATGGCCCAGTGGTTAGAACGCGTGCATCTTAACCGATGATTGCAGGTTCAAACCCAGGCAAGCACCACTATATATATGTGCTTAATTGTGTTTATAATTCATCTCGTGGTCGGCGGTGAAGGAAAACATCGTGAGGAAACCTGCGTGTGTCTAATTTCATGGAAATTCTGTCATATGAGCATTCCAGCAACCCGCATTGGAACAGCGTGGTGGAATATGTTCCAAACCCTCTCCTTAATGGAAGAGGAGACCTCATCCCAGAAGTGGGAAATTTACAGGCTGTTGTTGTCATTGTTATTAATGAATCAGTCAATTAAATCATTGGTTTTTTAAGTGTTGATTATTAATTTTTGTTTAATATCTTTTGAAAGGAATTTGGTAATCGCTCTGAAGGAGTTGAGTATTCGTGGTGACTTCCGGACGACAGTCGAGTATCTGATCACGCTGCTGGAAACTCCGTCCTTCCAAGACAATAATATTGATACGAGCTGGCTGGACGCGCTCATCGCTGAAAGGGTTTGTACCTTATATATACTCACGCGCTCACACACACACACACACACACACACACGCACGCACGCACGCACGCACGCACGCACGCACGCACGCACGCACGCACGCACGCACGCACGCACGCACGCACGCACGCACGCACGCACGCACGCACGCACGCACGCACGCACGCACGCACGCACGCACGCACGCACGCACGCACGCACGCACGCACGCACGCACGCACGCATGCACGCACGCACGCACGCACGTACGCACGCACGCACGCACGCACGCACGCACGCACGCGCACACACGCACACACACACACACACACACACACACACACACACACACACACACACACACACGAACACTCACACACACATCCATACACATGAAAATATACCGAACACACCACATGCTTGTAATAAATTTATTCTCTGTTTATTGCAATTTGTATTTCCGTCAAGCTGATTGCTTAGTCTTTAAGAAGTGTCAGTATTTGTATTTAAGTATGAGAGAGATAAGGAAGAGTGACTTCTCCTGGCACGGGAGCACACTGCACTCAAAAGGAGAAGTCAACCTTTGTAAAGTTAATGATGTGTTTTCTTACTGATGGAATAAATTATTTTATTTCATTTTATTTATATATTATCTATGAATATCAATGTGAGAGCTGAGATGGTCGCGTGGTTAGAACGCGTGCATCTTGAGCAATGATTGCGGTTCAAACCCAGGCAAGACTCGTGCTCGGTGAAGGAAAACAATCTGAGGAAACCTGTATGTGTCTGGTTTCATAGAGATTATGCCATATGTGTCTTCTATCAACCTTTACCCAAATCCTTCTCCTCAAATGTAGAGGAGGCTTTAGCCCAGTGGTGAGAAATGTACAGGCTGTTACTTTAGACATATTTCATCATTTCACCTATTTTGCCGCCGACAATGTCATGACAGTTGTTATACTCACTACTTGTATTAACACTAGCTCAATTATCATTTAGATGATAAAAAGAGTGGTTTTAATACCTGTTGATTTCCAGGCAGGATATATTAATTTAAATAATTGTATTAACTAACATGACTTTGTTTTTTTTAAATGTTGAAAAAGAGTAACTAGTGAATTTGTTGTCGGTTCTTCTCGGTAGAATCTACTTTCCGAACCGGTGGTAGCTTCACTTGATTGTTAAATGACGATTCAAAAGTGCTTGTAAAAGCCTACTTGAATAAAGTTTATTTTGATTTTGATTCAAACCTGTTTGGAGTTAGAATTTGAAATATGTCTAATAGTTCTGAAATCAAAAGTGTAATTAATCCATTATTTTGTGTGATTGTATCTTCGTTTTCAACCGACTTCAAAAAGGAGGAGGTTATCAAACTTTTTACTGGGTGGACCGATTTTGATATTTTTTTTTTTGTTTGAAAGGTAGTGCTTCCCGTGGGGTCCCATTTTAATTTTATTTTTTTCCGATGATGGTATGGATGGATGGTATGGACGCCGGCTCCAAATATAACAATAACTATAACTGCATTATATAATCGTAAATTGACTTTTAAGTAGTCTAATATTTTTCATTTCATTTTACCTAGGAGGACTCTAAAAAATATGTTAAATATGCAATTATTATTATTACTTTTTAGTGCATTTTTATTTGTTTCAAAATAGTGTTTTGTTTGAAGTCGGTTTTTCTTTTTGTTAAAATTTTTATTTATCTAATAGTATAAATGTTTGGCAGGTTCAAGGCGAGAAGCCTGACGTGATGTTGGGCGTCGTCTGCGGGTCGATACTGATAGCGGACAGCATCATAACCGCGCACTTCCAGGAGTTCAAGAGTGCTTTGGAGAAGTGAGTCGAATCTTGAATATATAATGAAGGGGTGGGGGTGATGTTTGTGACGTCAGAAAACTCGTCGATGTTCACGAGATGTCATTTATTGATTACTAGTGTTGGGAGACTGGTTTAGCTTACTTGAAGATTTATTGTGTCTAGAGAGTGAATAGCTTTTGAAATAATATTCAGCTGTAACGTTTTTGCCCGTTAAACAAACATACATACATACACTCCAACAGATAAATGAACATAGTTTCCAAAACAATTATTTACTTATTTGTGATCGGATAATAATTGTTCAGATTTTTTTTGCTGACGCTCTCGATAACTGTCTTCAATGACATACTTTGACAAATAGCTATTACATCTCATAGCGCTTTATTCAACCGATTTTAATCTAAAACAGTTTTGTTATTAACAAATATAATATGTATGTGTAATGTCTGTTCACAGAGGTCAAATCCAGGGGTCGAGTCAGCTGTCCAACTGTGTTGACGTGGAATTGATCCACAGCGGACACAAATATAAGGTGCAAGCTACGAAATCCGGCCCGACTTCCTACTTCCTGTCGATGAACGGAAGCTTCAAGGAGCTTGAAGTGCACAAGCTCACTGATGGCGGTTAGTAAATATATATTAAACAGTGTTGCTAGGTAAAGGAAATGTTGCCAGGTGAAATTCGCACACGTCAATAAGAGACAACATTAAGAGACAACATCACATACATTACTCTGATCCCAATGTAAGTAGCTGAAGCACTTGTGTTATGGACAATCAGAAGTAACGACGGTACCACAAACACCCAGACCAAAGACAACATAGAAAATTAATGGTAATCTACATCGACTCGGCCGGGAATCGAACCCGGGACCTCAGAGTGGCGTACCCATGAAAACCGGTGTACACGCCACTCGACCATGGAGTCGTCAATAGTTTAAATTGTTCTTTAAATTTGGTAAAGTTGCAAAGCCTAACTTTTAACTCATATTGTAATTCTTTCACGATTAAACAAATGCCGCACCACCAAGGAGGCATGAACCCAAAGGCTGGCAACTTTTTTTATACTTAAAACCTTCATCCGCACACCCCCAACCCCTCTGTATCACGTGTGTGATGTCGCCAAAAACTAGCATTATAATATTATATCGCACTGAATTGTGATACAAGTTTTAAGTATATAGAGTTTGTAATGTTTTTAGGGAGGTATTAAAAATGCCACCCCCCCCCCTTCATTTATTCGTACGTGTATACGTATGTAGTATGAAGCTGAGCGTACATGAAGCTGCAATATAATAGACGACCTCCATGGTCGAGTGGTGTGTACACCGGTTTTCATGGGTACGCCACTCTGAGGTCCCGGGTTCGATTCCCGGCCGAGTCGATGTAGATTACCATTAGTTTTCTATTTTGTCTTGGGTCTGGGTGTTTGTGATATCGTTACTTCTGATTTCCATAGCACAAGTGCTTCAGCTACTTACATTGGGATCAGAGTAATGTATGTGATGTTTATTTATTTATTTATTTATTATATGGTCGCAGGCACGCTGCTGTCTGTGGACGGCGCGTCGTACACGACGTACCTGCGCGACGAGGTCGACAAGTACCGCATCGTCATCGGAAATCAGACGGTCGTGTTCGAGAAGGAGAAAGACCCCTCCAAGCTGCGGGCGCCCTCCGCCGGGAAGCTCATCAACACGCTCGTGGACGACGGCGGACACGTCGACCGCGGCCAGCCCTACGCCGAGATCGAGGTGAGCGCCCCCCCCCACACACACACACACACGCTCGTGGACGACGGCGGACACGTCGACCGCGGCCAGCCCTACGCCGAGATCGAGGTGAGCGCCCCCCCCCCACACACACACACACACGCTCGTGGACGACGGCGGACACGTCGACCGCGGCCAGCCCTACGCCGAGATCGAGGTGAGCGCCCCCCCCCCACACACACACACACACGCTCGTGGACGACGGCGGACACGTCGACCGCGGCCAGCCCTACGCCGAGATCGAGGTGAGCGCCCCCCCCCACACACACACACACACGCTCGTGGACGACGGCGGACACGTCGACCGCGGCCAGCCCTACGCCGAGATCGAGGTGAGCGCCCCCCCCCCACACACACACACACACGCTCGTGGACGACGGCGGACACGTCGACCGCGGCCAGCCCTACGCCGAGATCGAGGTGAGCGCCCCCCCCCCACACACACACACACACGCTCGTGGACGACGGCGGACACGTCGACCGCGGCCAGCCCTACGCCGAGATCGAGGTGAGCGCCCCCCCCCCACACACACACACACACGCTCGTGGACGACGGCGGACACGTCGACCGCGGCCAGCCCTACGCCGAGATCGAGGTGAGCGCCCCCCCCCCACACACACACACACACGCTCGTGGACGACGGCGGACACGTCGACCGCGGCCAGCCCTACGCCGAGATCGAGGTGAGCGCCCCCCCCCACACACACACACACACGCTCGTGGACGACGGCGGACACGTCGACCGCGGCCAGCCCTACGCCGAGATCGAGGTGAGCGCCCCCCCCCCACACACACACACACACGCTCGTGGACGACGGCGGACACGTCGACCGCGGCCAGCCCTACGCCGAGATCGAGGTGAGCGCCCCCCCCCCACACACACACACACACGCTCGTGGACGACGGCGGACACGTCGACCGCGGCCAGCCCTACGCCGAGATCGAGGTGAGCGCCCCCCCCCCACACACACACACACACGCTCGTGGACGACGGCGGACACGTCGACCGCGGCCAGCCCTACGCCGAGATCGAGGTGAGCGCCCCCCCCCACACACACACACACACGCTCGTGGACGACGGCGGACACGTCGACCGCGGCCAGCCCTACGCCGAGATCGAGGTGAGCGCCCCCCCCCCACACACACACACACACGCTCGTGGACGACGGCGGACACGTCGACCGCGGCCAGCCCTACGCCGAGATCGAGGTGAGCGCCCCCCCCCCACACACACACACACACGCTCGTGGACGACGGCGGACACGTCGACCGCGGCCAGCCCTACGCCGAGATCGAGGTGAGCGCCCCCCCCCCACACACACACACACACGCTCGTGGACGACGGCGGACACGTCGACCGCGGCCAGCCCTACGCCGAGATCGAGGTGACGACCCCCCCACACTCTGATGGAGGAACGAGACGGCTATATTTTCCTCAAGACGTTTCGACTTGTTAATTCACTGGCGTTACAAATAGCTTTTATTGAGTATAGGATTATTTGAATCTCGAAGAACCGAACTGTAGTCATTTGTTTTACCATCTATTATTTTTGGCTTTGTGTGAGCCCGTTTTGGTAGGTTATGTGTACTTATGTGTACCCATGTGTACTCGTGTGTTTTACCGTCTAATAGCGATACTGCATTGTCTTGATCCCTCTTGAAGGATGATCGAGTAAAGTTGGTAGAGCTTTGGAAATATAAGGAATAATTAATATTCCTCACGTCGCTAGTGTCTATGGCTAGTGACCATCTACCATCAGATGGCCCATTGGCCCCTTCACATCATATTTAATAACGTATTTTCGGTCACGCAGGTGATGAAGATGGTGATGACGCTGTCAGCGCCCGAGGCGGGGCGCGTGACGTGGGCGCTGCGGCCCGGCGCCGTGCTCGACATGGGCACGCTCATGGGCACGCTGGGTGCGTAGCGTGACCATTTAACTTTACTAAAATAAGTTCAGGAAATAAAACTATATTTATTTAAAGTAAAAAGTAAAGTTGCCACTGCTGGGCTAAAGGCCTCCTCTCCCTTTGAGGAGGTTTGGAACATATTCCACCACGCTGTTCCAATGCGGTTTGGTGGGATACACATGTGGCAGAATTTGTATGAAATTTGTCACATGCAGGTTTCCTCACGATGTTTTCCTTCACCGCTGAGCACGAGATGAATTATAAAGACAAATTAAGCAAATGAATCAGCGGTGCCTGGGTTTGAACCCGCAATCATCGGTTAAGATGCACGCGTTCTAACCACCGGGCCATCTCTGCTCTTATTATTTATTATTATTATTATATTATTATTTATTTATTTTATTTCAAATTAAAATATTGAAATATTGATAGTACGCATATGTGCTCGACATAATGAATTGACAAAAGTTATACATGGCATTGACATCTTTCATGATAGCTTCATTAATTTTAGAAAAATAGTTAGTTACTTGGTGGTAGGGCTTTGTGTTAGCCCGTCTGGGTAGGTACCACCCACTCATCAGTTATTCTACCGCCAAATAACAGTACTCAGTATTGTTGTGTTCCGGTCTGAAGGGTGAGTGAGCCAGTGCAACTACAGGCACAAGGGACATAACATCTTAGTTCCCAAGGTTGGTGGCGCATTGACGATGTAAGGAATAGTTAAAATCTCTTCCAGCGTCATTGTCTATGGGCGATGGTGACCACTTACCATCAGGTATTAATCAGGTGGCCCATATGCTCGTCCGCCAACCAATACCATAAAAAAAAAATGTCATGGATTACTTATTGTTAGCTAAATATTGCGTGAAATTCCTGTTGTTTTTTGTTTTCTTTATTTTTCGTTTTTTTCTGTTATATTATTTAGTTATTATGTTTATAAACGACGATAGCATAGGTCATTTTTTTTTAAATTGTAAAATATGTTTTAATTTCAACTTTAAACAAATATGTTGACACGATACACTATGAATGTTATGTACACTTGTAATCGATGTACATATCAGAAGTTGTTTTTCTTTTTTTGGATGTTGTGTAGCCATCAATTAATATGTATATTATTAGTGTACTTATTAAATAAAAAAAGAAATTGAAATATTGATTAAAATTGAATTAGATTTTAATTTTCATTCATAATGTTTCAGAACTCGACGATCCATCTTTGGTGACCACCGCTCAGCCTTACAAGGGACAGTTCCCATTGGAGGATAACCCGCAACTCTCAGAGAAACTGAACCACGCTCACAATAAATACAGGGCGATATTGGACAACACACTTGCTGGTAAGTTATATGACATAGTTACATAGCATAGACATTGGTCTTGACACTAGATTATAAATAAATAAATAATAAATAAATAAATATGAGACAACATCACATACATTACTCTAATCCCAATGTAAGTAGCTAAAGCACTTGTGTTATGGAAAATCAGAAGTAACGACGGTACCACAAACATCCAGACCCAAGACAACATAGAAAACTAATGATAATCTACATTGACTCGGCCGGGAATCGAACCCGGGACCTCGGAGTGGCGTACCCATGAAAACCGGTGTACACACCACTCGACCACGTAGGTCGTCTAATTATACACAGATTATATTCAGACTAACGCCGTTGCTTAATTATAATGATTTGATAGTTTAGTTGGTTTTTCAATGACTTTCAGGATGCTATCATTAATTTTTTTATGATAGCTAAATTTCGTTTGTTAGTAGAAATTTTAAAAGTATTGAATAATAAACAAAAGGAGTCTTAACAAATGAATTATTGTATCTTAACGGATCTAACCTAGATATCTTGGTTAAGTGAATTGAGGTGCTAAATTAAGTCTAATATTTGTTAATAATAATTCTGGAGGTATTTTAAATATTTACTAATATTCCCATTTAACTGTCCAATTGAGCTTTAAAACTTAGGCTAGGAATGGTAACAAGAATAGCCCAAAGGTTATCGTTGCTGTTTTTTTAACGCGCAGCTTAGCTTTTGAAATTGCGTAATATTTTATGGACGTTTTATTGTTTCTTAAATTCAGATTTAAACTAAATACGTAAAGTAATAGCGTTTTTCTCTCATACATACTAAATTATGATTATAAAGGCTATTATTATTCAAGGAAATGTATGTTATTAATTATGATTATATGTCAACAATTTAAGCGCATACAAACTAGTATGCAGAGGTTGATAGCCAATTTTTTACTTCATATAAAGTAACTTAAAAAACTCGACCTCAAAGCAAAGTATTACAGTACATTTTAGAATAAAGTATTTTATATAGTTTCTATATGTCTTAATAAAATGTCATTTCGCAGGTTACTGCCTCCCTGATCCGTACAACACGCCGAGGCTGCGAGAGGTCGTCGAGAAGTTTATGCAGAGTCTGCGAGATCCCTCGCTACCTCTGCTCGAGTTGCAAGAGGTTAATAAGATACATATTATATAAGATTGTGAGTCGAGATGGCCCAGTGGTTAGAACGCGTGCATCTTAACCGATGATTGCGGGTTCAAACCCAGGCAAGCACCGCTGATTCATGTGCTTAATTTGTCTTTACAATTCATCTCGTGCTCAGCGGTGAAGGAAAACATCGTGAGGAAACCTGCATGTGACAAATTTCATAGAAATTTCGCCACATGTGAACAGAACAGTGTGGTAGAATATGTTCCAAACCTTCTCCTCAAAGGGAGAGGAGGCCTTTAGCCCAGCAGTGAGAATTTACAGGCTGTTGTTGTTATATAAGATTGTCGCCATTAACTTAATTATAAAGGAAACTTGTTATTTGTACCATATTCTACTTGGAGGGTAATCACGTTTGAATAGTAAGATCCTCTTATCTACAGAACATTATTGAAGGATGAGTGAGTCAGTGGAAAGTTACAAGGGACATAACATTTTAGTTCCCAATGTGGGGTGCGTATATGCAATATATGGAGTTAATACAATTTCTTACATATTCAATGTCTATAGGCGGTTGTTTTTTACTAACTATCATGTGGTATATTTGCCAGTCTTGACAAACTATATCAATTTATAGTAGGATACAACTCAGATGTAGCATCGGAATATTCAATAAAATCGATCACTGCCGATTCACACAACCAATAGAAACAGCTCCCAATCGCGCCATTCGACGCTATTCGTCGCTATAGATTCTTACGTAATTTCAACCCGCGACAGCGAGTGCGTGTATCGACGCGTCGAATTGAATATATTAGGTCGTATGATATTACATATGATATTATATTACGAGTTATTGCGTTTGTGTAGAGATCATATTCACATGAGAAATAAATATTGATAATTTGGGATAGCGTACTCAATTCGGATGTGATCGGTTTTACGAATTTTACCGATGCTACATCTAAGCTGTGTCGTACTATAAATGTATACTATTATGGTTTTATTGAATTTATTTACTTTTATCTAAAGGTTTTGGAATACATATCTCATCAAAAAATATCTATAAAAGGCACAGACTATAGCAAACGTGTTGGTCCACAGGTGCTCTCATCCACATCCGGTCGCATCCCGCTGTCCGTCGAGAAGAAGGTCCGCAAGCTGATGGCGCTCTACGAGCGGAATATCACCAGCGTGCTGGCTCAGTTCCCCAGTCAACAAATAGCGAGCGTCATTGATCAGTTAGTCGAATTCTCCTGTCTAAATTATGAAGTTAAATCATTACATAGTATAAAACAAAGTCGCTTTCTCTGTCCCTATATAAGACAACATCACATACATTACTCTGATCCCAATGTAAGTAGCTGAAGCACTTGTGTTATGGAAATCAGAAGTAACGATACCACAAACACCCAGACCCAAGACAACGTAGAAAACTAATTGTAATCTATATCGACTCGGCCGGGAATCGAACCCGGGACCTCAGCGTGGCGTACCCATGAAAACCGGTGTACACCCCACTCGACCATTGCGGGGTGCTTGTACTTAATATAATAAAGTATAAAAGCTTAAGACAAAACGTTTCTTAAACTAAAGTCTGTGTTGAATAGAAAATATCAGAATCGAATTTAGTGGTTTAAAGCAGGCAGGATATATTAATTTAAGTAATTGTATTAACTAACATGACTTTGTATTTATTAAATATTAAAAAACAGTAGCTACTGAGTTTCTTGCCGGTTCTTCTCGGTAGAATCTACTTTCGGAAACGATGGTAGCTTCACTTAACTGTAAAATGACGTTTCAAAAGTGCTCGTAAAAGCCTACTTGAATAAAGTTTATTTTGATTTTGAAAAGGCTCGGGGCAACAGAGCCGTCGATGCCCCTAATTATTAGTATACATATGAATTTGAACAATTTCATTTCAATCAGTGAAATTTGTCAATAATGTATTTACTATTTTTATCAGTATCTTTTTAAGCAGTAATTAGTAATATTATTACATTTAAATAAAACTATTTATAACGGATGAATCGCGTATATTAATTATTTTTAAACATCCCGACGTTTCGAGCACTTTGCAGTGTTCGTGGTCACGGGTCTACCCGTGTAATCATCGCGAAAATTTAAGACAATAATATTATTACAGTTGAACTATATCCAGATTTCTAAACATTTATTACATTAAAATTCTTAGCTTGTCGGAAGATCTATATTGAGGGGCCTCTCTTTTGAGGGCTCAGGGTTGCCTCTCTTAAATCTATCTCCTAAATATTTCTCTTGGTGATTATGTTAATTAAAAGTTATCTTTGTCTATTTCAGCCACGCAGCGTCGTTAGCGAAGAGGGCGGATCGTGATGTATTCTTCATGAGCACACAGGCTTTAGTCGTCCTAGTGCAGAGATACAGGTAATCATAGATTTAGGTACCATTCATTTATTACGTGCGACTATTTTCATTACATTTTGACCCCCACCCTTCCTGTTTTAAGATCGTGTACAAACATACATACTTACAGGTCAAACACAGAACCTTCTTTTTTTAGTCGGTTAAAGCACTAAAACCTTTTCTGAATGTAAAAAATACTTTTCTGAAAACCACATCTAAATAGCTTTAGCCAACGCGAGATAAAACAGAGAGACAGTCGGTTGATAAAAAAAATAAGAATAGGCTTACCTTCTGTGTAATATTTATAACGTAAGAATTAAAAGGAAATAATTTATATAAACATCTATGGTTTAACATCTATACTCCAGCCAAATTCGATGTGGAATGTTTAATAACAAAGCGTTGCTTAGCAACAAACGTCAGGCAGGTGCTCAAAACATTTTTAGAAATATGTAAAACAATTATTTTTGATAGTAATAAAAATTAAAATTGATGATGAATAATAAAATATTTAAGACAAAGGAATAAGCGCGTTCTTGGTTATAATTATAATACTTGTGATCATCTGGAATAATGTAGATCTCAAAAATAATACCTCCAATTTTAAAATGATATCAGAAATTACCTCGTAGTTATATAATTTGCTTTATTAACTTTATCTATCGCCTCCCAAACGACAGGTCTCAGTTAGATTAATTTTGTGTATATTTGAATGGGTCAATGAAATGGGAGGTTTGAAATTACAATTGCTCTAATATTGGAAAAAGCAACGTCTGTTGTATGCTAGTGTATTAGTATGTTTTTTAAGCATTAATATTTTATACTTTATTAGGAATGCGCGATAAGTATATATTTTTATTTAAAATTAAAATTATATGACTAAAAATATACACCACCAATTACGAAGATGCTGTATCGCTATTATTAACCTTCCTAAATCTGCCAATTGCTTAAAAAACACTCCAAATGTTACAAACCTGCGATTTCTTTACGTCAATACTAAAATATAGGGTTGTTAGTTTTGTAGTAATATTATAGTGGTAATTAAAGATTTTTAAACTTTTATTTCAAGCAAATTTTCATATAAATTATGTATTGACTGGCTAAATAATTTTTTTGGATTCTGTATTAAATTAATTTTTTTGTGTTTAAACAGGAAATTGTGTTATAATGAATATAGTTGTAATTTTAATAATTATTATTTTTTATTAAGAGTGTATCAACCCTAATTATGATGACACATGGTTTGTTTACTAAAATTCCAGATCGAATGTGGCTGGAGTATAGTTTATTTATGTTTATTTTTCAAATATGTAGCGCGATTTACCGCGTTTTTTCTTATATATTTTTTTATATTGTGTTCTGTTTTCTTGAGTGTTGTCTGAATATAATATATGTATAATACTCTCCCAAGAATCCAAAATAATATATGTTGAATTTCGTCGAAAATACTGTTTTTCTATGAATGTATTGAACGTCAGATTATTTTGAAATGTGTTGTCTACAGGAACGGTATTCGTGGACGCATGAAGGCAGCTGTTCACGACTTGCTCAAGCAGTACTATCAGGTCGAGAGTAATTTCCAACTGGGTAAGTCTGTTGTTTCATTAAACTATCTTTATAAACTACTTTACTTGGCGGTAGGGCTTTGTGCAAGCCCGTCTGGGTAGGTACCACCCACTCATCAGTTATTCTACCGCCAAATAACAGTACTCAGTATTGTTGTGTTCCGGTCTGAAGGGTGAGTGAGCCAGTGTAACTACAGGCACAAGGGACATAACATCTTAGTTCTCAAGGTTGGTGGCGCATTGACGATGTAAGGAATAGTTAATATTTCTTGCAGCGTCATTGTCTATGGGTGATGGTGACCACTCACCATCAGGTGGCCCATATGCTCGTCCGCCACCCTATACCATAAAAAAAAACTTGTTTTAACGACATTATATCCGATATACAAAAATAGGCTTTAGACCAATTTTTTATATCCATTTTATATTATTAAGTAGAAGTTAAGGAACTCAGTAAATGTTGATTTTTTTTTTATTTTTAGTACATATTTGCCGAAAAATATCATATTAAAAATTCCATATTTAAATAGCGCGCGAAAATGCTTATTAAACAATATGGCGCTGCAATGGAGTCGGTGACGTCACTTGCTTGCATTTTAATCTGTGGTACATATAGTAGGCAAGCAAGTGACTTCATCATAAGCCCGGCCAATCAGCAGCGTTTTGTGTTACGTGACAAACGTTTAAAATAAATTTTATATATGGATTTTTGAATAAATTAAGTATTACTTTCAACTTTTATTAGTAAATAACCATTCTTAAACTCATAAACTGATAACAATAATTAACACTTTATTATTCGCTTTATCAAATAGCCTATTGTATTATAAAAATATATTTATTGTGGTGTTGCCTACGTCTGTTTGGGTAGGTACAGGTAGTACCTATACTTATCATATAATTCTCTTAAAGCGCCATCATCTGGTGGCCACATACCATCAGGTGGCCAATTTGTTAGTCTACCTCCCTTTGCCATAAAAATATGTAACATGTTTTGCCTTTATTGGTTTAATTGTTATTTATTTTCTGATAACTGATAATAGATTTGCCTACCAAGTGTTATTCGGAAAGAACTATTGGCTCATACGATACGATTAAAGATACCTTCCCATTATTTTTTATCCTTTCCAGATATCTCTATGACTTGTAATATGAGAGTCATAGAGATATCTGTGGGAGGTATTGTCTATTGCAATGGCCAAGGTCAATGTGGTGTCTGGTGATCACTTACCCATCTGGTGGCCAATTTGTTAGTCTGCCTACCTTCGCTATAAAAATATGTAACATGCTTTGTCCTTATTAGTTAAATTTTTATTTGTTTTTTTGAAAACTGATAATAGGATTGCCTGCTAGGTGTTATTCGGAAAGTACTATTGCCTCATGCAATACGATTAAAGATATCTTCCCATTATTTCATACCCTTTCCAGATATCTCTATGGCTTTTAATCGTCGGATCGGATCGTCCATTGCAGTAGGCTATTTTACTGGTTTTTAAAAACCATTTTATATTATTTAGTAGAAGTTAAGTTACCCAGAAAAAGTTGATATTTTTATTTCTAGTACATATTTGCCGAATAATTTCATATTAAAAAATTCATTTTTAAATAGCGCACAAAAACGCTACTTGGACAATATGGCGCTGCAATGAGGCCGGTGATGTTACTTTCCTGTATTTTAATCTGTGGTACATACAGTAGAAAAGCAAGGTTTACAAGAAAGCGACTTCATCATAAGGCCGGCCAATCAGGAGCGTTTTGTGTCACGTGACAAACGTTTTAAAAAAATGAATTTTTATTTATGGATTTTTGAATAAATTAAGGATTATTTTCAACTTTCGTTATAAAATAACCATTTTTTAATCGTCTATTGCAATTGGCGGCGTAAGGTTATATGTAGTTTAGTCTAATACGTGGGCGCTTCTCAGGCTCGTACGACAAGTGCGTGATGGCGCTGCGCGACCGGCACAAGGACGACATGCAACCCGTCGCCAACATTATCTTCTCGCACAACCAAGTTGCTAAGAAGAATCTGCTGGTGAGTCCCGCTTCCCTTCTAGCTCTATCGCAGTCCGAGATGGCCCAGTGGTCAGAACGCGTGCATCTTAATCGATGATTGCGGGTTCAAACCCAGGCAAGACCCTCTGTATATTAGTGTGCTTAATTTATCTTTATAATTCATCTCGTGCTCGGCGGTGAAGGAAAACGTCGTGAGGAAACCTGCATGTGACAAATTTCAGAGAAGTTCTGCCACATGTGTATTCCACCAACACGCATTGGAACAGCGTGGTGGAATATGTTCCAAAGCTTCTCCTCTAAGGGAGAGGAGGCCTTTTCTCAGCAGTGGGAAATTAACAGGCTGTTACTTTACTTTTTACTTTACTTATTTCATTGATATTTAACCACACGTGTATTCCACCAACCCGCATTTGAACAGCGTGGTGGAATGTGTTCCAAACCTTCTCCTCAGTTGTGGGAATTTATAGTCATTTTGTATTTAACGTATTTAGCTTCTTAATGCATTCTACTTTTAATTGATGACGAGTAATTTAACTTTGTTTTGAGTGAAATGATGTCATGGGGTTAAGTGTGGGTGTTGTGTTGTCTCAGGTGACGATGCTGATCGACCACCTGTGGTCCAACGAACCGGGTCTGACGGACGAGCTGGCTGCCACGCTCAACGAGCTCACTTCGCTGCACCGCGCCGAGCACAGCCGCGTGGCGCTACGGGCGCGACAGGTGCGGGGGGGGGGGCAGTGGGGGGGGGGGGAGTAATAAATAAATCTACACTAATGTATAGATAGATAGATAGGTGGTAGTGTTTCAATTGACCATCAATAAGAAAGTGTAATGCTTATATCTACACTAATATTATAAAGAGGAAAACTTTGTTTGTTTGGTTGTAATGAATAGGCTCAACTACTGGACCGATTTAAAAAATTCTTTCACCATTCGAAAGCTAAATTAATCCCGCATAACATAGGCTAAATTTTATTTTGAAATAGGGTTCCGTAAGTTATTTTGGGTTTTTCGGGCAAAAAAGGAAAAAATCTCCCAAAAAAGAGCACAAGCCGATTCAATGTAGATTATCATTAGTTTTCTATGTTGTCTTGGGTCTGGGTGTTTGTGGTGCCGTCGTTACTTCTGATTTTCCACAACACAAGTGCTTTAGCTACTTACATTGGGATCAGAGTAATGTATGTGATGTTGTCTCATATTTATTTATTTATTTATCAGTATTGTACCTGTGCGAAGCCGGGGCGGGTTGCTAGTAATAAATAAATATGAGACAACATCACATACATTACTCTGATCCCAATGTAAGTAGCTGAAGCACTTGTGTTGTGGAAAATCAGAAGTAACGAAGGTACCACGAACAACCAGACCCAAGACAACATAGAAAACTTATGGTAATCTACATCGACTAGGGCGGGAATCGAACCCGGGACCTCGGAGTGGCGTACCCATGAAAACCGGTGTACACACTCGACCACGGAGGTCGTCAAAGGAGTGGGGGGGGGGGTTTGTCACGCGACAGCGTATCACACCGTCTCTGAATGCCGCAGGTGCTCATCGCAGCGCACCAGCCTGCCTACGAGCTGCGTCACAACCAGATGGAGTCTATCTTCCTGTCGGCCGTCGACATGTACGGTCACGACTTCCACCCGGAGAACTTGCAGAAGCTGATCCTCTCCGAGACATCCATCTTCGATATCCTTCACGACTTCTTCTACCACACGAACGCGGCGGTGAGTAATATTAAGAAGGAAATTTGAACTTTAATACGATACCATAAGGTTCAAAGTTAAAAGGTTCCATGTGGGCAATACAATAGACTCTATTGAATAGAGTGATATAAGTATCGAATGACCGATATCCTGCACGACTTCTTCTACCACACGAACGCGGCGGTGAGCGAACTTGCTTTTTGTGTCTTTTGTGTGTCTATAATCCCATACGAACGATTCGTAGTAATATTAAGAAGGGAATTTGAACTTTAATACGATACCATAAGGTTCAAAGTTAAAAGTTTCCCAGGTGGGCAATACAATAGAGTGATATTAGTATCGAATGACTATATCAATATGATATATTACAGCGTATAATTTAAATTAATATTTTCGAAGATATTTATTAGTATTGTTGTTAGCATTTGAAAGGCGAGTGTAACTACAGGCACAAAGGACATAACATCTTAGTTCCCAATGTTGGTGGCGCGTTGACGATGTAAGGAATGGTTAATATTCCTTACAGCATCATTGTCTATAGGTGATGGAGACCACTTACCATCAGGTGGCCCATATGCTCGTTCACCAATCTATACCATAAAAAAAACTTTAATACCAAACCATAAAAAGTGTCATTGAAAGTTTCCAGGCGGGCGATACAATAGAGTGACATTAGCAATAGTCACTCTATTCATTAGTATCGAATGACTATATCAATATGACCCTTTACAGCAAGTAATCTAAATTAATATTTTCGAAGATATTACACATTTAAAATGCAGGGACTTAGCGGTTTTTATTGTTTATTGACAAAAAGCAGTGAACGTTGTAAGACATTCTGTAGTGTATTTAGTATCAGTATTGCACCCGTGCGAAGCCGGGACCACTAGTGTTGTATAAATAAGTAAGAATAATGCTAAGCTATACAAAATGGAATATGTTCCAAACCTTCTCCTCAAAGGGAGAGGAGGCCTTTGGCCCAGCAGTGGGAATTTACAGGCTGTTGTTATACAAAATTATAGCAAAATAAATACACTAATACTATATAAAATTGAAGTGCTCTAATAGTTTTCTAAGATCGTAATAATGTGTACATGGAATACGAAGAGTTGAGTATCTGTAACAAAAATATAATTAAAAATATTTTATTTGCTAACTTTCATACTGTAAATGAAGTCGTTAAAGTCATTTGGCCACATACATACATACATGTTTATGCTACTGTGAGATTACAAACATCGTTAGATTACAATCTATATAGTCAGATTGTAAACTGTCGAAATATTTGTGAAACGTGAAGTATGATTACAATATAACGCATTTTTTTTCGCAATATTGTAATATATCGATGGGAAGCGGTCGAATTGTGAACTGGCGTGGAACGGAATGCATGTCGCGCGCTGATTGGTTGAACGTTAAGTGCCCCCCTCCATATTATTTCACCGTATTTCGACAGTTTACAATCTCACACATTAGATTGTAATCTAACGATGTTTGTAATCTTACGATGGCATATATAGATAGTAGTAATGCCCCAAATTAATTAAGGAATTATTAATTCCTATATACCCATTATAAGTTTATCCCTTATTAGGAGTGGCGCCCATTCACCCCCTACCCCCCGTTTCTCTTAATATTCTTCTTAACACTTATTTTTTTTAATATTGTACAATTAAATATACCAAAATTAACTTACGGTCACAAATAAATCCATGTCGAATATCAATATATTAAACGCGGTTATCTCCATTGGTATCTGTAAATAATATTAATTACAAGATTATGCAGACGTTACATACATATATAATTGTAATTAACTGACATGACTGTATTTTTTTATGTTGAAAAAGAGTAACTGTTGAATTTCTTGCCGGTTCTTTTCGGTAGAATCTACTTTCCGAACCGGTGGTAGCTGCACTTAATGTAGTTAAATGACGATTTCAAAAGTGCTTGAACCAAATGCTTATTTCCAATAGATAACATACTTTTTATTTATTAAAAAAACACAAAAAAACACAATGACTGATGGTACTTTTTTTAAATAAGTGTTAAACACTACCTGCCCTCTGGCGATCATGAACAGTAAAGTCTTTCGGATACGATTCGACGGTATGGTCTCCCAGCCAGAGCAATATATTAATGTAGCGGTTTCCATTGACTGAAATACAGGAAAACGATTTTATTATATAGGACTCCGTGTCTTGTCTGTAATATCCATTCGTTCACTTGCCTACTCACCCACTTGCCCACTTGCCCACTAGTTTACTCTTTCACTCACTCAATCGTCTACACAACCACTAGTCAACTCGTCCATTCGTTCACTCGTCCTCTCGCCCACTCGTCCTCTCGCCTATTAATCCTCTCGCTTACTCGCACATTTTCCCACTCGTCCTCTCGCCTATTAATCCACTCGCTCACTCGTCCTCTCGCCCACTCGTCCTTTCGCCCACTCGTCCTCTCGCCCACTCGTCCTCTCGCTTACTCGCACATTTGCCCACTCGCCCAGCCGTCCACTTGTCCATTCGCCCGTTGATTAAGTGTATAGGGTACTCTTTGCACTTAATATACTTACCATATGCTTAAGTTTAGCTGAATACCTACAAGGTAGGTATATATGTATGACGGTTCCGGTCATGAATATGATGTATCGGAGATCCAAACCGTAACCCTAGAAGTGACATATATTATAGATATAGTATAACACTTATACACGTGTTCCCCTCCTCTTATAACCTGGGTGCCTTCAAACGAGGCGTGAAGGCGTCTTCTTCGCGTTTGGATTCCATTTCCACTTACCATCAGGTGGAGTGGAGTCATATGCATAATCGGTTATTATAAAAAAAAAAACTTTGACTGGTTTAATATATACATATTTACAGAAGTAAAGATGACGGTTTATATATGTATAAGTAAGACGCTCTAGCAAATGAAAACTTATAATAATTGGAGCCTTAGATTTTGGCGCTGTAAGAAATATTAACCATTCATTACATGATCAATGCGCCACCAAACTTGGCAACAAAGATGATATGTTTCTGTGCCTATAGTTACACTGGCTGTCTCAGTCTTCAAATTCAAAATACTACGTTTAGTGGACCACCTGATAATTGGTAACAACTTATTTACCAGGCCGCCTACCAATATAAAAACTATTCTCTAGCTTACCTCTGTGATATGATACATGCAAGTTCCAATTTGTATCATCGTAGCGATTAGGATTATTCCGAGCCAGATATTGAAAGTATCCTGGATTAAATCTACGTATCTGAAACGAGAAAATCAATAATTTGGCGACCTCCGTGGTCGAGTAGTGTGTACACCGGAGCGCCACTCCGAGGTAATTTAATATAAAAGTTATTATTGTGGCCTATGTTACACCTTATTACATCAACTGTATGCCAGTGAAAGTCCCGTCCAAATCGGTCGAGCAGTTTCAGGGATTAGTTGGAACTAATAGACAGTTTTATTTTTTGGAAAAAAATATTGTTATTTTGGTATATGTGCCGTATATATGTCGTCATAAGATTGCGCGACAAGCATCCGTTCTACACCAGTTCACAATTTGACCGGTTCCCATCGATAGATTACAATATAGCGAAAAATAATACGTTAAATTGCAAACATATTTCACGGTTCACAAATATTTCGATAGATTTCAACCTCACGAGGATCTACCTAGTGAGATTGTAATCTATAATCTAATGAATTTTGTAATCTGATGGAGACATATACATACATATGCATTTAGCAAAAAGCGGTTATTTTTATGCTACAAACAGACTCAAATTTTGTTCCATGTATAGATTACCTCTTCAATTTATTCTGTTCTCGGATAACGTCAACAATTCTATCATGTATGTCCATTTCGTTAGCTGCTTTCAACGCATCCTCAACCGCCTTGCAGTACAGCTCCATTTTCAAGCAAGCATGGTTGATGCAGAGCCCAAAAAACCCATCGTAACCAGTAAAGTTTATGACATATAACAAACAAGCGTATAACATATAAACGAACATAATTTCGAAGGTCGGAGAATCGAATCTGCCCTCTGGTTCCATGAAGGGTATGATGAGGTCGTGTACCATGTGCTTTGTGGGTTCGGATTTGAATAGGAAGTTGTATATGTTCAATGTGACAGCCATGAAGGGGAATGTCATGACGCAAGTTATAACAGTGACGGCCCAGCATTTCTCGCTGTAAAATAAGCTGTTGGCTATGCTCTGGTTGATGATGCTCTTGTAGCTTGAGGGTAGATCGTTGTAGGATGCATAGTCGCTGTCGATTTCGTCCACGATACCCTTGGCTGGTTTCTTCTTGTAGTACATGATGAACATCTGATGGGAGAATGGTCAATTTCTAAGTCGTTTTTCTCGTGCTTTTTTATGTTAATTGGTTATAATTTTGACGCCAATATTTGTCGCTGTTTGGCAATGTTTTCTTACAGTGTCAATATATATGGTATGATGATCACTTACCATTAAGATAATCCATTTTACCGCTACGATTAATTTAAAAAAAACGAGATATCCATCTATAAACTAAACATGAATTCTTAATAAATGAGGAATATCGATCTTAGTACATATTAGTACTAGTTTAGATAATCTTGATGATGTGTTAGTTAGATTATGTTTAATCAGCTGTAACTGTTAACATTATTAACTAGACGCCATCTAGTTGGACAAGGAAATTTGTGAAATGTCACTTATCTATAATTCAGCACATGCTTATGATTTATTATAAATGTAAGGTTTCATGGATGAACTCCTTAATTGATTTATGAAATATGCTTACCTTGAATATACCCCCGAGAAACGGTCCAACGACAGTGCTATGTCTTATAATGTTGATGATATCACGTCGCTTCCAGCAATTGTATATATCGATCAATATCATTATCGATAAAGGCACCACACTAACGAGGACAAGCACTGGAAAAAAACGAAACTAGATACATACAGTACAAGTAGACGGATACAGTAAAAGTTTGCTTTGACTCTTAGTTTATTAGCTAAAGTGAATTCTATTTATTACGTAATAACGTTCAAATTTATAACAGTTGTAATCTATATAAGTCTAAATAAACTTTTGACGTACTTAGATCAGCCTTGTAAAATATGTTTGATGCTTTCTCCTAAGTAGTATAGAAGATCAGGTCCACCAATGAATCCTAAAAAAGACCCTATTACTTACACTTCACCTCAAATTTCAGAAATTTTGTATTTCTGGTGTCGCTATCACAACAAATACTAAAAACAATTTTTAAAGGCTCTCATACAACCATTTTTTAATTCAGTAATGGCCATAGGCACTTAAAATATTCACAAAATACTTAATTGTATATTTACTTTCATAGTAAATAATAAGATAAAAATAATATTTTAGGTGTTTCTTACAAAAAAAATGTGTTTTTTAGGCGGCAGTACCAGGTAAACGGTTGAAATATTCAAATCTATGTATCTACTTTTGTTTATGTACATTGTGATTGGTACGGAACCCTTAGTACGCAGTTCCTGGCACTTGGGCGATGCTGTTTTGGAAATGTCATTATTTTCTTTGTTACCAAAACGCTTTAATTTAAAATAACTAGCAGGAATCCAATGATCATACTATCACTATATTCATTAAAAATATTGCGAACAATTTTGTTCACTTCCAAAAAAATCTGATTGCACAAATAATGGAGGCAAAAGTTCAAGATTGTTTTGCCTTATCTACTTTACGTGTATATGTATTTACTTTTCTAATAACAGCAGGTGTCTGACATTTTATACACCTATGATATAATCTGTTCTTTGCAAGACAATGCTGATTTACCTTAACAGTAACGGGACATTAGCCAATCGGTCAAAATCAAAAAAAAAATGAAGTAGGCTTTTACAAGCACTTTTGAATCGTCATTTTACAATTAAGTGAAGATACCACCGGTTCGGAAAGTAGATTCTACTGAGAAGAACCGCCAAGAAACTCTTTTTCAACATTTAAAAAATATAATCATATTAGTTAAATACGATTATAATGTATGTACTGTATCTTGCCTGGACGTCAACAGGTATTAATTCCAAGCTTTTTTATACTCTACAAAACCGTATTATCATCTTACCACTTACTACCAATCATTAATACTTCAAAACCAGTTAAATATAGATAATATAAAAGTAGCACCAGTACTAAATAAAAAAAAAATATTAAGGAACGCTTGTGTGCAAAAGGTAAATATACAATTAATGAGTTTATGATCGATAGCACACCTTGGGAATGAAACGATCGCCTGCTGGCTATTTCATCTCATATTAAATTGTTTATTTATATAATATATGAGACAAACAAAAAAAACCCGCTGAGTTTCTTTCGCCGGTTCTTCTCAGGTCAGGGTATTTTCTTTTCCGAACCGGTGGTAGTGTTTCAATTGACCATCAATAAGAAAGTGTAATGCTTCTACATCGAATAAAGTTATTTGAGTTTGGGTTTGAGTAGTGTAATGATACTCACATATACCAACGATTCGTCGCGTCTCCGTCTTCGGATTAGGGTATATTAATCCAACTCCCATCACGAACGGTATAATCTTGTACGTATCAACGAAAGTCGTGTAAGTTCTCTCTAGAAAATTATATGATGTTACATATTTGGCCGCCTTTTGTTTCACCATTAACTTATTAGTTTGTATATTCTGTAATCGTTTGTGATTCTAATTGTGGTGTAAAAAAAGTGTTAAATAATATTAATATTGATTTGTTAGAGTAATCTTTAAGTATGATTTGTCTAAATATATAGTTGAATTCGTAAAATTAAATAGGTCTTATTCTAATTAATGCATAAGTTCTTCATTGGTCGAAAATTTCTGGTATAATTTTCAGAAACAGATCATTAGTTATTACCTTTATTATTCTTGCTACTTTTATGGTCGTCCATCTTGGAACTAAGTTTCTAATGAATTATGAAAGATAACGTAACTAACAAGCTTTTTATTGAATTGGTAATATACAGCATATATACAGGGTTTTCGGAAATTATAACCTAATAGCCATTCTGTATATTTCTAATTAATCGTAAATATTTTGGCTGGATTGGTACTATAATTGCTCAAATAGTAGATACAACATACAAGAATGATTACATCTGATCTTGTATTTGTTGCCCAATACATTAATCGATATACTAAGCTATAGGTCCTAATCTATTTATCAAGTCCTGACTGACTTATTCATCATCGCAGTTAAGACCCTTAAATTTGGTGAGGAGGATCGTTTTATTGGGTATACACACTCAGTAAGTAGAAGGATTTTTGGAAATACGGGTAGTATTTTTAAAATGTGTGTTGTATGTATTTTTATTCATCTTCTATATCAGATATATTCATGTTTTGCCTCATGGCAAGTGAAGTAACCCCTCTAAATGCTTTCGCCCATCAGTGGGATATCGGCCATTACAACTTATATGAATTCCTGACGAAAAAAAGTCGCTGGATAAATAATCTTTACTCTAGACATCCCTGATAATGCCTCAGGCAACCATATCGTATTCAAATCAATCGTTGCGATTATATCATAATAGATAATGTTATTTAATATTAAAGTAATTAGTGTCTGAGCTTTATTATCGAAATAATTATTTAATGATGAAAACTTGTAATAACCTTTCGTTGTAATAAATCAAAGGGAATAAAATATCTTAATGAATTTAATGAATATTATGCTTTAGATTATTAAATGTTATCAGGAACTAGTGTATGCTCGCGGCTTTACTTGTATGTGAGGGGCGGGGACAATGTGAAGATATCAGTGTAACAATTTGACTAATTTTCCCATTTGTAATTATAGTTTGCAAAAATAAGGAAATATGATTCCAATTTATGGTTAAAAGCATCTTATGTGCTGTTATAGTATATTATAGTTGGATTATGACGTATTAGGGTATATTTTAAAATCACATCACAAAACATCATCAGCCCATTTTTGTCCACCACACCACTGTGATCTTTCTCCGGCTACTCGTATCCAGCTCCTGGAATACCTGACGTTTGATATATAAGTAACGAGGTAATGCGAAAGAGTTTCGGGGATATTGCTCCGAGAATGTAGGTTGATGTCATAATGTGTCTAGTTTCAATGGACATGTACAGGATTGGAATACCTGCATCTACCAGTACCTGGAATACCTAAGAGATACAAGGAATCCCTTAAGTATCATCGCCCAAATTATAAATATACCCAATAATTCGTAACTAATTCTGCCATACACAAAATATAATATGACATATTGAGATGAGAATTATTCTCTTGAAATTCTGAAAGGATTTTTAGCTTAACTGTGAAATTTGTGGTTATAATAGAATGTTGTTATATTAGTACATTGTATCCTTACAGGTATGTAACGCAGCGTTGGAGGTATACGTTCGTCGTGCGTACACGTCGTACGACATCACGTGCCTTCAGCACTTGGCGCTGTCCGGCGAATTGGGGGTGGTACATTTTCAATTCGTGCTACCGACTGGGCATCCGAATAGGTTTGTAAAGCATTCGAACTTTGAATTGAATAATATATTAGAAATTAACAGTTTTCCTTCGAAAGCTAACCTAACCAATAGCGTTGGAATTTTAATCGAATAATATATTAGAAATCAACAGTTTTCCTTCGAAAGCTAACCTTGGTTAACCAGCGTTGGTTACCTGGAAGGAATGGGTATGTAGCGATAAGGTCACCAAAACTGTACGTCTCATTTATTTAGCCTGGATCCACGTTGTATTTATTTATTTTTTGTAGTGTACAATAAAGTAAAAAGTAAATTAAATTGATTCCATAAGTGATGTATATTGAAACGTCTTTAAAAGAATAGGCATAAAATTATGTACAGTCAGTACAAAAATGTATTTTTCTTTTCAATCTTTATAACTTTTCTGTAATTGTTTCTTTGGTCTTATTTAATTTAGTGTCAATATCGAATACATTTATTTCTATATCTTTTTAGCCAATTTTTAATTGGTTTGTAATATTTCTGTGGATGTTACGCTATCCACTTTAGTACCATCGACAAAAAAAAATAATAACAGAAAAGTGGTAACATAAGATGAACAAATATTATATACATAAATCATTCTTATCAGAATACCAATAAGCCAATCGGAGATCGAGTTGGCATCAGCCCAGGACCAGGAAGGCGTCCCCGCGGAGCTGTCCACCGCTGCGATGAGGAAGTGCCACCACCGCACCGGCGCGCTGGCCGCCTTCGACTCCTTCGAGCAGTTCGTGGAGTACGCAGACGAGCTGTTGGACCTCGTGCATGACTTTGCCAGCTCAGCCACTGTCAGGAAAGAGGTTAATTTTACAGGAATTTGATTCTCATGACACTATTAATAATATTCATTGTTATGATGCATAATAACAAGTATGCCCATACTTCTGAACCTATGATTGCGGGCTTAAACCCAGGATACGGCATTTTCGAGGTCGTCGGTTAAGGAAAACATCGTGGAAACCTGCATATATCTAATTTGACATGTGAATCAACAAATATTCATTGGAGCAGTGTAGTGGAATACGCTCCTAATCTTCTCCTCAACGGTAGAGGAGGTCTTAGTCCAGCAGTGAGAAATTTACGTTTTTGCCAAAGTGACGATACATTTTCAATCCATGTATTTGTTTTTTAAAAACCCAAAATAATTGAATGTTGTTAAACAGAAACAAGTGATTTCCTTATCGGTTCTTCTTGATAATATCTACATTTTGGTGGTAGATTTAAGTTTACTACAGTTCTCTTAAGTATATGTACTTTTGAGTGATTTATATATAATGATTATATTTTTGTCGTAGGATTTACAAGCGCTCCAAGATGGGAGCGAAAACCGGGATAGCACAAGTATCAACGTTGGGCACGATTTGAAACCGAACGTTGAAGAAGACGTGGTGAGTACTGAGCGCTTGTAATAAGCGAACCACGCTATACAACAGATTGTTACAGGCTAAAATAAAATCAATGGTCACAAGTAGTCTTTAGGTAGTTATTGACCCATTAAAAAATTTAAAGTTAAAATTTATATTGGTATGTTATATCTAGATGTATAAAATTTATTTGTATATCATTGGTGTGTTCTATAATTGAATAAGTGGAACTCTTTTCCACTATTATACAAATATTGATTTCCTCCTTCTTGTGGGTAGGATGTATTTTCCAAATGGGTGGGTAGCTTTATATTTAATTCAACTATGTAACGTGTCGATTTAAAGCTGCTTTTAAAAGCATCAATAAATGATTCAAAATAATCCTAATTGCAGTAAAGATAATTTTGATTGCGTTACTGAGTGAAAATGTGGTTTGCAGCCGCTGGAGCCGATCCACATCCTGATGATCGGCGTGCGCGACAGCGGCGAGAGCGACGACGGCGCCGTGTCGCGGCGCTTCGGACACTTCTGCCGCGTGCACGCGCGCGAGCTGGCGCTCAAGCGCGTGCGCCGCATCACCTTCATGCTGCTCATCAAGTACGCACACACACACCCCCACACACGCGCACACACGCACACACGAGAGCGACGACGGCGCCGTGTCGCGGCGCTTCGGACACTTCTGCCGCGTGCACGCGCGCGAGCTGGCGCTCAAGCGCGTGCGCCGCATCACCTTCATGCTGCTCATCAAGTACGCACACACACACCCCCACACACGCGCACACACGCACACACGAGAGCGACGACGGCGCCGTGTCGCGGCGCTTCGGACACTTCTGCCGCGTGCACGCGCGCGAGCTGGCGCTCAAGCGCGTGCGCCGCATCACCTTCATGCTGCTCATCAAGTACGCACACACACACCCCCACACACGCACACACACGCACACACGAGAGCGACGACGGCGCCGTGTCGCGGCGCTTCGGACACTTCTGCCGCGTGCACGCGCGCGAGCTGGCGCTCAAGCGCGTGCGCCGCATCACCTTCATGCTGCTCATCAAGTACGCACACACACACCCCCACACACGCACACACGCACACACACGCACACACGAGAGCGACGACGGCGCCGTGTCGCGGCGCTTCGGACACTTCTGCCGCGTGCACGCGCGCGAGCTGGCGCTCAAGCGCGTGCGCCGCATCACCTTCATGCTGCTCATCAAGTACGCACACACACACCCCCACACACGCGCACACACGCACACACGAGAGCGACGACGGCGCCGTGTCGCGGCGCTTCGGACACTTCTGCCGCGTGCACGCGCGCGAGCTGGCGCTCAAGCGCGTGCGCCGCATCACCTTCATGCTGCTCATCAAGTACGCACACACACACCCCCACACACGCACACACGCGCACACACGCACACACGAGAGCGACGACGGCGCCGTGTCGCGGCGCTTCGGACACTTCTGCCGCGTGCACGCGCGCGAGCTGGCGCTCAAGCGCGTGCGCCGCATCACCTTCATGCTGCTCATCAAGTACGCACACACACACGCACACACACGCACACACACGCACACACACGCACACACGAGAGCGACGACGGCGCCGTGTCGCGGCGCTTCGGACACTTCTGCCGCGTGCACGCGCGCGAGCTGGCGCTCAAGCGCGTGCGCCGCATCACCTTCATGCTGCTCATCAAGTACGCACACACACACCCGCACACACGCACACACACGCACACACGAGAGCGACGACGGCGCCGTGTCGCGGCGCTTCGGACACTTCTGCCGCGTGCACGCGCGCGAGCTGGCGCTCAAGCGCGTGCGCCGCATCACCTTCATGCTGCTCATCAAGTACGCACACACACACCCCCACACACGCGCACACACGCACACACGAGAGCGACGACGGCGCCGTGTCGCGGCGCTTCGGACACTTCTGCCGCGTGCACGCGCGCGAGCTGGCGCTCAAGCGCGTGCGCCGCATCACCTTCATGCTGCTCATCAAGTACGCACACACACACCCCCACACACGCACACACGCACACACACGCACACACGAGAGCGACGACGGCGCCGTGTCGCGGCGCTTCGGACACTTCTGCCGCGTGCACGCGCGCGAGCTGGCGCTCAAGCGCGTGCGCCGCATCACCTTCATGCTGCTCATCAAGTACGCACACACACACCCCCACACGCACACACACGCACACACACGCACACACGAGAGCGACGACGGCGCCGTGTCGCGGCGCTTCGGACACTTCTGCCGCGTGCACGCGCGCGAGCTGGCGCTCAAGCGCGTGCGCCGCATCACCTTCATGCTGCTCATCAAGTACGCACACACACACCCCCACACACGCGCACACACGCACACACGAGAGCGACGACGGCGCCGTGTCGCGGCGCTTCGGACACTTCTGCCGCGTGCACGCGCGCGAGCTGGCGCTCAAGCGCGTGCGCCGCATCACCTTCATGCTGCTCATCAAGTACGCACACACACACCCCCACACACGCGCACACACGCACACACGAGAGCGACGACGGCGCCGTGTCGCGGCGCTTCGGACACTTCTGCCGCGTGCACGCGCGCGAGCTGGCGCTCAAGCGCGTGCGCCGCATCACCTTCATGCTGCTCATCAAGTACGCACACACACACCCCCACACACGCACACACGCACACACACGCACACACGAGAGCGACGACGGCGCCGTGTCGCGGCGCTTCGGACACTTCTGCCGCGTGCACGCGCGCGAGCTGGCGCTCAAGCGCGTGCGCCGCATCACCTTCATGCTGCTCATCAAGTACGCACACACACACCCCCACACACGCACACACGCACACACACGCACACACGAGAGCGACGACGGCGCCGTGTCGCGGCGCTTCGGACACTTCTGCCGCGTGCACGCGCGCGAGCTGGCGCTCAAGCGCGTGCGCCGCATCACCTTCATGCTGCTCATCAAGTACGCACACACACACCCCCACACACGCACACACGCACACACACGCACACACGAGAGCGACGACGGCGCCGTGTCGCGGCGCTTCGGACACTTCTGCCGCGTGCACGCGCGCGAGCTGGCGCTCAAGCGCGTGCGCCGCATCACCTTCATGCTGCTCATCAAGTACGCACACACACACCCCCACACACGCGCACACACGCACACACGAGAGCGACGACGGCGCCGTGTCGCGGCGCTTCGGACACTTCTGCCGCGTGCACGCGCGCGAGCTGGCGCTCAAGCGCGTGCGCCGCATCACCTTCATGCTGCTCATCAAGTACGCACACACACACCCCCACACACGCACACACGCACACACACGCACACACGAGAGCGACGACGGCGCCGTGTCGCGGCGCTTCGGACACTTCTGCCGCGTGCACGCGCGCGAGCTGGCGCTCAAGCGCGTGCGCCGCATCACCTTCATGCTGCTCATCAAGTACGCACACACACACCCCCACACACGCACACACGCACACACACGCACACACGAGAGCGACGACGGCGCCGTGTCGCGGCGCTTCGGACACTTCTGCCGCGTGCACGCGCGCGAGCTGGCGCTCAAGCGCGTGCGCCGCATCACCTTCATGCTGCTCATCAAGTACGCACACACACACCCCCACACACGCGCACACACGCACACACGAGAGCGACGACGGCGCCGTGTCGCGGCGCTTCGGACACTTCTGCCGCGTGCACGCGCGCGAGCTGGCGCTCAAGCGCGTGCGCCGCATCACCTTCATGCTGCTCATCAAGTACGCACACACACACCCCCACACACGCGCACACACGCACACACGAGAGCGACGACGGCGCCGTGTCGCGGCGCTTCGGACACTTCTGCCGCGTGCACGCGCGCGAGCTGGCGCTCAAGCGCGTGCGCCGCATCACCTTCATGCTGCTCATCAAGTACGCACACACACACCCCCACACACGCGCACACACGCACACACGAGAGCGACGACGGCGCCGTGTCGCGGCGCTTCGGACACTTCTGCCGCGTGCACGCGCGCGAGCTGGCGCTCAAGCGCGTGCGCCGCATCACCTTCATGCTGCTCATCAAGTACGCACACACACACCCCCACACACGCGCACACACGCACACACGAGAGCGACGACGGCGCCGTGTCGCGGCGCTTCGGACACTTCTGCCGCGTGCACGCGCGCGAGCTGGCGCTCAAGCGCGTGCGCCGCATCACCTTCATGCTGCTCATCAAGTACGCACACACACACCCCCACACACGCGCACACACGCACACACGAGAGCGACGACGGCGCCGTGTCGCGGCGCTTCGGACACTTCTGCCGCGTGCACGCGCGCGAGCTGGCGCTCAAGCGCGTGCGCCGCATCACCTTCATGCTGCTCATCAAGTACGCACACACACACCCCCACACACGCGCACACACGCACACACGAGAGCGACGACGGCGCCGTGTCGCGGCGCTTCGGACACTTCTGCCGCGTGCACGCGCGCGAGCTGGCGCTCAAGCGCGTGCGCCGCATCACCTTCATGCTGCTCATCAAGTACGCACACACACACCCCCACACACGCACACACGCACACACACGCACACACGAGAGCGACGACGGCGCCGTGTCGCGGCGCTTCGGACACTTCTGCCGCGTGCACGCGCGCGAGCTGGCGCTCAAGCGCGTGCGCCGCATCACCTTCATGCTGCTCATCAAGTACGCACACACACACCCCCACACACGCACACACGCACACACACGCACACACGAGAGCGACGACGGCGCCGTGTCGCGGCGCTTCGGACACTTCTGCCGCGTGCACGCGCGCGAGCTGGCGCTCAAGCGCGTGCGCCGCATCACCTTCATGCTGCTCATCAAGTACGCACACACACACCCCCACACACGCGCACACACGCACACACGAGAGCGACGACGGCGCCGTGTCGCGGCGCTTCGGACACTTCTGCCGCGTGCACGCGCGCGAGCTGGCGCTCAAGCGCGTGCGCCGCATCACCTTCATGCTGCTCATCAAGTACGCACACACACACCCCCACACACGCGCACACACGCACACACGAGAGCGACGACGGCGCCGTGTCGCGGCGCTTCGGACACTTCTGCCGCGTGCACGCGCGCGAGCTGGCGCTCAAGCGCGTGCGCCGCATCACCTTCATGCTGCTCATCAAGTACGCACACACACACCCCCACACACGCACACACGCACACACACGCACACACGAGAGCGACGACGGCGCCGTGTCGCGGCGCTTCGGACACTTCTGCCGCGTGCACGCGCGCGAGCTGGCGCTCAAGCGCGTGCGCCGCATCACCTTCATGCTGCTCATCAAGTACGCACACACACACCCCCACACACGCACACACGCACACACACGCACACACGAGAGCGACGACGGCGCCGTGTCGCGGCGCTTCGGACACTTCTGCCGCGTGCACGCGCGCGAGCTGGCGCTCAAGCGCGTGCGCCGCATCACCTTCATGCTGCTCATCAAGTACGCACACACACACGCACACACACGCACACACACGCACACACACGCACACACGAGAGCGACGACGGCGCCGTGTCGCGGCGCTTCGGACACTTCTGCCGCGTGCACGCGCGCGAGCTGGCGCTCAAGCGCGTGCGCCGCATCACCTTCATGCTGCTCATCAAGTACGCACACACACACCCCCACACACGCGCACACACGCACACACGAGAGCGACGACGGCGCCGTGTCGCGGCGCTTCGGACACTTCTGCCGCGTGCACGCGCGCGAGCTGGCGCTCAAGCGCGTGCGCCGCATCACCTTCATGCTGCTCATCAAGTACGCACACACACACCCCCACACACGCACACACGCACACACACGCACACACGAGAGCGACGACGGCGCCGTGTCGCGGCGCTTCGGACACTTCTGCCGCGTGCACGCGCGCGAGCTGGCGCTCAAGCGCGTGCGCCGCATCACCTTCATGCTGCTCATCAAGTACGCACACACACACGCACACACACGCACACACACGCACACACACGCACACACGAGAGCGACGACGGCGCCGTGTCGCGGCGCTTCGGACACTTCTGCCGCGTGCACGCGCGCGAGCTGGCGCTCAAGCGCGTGCGCCGCATCACCTTCATGCTGCTCATCAAGTACGCACACACACACCCCCACACGCACACACACACCCACATACGCATACACACGCACACGCACCCCCACACACGCACACATACCCCCACACACGCACACACACCCCCACACACGCACACACACGCAAACACACACGGAACACACACGCACGCACACACACACGCACACACGAACACACACTCACACACTTTATAATAAATTTTGGACACATACATTACTCTGATCCCAATGTGAGTAGCTAAAGCACTTGTGTTGTGGAAAATCAGAAGTAACGACGGATACACAAATACCCAGACCCAAGACACTACCATCGACTCTTGCCGGAAATCGAACCCGGGACCTCAGAGTGTACCCATTAAAACCGGTGTACACACTTCTCGACCACGGAGGTCGTCACTATAATATTGTTTATAATTTTCGCAGGCGGCAGTTCCCCAAGTTCTTCACGTACCGAGCGCGCAACGACTTCAAGGAGGATACCATCTACCGTCACTTGGAGCCGGCGTCCGCCTTCCAGCTGGAGCTCTACCGCATGAGGAGTTACGACCTGGAGGCCTTGCCCACCAGCAACCAGAAGATGCACCTGTATCTAGGAAAGGCCAAGGTATATATAATCGATGCTAGAATTTAAATACAACAATATATTGCTTATAAGTACTAACAGAGAGCGGATATGCCCCAGTGGTTGGAACGCTTCCATCTTAACCGATGATTGCGAGTTCAAATCCAGGCAAACACCACGGTGAAGAAAAATATCGTGAGTAAACTTGCAAATGTCTAATTTCAACGGAATTGTGCTACATGTGTATTCTCCAACTCGCATTGGAAAAGCGTGGTGAATAATGTTCCAAACTTCTTTACAAAGGGAGCCTTAGCCTAGCAGTGTGATATTTACAGAGTGTTAATGCTATGTAATGTAACATAACAGTGTAATATCAGTCCCAAAAGACCTAACATGTTAGTTCCCAAGGATAATATTTCTTACAGCAGCCATGTCTATGAGAGGTTCTTTCCACAAAAGACATTATAATTTATTTATTTATTTATTTATTTGAAACACCATCGGCATATTCACGATAACACTTATGTAATAAAAGTACATGGCCCAGGAGTGTGATACACCACTACAGGCATTTACAGCATTGTTGAATTAAATAAAAAGTAATACACTCTTAAATAATATTAAAAACTTAAGCTAGAACAAACATAGACTAATATGGTTTAAGACTATATAAATACTAAACAGGCAATAAAAAGAAAATAAATAATTATAAGCCCCTTTAATTAATTTGTGTATATAGTATAATATGTATGTATTTCATTTTCGAAAAAGACAAACTACATTTATTACTTTACAATTATCGGATCAAGCATGGATAATATTCCTTAGGAAACAATTTAATATTGTAATCTGATTATGCCAAAAGTGCTTATGCAGTTAAAATTGACAAAATGTGTGAAACTTCTGTATCCAAAGTCAACTTGTGAGTTCTTGAATTCACAATAGAATTTTTAATATTTTTTTTTTGTCTGTAGGTCAAGAAGGGTCAAGAGGTTACCGACTTCAGGTTCTTCATTCGTTCCATCATCAGGCATCAGGACTTAATCACCAAGGAGGCGTCCTTCGAGTACTTACAGAACGAGGGAGAAAGGTAACTATTTATAGTAGCTTAATCCAAGTTAAGCGTAGCTCTTCCAGCGTCCGTATCATGATGTCATATAGTCTTAAAGAGTATTATTTTTTCAATATATAGCAAGGCATGTTTAATAAATAAATATTCGATAAATCACATACGTTACTCTGATCCCAATGTAAGCTGAAGCACTTGTGTTAAGGAAAAATAGAAGTAACGACGGCACAAACACCCAGACCCAAGACAACATAGAAAACTAATTAATTTTTTCTACACCGAACCCGGGACCTCGGGGTGGGGTATAGTACGACATAAATTAGATGTAGCATCGGAAAATGAAATGGAATGAAAATAAAACCGATTACTGCCGATTTACACATCCAATTGAAATAGCTCCCTATCGCGCCATTCGACGCTATTCGCTATAGATTCTCGCTTCAGAGAAAGCAAGTACATGTAAATCGACGTGTCAAATTGACGAATATATTAGGTCATATGATAATACAAGTTATTACGTTTGTGTAAAGATTATATTCGCATGAGAAATGAATATTGATGAATAAATTCGGATGTAATCGGTTTTACGAATTTTACCGATGGTACATCTAAGTTGTGTCTTACTATACCCATGAAAACCGGTGTACACACTACCCGACCACAGAGGTCTTTAATATAGTGATTTAGGTTTTTGTGCGAGGTACATAAGTTTGTGTTGGAATAATACAAAAACTCTTCTCACAATCAATACTTTATCTCTCCTGAAGTGGTTCACGATCCTTCCAATTCGACGATTAAAGTAACAACGACCATTTCTAGGCTTACTCCTAGTATTTAATGTTTACACGCCCCTCCTCCGACTGTAGCAACATCCGGTTTCGATCCATTTTAAAAACAATTTAGTTTAGTCAAAACCGGATGTTGACAATCAACGCAAATTGTAACAACTATTTAAATCGAATTATTATTGATAATACTTTAATATTTAGAGCTGAGATGGCCCAGTGGTTAGAACGCGTGCAACCGATGATTGCGGGTTCAAATCCAGGCAAGCACCACTATATATATGTGCTTAATTATGTTTATAATTCATCTCGTACTCGGCGGTGAAGAAAAACATCGTGAGGAAACCTGCATGTGTCTAATTTCATCGAAATTCTGTCACATGTGCATTCCACCAACCCGCATTGGAACAGCGTGGTGGAATATGTTCCAATCTCTCTCCTTAATGGAAGAGGAGGCCTTATCTCAGCAGTGGGAAATTTACAGGCTGTTACTTTACTTTTTTACTTTTTTACTTTACTTTTAATACATTAAAACAATAAAATGTGATCATATTAAAATAAATATGCTAACACTTGTTCATGTGTACAGAGTGCTGCTGGAAGCGATGGATGAACTGGAAGTGGCTTTCTCCCACCAGCTCGCTAAGAGGACCGACTGCAACCACATATTCCTGAACTTCGGGCCCACAGTCATCATGGACATCGCTAAGGTTGCTATCATACATATATAACATATCATATCATACCTTTATTCCTGTCCCTATTTTAAACATTTTCCTATAGAAAATAGGGTGTTCTGCTATGTTTGAAAAACTACATCAAAGTATTGTAGATTTTTTTTTTATTTCTTGCCATGAAATTATATTTTATACCTTGTTTAGTCTTGCAAAAACGCTGTCAGAGTGACGTCTCTTGGTGACGTCACATTGATAAAAACAACAGTTGTACGAATGCCACTTATGAAAGTCAACAGACATAAATATTTGGTGCTTTTGGGTATTCAATTGTTGTAATGTACAGTCACAGCAGGAAAAAGATTAACTGCTGAGTTTCTTGCCGGTTCTCTCGGTAGAATCTACTTTCCGAACCGGTGGTAGCTTCACTTAATTGTTATATGACGATTCAAAAGTGCTTGGAAAAGCCCACTTGAATAAAGTATATTTTGATTATTTTGAAAACTTTCGTCAGTATTCAAATTCATTCCTTTATCAAGTCTTAAACTCTTAGTACCTTTTGAATCTAAACATCGAATCATTGTGACGCAATATGTCATTCTAGATCGGTAAAGCAGATTATCGCTCATACGGAGCACACGAAAATAGATCTTAAAGTGACGAACCTTTTCTTACCCCGAAAACTCTAAAATAGTTGTAAACAACTCGAGCAAAAAATAAATTTAAGTGTCAGATGACATTGAAATGACAATGTTTGCCCATCTGACGTCACACAATGGCGGCTCGTATTTTAGGTCACGTGATGTACAGATTAAAAATTATAACCTTTGAGAAATTAATAATCAAAATATTTAAGTATATTTCTCATTATGTTCTATTCTTAATCAAATTTCTATTTATTTTTCACTACCGATAAAAACCAATTGCAATGAATACGTTTCTCTTCCAGATCGAAGAGTCTGTGTTGGGTATGGTGATGAGGTACGGCCCCCGGCTCTGGAAGCTGAGAGTGCTGCAGGCTGAGATCAGATTTACTCTCAGAATTGGTGAGTGTATATACTTTGTTACTTGTTTGAGGCCTTATACATGACGATGACGACTTTTTGTTACAATTAATAGACTATTTGACAATGCGAAAAATAAATTGTGAATTATTGTAATCAGTGTATATTATGAGTTTAAAAATGGTTATTTACTAACAAAAGTTGAAAGTAATACTTAATTTATTCAAAGATCCATAAATAAAAATGCATTTTCTCAAACGTTTGTCACGTGACACAAAACGCTCCTGATTGGCCGGGCTTACGATGAAGTCACTTTCTTGTAAACCTTGCTTTACTATTATATGTACCACAGATTAAAATACAGCAAAGTGACGTCACCGACCCCATTGCAGCGCCATATTGTCCAAGTATCGTTTTCGCGCGCTATTTAAAAATGAAAATTTTAATATGATATTTTTCGGCAAATATGTACTAGAAATAAAAAACACAACTTTTACTGGGTTCCTTAACTACTGCTAAATAATATAAAATGGATTTTAAAAACCAGTCAAATAGCCTATTACTTATGTCGTTGCAGGTGAGATTAGCTCGATGGGTATTCTAAACTGAATATAAACTTATTTATAACTTATATTAAGTGTAATGTAATAGTTGTGACAAAAATATAATGACGTAGTATATTGTTATCTCTCTCTAAAACTGTCATGGCGGAATGCGCACACCGCACCGTACCTTTCTCAGTTAATTAAGAGTAAAAAAAAAAACACTTAAAAATATTGAGAATATGTTTTTTGCATGCACCAATTTTCGTTTTATTTTTGTTTAAAAATACATTAATTGAATAATGTCCTTCATTCCAAGGGCCTGGCGCTCCGACGAAGAATATACGGCTCTGCCTCTCAAACGGTTCGGGTTACTCGTTGGACGTGTACACCTACGAGGAGGTGATCGACCCCAGGACTGGAGTGGTGAGTACCCACACTAGCACTCTGACCCGGCTTTGCGTGCTCAGACTTTATTACCATGACACTCATGAACAATGTAGCTTTCTACTAGAGAAAGAAACTACAATAGGACACTTAGTTTCCAAAATTAACCCTTACCTTAATATTACAATATTATATATGAGTATAGTAGGACACAACTTAGATGTCGCATCGGCAAAATTCGTAAAACCGATCACATCCAAATTAAGTATAGTACGACACAAATTACGACACGACAAAGAAAACAAGTGCGTGTAAATCGACGCGTCAAATTGACGAATATATTAGGTCATATAATATTACAAGTTATTACGTTTGTGTAAAGATCATATTCGCATGAGAAATGAATATTGATAATTTGGGATAGCGTATAGTACGACACAACTTAGATGTCGCATCGGCAAAATTCGTAAAACCGATCACATCCGAATTAAGAAAGCTATCCCAAATTATCAATATTTATTTCTCATGCGAATATGATCTTTGCACAAACGTAATAACTTGTAATGTCATTTGACCTAATATATTCGTCAATTTGACGCGTCGATTTACACGCACTTGTTTTCTCTGACGCGAGAATCTATAGCGACGAATAGCGTCGAATGGCGCGATAAGGAGCTATTTCTATTAGTTGTGTAAATCGGCAGTAATCGGTTTTATTTTCATTCTATTGCATTTTCCGATGCTACATCTAATTTGTGTCGTACTATACGAATGTCGTTATTCAAACCACAACATACTCCTATTGATAAAAAGATAAATAATCTACTTACATTAAATATTATATTATATAATATTTGACGATAGCATTGGTTGAAAGGAAGAATAAATCAGGTACATAATAATGATGGGTTGTGGTCTTGTATGTCAGTGAATTAAAACCGACTGTGGTCAATCTGAAAAGATTAGCTTATTGCCAATTAACTTAACAGTTGTAACGTGTATTTGGATATAAATACTATTATCTCACTCTTTGATTCCGATGAGGAAATTCTACCGTTTTAATTGGGGTACCGGTCTATACACTTTCAATATTCTAACTCTGGCTTGCCATTATCAAATATCTTGAAAATAAATCAAAATAACTTTTTACTGTAGACATACTGTCTATTCTGTCTAAACAGTAAAAGCTATGACAGTATGTATATATGTCTTAGAGGACTATTGCTATCTGCTAATTTTAATGTAACCACTCGATCAAAAAGGCATTTTAATTTCATGATTAAATGTATACAATTGAATATAATGTGTTTACAGATAATATTCCAATCGTTCGGACCGAAGCAGGGACCGATGCACGGTCTCCCAATATCGACTCCCTACGTCACGAAAGACTACTTGCAACAAAAGAGATTTTTGGTAAGCTTTTAACAAAATATTCATTGAGAAAGGAGCTTTAGGCCTTCAGCATGGATGTGGATGGATATAGAGGACCAAAGAAACGATGGATGGATTGTATGAAAGACGACCTCCGTGGTCGAGCAGTGTGTACACCGGTTTTCATTGGTACACCGCTCCGAGGTCCCGGGTTCGATTCCCGGCCGAGCCAATTTAGGAAAGTTGGTTTTCTATGTAGCCTTGGGTCTGTGTGTTTGTGGTGTCGTTACTTCTGATTTTCCATGATGATGATTAAACAATGATATGTCTTTTGAATGTTAAATCAATAAGACATACAAAGAGAGATACATGTGTAACTAAACAGTACCTTAAAAAAACCCTGTTTAAACTCAGAATTTGTTTTTTGTTTAATCTGATCGCTCATTGGTCATTTGTTACGTCATCGATTGCAATCGACCAATGACGATTCAGATTAAAGTCATACGATTTCCCTAAAAAGATTAAAAAAAATATTATTCTTCATTTAAAAGATATAACGCTAAATTAGCAGCCTGTGTTAATAATTTATCTAAATATATAGAGAACAATAAATTACAAACTTTATCAATAGCGCTTAGCCCAGCAGTGGGACGGTTAGAGATGTTACTTTATATTAATGAAATGAAATAATAGACCTTTATTGTACATCACAAACAAACATAAATAGAGCTTAGGATTAAACACAGCAAAAAGGTAAACAAAAAAAAATAGTAAAATGGTGGACTTATGGCTAATTAGCCATGTCTCCCAAACAACCCAACTCAATCTTAATTAACGAATAATTAAAATCTCAGAGGTATAATTTAAAGTGTATTCGCTTATTTCCCAGGCGACGTCCCAAGGCACCACATACGTGTACGACATACCGGACATGTTCAGACAGGTGGTCGAGAAACGGTGGCGCGAGTGCATCGACGAAGGCACCGTTGATGGTGAGTTTGGACTTTTCAATTTGGTCAGTTAATGAATTGATAACTCGGTAAAAATTGAAGGTAAACCTACAGGTGACATAGTGCAGTGGTTCACTATTACCGGTATAAAGTAATAATCGTATTTAATAGCCTATGTTTGACTGATTTTTAAAATCGAATATATATGATTTTGTAGAGGTTAAGAAACCCAATAAAAGTTGTTTTTTTTTTTATAATTCTATTACATATTTGTTGAAACATATGAAATTAAAAATTCCATGTTTAAATATTGCGCGAAAACGCCTCTTGGACAATATGGCGCTGCAATGGGGTCGGTGACGTCACTTTCTTGTATTTTAATCTGTGGTACATATAGGAGAAAAGCAAAGTTTACAAGAAAGTGACTTCATCATAAGCCCGGCCAATCAGGAGCGTTTTGTGTCACGTGACAATCGTTTGAAAAAATGCATTTTTATTGATGGATTTTTGAATAAATTAAGTATTATTTTCAACTTTCGTTGGTGAATAACCATTTTTAAACTCATAATATACACTGATTGCAATAATCATTTTAATATCAATTTAACATTTCTGTTAGAGAAAATAATTATTTTAGCATTACACAGTATAAAACAAAGTCGCTTACCGCTTTCTGTCCCTATGTATGCTTAGATCTTTGAAATCACATAGCAGATTTTGAAGCGATTTTTATAAAATAAATAGATTGATTTAAGAGAAAGATTCATATGCATAATGTGAACATTTTAAGACATTCTGCAGTATATTTAGTATCAGCGTGGCAACTGAGCGAAGCCGGGGCGGGTCGCTAGCTAATACTAATAACAATAAAAATCGCAGCGTTAAGTAGTATTTTATGTGCGTCTGATATCTCTTCAGAGGCTTAATGACCTTGAATATGTATAGTTTATAGTTTATTCTTTTATTGTACACCACACAGTGAAATAAAAAAATACAAATGACAAAGATATGGCCTAGATATAACAGGCGTACAATTTTGGTGTACCTTGTATTCATATTAAGAATGTTGCGTGCTTTTTCAGGCCCCCCTCCCGACAATGTCATGAATTCCGTGGAGCTTGTGATTGAACCGGACGGCGAGCGGCGCGTGGTGGAAGTCACCCGTCTCCCCGGACAGAACACCGTGAGTATCCCCGGACAGAACACACGACTACCTCCATGGTCGAGTGGTGTGTTTTTTTATGGTATAGTTTGGCGGACGAGCATATGGGCCACCTGATGGTAAGTGGTCACCATCGCCCATAGACAATGACGCTGTAAGAAATATTAACTATTCCTTACATCGTCAATGTGCCACCAACCTTGGGAACTAAGATGTTATGTCCCTTGTGCCTGTAGTTACACTGGCTCACTCACCCTTCAGACCGGAACACAACAATACTGAGTACTGTTATTTGGCGGTAGAACAACTGATGAGTGGGTGGTACCTACCCAGACGGGCTTGCACAAAGCCCTACCACCAAGAAAGTACACCGGTTTTCATGGGTACGCCACTCTGAGGTCCCGGGTTCGATTCCCGGCCGAGTCGATGTAGATTACAATTTGTTTTCTATATTGTCTTGGGTCTGGGTGTTTGTGGTATCGTTACTTCTGATTTTCCATAGCACAAGTGCTTCAGCTACTTACATTGGGATCAGAGTAATGTATGTGATGTTGTCTCATATTTAAAAAAAAAAAAAGTATTGACCCTGTGCGCTTTGGATTCTAGCTGATCTTTTAAGCTCAAACTGTGCTAGAACCACTGGGATTATTTTGATTGTTGTTGCACAGGCATTTCTCGTACTTACGCCATGTTAGAGGACGTAAGTCAAGATGTATATTAAGTAGTGTATATGTATTTATATGTATGTATATTAGAAGTATTTATATATGTAAACTTTAATGTATTATATATATATATATATTTTTTCATTTTTAGTTTAGTATTTGTTTTAGTTTTATTTTTTAATTGTAAACTCTTGCCTGTCTACCTTTCACTGTTCTGTCTATTTTCACTCTTCTGGGTATGCTGGAAGAAATCTCTTATAGGGATATACATACCTTTTAAATTTTGCCTTCCTGTGACTTATATATTTATATCTGTACTGTATCTGGCAAATTTTAATAAACTGTTAAATAAATGTATTAGATTGCTTCTTTTTTTTGATATGACACTGACCAAGTGAATCTCTATCTCCCCTGTGCCGGAGATCGAAACAATTGACGTGTGATCGAGGAACAGTGTCAAAACATTCTTGAAACGACGTAAGTCGAGAACTGCCCGTATTTCAAAAATCAAAATCAAAATCAAAGTAAACTTTATTCAAGTGGGCTTTTATAAGCACTTTTGAAACGTCATTTAACAATTAAGTGAAGCTACCACCGGTTCGGAAAGTAGATTCTACCGAGAAGAACCGGCAAGAAACTCAGTAGTTACTCTTTTTCAACATTTAAAAAAATACAGTCATGTTAGTTAATACAATTATTTAAATTAATATATCCTGCCTGGAAGTCAACAGGTATTAATTCCACGCTTTTTAATATCTACAAAATCTTGTATCGAATAATACGCCTTTTTCACCAATGTATTTTTTTTAACCAATCGAATTTACGAGACGGCAAAGTTAAAAATATTTAACAAACCTCGTATACCTAATAATATAAATTCGTGTAAAATTTTCCTGTTCGTCATATGCAGGTGGGCATGGTGGCGTGGCGCCTGTCGCTGTGCACGCCGGAGTGCCCGCAGGGCCGCGACGTGGTACTCATCGCCAACGACCTCACGCACTACATGGGCTCCTTCGGCCCGCAGGAGGACTGGCTCTTCTACCGCGCCTCCGAGTACGCGCGAGAGCGCAAGATACCCCGGGTACGCTCACACTTTACAGGCAACACTCAGATGCAGCATCGGCAAACTCAATATACCGATACTGCCGATTCACAACCAATAGAAACAGCTTCCTATAGCGCTATGCAACGCTATTCGTCGCTATAGATTCGCGTCAGCTCGACCCGAGACAGCGAGTGCGTGTAAAGCGAGGCGTCAAATTGGGATAGATATTTGGGATCTGATAATTTGGGATAGCGTATAGTAAGACACAAATTAGATGTAGCATCGGAAAATGCAATGGAATGAAAATAAAACCGATTACTGCCGATTTACACAACCAATAGAAATAGCTCCGTATCGCGCCATTCGACGCTATTCGTCGCTATAGATTCACGCGTCCGAGAAAGCAAGTGCATGTAAATCGACGCGTCAAATTGACGAATATATTAGGTCTTATGACATTACAAGTTATTACGTTTGTGTAAAGATCATATTCGCATGAGAAGTAAATATTGATAATTTGGGATGGCGTACTCAATTCGGACGTGATCGGTTTTACGAATTTTGCCGATGCGACATCTAAGTTGTGTCGTACTATATTGTGTTGATCCAGTCAAGTTTATTGTTTGAATGAAATGAATGAAAGTTCGAATGATATTTTCCAGCTGTACGTGAGCGTGAACTCCGGAGCGCGTATCGGCGTGGCGGAGGAGCTGAAGGGCGAATTCCAGGTGGCGTGGGTGGATGGCGAGCGCCCTGAGCGAGGCTTCCGCTACCTGTACCTGTCGCCAGAGGCCTACTCGCGCCTGGCCGCGCTCAACTGCGTCAAGACTGAGCTCATCGAGGACGAGGGCGAAGCCCGATACCGCATCACGGACATCATAGGTACCAGCTCATATATAAAACGCTCTATAGTCCAAGATTTTTAGATATCCGTTCTGCATAAAATCCTTCTACGTGATATAGATATAGTGATAGAATTTAAGTATAAAACCGAGTTTCTGTCGTCCGAAACTGCGAGCGTTAGCCGCCATCTTGGAAAAAGTTTTTTTGCATATATCTCGGAAACGGTTATACTTTAAATACCGAAGAAATCTTTTTTGTAGAGAACAAAATTTGCCATCTTTTTTATACCAAATTTTCCGATATATTTAAGTATAAAAAAAACATATTTTTTGTTTTTGTAAAGTAACTATAACTAGGTAATATATTATGTTAATTTGTGAACAATAGTCGTCTTAAAGAAATATGCCAATATAAGATGCAAAGGGGGGAGGGATCAAATGATACTAGATACGTATATTTTAGTTACTTTCATAGTATAATGTCCTACGGTATTATGCTTTGGGGTAACGCAGCCGCTATCCAAACTATATTTGTGCTGCAGAAGAGGGCTATTCGCGCAATCTATAACCTAGGAGCCAAGGAATCATTAAGGCATAGATTTAAAGAAATTAAGATATTGACTGTTGCTTCTCAATACATATTTTGTAATGTTTTGTATGTACGGAAAAATATTAATGTTTTTATGAGAAAATGTGATTCTCATAACATTGGTACAAGGAACAAACACAATCTTGTTACTCCTGTTACTCGACTGCATAGAGTCAGTAACTCTTTTGTGGGGCAATGTATACGCTTCTACAACAGGATCCCAGAAAGCGTTCAAAATGCTTCTGTTGCCAAATTTAAAAAAATTGTTAAGGAACGCTTGTGTGCAAAAGGTTACTATACAATTAGCGAGTTTATGTTTGATAGCACACCTTGGGAATGAAACGATCGCCTCCTGGCTATTTCTAATCATATACTACTATGTACCTTATAAATTTGACAAAAAAAATAACAGAAAAAAAAGACCCGCTGAGTTTCTTTCGCCGGTTCTTCTCAGGTCAGGGTGTTCCTTTTTCCGAACCGGTGGTAGTGTTTATTTGACAATCAATAAGTAAGTGTAATGCTTTTATATTGAATAAAGGAATTTGAGTTTGAGTTTGAGTTTGAGTTTAAATATATAATTTCACAGCTAACAACAACAGATAATGTGTATATTGGTGTATATGGCCTTTAGTTATAACTAACTTTAAGGGATCATATTCCCATTCTTACTGGTCATTCCTGCTCGCAGGCAAGGAAGACGGTCTGGGCGTGGAGTGCCTGCGAGACGCCGGGCTCATCGCCGGCGAGACGGCGCAGGCCTACGAGGACGTCGTCACCATCTCTGTGGTCACGTGCAGAGCTATCGGTATTGGATCCTATGTGGTCAGGTGGGCACCATGTTATATTCATTTATCTATAATATTATACATGTGAAAGTAACTCTGTCTTTTATATGGTATAGGTTGACGGATGAGCATATGGGCCACCTGATGGTAAGTGGTCACCATCACCCATAGACAATGACGCTGTAAGAAATATTAACTATTCCTTAAATCGTCAATTCGCCACCAGCCTTGGGAACTAAGATGTTATGTCCCTTGTGCCTGTAGTTACACAGGCTCACTTACCCTTCAAACCGGAACACAAAAATACTGAGTACTGTTGTTTGGCGGTAGAATAACTGGTGAGTGGGTGGTATCTACCCAGACGGGCTTGCACCAAGTATTCACGCTCTTTCACGACCAAACCGCTGAACCGCATTCGATGAAATTTGGTGACGGACAAATTCTCCTTTTTTGCCTGACACATGACAATCACAGCCCTTAAAACATGAGCGAAGACGAGGGTGACATAGATTTGTTTTGTGTTAAGAGATTGAGATCGATGATCGGACGAGAAGTCCCAATTCGAAGAGAAGATGAGGGTATGATGGGTCTAATGTTGCGCTCCCCCCAGGCATGTTGAGGGTGACTACTAGGATTACATAGATTTGTTTTGTGTTAAGAGATTGAGATCGATGATTGGACGAGAAGTCCCAAGAGAGAGAAGATGAGGATATGATGGGTCTAATATCGCGCTCCCCCCCAGGCTCGGAGGATTACATAGATTTGTTTTGTGTTAAGAGATTGAGATCGATGATCGGACGAGAAGTCCCAAGAGAGAGAAGATGAGGATATGATGGGTCTAATATCGCGCTCCCCCCCAGGCTCGGAGGATTACATAGATTTGTTTTGTGTTAAGAGATTGAGATCGATGATCGGACGAGAAGTCTCAAGAGAGAGAAGATGAGGATATGATGGGTTTAATATCGCGCTCCCCCCCAGGCTCGGAGGATTACATAGATTTGTTTTGTGTTAAGATATTGAGATCGTTGATCGGATGAGAAGTCCCAATTCGAAGAGAAGATGAGGATATGATGGGTCTAATGTTGCGCTCCCCCCCAGGCATGTTGAGGGTGACTACTAAGATTACATAGATTTGTTTTGTGTTAAGAGATTGAGATCGATGATCGGACGAAAAGTCCCAATTCGAAGAGAAGATGAGGATATGATGGGTCTAACGTTGCGCTCCCCCAGGCATGTTGAGGGTGACTACTAGGATTACATAGATTTGTTTTGTGTTAAGATATTGAGATCGATGATTGGATGAGAAGTCCCAATTCGAAGCAGATGAGGGTATGATGGGTCTAATGTTCCGCTCCCCCCCAGGCTCGGGCACCGCGTGATCCAGGTGGATTCGTCGTACATCATCCTGACGGGCTATGCGGCGCTCAATAAGGTGCTGGGCCGCGCCGTGTACGCCAGCAACAACCAGCTCGGCGGCGTGCAGATCATGCACAACAATGGCGTCACGCACGCCGTGGCCCCCACCGACCTGGAAGCCGTGCGAACCGCCGTGCGCTGGCTGTCCTACGTGCCCAAGGTACGTGCGCGCTTAGCAGACACCCCCCCCCCCCCCCCACACACACACACACACACACACACACACACACACACACACACACACACACACACACACACACACACACACACACAAACCCAGCCTTAAAACGCGACTGAATCTGCGGACAATAACTAGTATTCATATAATAATTTTTAAGCATAATATGCATATTCTACTTATATAGCTATATCTTAAAATCATTAATTATTATTATTGTAGTCAGTGATAATGATTGTATGTGCACTAGGAGTAGGGATAAGCTTATAACGCCAAGTTTCCGACTCGGCAAAGTCAATAAATCCTTCTTAGGGCAGGGTATCCGCTTCTATAATAAAATTCCGCAGACATTTTTAACTTTGCCGTTTAGTAAATTCAAATCGTTTGTAAAAAATGCATTGGTAGAAAAAGCAAATTATTCGATACAAGATTTTGTAGATGATAAAGCGTGGAGTTAATACCTGTTGACTTCCAAGCAGGATAAATTAATTGAAATAATTGTATTTAACTAACATGACATTGTATTATTTAAATGTTAAAAAAGAGTAACTACTGAGTCTCTTGCCGGTTCCTCTCGGTGGAGTCTACTTTCCGAACCGGTGGTAGCTTCGCTTATTTGTAAAATGACGTTTCAAAAGTGCTTATAAAAGCCTACTTAAAAAAAAAAAAAGTAACAGCCTGTAAATTCCCACTGCTGGGCTAAAGGCCTCCTCTCCCTTTTGAGGAGAAGGTTTGGAACATATTCCACCACGCTGTTCCAATGCGGGTTGGTGGAATACACATGTGGCTGAATTTCTATGAAATTTGTCACATGCAGGTTTCCTCACGATGTTTTCCTTCACCGCTGAGCACGAGATGAATTATAAAGACAAATTAAGCACATGAATCAGCGGTGCTCGCCTGGGTTTGAACCCGCAATCATCGGTTAAGATGCACGCGTTCTAACCACTGGGCCATCTCTGCTGCTTAAAAGCCTACTTGAATAAAGTTTATTTTGATTTTGATTTTCAGGACAAGATGAGCATGGTGCCCATCATGAGGTGCGCCGATCCCGTGGACCGGCCCGTAGAGTGGGTTCCTCCCCGAGGCCCGCATGACCCGCGACTCATGCTGACGGGCGATAACGCTCGCGCCGGATTCCTGGACGCGGGCTCCTTCGACGAGATCATGAAACCCTGGGCGCAGACTGTCATCACCGGTCAGTACGAACCTTGGTTGAGCCGACGTTTATTTTAAAAGAGTTTCATGCTCTACCGACTGAGCTAGCCGGGCAAGGGAGATGGCACAGTGGTTAGAACGCGTGCATCTTAATCGATGATTGCGTGTTCAAACCCAGGCAAGCTGGTTCATGTGCATAATTTGTCTTTATAATTCATCTCGTGCTCAGCGGTGAAGGAAAACATGCATGTGACAAATTTCATATAAATTCTGCCACATGTGTATTCCACCAACCCGCATTAGAACAGCGTGGTGGAATATGTTCCAAACCTTCTCCTCAAAGGGAGAGAAGGCCTTCAGTCCAGCAGTGGGAATTTACAGGCTGTTGTTGTTGTTATTTTAAAAAGGCAGTATAAACTTCAACAGAACACCTAGATCGTAAATTCGGGCATAAACAGAAGCCTGCGATGATTTGGATGTTCAAATGTTTTTCTCGACTGCTTGTATTCTCGAACTCACTCACTTATGTCCCTTATCCTGCTATATCCATAACCGTGCATTTACAGTAGTCGAATATGAGTGTAGTATTTCGTACTTATATTGAGTCATGAATAATCTATACAATACTAGCCGAAGCTGCGGTTTTACCCACATCAAATTCTGTTTGTGACGATAACGCACAATGGTAATGACGATAGTGTATGATAGCGATATATATATATATTACTAATATATATAGTAAGTATAAGTATTAGTGTGTAAATATTTGTATGTAAGTTTATGACTGCACCGCCTACGCCGATGGTTTTGAAATCTCCCTTTGATTGGGTTGTCTGGAAGAGATGGCTAATAATCCATAAGTCCGCTCGTTGTACTACACTTTTAATGTACTTCTTTTTTATATTATTTTTTTGTATTTTATTAATTTTGTGTTACTCGTTTAATTAATACTGTGTTCTTTTTGTATTTCTTTTTCTGTTTTTTATTTGTGGTGTGCAATTAAGTATAATTAATTAATTCATTCATTCATAATGCTTCAACAACTTGTATATCAACTCATTTTCCCAACATTGCCCTCTCAAAGGACGTATCACCATTCGCTATAAGCGAATTATACAATAAAAACATATAAATGGTCTACAGGTCGTGGTCGGCTGGGTGGTATCCCAGTGGGGGTGATTGCGGTGGAGACGCGAACGGTGGAAATCACGTTACCAGCTGATCCCGCCAATTACGACTCGGAATCGAAGACTGTGCAACAAGCCGGACAGGTGAAGGGAACTTATATATATATATATATATATATATATATATGTATAATAACTTATATATAGGTTGGAGGAAAAGTTCTGTTGTATTTTTAAAGAAACTATTTGAATTCCTTTTCCTTTTTCTGGATCACTGACGCTGGTGTTGAGCTCGTAAATATTTAAAGAGCCTGGGAGGAGTCACAGGATGCCTTAGGGATTTTTTGTGATTTACCTAAGGCCTTTGATTGCGTGCAACACGAAACTTTGGTTAGGAAGCTACGTTATTATGGAATCAGGGACACTGCACTCAGTCTTCTGATTTCGTATCTAAGCAATCGGATTCAGAGGGTTGATGTAAATGGAAAGGGATCTCCCGGGGCTCAGGTTAGGCTGTGGGAGTCCCTCAAGGATCAATTCTCGGTCCATTTCTCTTTCTTGTTTATATAAATGACCTGCCACATCAATTAATGTTAAATAGTAAAAAGACAAAATGTATTAAATTCACTACTTCCAATGAAAGATGTGTCAAAACGAATGTACTTTTAAACGGGGAAGCATTATATGTATTAGAATCAACAGAGTTCCGTTTGGGGTAATGTATACGTTTTACAACAGGATGCCAGAAAACGTTCAACAATATTCAACTATAAAATTCAAAAGAATCGTTAAAGAGCGTTTGTGTGCTAAAGGATATTACAACGCTAATGACTTTTTAGTTGACCACACACCTTGGGAATGAGATGATCGCCTCCAGGCTGTTTCAAATAACAAAAACATGTTTATTATTGTATATTGTAAATTAATATTATATAAAAAAACAGATCCCGCTGAGTTTCTTTCGACGTTTCTTCTCAGGTCTGAGGTATTATATTCCGAACCGGTGGTAGATTTTCGACTATCAATAAGAAAGTGTAAATACTTCCATTTTGAATAATGGTTTTTGACTTTGAAAAAGAAACTGCCGAATTTACACAACCAATAGAAACAGCTCCCTATCGCGCCACTCGACGCTATTCGTCGCTATAGACTCTCGCGTCAGTTCGACCCGAGACAGCGAGTGCGTGTAAAGCGACGCGTCGAATTGACGAATGTATTAGGTCGTATGATATTACACGTTATTACGTTTGTGCAAAGATCATAGTGATATAAAAAATAAACATTGATAATTTGAGACAGCGTACTTATTTCGCATGACATCGGTTTTACCAATTTTGCCGACGATCCAAGTTCTGTCGTACTATACCCCGTTATTTGTAACAACTTGTTGCCAACTTGCAGTTAAAAATCCTAATGACTCATCTGCCAGATTTTTTATTTTAATTTACAAAAATCAAAATCAAAATAAACTTTATTCAAGTAGGCTTTTACAAGCACTTTTGAATCGTCATTTTAGAATTAAGTGAAGCTACCAGCGTTTCGGAAAGTAGATTCTACCGAGAAGAACCGGCAAGAAACTCAGTAGTTACTCTTTTTTAACATTCAAAAAATACAAAGTCATGTTAATTAAATACATTACCTACTTATTTTAAATACCACAGAACTTTCCGTCCAACCTAATACATTAGTGGAGTTTGACTGTCATACAACAACATGCTAAATATAATTGAATGAAACATCGCATGTAAAATCCGTATAATTAAAATGTCTCATAATGTCAATAATTACATGCCCGTCCCCAGGTCTGGTTCCCGGACTCGGCGTATAAGACGGCACAGGCCATCAACGACTTCTCGCGCGAGAACCTCCCTATACTCATCTTCGCTAACTGGAGAGGCTTCAGCGGAGGACAGAAGGGTGAGATCTTGTCCTCAGAACCTCCGAGATAATTATTGTTTGACCATCTTGATGGTGCCAGAGATTAGATTAATTAATGTATAGTTATATGTCTATAGAAGCCGATATAGCGCAGTGGTTAGAACGCGTAAATCTTAATCGATGAATGTGGTTTCAAACCCAGGCAAGCACCCCTGAATACTTATGTGCTTAATTTGTGTTTATAGTTCATCTCGTGCTCGGCGGTTAAGGAAAACATCTGTATTCGACGACCTCCATGGTCGAGTGGTGTGTACACCGGTTTTCATGGGTACGCCACTCTGAGGTCCCGGGTTCGATTCCCGGCCGAGTCGATGTAGATTACCATTAGTTTTCTATGTTGTCTTGGGTCTGGGTGTTTGTGTCGTCGTTACTTCTGATTTCCATAACACGAGTACTTCAGCTACTTACATTGGGATCAGAGTAATGTATGTGATGTTGTCTCATATTTATGTGTCTAATTTCAACGAAATTTTACCACATGTCCACTAACCTACATTGAAACAGCATAGTAAAATATGTTCCAATCCATCTTCACAAAGGCCTTAGCCCAACAGTGGGAAATATACAGGCTTATGAGTATTTAATTTCTGGCAGATATGTACGAGCAAATCCTAAAGTTCGGAGCGGAGATAGTGCGAGCGTTGCGCGGCGCCACCGCCCCCGTGCTCGTGTACATCCCCCCCGGGGCCGAGCTGCGTGGGGGGGCCTGGGCCGTAGTGGACCCCAGCGTCAACAACCTGCGCATGGAGATGTACGCTGACCCTGAGGCCAGGTCAGTGGACACCCCGCTAAAGTCCCATTTTTGTCAGAAACCTTAAGATCTTGTTGCACCATAGTGCAGGCTCTGATATATAAATAATGCTCGTTCAGTTTCAATTTTGCGTTTATCGGTAAAGAAGTTTTTTTTTTATGGTATAGGTTGACGGACGAGCATATGGGCCACCTGATGGTTAGTGGTCACCATCACCCATAGACAATGACGCTGTAAGAAATAATAACTATTCCTTACATCGTCAATGTGCCACCAACCTTGGGAACAAAGATGCTATGTCCCTTGTGCCTGTAGTTACACTGGCTCACTCACCCTTCAGACCGGAACACAACGATACTGAGTACTGTTATTTGGCGGTAGAATAACTGATGAGTGGGTGGTACCTACCCAGACGGGCTTGGACAAAGCCCTACCACCAAGTAAAAAAACGTGCGTCTTCAAACAAATCTATGAAAATGTGTAAAAATTAAGTAAAATCATAATTTCACGTCTGCTATATAGTCGATGGTAAGGCTATATAGGCCAGTCCGGGTCGATAACCCCTCACTTATAATATGAGCCTGTGTAACTACAGGCACAAGGGACACAACATCTTAGCTCTTAGATCGGTGGCGCATTGGCTTTGTAAGGCTTCAGTAAAATTTATTAAATCGCCTGTAACTATGAGCGATGATGACCAGTTACAGTTACGAGCTGAGATGGCTCAGAGGTTAGAACGCATGCATCTTAACCGATGATTGCGAGTTCAAACCCAGGCAAGCACCACTATACATATGTGCTTAATTTGTGTTTATAATTCATCTCGTGCTCGGCGGTGAAGGAAAACATCGTGAGGAAACCTGCTTATGTAATTTCACCGAAATTCTGCCACATGTGCATTCCACCAACCTGCATTGGAACAGCGTGGTAGAATATGTTCCAAACCCTCTTCTTAATGGAAGAAGAGGCCTTATCTCAGCAGTGGGAAATGTGCAGGCTGTTACTTTACTACCAGTTACAGATGACCTATTTTCTCATGGAGTCTCATGATAAAAACATTCAAATGCTTATTGTTACTCTCAGGGGCGGAGTCCTAGAAGCTGAGGGTATCGTGGAGGTCAAATTCAAGCAGAGAGATATCTTGAAGACGATGCACAGACTCGACCCCGAGCTTCTCAGGCTGGGGGCGAGGGCTTCGGGTAAGTCCTGGACTCCATCCTCACATCACACTCATTGCTACCACTCAATGAACTAGTATTGATTGGAACTAGAACTGATAATAAATTATTATTACTACTACAAACTATCTATTATCGTGACTTTGCCAGTTTTGGATATATTTTGCTATTGTTATTTTCAATTTTTTTTTTTATTAAAGCTTGTCATTTGATTCCAATTAGTTGATATACAGAAGAGAAAGGTATTGGCCTGTTCTATTTTGTTTTGGCTTTGCCTATTGAATGCCTTCAATTAGTTATTTTTTTTATTTTTATTAACATATAATTCAGACTTACTCTTTTGTTTTCCTCTGTTATTAAGAGTTATAAAAATAAAATAATATCATAAATGTGGGAGTAACTGTCTGTATGTCTCTCTGTCTGTCGTTCTTTTACAATCAAACCACTCAACCGAATTTGATGCAATTTGGTCTGAAGCAACTTTGAAGTCCAAAGAAGGACATAAGCTACTTTTTTTGCCTGACACATGACAACCAACACAGCCCTGAAACGCGACTGAAGCCGCAGGCAACAACTAGTATTCAAATAATAATTTTAAACCATAATAATCATACATATTCTACTTATATAACTATGTCTTAAAAACATTAACTATTATAAATGTATATATTTGTGTATGTATATTATATTATTATATATTTATGGAATATTTATTTATGTATCGTATAAATACATATATATATATATTGTATCTATTTTTTATGTATTAAATAATTTGTACACCCCTACCATCCTATCTCTCTCCCCTACCAAAGGTTGTCTGGAAGAGATCGCTGTTTTAGCGATAAGGCCGCCTATTGTACATTAATTTTGTCTATATTGGTGTGCAATAAAGAGTATATAATATATAAATATTATTAATGATATTTTATTTGTTTGTTACAGAAATTAAGGACCAAATAAAAGAGATATCAAAGAATCTGGACCGACGCGGTTCAATAGACGACGTCCTCATCAAGACGGAGGCCGGGAAACAGGGTGAGTACATACAGATTATAAATAATTATGTTAAAACTTGGTGGTAGGGCTTTGTGCAAGCCCGTCTGGGTAGGTACCACCCACTCATCAGTTAAGATAAGCGCACAATGAGGCGGGCCGCAACGCATAACAAAAAATCTCCTGAATCAGACAGGCGTATTTTTGCGGCGATGTTATGCGTTGCAATGCGGCCCGTCTCAGTGTGCGTTAGCAGACGCAACAAGTAGACGGCTGAATGAGTGCTGTTCGTCAGAACTATCCATCTTCTTAGATTGCCAAAACCTGACTGATTATAAGATATTAGGTTGCGGTGCGGCCCGATGCGCCTGCTATATGCTTTGGCGCAATTTTTGCAATGCGATGCGTTGAGGCCCGACGCGGCTATAGTTTGCGCGAGCCTTTATTCTACCGCCAAATAACAGTACTCAATATTGTTGTGTTCCGGTTTGAAGGGTGAGTGAGCCAGTGTAACTACAGGCACAAGGGACATAACATCTTAGTTCCCAGTTGGTGGCACATTGCCGATGTAAGGAATTATAATATTTCTTACAGAGTCATTGTCTATGGTAATGGTGACTTACTTACCATCAGGTGGCTCATATGCTCGTCCGCCAAAGTATAACATAAAAAAATAAAAACAAAAAATAATCTAGGAAGGTAGACTAATTGACTACTAGGTAAGGCAACATCGCTCATAGATATTGGCGCTGCATATTAAACAAATTCTTATATCTAGGAAAAGGTTTAAGGCTGCACTCGACGTTATAAACGATTATATTTACCTAGTGCAGTCGAATGGGCCGGCACGCCCGGATAAGTACCAGTCTCTTACTTAAAATTAGGGTTGCTGAGGATTCCTCTTCCGCTTCCTCATAATGCGAAAATTCCTCAATAGTTTGGGTTCCTCAACCGATACCGCATCCTCATAAATAAAAATTCAAAATCCTCTTCCGCTATCGCCTCCTCAAAATTAAAGAGGAATTTATGAGAAATCTGGAGCTGTAGTAGACACATCCTGCCCGACAGTCACCGCTTCCACGGATAAGATTGTACATTCAATGTTAGCCGAAATGCTAGCCTCTGAACGAAAAATTGATGATGAAAATGAAAGTTTACCAATAGAAGATAGGTGCGTGGTACTAAAGTTGCTATTAAATAACGACATTAAATAAAAACGAATTAACATCTCACACAAGCACACAGTCTTCTATGGTGGAAAAATTATCAGTAATATTTGGGAGCTTTACGGAGCTGTACGTCAATACCTATCTTGTCCTCCATCAAGTATGCCCAGTGAACGACGTTTTAGCAATGCTGGATTAGTATATGATGAGTTAAGAAACCGGTCTACAGGGGAAACAGCGTCCAAATTATTTTTTATAAAAAATAACCTCCGTATAAATAATTTTGATTATTAATTAGTATTCAATTCCTTTATTTTGATTAATAAAATATTCCACTTAAGTAATTAATAAAGAAATAAAGACGGCATTCTTAATATTTACTATATATCATTTGAATTCCTAAAATAAATTGTATTATTCACTCATCTTTTTGGTGTGCTTGTGTTGTGTTATTGAACTCATTCATAACCGCTGGACCGATTTTGATGATTCTTACTGTGTGTTTTGTGAATAGTTTAATTATATTTTTAGTGTATAAATATCATGTATAAACAGGACAACAATTTTCGGTTGGGTCCGCTAGTATTTATAATTTCCTATCTTCCTAATCCGCTTTCTCTACCGCTTCCTCATCCGCATCCTCTTTCTCGAAAAATATCCTCATCCTCATCCTCAAAATTTGCGCATGACAAATCCTCTTCCTCCTCCTCTTCCTCATAATCACTTCCTCAACAACCCTACTTAAAATCGGCGTAAAGTGGTAGCTATGCTACTGCGTTTCGTCCGGTAAGTGAGAGTTCCGGTGGTCCAATCCCTCTCCCACAAAATATGGTTGTGCAGAGTTTGTTGACATTACCCCACGAGGGTACCATCAGCGACTGCGGTGGAGAATGCCTCTCTGGGCATGCTCAGGACGTACACCACCTGAGCAGGGATTTCTAGACTGCTCTTCGAATTCTGGGGGGGGGGGGGTCAGTTTTGCGCTCGCCACTGTTCGGGGCAAGCGGAGTAGGCATCATAAGGCAACCCCTACCACTCTCGCTGTGGACTTGAATTGAATGCCGTTCACTTTCACCTTGAAACGGCGAAGCCGGCCTTGCTCTTTCTTACCAAGACCCAGATATCTTGTCTTTTCTCACTTACCCTGGGTACAAATTGGAGCACACTTTTGTACCACAAGCTGGGGTGTGCGTTTAGAGATGATATCTGCTCTCGACGCCTCGGCAGCCTTGAAGGGCAGGACCTATCAATTATCTGGCTGCGTGTAGATTGCGAAGACCATCCGCGAATCTACGCGTGCCTTTATAGGTCCCACAGCGGTAATGCCGAAACCGACCGGTTGATCACGTCTAATTGGAGTCTACTGCAGATATCATCATTCTGGGCGATTTCAATGCCCATCATACAGAGTGGCCTGGATCACGCACCATCATGCGGCTAGATCTGTTCTCGACTTCGCTTTGCCATATAATTTGACACAACTCACCTCGCCAACGCGAATACCGGATGTGGAGTGGATTATACACCTTCCCTATTGGACCTTCTGTTGACTTCGCATCCCCTCTGGGCTCGTCGGACCACTGTCTCGTCCGGAGTACAGTGCCGGTTGCACGGTACTCCCGACCTCGTTTCGCCTCCATCGCGTGTGGCACTACAAGTCAGCAGATTGGGATGGGATGCTGTCCTTCTTTGCGTCTTACCCATGGGGGCGGGTTTGTTTCTCGATGGATGATCCGAGCGTTGTTGCTGACTCTGTCGCCGATGTGGTACTTCAGGGTATGGAACTTTTCATTCCATATTCTGCGGTACCCATCGGTGGCACGTCCCAGCCCTGGTTTGGTCGCTTCTGTAAGACGGCTTTACGCCGAAAATGGGAACGCTACCAAGACTGGGCTAACGCATCGGCGTCTCGTGATGCAAACACCAGCACATTCAGAAAGGAATATAACTCTGCCTCTAGGTCCTTCAAAAACGTGATTGCTCAGGCGAAGTCGAAGTACATTGGCAGAATTGGCGAGAGACTGGTGCGCTTCCCATCAGGAACACGTGCGTTCTGGTCTCTCGCTAAGGCTGTCCTAGGGAATTTCTGTCAGCCTTCCTTTCCATCTTTGCAACGGGACAGTGAGTTATTGGCCCATACCGCGAAGGAGAAGGCCGATCTTTTAGGGTCTCTCTTCGCATCGAACTCTTCTCTGGATGACCGAGGAAAGTCACCACCATCAATCCCGCGGTGTGATACGACGATGCCGGAGGTTAAATTTCGGCAAAGTGCAGTTCGGAAAGCACTTCTTTCCTTGGACATTCAAAAGTCGAGTGGACCCGATGGTCCACCTCCAATCGTGCTAAGGACATGTGCTCCCGAGTTGGCACCCGTGTTAATGCGTCTTTTCCGGCAAACCTAAGCATTAGGCGTCGTCTCGAACTCCTGGAAGACTGCTTTGGTGCATCCGATCCCTAAAAAAGGCAACCGCTCAGACCCGTCCAATTATAGGCCTATAGCCATCACCTCCTTGTTCTTCAAGGTAATGGAGTCCCTTATTAACTGCCAGCTCCTGCGGTATCTAGAGAAAACCAGCTGATTAGCGACTGCCAGTACGGTTTTCGTTGGGGGTCCGTTTTCGTCGGGGGGTTTACCTTACTCATAGTTAGGCGGAAGCAGTTGAGAGCAAGGGTGAGGCATTTGAAATCGATCGCGTGTGGCACAAAGCCGTTCTTTTGAATCTTCCTTCCTACGTCAATAAATATTCCAAAATATTTAAAACAGTATGTATTTATGCTAAGTCTTTATACATAAAGAACAAAATTTTGACTTCCGATAATAGAATAAAGGCCACTTGGGACATTATTGGAAGTGTTAATGGAAAACCTAAAAAGGAAATTATACCAATCAAATAAAACACAGGCAGTAGATACACAAATTCTGAATTAGAAGTTGCAAATTTATTTGAAATATTTTTTGATAGCATACCTAATAAAATAACATCTCATTTAAAATTATCTACATTAGATGCAGCTAGATTAGTAAATAAAAATGTTTCTAAATGCGTTATTGATTTTTTATTTGAAACAGTTTCTGCAATAGATGTAATAAAAGTATTTAAAACACTCAATATTAAAAAAACTAACGACATAAATAACATCATATATGATATTACTCCGTATATAGCAGTAATTTTTAACAAGAGTTTGGGCACGGGTTCATTTCCTAACTTGTTAAAATGTAGCAAAGTCTTACCACTTTTTAAGAATGAAAATATAAGCGAACCCAGTAATTACAGGCCTATTTCAATACCCCCATCTTTAAGTAAAATTTTCGAAAAAATATTTTAAATCAACTTCTTATCCATTTTGGTACAACACGAGACGTTTCTTTATAAGCTCAAATATTACGGCGTTAGAGTAAGATCTCATTGCTTCATACTTAAGTATCCAGCAAGTTTTCATTAATGGAATGAAGTCTTCTGGATCCAAGTTAAAAGTGGGTGTTCCACAAGGTTCAATTTTGGGTCCCTTTCTATTCCTAGTATATATAAATGACCTTCCTTTCTATGTTAAAGGTATTTGTGATATAGTATTGTTTGCTGACGATACTTCACTGATTTTTAAGGTTGACAGAAAAAAAACTGACTAAGACGATGTGAAAGGTGCATTATGCAGATACACGATTGGTTTAAAGTAAATAATTTGATTTTGAATGCTCAAAAAACAAAATCTGTAGTTTTTACCCTACCCAATGTTAGAAAGCAGAATAATAATATAACTCTTTAAGCGGTGGCCGGCTTGGTGTAGCCGATACGACGGTGTTCTTGGGAATAGAATTGGATTCCAGACTTCGGTGGAGTCCCCATTTGTCGTCCCTAACAGGAAGACTCAGCTCCGCAGCATACGCGGTTAGAAAAGTTAGACAACTAACTGATATTGATACCGGTCGTTTAGTTTATTTTGGTTATTTCACAGTATTATGTAATATGGTATATTACTTTGGGGTAACTCTTCAGATATTGAATCTGTCTTTATTTTACAAAAGAGAGCAATCCGGTGTAATTATAATCTTGGAGCTAGACTCTCTTCGGGATGTTTTTAACAAAGTAGTAATACTCACTGTTGCGTCGCAAGATATTTACAACAATATTATATATATTCACAGTAACATTCATCACTTTGATAAAATCAGTGATAATCATTGTATATGCACTAGAAGTAAGGATAAGCTTATAATGCCAAGTTTCCGACTCCGCAAAGTCAATAAATCTTTCTTGGGGCAAGGTATCCGTTTCTATAATAAAATTACGCAGACATTTTTAACTCGTAAATTCAAAACGTTTATAAAAAATACATTGGTGAAAAAGGCGTATTATTCGATACAAGATTTTGTAGATGATAAAGAGGCGTGGAATTAATACCTGTTGACTTCCAGGCAGGATATATTAATTTAAATAATTGTATTAACTAACATTACTGTATTTTTTTAAATGTTGAAAAAGAGCAACTACTGAGTTTCTTGTCGGTTCTTCTCGGTAGAATCTACTTTCAGAACTGGTGGATGCTTCACTTAATTGTTAAATGACGATTCAAAAGTGCTTGTAAAAGCCCACTTGAATAAAGTTTATTTTGATTTTGATTTTTATGGGCTTTCCGGAAAATTATGGAATTGGATTTTTGGCTGATCGGAGCATCAAGATCGTTGTCGACGGTGCATGCTCTGACTTAAAATTCGTCAATGCTGGTGTTCCACAAGACTGCGTTCTATCACCCACTCTGTTTCTTCTGCATATCAATGATTTGTTGCAAATCGGGAACATTCACTGCTATGCAGATGACAGTAGCGTTGACACCGCGGCCGGTGTATAACACCGGCCGCGCTAACATTTCTCGGGAAATAATCGAAGGAACCGGCACAAACTAGTGTCTGCAATGGAGTCTTCGTTAAACGAAGTCTCGAACCGGGGCCGGCTAAATCTAGTCCATTTCAACCCCAAAAAGACGCAAGTTTGCGCGTTAACCGCTAAAAAAACATCATTTGTCGTATCTCCACGATTTGAGAACATCCCGATTGCCGCTACAGGAAGTATCGGAATACGTGGCATTGATGTTTCGAGTCTCGTTCAGTTCCGCGGCCAATGGGAAGGCAAAGCAAAATTGGCTTCAAAAAAGTTCGGTGTACACAGCAAGGCGAGACAGTATTTCACGTCGGCCCATCGCCTAAAACTATACAAGGCGCAAATTCGGCCTCAATTGGAGTACCGCATCCAACGTAGAGCGGCTCGAGTTATCGACGATCAAGCCCTTTCCGATCTGTTTGATCCTTTGGCTTTGCGTAGAGACGTTGGATCACTCTGCATCTTCTACCGATTTTTTCACGGCGAATGTTCCGAGAAATTGTTCGTATTAATCCCGGCTGCTGAATTTCACCTTCAGACATCTCGCCAAAATTTAAAGTTTCATCCGCACCACCTCGATGTCCAAAAATCCGCAACAGCGCTATTTCTAAGACATTTTCAACCTCGCACAACCATTTTGTGGAACCAGCTTTCGCCGGCGGTTTTTCCGAACCAATACGACATAGGAACCTTCAAGAAAACAGCGTACTCCTTCCTCAAAGGTCGGCAACGCACCAGCTAGGTCCCTGGTGTTTGGTAATAGTCTAAATCTACCGCATTTGTACCAACGATAAATAAAGGGAAAAACAGATTGTAATTGTCCACTGCAAGGCTCTTCCTTCGCAAGGAACTTATAATTGACGGATATTGTTATAAATTAAAGTCAGATAAATAAATAATTAATTGTGAGACAACATCGCATACATTACTCTGATCCCAATGTAAGTAGTTAAAGCACTTGTGTTGTGGAAAATCAGAAGTGACGACGGTACCAAAAACACCCATACCCAAGACAATATAGAAAACTATAATTAGAATCAAATCAGGGATCTCGGAGGGGCGTACCCGTGAAAACCCGGTGTACACACCACTCGACCACGGAGGTCGTCGACATAGTATATGTCAGATATAGCATTGTGTTGTCTAATCGAGTTGTTCTTTTAGCTGAAAGTCGTATCCGTGAGTTGGACACCGAGCTGGTAGCCGCCGACAAGACGATAAAAGCGAGAGAGAAGGAGCTCGCGCCCATATACCACGAAGTGAGTGTTTAAAGACTAGCTCAAGGTCAAAGTTGTTAATTTGATTCCTGCCTGCACAGACTATATATTTGTTTTTCCTTCCAGATCGCGGTCCAGTTCGCAGAGCTGCACGACACGGCCGAGAGGATGCTGGAAAAGGGCTGCATATTCGTAAGTACCGAGACTCCACAATTGGCAACTTTTGCCCGGTAAGTGCAGTGTACTGGAGTGTCTCCTTGTCGCAGGACATCATCCCGTGGCGCTCATCGCGGCGACTGCTGCACTGGCGCCTGCGGCGGCTGCTGCGCCAGAACGCGCAGGAGCGTCGCGTGGCGGCGGCGGCGGCGCCCGAGCCGCTGGACCAGCGCGCCGCCGCCGCCACGCTGCGGCGCTGGTTCACGGAGGACCGCGGCGAGACGCAGTCGCACCAGTGGGAGCACGACAACGAGGCCGTGTGCCGCTGGCTCGAGGCGCAGGCCGACGACCACGACTCCGTGCTCGAGCGCAACCTGCGCGCCATCAAGCAGGACGCCGTCGTGCAGGCCGTCAACCGCCTCGTCATGGTGAGCGATTGCTCCTTGTGCTTGCGTTACATACACACATACTGTTCCTGTCGCTATACGCTATTGACACCACACACCTCCGCACACCTCCACAGGAGCTGACGCCGTCTCAGCGCGCGGAGTTCGTGAGGAAGCTCACGACCCTCGGGATGGAGCCGGACTTCGGCAACTGATCGGCGCCGGGGGGGACGTCGTGACGAAAGTGCATCCTATTCGTTGTGTAGTCGATTGTAATGTTGGGATTTTATAAATACTATTTATTTTGTATACTTTTAGTTGTTCAATTGTTTCCTCGGTCGCCCCGCTGAGCCGTCGTGTAGCTGTATGTGACAGTCGATACAGAACGACACACTTCGCGTGTCCGCTCTGAGTCGTTAAGCCAAATATGTCTGCGTGAGCGACGAGAGCGCTGTTCCGACCGAAGAGTGAAGATTATCAGATGACTTTAACATTCAGCGCGCTGTGCGCCACGAACGATCATTGATTAACTAGCGACGCGCCCTGGTTCGCACGGGTGCAGTGCTGATACTAAATATACTACAGAATTTACCCATTTACGATATCACATTAGAAACTTCTAAAAGTATCAGTGTTTATATACAAAAACCTATCGAATCACTCTATCTATGAAAGAAAACCGCATCAAAATCCGTTGCGTAATTTAGACAGACAGCGGTAAGCGACTTTGTTTCATACTGTGTAATGATATATTTACAATACAACCTTTTGAATTTAACTATCAAAGTTTCGATGACGACTTTGCAGTCTTTGAAGACGTAACTCCACGTCCGTAGAGAATATCACAGATTATACGAGCTGTCGGCCAGTGACATCGCAGAGAATGTCACAGATTATACGAGCTGTCGGCCTGTGACATCGCGTCAGATCAACGATAAGAGTTGTTTGTTAATCTCTGCTCTCGCGGTCGGAATGGCGCGCAGCGCTGTATGAAGTCACGGCTCAGCGACGCGAGCGAAACGAGTAAAACTCTGATCCGAGAATAGCGACGCGCCTGAAACTATGGCGCACAGATTTGTATATGTAAATAGAATAGAGCGACTGCCATATTGAAGCAATAAATATATAAATATAGCTATATGTTCAAGAATGATTTGGATATCATTCATCGTGTATATTGTGATGTAATTAGTGGTACCATAACGAGACCGTAGTTCAAATTTATGTAAAAAGTAACCGTTACACCCCCCTCTGTTTGGGGGTGAAATCAAATAGGGATTTGTGATAGAATAATTGTTTAGAATCCAACACATTTGAACAACTAAAACTATTGATTCGGAACCAAAAAATAATTATAATAATGATTGGAAGCGCAATCAACTCGTTAGTGTCGTCTTAGCGAATAAACGTTTTCGGTAATCGGTTCGCACTCGCGTGTCTTGTGTCATGACAAATATTGTAATAAGTAGATAGTATCCTCAAACGTTGCCTATTTCGGTGTAGAAGTTGCATGAATATAGGTCCGTCCGATGTTAGCGAATTTTATCGAAGTATCCACTCGAAAGAATATACATATAATTGTAAGTTTGTTACGCGATGGAGGCTGTGGGGCGTGACGTAGCGAGCGCTTGGGGCGCTTTACGGCGCTGCGAGCAGCTATTCTATAGCGAGCTGATGGCGTTCGACAAAGAAATTATAATATAATTCAGTTGAGAAGAAACATTTTTTTTCTGACGGTACTTCAAGTTATTGGACCAATATTAGACAATATTGTTACAACCGTTTATATGCTATGATAATACCGTCATTGAGATATGGTACACGTGTGTATAAGGTTATTGAATACATATGTGTTTATATGTATGTGTATATATGTAGCGCCCCCTTCGCTCGCTATGTCAAGGCTGTATAACGCACTGTAACTGTAATTAAAATGTAATAATTGGGTTGTTGTGAGGAGAGCGCCGAGAGAGCATTCGCGTTTAACGTTCGGAATCTTCAAACTAATTGCATTTTACGTGTATTTATTAATTAATCTTTATATAATTACTAGTTCTAACCACAGTTGTGTCCGAAGGTTGTTTAGTAGTTAGAAATGTTTTAGAACATTCATTAATTAGCTAGAGCAACAGCCTTATATAAGAGTCACATTAGACGCGAGTGCTCCCAGTGTACAGCCTCCCTTATACATAATTTATATGACGTCACGTGTGATAGTTACTATCGGGGTACATTTGTAATTAATTTATTTAATGATTCTAAGAAGTGTTTTCTCTTCAATCCACTCTGTGCGCTGCGGAGACATATCGAACAGTCCGCAGGGCGACACGAATCGACGTGCCGTCGGCAATGTTCGTGAAACCGATCGCAGCCGAGTTGAGTACGCCATCCCTAACTATCAATATTTACTTCTCATGCGAATATGATCTTTACACAAACGTAATACCGTGTAATATCATACGACCTCATATATTCAATTCGACGCGTCGCTTTACACGCACTCGCTGTCTCGGGTCGAGCTGACGCGAGAGTCTATAGCGACGAATAGCATCGAGTGGCGCGATAGGGAGCTGTTTCTGTTGGTTGTGTGAATCGGCAGTGATCGGTTTTATTGAATTTGCCGACGCTACATCTGAGTTGTGTCGCACTGCACATAGATTTATGAATATAAAAGAGTTTTCGATCGAACGAGTTTTTATATATATTTGTACAAAATGGATTGCTTTGACTGGAGGCTCCTGTTGTTGATTTATTTATTGCTTATTGTCGAACTAAGATTCGACCTTGAGGGCGGTACGGTCTGCAAATAGACCCAGACATATTATGTGTATATAGTGATATGATCTAATGTTACTTTTAGATCCGTCAGGAGTGGGGGGGGGGGGGGGGGTGTTTGGTCCGTTCTATTTGCATTTTTCTATTAATTTTTAAAAAATAATAACACAATTGTGTGAGCTGGCTTCATTGAAATATATCTAAAGTAAAGTCCAAACTAGCTATTCAATGCTTGTAATAAATTAATCTCCTTAAAGATACTCGACTAATAATAGGTCCGAAAGATTATTCTAATGTCAATAACTTGATACAACTTATTTATGTTACGTCAGATTTGACTAAAAGTGAAGCAGTCGTCAGTCTGTGTTCACAGCGAGCACACACATGTAACTTTCCCTGTGCATTTGGGTACTCGTCAAAGTCGAGGGACTGAACAGATTTCGATGTGATCACTTAAATAAGCAATAAGTGTCTTACAAGGAGTCCCAGTTCGAAATCAGAGACATATGTCTGTGTGAATACGAATTGTATATTTATTACTTTGAACGCGTCATATGAGAATAGTATATGTTACTGAGTATATGTTTCTGATTTCGAATATTAGTTGAATATATAACGTATGTGTTTCCGATCGCTTAAGGAACGCGGGTAGTTGTAACATATCAGAATCGTATAACTGTTCTCTCTCATAGGATTCACCGGAAGGTCCGTCACAAGACAATCATTGACTCCTGTCGACGTACAAACGTGTATACATTCCTGTTTTTATATATTGAATAAACTAGTTGTTGTTTTGGTTTGTAGAGAGAATGTTTTTGTTTTGTTTCGTAATTCGTTCGATTAAGGATTGTATGCGCGGTGTGGCGCGGGGTCGAGCCCGGTTGCAGTACTCGCTGTTTATACTAATTAAATATTTGTTAAATTTTACGTTTGGCGTTTCATTTTTGGTTAACCTCGGGTGCTAGCGGGGTGTGATGTAGCTGGTTTCACTGAGGCCCCGCTGACCGTTGCATTAAAAATAAATAAATATACGAATGTGATAACTGCTAAAGTAACTGTCTGCCTGTCTGTTACTTAAACTGAAGCAAGTTTGAACTTTACCCTTAATCGGGCACAGAGAACTATTTTCCCACTCTCCTAATCTAAATTCCCTGATATTTAAAATGGCACAAGTATAGTCTTAGATAAATACAGAATTATTTTACTGGTACATAGCTTTTAAATTTGAAATGTCAACGTCAGAATCATGACCCAAGAACGTATACATAAGCTATGAAAAACTGTTATTTTGCCCGATTAAGGCTTACGTAAGGAAATATGCTACTTTTATCCCTAAAACGAAGTCCCGGTAAATTTGTTTCAAATAACAATAAACAACAACAGCCTGAAAATTTCCCACTGCTGGGCTAAGGCCTCCTCTCCCATTAAGGAGAGGGTTTGGAACATATTCCACCACGCTGCTCCAATGCAGGTCGGAGTGGCTGAACGATAAATCGGATATAAAGAGATAAGAAAGTAAGTTAAATAAAGCACATTTACTTAATTATTTAATAATTTACTTAGATATACATTTTACGTTGCGATATAGATTATTGAGTGTACGTATTATAACGTGTAGTCCTTCTTCCTCTCAAACGATATGATGAAAGTTCTGATTTGCGTTGGGCGCAGCGTGATGACGTAGTCTTGCTCAACTTGCTCAGTTTGCTCAGCGCTTTGCTCAGGCTGCTCTTCGATGGCTCTTTAAAAAACATTACAAATTAAAAGTCAATTTTAAGTATATGTTAAAATTCAAGAAAAAAGGTTTATTATATTTCTTTAAGGACCTAATGCACCAATACCTTGTAGCGTATTCACGTAAAAAAAAAAAAAACGTGCGATAGTCTGTCACAGACGCTAGGGTTTATTTTTGGCGCTGAAATTGGGCGCTTTGGACATCCTATTGTTGTGTACACCTATAAAGATGTATCACCTTGAATGTTACCTATATTAAATATTATTTTCAAGTATTAAGTGATAAGTCGATGGTGTAACTTTGACACTAAATAAATGTATAAACAAAGAAAAAAGTTATTTATTTTAAGTAATTAATCTTATTGTTGATAATTATAAGCCTATTGTTATTTAAAAAAACATTGTCACTTCTAGTCCATAAGACTATATTAAGTCAGGCCTTATATATTGCACTTTGTAATCTTAAGTTTATGAGGAGGCTGTTAATTAGGATGTATATATGTATGTCGAAGCGTCAAAGAGTCTAGTAATGTTTTATTTATTATTTATCGTACATACTGGCGACGTTAGTATGACGTAGAACACATGACAGCGATATTACGAACGTGAACGACTAAACCTTACTTGGAGGTAGGGCTTTGTGTAAGCCCGTCTGGGTAGGTACCACCCACTCATCAGTTATTCTACCGCCAAATAACAGTACTCAGTATTGTTGTGTTCCGGTCTGAAGGGTGAATGAGCCAGTATAACTACATGCACAAGGGACATAACATCTTAGTTCCCAAGATTGGAGGCACATTGGCGATGTAAGGAATAGTTAATATTTCTTACAGCGTAATTGTCTATGGGCGATGGTGACTTACCATCAGGTGGTCCATATGTTCGTCCGTCAACCTATACCATAAAAAAAAACTTATATTCTGAATATGATGCCTGACTCCTTGTCATATATATGAGTGTGTAGTGTGTAGTGTGTGTGTGTGTGTGTGTGTGTGTGTGTGTGTGTGTGTGTGTGTGTGTGTGTGTGTGTAATGTTATCACAAGGCGATACCGTTTCCTCCGTTTGCTGTATTCATCTTCGTCGTCGCCCGTATTGGGCGATTCTTCTTCTTGGGAATCTTCTTCGTAATCGCTTTCTTGGCGCTTATTACGATTTCTCTCACCGCGTCTAACACCTGGGGATAGTTGCAATAATTGGCGTTAGTAAACAAGCAGTAATACTTTTGTCTCAAAATATACCTTAAGACTTAAGTCTTTAAAGTAAAAGTAAAGTAACAGCCTGTAAATTTCCCACTGCTGAGATAAGGCCTCTTCTTTCATTAAGGAGAGGGTTTTGGAACATATTCCACCACGCTGTTCCAATGCAACCCGCATGCGGTGGAATGAATGTGGCAAAATTTCGATGAAATTAGACACATGCAGGTTTCTTCACGATGTTATTCTTCACCGCCGAGAACGAGATGAATTATAAACACAATTAAGCACATATAGTGTAAACTCTATATAACGACACTGAACGGACTGTGCATTTTATGACGTTTTAGAGAGTGGTTGATAAATGAAGAGAAGAAAAATCAGAATTCAAAAAAAAAGTTTATTTTAGGCTACTGTTAGTAGTTATGTACAAAAAATATATGTATATCTTATTTGAACGATATTGCGTATACTCTGTTATTTTTGTGTGACGCCTTTTGCTGCATCAGTAATTTTGTTGTCTATTTTTAATTATTTTATTTATATCTGATATAAAGAAAGTAATTTCCCTGCTTTCGGAACTTCTTTAACTCTCGGTGGAGGCTCAAGCTCATCCGTCTCATCTTCTTCATCTCTTTGTTCTTAAACCTCAGTTTTTCTCACTGAATCCAAAATTTCTATGTCTGTGAGTGAAGCCGTTGTAAGCAGGCAGTTGTTTACTTCGATGTAGGTTTGAAAATTTACCGTGTTTCCTGCCATGTTGACCTGCTGAATCCACTCATTTAATGGAAGGTTGTCGTCGCTATCAAACTCAAGTTCTGTTTCCACCTCATCAATCGTAGAATACATATGATAACGTTGCAATCCGTGACTCCTACTTATTAGGCATGGTCACAGTCTACACGTGCAAGCAATCCCAATTTGTAAACAAATGAAGAAAGTTCCTAATGCGTGGTGCCGACAATAGAGTTTATTGAGGTCTAGAATAATAAAGCGACAAAAAAACGTACACAGATGCGCAGTTTTTTCTAATCTTAGCAACTTAAAAGGTACTTTTTATATCATAATCGTTGTCGTTATTGAGAGTGGCTGTGATGCTATGTAGAGTGTATCATTGTATGGAATACAAGCTAAACCAACTAAAACCAATTGATTTCGACGCTTTAGAGAGTTTGCCGTTAAATCGAGTGACGTTACATGGAGTTTACACTGTATATATATAGTGGTGCTTGCCTGGGTTTGAACCCGCAATCATCGGTTAAGATGCACGCGTTCTAACCACTGGGCCATCTCAGCTCTCCTTAAATATTTAGCTGAATTGAAAATTCACTTAAGATCAGCTGAATTTGAAGACTCCACCCGTATTCCTTTATTTGACCACTTTGTCTTCATGATTTAACATAAAATATTATATTACCAAAAAATATCGCACAGTTTTTTTCTAAATTACTCGAAGGAAACAACTTACTTGTATCAAGGAGACACGGAGCCTATTTTACAACATATAATATACGCACATATAGTATACGTTCGATTGGGATTTGAGACACATATCGTTTTTCAAAATTAAATCCGACATTCTGGTTTATGCACAACGTTGTTAGTACAACGACAGCCTGTAAATTCCCATTGTTGGGCTTAAGGCCTTCTCTCCCTTTGAGGAGAAGGTTTGGAGCATATTACACCACGCTGTTCCAATGCGGGTTTCTGGAATACACATATGGCAGAATTTCTATGAAATTTGTCACATGCAGGTTTCCTCACGATGTTTTCTTTCACCGCTGAGCACGAGATGAATTATAAAGACAAATTAAGCACATAAATCAGCGGTGCTTGCCTGGGTTTGAACCCGCAATCATCGGTTAGGATGTACGCGTTCTAACCACTGGGCCGTCTCGACTCTCAACTGTTAGTACCCAAGACGCGAATTATTATAGACATAAAGAAACCGCACGAGCTTATAAGATTCCTTAACCATACAATGAACCAGCATACTTCTCAGTCATCCTCATATCTTAAGGTAAACATAAATATGGAATACATTTCAGGTAAAATTTACCTCTTTTAGGGTATAAATCTGAGTAGTAGTCCTTTCTTCTATCACCAACTCCATTTCTCTCTTTGTAACTCCCGCAGTGCTCTGTGTTTCTATCTTCAAGTTCCTCCCCACTATTGTATCTTCTATTTACAATAAAGTAGGGCATTCCTCCAGTTATTCTTCTTTTATTGTTATTACCAATGTATTTATAAGTGTGATCCTTTTTAATTCGTCTGTCAGATCTTTTCGTAGGCATTTCTGAGCTTCGCTGATAAAGTTTTTGTGTGTGTACTCGTTTATTGGTCCTGTAATACATATCGTACATTGATTTCGTCACTCCATCGCCATAATCTTCAATTTCTGTAAACAGAACAGTACAAATATTTATATATATATAGCTTCCAATTTCCCAAAATTAAAACATCCTTTCTGGGTAATTTGAAATTTGAATCAGTATCCGAAGATTTTGGATCGAAGACCTGTGTTTTCACGTACCTCATTTTAAAACATCATAAAGAAACCTGGATTTGTCCGAAGTAAATTAAGTTAAGTTACGAGGGCTTTTATTAACGACAAGGGTTTATTTATTTCACCAGCTCATTTATTAGATATAGCTTACTTTGCAATTTGCAACCAAGCATTTAGCAGCTCTATAAAATGTTTATCTATCTCAGAATGACACTAAGTACCACAAGTTGCCAATTATGAAATTATTCACTTTTTCCAAATTTACACGTTACGATACTTACTCGAGATGGCCCAGTGGTTAGAACGCGTGCATCTTAACCGATGATTGCGGGTTCAAACCCAGGTAACAACCGCTGATTCATGTGCTTAATTTATCTTTATAATTCATCTCGTGCTCAGCGGTGAAGGAAAACATCGTGAGGAAACCTGCATGTGACAAATTTCATAGAAATTCTGCCACATGCGTATTCTACCGTGGTGGAATATTTTTCAAACCTTCTCCTCAAAGGGAGAGGAGGCCTTTAGCCCAGCAGTGGGAATTTACAGGCTGTTGTTGTTGTTACTTACTCGAAACGTCGTCTTGTTTGTAATCCGTATGTCTGTTGCGATTCCTCTTCTTGAGAAATCGTCTGTCACCTAACAAGACATCATCTTCAGACGAATAATTGTCGCTCTCTTTACTGTCGCCATAAACAAATCTTCTAGGTATCTTTGGTGTTACGAAACTTATCTTTGGCAGACCAGTTGTGAAATATTTAGATCTTGATAATGCTTTGTAATGTTTAAGTACATTCGGTCTTATAGTTCTGCTATTGAAAGACATTGTGTTGTTCGTTTCTTCGACTAATTTTCCGTGAACTGTCAAGTTTGACTCTTGAATTTTATCAGTTATGTTATCTGTACTGTTTATTGCTCTTCTTCGCCGATTAGCGAAACCGCGTTTCACTTTTGATTGTGGTTGGTTATTACTGTTTGGATTCGACGTTTTCTTTCGGAAATAATCTTCTTCCGAGTAATGTTCTATTGGTGGAAAATATGTTCAATTAATGGCAAAAAATTAGATATTGGCAAAAACGTTAAAGACTACTTAGACATCTTCGGGTTGGCAATTTGTTTTTTTCTTATATCTCTTTTAAAAAAGTAATTACGGTTTTCTGTCTATTCGGCGCGAGTCACGCTTTCGTGACAAGGCAACTTTAAACCTGACTTAAGAGTGAATATAATGCTGTCTCCAAAAAAAGGCATATTATTCAATACAAGACATTGTAGAAGATAAAAAAGCTTGGAATTAATACCTGTTGACTTCCAGGCAGGATACATTACATACATATATAATTGTATTTAACTAATATGATTGTAATTTTTAAATATTGTAAAAGAGTAACTACTGAGTATCTTGCCGGTTCCTCGCGGTAGAATCTGCTTTCCGAACCAGTGGTGACCTCACGTAATTGTTAAATGACAATTCAAAAGTGCTTGTAAAAGCCCATGTAAATAAAGTTTATTTGGATTTTGATTTGAATAAGAAATGAAGAAATATGTTTCGTATTTGCAAAGTAGTGTCATAATATTGGTTATCTGTTTGTTTCTATGTTGTTAGATTTTCACAAATATTTTTTGTGGGATACAATATTTTTCAACGTGTTCCGGTCTTATAACACGGCTGTGTCATTGACTCAAAAGACCAAACTTTTTAAAAAGCTCAAAAGATGACAGATCAACAGATCAAAATTGGTTCAGTGTTGTTTATTTTTTTTTTATGGAATAGGTTGGGGGACGAGCATATGGGCCACTTGAAGGTAAATGGTCGACAATGACGCTGTATGAAATATTAACCATTCCTTACATCGTCAATGCGCCACCAACCTTGGGAACTAAGATGTTATGTCCCTTGTGCTTGTAGTTACGCTGGCTCACTCACCCTTCAAACCGAAACACAACAATACTGCATACTGTTGTTTAGCGGTAGAATATCTGTGGAGTGGGTGGTACCTACCCAGGCGGGCTTGCACAAAGCCCTACCAACAAGTAAAGTAATAATGTAATTTTACAGAATAAATACAAATATACGCTCTCATACTTCTTACCAGAGTCTTTCACTTCAGTTTGTTTGCTAAATTTGTAATCCTCAGCGTAGTCAGGATTGTCTTCTGGTAAGATGCCATCATCACCACCAGAGTAGACGTATCTGTAATATATTTTTAGTTATAATCTTTCCCCAAATTGTCAATTTATTAGGATAATTAACAAGTTCATTATCTCATTGATCTAGTAAGAATTGAACCCAGTTGGTTCAATTCCCATATTTAAGGAAAAAATCTCAGAACCAGAAGACGAGAGGTGTTCTCTGTACTCCAGGAAATTCTTTTAGATTAGATGAGGTAATCGCCTATGGGATACATCATATGAGGACCATATATGGTCCACCATCGGCTCATCACGGTTATATTCACAGACGATAACATGGTACCCTTCGATGCGACGACGATGGTACTGCTGGTTTTTATAGGGTATTTTGGCACTCAGTTGTTTTCCCAAAGAATATGCATAAATGTGTTTTACTAGCGATTAAAGGCTATTATTATATATAAAATCACCCACCTGGTACTCCAATCCATCTGCCTTGCATCCTGAAGCCATTGATTAGCAGCCAGGGTCGTCTCTTGGATAGCTTTGATCGGATGTAGCAAGATCTTGTGGATATTGACCGTTATGTGACCATCGTGATCCATTTGCTCGTTGTCTAAATTATTGGGACCTACAAAAGGTAATCATTACTTCAAATAATAAATAAGCATTGGACAACATCACATACATCACTCTGATTCCAATGTAAGTAGCTAAAGCACTTGTGTGACAATTAGAAGTAACGACGGCACCGCAAACACCCTGGGTCTGGGAGACAATATAGGAAACTAATGAACATTTTTTACATCGACTCGTGACCTCGGATTGGCGTATCCATGAAAACTGGTGTACAAACTACGACCACGGAGGTCGACAACATATTTATCATACATTTTAAGCGTTCTTAGTAACATAGATGAAAACTCACCATGACCCTTTTCTAAGGTATTTTCTAATCGTAGCAGAACGGTGCCAGCTTTCCAGGGTTCTAACGTTAGGATGTGTATGTGTCGAGGAAGACCGTGAATACGCAGCGCTGAAAACTAAAAAATATATTTAAATCATTTTATTTTAGCATTTGGTTTTAAGTCCATGTGATTGCAGGTCAGCTTCGCCATACATTGGTAGGAAATGCAAAGTATCCCTATTTGATGGTACCAGGTATTGAGTTGAAGATGCTGAGTATGTATTGGAGTAAGCACAAAAATCCTTACTCAAGAAAAAATTAGGCTTCAGCCCAGCATTGGAACAATGTGAGTAAACGTGAAGAGTATAAGATATACTTCAAATAGTGATGGTTAAGTCTTGGAAGATTGTAAGGTGCTTCTGAAGGTGTCTTAAATATTTATTTTGGGCTGAAGAGATATGTCACTAGATTATATTAAGATAGGACTGTGAAGTCCAATTATGTTAACTGAAACTTCTATCTTTATAGAAATGTAACTATCGAGCTTGTTTAGAAAAAGTAGATACAAATAAAACCTTACTTACTCTTTTGTTTCTGACATTCTGCCATTTTCTCCTGCTTATTTTCTCTCCTGAAGTCATGAACAACCAGGGCTCCAGTGTCCACTTCCTTGCTAGCTGTGTTGCTCTTTCGGCGAACGATAAGCCTTCAACTGGAAGGGAAGTCATACATAAATTAATACCTCGAACTTGCTTATAATTTTGCCAAGGCCGAAACATTGTAAACGAAGATTGCACAAGCATGCCTCACATGAGCTTTATTTTATCGGCACAATGTTTTATTCTACACCACACAGAAAAAAAATACAACATGGAATCAGCCTAAATAAAAAAGGTACAGTTTTGGCGACCCGATTGCTACATTGGTGCGATTTACAGTTTATATAAAAATGCAGATATACTACAACAACAATTACAAAACTTAAATTACAATCATTAAATGTATATACTATGTGTTGGTACAGTCGGGGTAAGAAAAGGTTCATCACCATAAGATCTACTTTCGCGAGCTCAGTATGAACAATAGTTTGCTTTACCGATTAAGAATGACATATTGCGTCGTAATGATTCGATGCTTAGATTCAAAAGGCACTAAGAGTTTAAGACTTGATAAAGGAATGAATTTGAAAACTGACGGAGGTTTTCTTACTCTGACTGTACATCATTCTCATATTTACCTTCTTGTTTATGGTTGCCAAAAAATATTTTATGTTTCCCTTTGACAACTAATCCTACGCCGAACGCTTCTTCGTTCAGAGATTCCTCAAGACCGAATCCATCGTCTGTTAGGAGGCGTCTGTGTACCTGAACAATTTTGGTTTTGTCAAAAATCTTTGTTATTTGTTATATCTTTTGTTAAATATTACCTTTTGATACTGGAATTTAATTTAGAAGTTATTCTGAATCATCTCAATTTAGATACGTTATATTATATGGTAGTTCTTTCATGCTATAAAATCAGCTGAAAATCGCCAAGAACATCGAAAATTTGTAAAAAAAAAAATTAGAGCTATTTATCTTATGGATACATTAAGATCATCCAAATTAGATATACATTCATTCATTTTTAAATCAATTGGAGCAATCTGAACCTAACTTTCTGGATTTTTCTTTTTCCATTTCGTCGTCTACTGAAGTTTTTAGTTACATTATATAATCAGAATACTTTCTTTGGAAAATGAAGTTTGACTGAGATAAATCAAACGGGTACATCAGACGGACCAAATGTCCGTTTAGATTTTTGTTTTCAGATTAAATTTTATCGTTATTAATGAAATACTGAAAGTATTGTTTCTATATTACCATTAACTCAATTTCTCCCTCGTTGTACGAGGTCGCTGCCTGCGTCCGATCTGTCAGCACGCACAGACCAGCGCTGCTGTTCACGCTTTGCAGGCAAATCCGTGACGTCACCGGGTATTGGCAAGCTGGTACCGGCTTCTTATGCAGATGACCTGTTTAGTTAAAACCAAGTAATCCTATGCCAATTATCGCTCGATGTCTGTCGGGAACCCTTAATTACGCTTATTGGGAATATTGATTTAACTTATACACTGCATTTCACACCCAGATTAAATGTGTTGCGAGGGACTTCCAAAGATATTCCCTGGCGGTGACTTAGGGCACCTTTTCTCGCTGAAATCTCTGCCCAAATTAGGGGATTTCTTTTTACCCTGGGCATTTTTCAAGCAAAGGCTTTGTAGTGATTATATCAGTGCCCTTGAGATTACTAAGCGTCTTTCACCCCTAATGTTATGTGGGTGATACGCGTAAAACGTGTTTTCAGAGATAAAACCAAGAAATGAACAGGGTCTTGTAGATACTATCACCTATTGGGTTTTCTAGATCAAAGCTACTTGTAGCTGACTTACTAGTGGACTCGTTCCAACATGTTCTTTTCATCATTTGTCGTCCGTTGGAGTCTGTGTAGAAGACGCCATTGTTGCTGATATTGGTGTTGAAGATTGTCACCACTTCTTTGCCCAAATCAGTTCTAGATAAAAACATATGAAATTTTAACTTCCCAAGAAGATCAGTTCGAAAGATCAGTTAATATAATAAGTATATCAAATAATACCACTTTTACTTCGTGGTAGGGCTTTGTGCAAGCCCGTCTGGGTAGGTACCACCCACTCATCAGTTATTTTACCGCCAAATAACAGTACTCAGTATTGTTGTGTTCCGGTTTGAAGGGTGAGTGAGCCAGTGTAACTACAGGCACAAGGGACATAACATCTTAGTTCCCAAGGCTGGTGGCACATGGTGGTTAACTTTTCTTTTTAACTATTCTTTACATTAAGAATGTAAAGAATAGTTAATATTTCTTACAGCGTCATTGTCTATGGGTGGTGGTGACCACTTACCATCAGGTGGCCCATATGCTCGTCCGCCAACCTATACCATAAAAAACACACCAGGCCCCATGAAGAAGTAGTACTCGATTCATGTATATTGATTTATAATAAAACTTACAAGCAACGATTATTATTATTATTCATATCTAATACTGAGAACAGTTTTACCCAATCGGAACAGGTCCTATGATCCACTCAACTTCCACGAACTCCTCTCCTCGGTACAGGCGAATGACCTGCGTGATCCAATCGCTGAACCGTTGCCTGATCTCCTTGACCAGCGTCCCTCGGATTGTGTGGTAGGATACTTTGTCAGTAACCTAGAGAATTAATGAATCATAGAAAAAGTATCTTCCTAAATATGTAAATTCTTTTTAAATCATGGTGGTCCCCAAACTACTGACAGATTTTTCTCCATAAATATATCGGTGTTTGTTGGTTACTTGAAGTCTGTTGTGTGTTCACTCCCACCACATCAACAACAACAACAGCCTGCAAACCTCCCACTGCTGGGCTAAGGCCTCCTTTCCATTTGAGGTTTGGAACATATTCCACTGCACTGTTGATAGAATTCACATGTAGCAAAATTTCTACAAAATTAGATACATGCAGGATTCCTCACGATGTTTTTCTTTATCGCCGAGTACGAGATGTATTATAAACACACATGAATATTCACTGGTGGTTGCCTGGGTTTGAACCCGCAATGATCGGTTAAGATGCATGAATTCTAACCACTGGCCCATCTCAGCTATTTTCCTACCACGGTAGAGCATGAAATTTTTTTGGTCGTATCGAATTTGCCTAGGCAGAAAGTTTTTCAAACAAGTATACACATTAATATATCCTGGGTAGTCTTTTGGTTCCTTTCTAGGTTGAAAAAGATCAGGACGTCATATATATTAACCAATACTTACAGGCGTCGGTCTATCCTTTCCAGGTCTAAAGCTGTACGCTCCAGACTGCAACGCTTGCTGGCTTTGGCTGTAGTAGTACCAATTCTGACTGATGAGTATTTTTATTCCTTCGACGTGCTGAATAGACTCCAAGAGGCCAGACGTTTTGTTTATATTTACTTTTATATACTGCAATAGAATTTTACATTTATATAGACTCTAGTTGTCCCGCGACTAAGCTTGCATTTTAAGTGGTTGGTGTCATGTGTTAGGCAAAAAACGTAGCCTATACCCTTTCTTGAAGTTCAGTTCATTAGTTCGGTTGTGAAAGAGCGACAGGCAGGCAGACACAGTCAATTTCACATTTATAATCTTAAAAAAATTAAATGTCGGCGCGAAACCACGAATTTAAGAAAAACAAGTGTCCAGAAATAATTATTTTAATAATTTAAAACTGTTTGATTGTTAAATTAATAATTTTTAGTGAATTTTGAAATTTTAAATTAGTCTGAAATATTTTAGTGTTTGTAAACAGCTGTTATGTTGAGTGAATAAGTCTACCCACCTATTTTTGTTATAAAAGACCAAGCGCCCGCCGGTATCGACAGACTTGGTCGAGCTGTCGGAGCGATCGGACCGCCTCATATTGGAATAAATCAGAGAAGAATATTCCCTGAATTTAATTTCAAACCTCCGAGGATGGATAAAGATCGAAATCCTGACACTCGTGACGTCAGCTATGGTGACGTCATGTTTTTTAAAAACGGGCTCGGACATGCTATTCCGTTGTATATTATATTAATAAATATTATAAATGTGAAAGTCACTCTGTATATCTGTATGTTACACTGAAATGAATTCGATGAAACTCTATAAGAAGTAAGCTCGAACTCAGAACTTTGACGACCAACTTAAACGCTCCGGGCAACAACTAGCTAAATAAAGAGGATATTTCCCCAAGTTTCTTTTACAAATATATATCACTTCCATAACATATAATAATAATCTATAATTATTATTTTTTGTAGTTAGTAACTCGAACAATCCACAGTTGTTCCCACAGGGTCAATTCCTTCGCTTCTTTGGAAGAGAAATTTTGGAACATATTTCGCTCTTTCATTGCAATCTTGGATCGTTGATTCTTTTAAAGTGTTTTCCACCAAGCTCAGGATAAATATGGTGCTTGCCTGAACCCGGCATATTTCAAACAAAGGTTTCTTCTAAATTACAAGTATAAATTAATTACCTCGTTAGAAATAAACGACGTAAGCTCCTGCTCTGATTCTTGGTTTTGGGATTTTCTTACAAATTGTCCTTCTGCCTGAAAGTCATATACAATAATCCGTTTGAATCGTGAATCGTCATTTCACAAGATTAAATACTTCCATCGTTTTATTTTACTGAACAGAATCGATAATAATCTTGGTTAGTTAAGCTACGAATTTTCAGAAATTACACTTTTTTAGCTGGTATATCAAACATACGTGTTTCTTTATCTCTCAGTACTACAAAGCCAGGGGAAAGGATAGTTACCCCGAACGCAAAGGCATTAAAACATTTATATGACCTATATTATTTAAAAAATACACAACGATAGCGCGATTTAATCTACTGCTAATGCCCTCTAGTTTAAAATATAACAATTAATATATTTTTAATAAATTAAGTTATTAGACACCCCACCTGAAGTGGAGGGGTATATGAGATTCCACGGTGAGATCACTTGTTGCACCACATTTTACCGGTATACCCAATAAAAAACCAACAGCATTCAATACCTCTCTTCAGGGGGCATTACGGGATCGCTAGTGCATGGTACCATGAAACCACAACAGTATTCCCATTTACCTCCAATTTTGAGATCTTCCCGGGGAAATTTAAATGTTGACTATATCGCACTATTAAAAATATAATACCAGGCTACAAAATGTAAGTATTCATAACATAAATTGTTACCCAATTCTTTCCTACTTTTCAAAAAACTTTTTTTTTTTGACTGACAATTTACTCGAATACCTAATAAAAGTAATTCTGAATGGGTTAAAATATTTATCTCACCAGCTGATCACGTATCGGTGCTATAAGATACGCTGTGTATCCCAGAGGTGGTATATTCTCAGCTTCGAAGCACAGTTCTTGTATGCTGTTAGAGGTGCGACCTGGCATATTGATGATTGCTGTTGGTAACGGTACCAGCTGATATTCCACCTCCTCGTCTGTAAAAATAACACACTTTAGAAGACTTTTGTTTGGTACCACCAACTCATCAGATATTCTACCGTCAAGCAGTACTTATAACATCAGAGTTCCCAAGGTTTATGGCGCATGGTCGATGTAAGGAATGGTCAATATTTCTTACAGACCCAATGTTTATGGGTGGCGATGACCACTTATCAAATCAAAATAATCTTTACTCAAGTAGGCTTTTACAAGCACTTTTGAATCGTCATTTTACAATTAAGTGAAGCTACCACTGGTTCAGAAAGTAGATTCTACCTAGAAGAACCGGCAAGAAACCCAGTAGTTACTCTTTATTTTTATCATCAGGTTATTCATTTGCACGAGTGCCTTCCTATATCATAAAAAAAAACGTCCTGTTAGGCTAGCTGACTTGTAAACTAGATTTTAAGCTTTCAGCACTAATCTTGAAACGAGTTCGGAAAATCTCTCAAGTTTTCTAAAGTTTGCAATCATCGTATCACAGGAAGTAGAAAAATGATTTAATTGTTAAGCCGAGATGGCCCAGTGGTTAGAACGCGTGCATCTTAACCGATGATGTCGGGTTCAAACCCAGGCAAGCACCACTACATATATGTGCTTAATTTGTGTTTATAATTCATCTCGTGCTCGGCGGTGAAGGAAAACATCGTGATGAAAGCTGCATGTGTCTAATTTCATCGAAATTCTTCCACACGTGCATTCCAACAATCCGTATTGGAACAGCATGGTGAAATATATTTCAAACCCTCTCCTTAATGGAAGAGGAGGCCTTAGCCCAGCAGTGGGAAATTATCATTAAAAATCGAAGCAGACGTAGTGCCCTTGCCTAGAAGATAACAGTTAACTCTCAATTTGAAGACCAGCGCGATTGGGAACTACAGTCTCAGAAATTGGTTGATAAAATTTGGCCGAGACGCCATTTTGTTAATAATAATATACCCTTAAATATTATACATTGTCATCTATTTTGGTTAACATATGTATTTCTCTTGGTTAAGTTCATTTTTTTAACACTATGATTGTGATTCTCTCAAATGTGGTGACCACTTCCTAAATCCTAATAATATTTGAGAATATTTCATGTCCTCTTGGCTTTTTGTATATTTTTATACGTACCGTTATAATCTCTGATGGAATAATGCAAAGCGACGGCCGGAAGTCGAACGTGAAAGTAAGCCTTCACACTGAGTGGGTTGTACACTATTAGCAGTATTGATTCCTGGGTTTCCGTGAACTGAAAGATTTATGTTTCATTTATGGACTCATTGATTTTATTCAAGCCAAGAATACATATCAACTAAGTAAGAATTTGTTATATATGTGTAATATGTTATTTATTGGAACAACTGAATATGTTATTGATCTGTAAAGAGAAATTTAATTTAGTGAAGACAAACACACATTTTACAATCTATTTAGGTATGATACTTTGATGATTCACAACTTAATTTATAGATCACTGTTACTAATTACAAACCTGTTAAGAGAAACAACATTAAAAGCTATTGCTTCAATAATTTTCTATTATTTCAGAAATATCTCCTTAAAACGTTTTCACTTATTTTTCTATCAATCCAAAGACCTTTGTCTCACCATAGAGCACAGAGCAGGTCTGCAGTCCACAGATAACGTATGCAGTCCAATGCACGGGAAGTTCACATTAAATGAAGACTTAAGAAAGCTTCATTTACATATGGTAAGGAGTAAGTAGGTTTATTACACATTGATTTAATAGAAGAGTTTTACCGGAAAGGACGCAGCCACGCACACACGTAAACGCTTAACTACATAAATATATAACAGTATTCAAACTCTGGATATCATGAGAACCCACTAAAGGTAAGTTTCCCTTCATCATAAGCCACCATTTTACTTGGTGGTAGGGCTTTGTGCAAGTCCGCCTGGGTAGGTACCACCCACTCATCAGTTATTCTACCGCCAAATAACAATATCTACTCAGTATTGTTGTGTTCCGGTTTGAAGGTTGAGTGAGCCAGTGTAGCTACAGGCACAAGGGACATAACATCTTAGTTCCCAAAGTTGGTGGCGCATTGACGATGTAAGGAATAGTTAAAATTTCTTACAGCGTCATTGTCTATGGGCGATGGTGACTTACCATCAGGTGGCCCATATGCTCGTCCGCCAACCTATACCATAAAATGGCTGTTAAAAGTGAGTTACTAGGAAAAGATTCAAAAGGAGACTGGGGAAACTGCTGTCTCTGATACCCATTAATAAAGCAACTATATCTATTCTTGGGGATGAGAATCATCACATGACAGCTTGCACATGCTTTGACTCCATATTCATCAAAGACCGTGAGATTAAGAAAGCTGCACGTTAAATTGAACTCTTTCTCCTTAACATAAGAGTGTTTTTCGCTCAGCATTATAATTGTCAAGTAACTAACTCACCCTGCACTGGCTCATGTTAAGCTGATGGCATATTATGAACTGTTGGCTGTTTTTCGGTCTCCTACTGCCTCCCCAAGTTGGTGTCAAGATACTACAAATAGAGATAATCACTACATATTAAACAAAGTCTGTCACGGTGTCTGTCTGTCTGTATGTTAGCGATAAGTTCCAAAACTACTGAAAATATTTTCATGCGGTTTTTACTAATAGACAGACGGATTCATATGTAAGATTTAGTTTAGTGGTATATAATTTATTGAGGTTTTTTTGTTAGTAAGTAATATGTCGGAAAAAGAAACAAAGCAATACAAATAAAAGGTAAATATAAGAAAAAAAAATCTTATGTCCATGTGTGAAGCTGATAGTGTTAATAAAATGTGTCACGTAACATATCTGCATTGATAGGTTATACGAATTTTTTGAAACACTGACTGAAAAAAAAACGTCTAAGCTAATGTTTAATTTAATTTTATAGCAGAAGACGCATCAAGAAGTAAGTAAATATAAGTAAGTTAAAATAACCTCTTTTTACTAAATGTACCTGTATGTATACACGGTACATACAACAATTTTTTTTTTAAATTGTCTGTTTATCTCGACTAATCTCTGGAATCGTTGGACCGATTTTGACAGGACTTTCACTGTTATATAGGTGATTTAATAAGTAGTTAAAAGGATTAATTTTATTTTACAATTAGATATATATTTGGTATTTGCCGCTATATACACAAACTTTATACAATTCGTTATGAAAATCTACTAATCTAATACTGATCGGTAAGGCTCACCAATTGACGCAGAATTATCTTATTTGGTTATAGGCTTTTTTAAATGTTTTCAATCCTATTGATCCATCAAAATAGGGGATTTTGACGCATCGAAGCGTTCGGGTAAAAGCTCGTATAAAACAACTCACCACCTTTGGTTTTGCGATTACTTCTAACAATGTCAAATTAACTAACCTTAAATAATTCGACACTCTCTTCGAACAAGCTTCAATGGCCTCAGACAACAATTTTATGAAATCATTTGTCACGTGCTGTTGACTCGTTCCTGAAATAAAAATTAAAGCATATAAAAACACAGTAACACTACACATACTATAACGCTATTCAATTCAATAAATAAGTGTACTCTGAAATGGCCCAGTGGTTAGAACGCGTGCATCTTAACCGATAATCATCAATCGGGTTCAAACCCAGGCAATCCCTGTTATATATATGTGTGCTTAATTTGTGCTTATAATTCATCTCGTGCTCGGCGGTGAAGAAAACATCGTGAAGAAACCTGCATGTGTCTAATTTCATCGAAATTTTGCGACATGTGTATTCCACCAACCCGCATTGGAACTTTGTGGTGGAATATGTTCCAAACCCTCTCCTTGATGGGAGAGGAGGAGACCCAGTAGTGGGAAAATTTCGGACTGTTACTTTACTTTTTTACTTTCTATAACAATATACAACAAAAGTATTCATAATTAAAGTCAGAGCGAATTCAAATTAAAATAAAGAAATAAAATCTAAAATTAAATATTACAATCTTAAACTATACTAAATATAGAGCTGGATAACGGCTGAAACAAACACAGTTTTAATTATCTAATAAAAGAAATAATGGTAAAACAAAAGCCTTAATAATTATCCTCAGAGCAAATTACGTTTTCTACAGACGTAAGACTAAAAAATCAAAGATTTTATAATTACTTAAATGAAAATAAACAATTACACTAATTTGAGACAATATTGAACAATGTTTAGTTCAGTTATTGAATGATTAATTATATTTTATGTTTAATTACGAAAATTAAATTCTGCTAATGAGGATTTTTCGATTTGGGTCGTAGAACTGGCGACTTACAGCATCAGCGATTCCACAGTCATCTCAAGTAATAATATAATATTGATCTCTTAAAGCTAAGACACAAAACATTTACAGAGAGAAAATGAAAAATAGAGAGAGAGAAAGGGAAAGGCCTGGAAAAGGGGGGGAGGTTGTTTAAAGATAATTTTTCCTTACGTCGTGATTCTTTCCAGGTCTTTCCGTCAATTAAAGTATACTTTATTCAAGTAGGCTTTTACAAGCTCTTTTGAATCGCCATTTTACAATTAAGTGAAGCTACCACCAGTTCGAAATGCCAAGAAACTCAATAGTTACTCTTTTTTAACATTTAAAAAATTCAAAGTCATATTAGTTAAATACAATTATTTAAATGAATATAACCTGCTTGGAAGTCAACAGGTATTAACGCTTCCACGCTTTTTTATTACATATAAAATCTTGTATCGAATAATATGAATCAATATATACTTTATTCAAGTAAGCTTTTACATTAGGTGGAGCTACCACCGGTTCGGAAAGTAGAATCGGCAGGAAACTCAGTAGTTCCTTATTTTATTCTAAAAATACTATATTTTAAGTAATATATTATAAATATTTTAGTATCTAAAAGAAATCGTTGAATTGCTGATATTCGGTCCAGAAATTAGAGCATTATAAAGTGATTTAAGTAAAGTAAAGTAACAGCATGTAAATTTCCCACTGCTGGGCCAATGGTCTCCTCTCCCATTAAGGAGAGGGCTTGAAACATATTCCACCACGCTGTTCCAATGCGGGTTGGTGGAATACACATGTAGCAGAATTTCAATGAAATTAGTCACATGCAGGTTTCCTCACGATGCTTTCCTTCACCGCCGAGCACGAGATGAATTATAAACACAAGTTAAGCATACTGGGTTTGAACCCGAAATCATTGGTTAAGATTGCACACGTTCTAACCACTGGGCCATCTCGGCTCATAAAATGAAATGATTGGGACCTGTGATTGCGTCGTGGTGTAAGGCCAAGCTGACAGCGTGCCTCAAAAGGTGTAGTTCGTACGAGTCGCCCATTCGAGAGAGCACCGTCAACTGTTTTACAATCTGAAACATTCAACATTACAAATGACCTCCGTGGAGTAGTGTGTACAACGGTTTTCGTGGGTACGGCACTCCGAGTCGATGTAGAAAAAAATCATTAGTTATCTATATTGTCTTGGGTCTGGGTGTTTGTGTCGTCGTTACTTCTGATTTTCCATAACTCAAACTCAAACTCAAATAACTTTATTCAATATAGAAGCATTACGCTTTCTTATTGATGGTCAATTGAAACACTACCACCGGACCTGAGAAGAACCGGCGAAAGAAACTCAGCGGGTTTTTTTTTGTTTGTCTCATATATTATATAAATAAACAATTTAATATGAGATGAAATAGCCAGGAGGAGATCGTTTCATTCCCAAGGTGTGCTATCGATCATACTATACATGAAATCATTAATATTTTTTCGTACATACATAACATTACAGAATATATATTGAGAAGCAACAGTCAATATCTTGATTTCTTTAAATTTATTCATTAACGATTCTTTAGCTCCTAGGTTATAGATTGCGCGATTAGATTGCCTGCGTTGCGCCACAGAACAATACCATATGACATGACACAAGTGCTTTAGCTACTCACATTGGGATCAGAGATAAGAACTATTCTTAGAAAGTAAGATTTACCTGCAAAAATACATGCGCCCTCTTTATCAAGTATTTCAAACTTGGTCTGGAAGTGTAGAAGCCTGTCCAGTAGGTGTTAGCGTCGCTGGCATAAGGCAGGTGATCAGCCTGAAGCATAAAATAATACAATTAATTTTTCAGTAGTATCCCAAATATTTCAACAAAGTTGTAATTGACCATTTAATAATTTCCTTAAGTTTCTAGTGGGGTTCTTATAAGTATGTTGTGTGTCCTTATGACATTAAATTTATATATTGTATTGTAATACACATATATAAGAGCATATAGTTGATGGTAGTGATATTAGGTACTGTTCATTCAATATATATTTTACCGCCAAACAGTATAAATTTTGTGGTGTTTCTATTTGAAGGGTGAGTGACCAAGTGTTATTACAGGCACCAAAGCACATATTAGTGTGTGTGAGTTTTGTGAGTGAGACTGTTTATTTGTTTGGATTTGGACCTGGTTTCACATCATGAAATGATTATTATGAAACAAATAATAATTAAGAGAACCAATGCTCCTTCTCAATATTACTTAAGATACTACATACTAAAGTAACTAAAGTAACAAGTACTAAGATACTATATACTCGTAAAGATTGATAGAAAAGATTCGCCACTTTTAATGTATAAATAATTATAATTACACTATAACTTCTTTAACTGGTCTTAATTAATTGGAGAAAATTAAATACTTGTAAATATAGGTCTTGGTATTGTGAAGAGATGAAAAGTTACCTTTTCAGTGTGTAGCGCCTTATCCCTCCTCCCGTACAGGTAAACAGACTTCAAGTAACAAGATGGCGTCGAATAAAATATGTTAATGTCGGACATATTTGCTGGATGCGTGGACACGTGGCTGTAAAACGTTTAATCAGTTTAGGTAGATATTTTTGATGTGAAACCTCATTTGGGACTTTGTAGGTAAGATCGACTTGCATCATGACAGTTTTTATACTATTCGTAAATCAGGGTGCACTACAGTCACGTACCTATAGTAGGGCTTAGTAGGCCCTTAGCTTAGAGGGGCCTGTAACTTAAGCTTTGAAAAGCGGGTCAGTTGGCTCGCCAACTCCTGTGGCTATTTGACTACATTTGACTACAAAACCTCGACCCTGCCCACGAGATTTTTTAGAAATATTTTATACCGTCAGGAAAAAACATTCTACCCCTCACAGTCATATAATGATTTAGCCTAATACTGTATTGTAAGGTTAATTAGCCAATATATTGTATTATGATGTATTTAATTAATAATATGTAATATATACACTAATAACTTTTTAAATTATAGAGTTATAACTGGCCATAGTCACATAATGACTTTAATTATGTAACTATGGCAACGGAAAAATAAAGAAGAGGAGACTGGACATTCTTTGGTGGAATATATTTTTTTAATGTTGAAATGTGAATAATAAAATTTTAATAACAAAAATAATCGAATTTACTTGGAGATAATCTTAGATCCTTTTATCTCAGAAGTGGATAAAGGTATTGCGCCCACAATATTCAGTAAATATTGCCGATAACTAATCATCAATTATAAGAGTTGCATAGATATTGTCGATAAAGTATCTCCGTAACAATGGATGAAGTTACTAAAAAAAGCGAGCACAGGCAGCGAAAACGTCGTCGTGACCGAAGCGGAATGCACGAGCAACGAAAAATGCGATCGAACGATTGTTCCTTGGGATTTCTTCGTGCTAAAAGTCGCAGTGTTCGCGAACAATCTACGATACGTCGTGATGAATCGAACCGGAGACGCAGCCGTGGCCGACGTCGCAGTCGGAGCAGCAGCTGTAAGCGACAGAATCGACGACGCCTCAGCCGGGACTCGGATGGCAGATCCAACAGGAATGATCGTGGCGGGCGCTCAGAGTCTAGCAGCGAGCGTCATACACCTTCAGTTTCTGGCCATCGACGTCGCAGCCTTCGCCGGGGCTCCGCCGGAAGATGCAGCGGGACAGGCCGCAGCGGACGGTTAGAGTGCAGCGGCGAGCGGCGTGCACCTCCAGCTTCTGGTCACGTGAGTACTACTAATGTTCTTAATAATGACACACAAGTGATTCTTGCCTCATTAGTAGAACTCTTAGCCAAAAGTCGATCTCAGAGTAATAAATTTCCTATGCTCGGTAATGTGATTCCCGATTTTGACCCTATGGTCAAGAGCCAGACCATGTCTATGTGGATCAAAAAGGTTGAAGAGTGTGCGAGGCTTTACAGTTGGGGGGAAGAGCAGATCATTCACTACGCATTGCCTAAACTGACAGGGGTTGCGAAGACGTGGTATCAAGCTCTACCATCCATGTCGTATTCGTGGCCTGAATGGAAAACCAAGTTAGAGGAATCATTTCCAACTAGTGAAGACTATGCTGAGTTATTGACTGAGATGCTATCAAAACGTGTCAAATTTAACGACTCTTTGGAACATTACTTTTATGAAAAAATTAATTTATTAAATAGATGTGAAATACGGGGTAAACGAGCGGTAGATTGTTTACTGTACGGTATTGAGGATCGATCCTTGAGGTTAGGTGCAAAAGCTGTAAAGTGTCAAGAACCTGAACAAATTCTAAAATATTTTCAATCAATTAAGCAGCAACCTCGCGAATTTGTCAAAAATATAATGAATCAAGATAAGCGTAATAATATTACCTCCTCGATGTCTATAAATAATGCACGGCAAATGACAAGTAACAGCGAAAATAGGACCCTTAGATCTCAAAATAGTACGTCAGTTGTATGTTTTAATTGCAATGAAGCTGGGCATATTAGTTCTAGATGCTTGAAAAATATATTAAAATGTAATGTTTGTAATAGACTAGGTCACTTGTCTACCTATTGTCCTAAACTACCTTCCGATTCTATTAGTAAGGATGATAAATCTAATGATACAGATGCATAAGTACGACTAATGACAATAAATGTTTAATGCTGTAAAAAATCAACGGTGAACTTATTCAATGTTACGTCAATTTAGGTAGCCAATGTACTGTTGATTTAACACAGTGAGACAGTTAGGATAGGAATTGCGTGGACTGATAATAACTTACCAACCATGAAGGGTATATAGGTAATAGCATAGTGATGCCTTTGGGTGTCCCTGACATAACGATACAAATTCAGGACATCGTGGAAGAAGTCAATGCGTATATTCTACAAATTCCTTACTATTTACGCGAGATTGTTCAGTTAAATTGTAATTTAAAAAACAGATGTTATTTTACATTCTAAAGAAATGTTTGCATTACCATGTATTTCCACGAATAAGTATTTGAGGTCGATTCGCATTAGTGGTTCTATACGAGGTACGTTGAATAACGAATATTATTTGATGCCGGGTGAGTATAATATAGATTGACAGGAGTAAAATACTGGTACAAAACTTTAGTGATAATACGATTTGTTTAAGTCAGAGCTTATTGGTTACACGTGCTGCTTGTATTAGAAATCACTTAAGTTTAAATTAATTGGATTTTAATAATCCTAAGACTAGTTCATCTATTATTCACGATAAGCAACTTAGTGAGGATGAAATTAACAGACTTAAAAAGATACTTAAAACATGTTTCTCAGTAAATTTACGTGACTTAGAGTTGAATAATGTGGTTCAAATGGAAATAGACTTGAATGATACGCAACCAGTAGTTTACCGCCCGTACAGACTCTCTTTTTCGGAACGTTGATTAGTTCAATTCATGGTGAAGGAAATAAAAGACGCAGGACTTAACCTTAAATTAAAGAAATGCAGTTTCCTTTATACTGAACTAGACTTTTTAGGATTTCAAGTAAGTGGTCAAGGGATACGTTCAGGAACGCGAAAAACGTTAGCTATAACTATACATAACTTCACAACCCCGCGAAATGTTATGATGTCGAGCGCTTTATTGGCCTGGCTAGTTTCTTTGGTCAATTTGTGAAAGACTTTACGCTTATCGCCCCTTCATTAACAGACCTACTTAGGCCTAAATTTGGATGGAAATGGACGACTGAACAATCTGAATCGTTTAGAATATTAAAAGCAAAGTTAGTTGAACGTCCAATATTAATGTTATATATAATTTAGAAACCGAAATGCACACAGATGCATAAAAAATAGGCATTGCTGAAATTCTCCTGCAAATCGATACAGACGGTTTACTGAGGCCTGTAACGTATTATAGCTGTAAAACTTCAGTCGATGAACAAAAGATTCATTGCTTAGAATTAGAAAATTTAGCAGTTATCGCATAATTGAATCGCTTTCGGGTTTATTTACTAGATATATAAGATTTATGCGTGGATGAATTATAATGGTTACTCCAGTGATAACAGTGACAGTGACTAGAGTGAGAGTTCAGAAATTAGAGAGTTAGAGATTTAGAGAAAGAATAATAAGTATAAAACAAAATATATTTTTTTTAAATATTCTTTTATAATGATAATAATAATATAACATGGATTGTTTTTAATAAGTGTGTAATGCAATAAACAATTGATTATTTACGATTATTATTTTCAGTTGATCAAATTCCTGCAACATTATTAATTTTTTTTTTTTGAGATTTGAGTTAATGATTTTAAGTAGTGTGTGTCATTACTAAGAATGTTGATATTTTGATGTAAATTTGAAACATATGAGCAATCCGTGCAGATAATGAATGGCATTCAGAAATGGATGTCGCACATATGATTGCAAGATAGTTTTTAAGGCCTGAGCGTAAGTTGTCATGACTGGTCAGTGCAGAAAATGAATGGCACCAAGATAACGGTGTCGCACAGATGACCTTAGACTGTGACAAATTGCGCAAGAAAAAGAAATAGAGAATGAGAATGAAGTATTATTAATGAAATTGAATTATGATACAGATTTGTGATTATGATAATGATTATATAATGAGAATATGATACATGAATATGATGTACTAAATGAATTCGAAATGTGATTATGGATTATGTATATTTATATATATTATACTATATTTATATATATTATACTGATTTTGACATAGATTTTCAGGTTGTTATGTTTAATATGCAATTAATAAATTTATATCATTTGTATAAATAGCCTAAAAATTTACAGTATTGATGTTACGATTTGTAATTAACTTTTACCCGCCCTATGTGATATCTTTGGGCCAATGTATGTTCTATATATTATCATTAATTGTATACCTTAATTAAGCTAGTATTATTCTGTTTATTTTTATTTTTTTTGCTTTTTGTTTTTTTTCCTTCCTATGTAAATTTTAATTATACGAGCTAGTGGGAGGACCCACTAAGATAGGATGGCCGAGCTGTAAGGTTAATTAGCCAATATATTATATTATGATGTATTTAATTAATAATATGTAATATATACACTAATAACTTTTTAAATTATAGAGTTATAACTGGCCATAGTCACATAATGACTTTAATTATGTAACTATGGCAACGGAAAAATAAAGAAGAGGAGACTGGACATTCTTTGGTGGAATATATTTTTTTAATGTTGAAATGTGAATAATAAAATTTTAATAACAAAAATAATCGAATTTACTTGGAGATAATCTTAGATCCTTTTAGTATCTTATTCTTATTGATATCTATAATTTTGAAGGGCAACATAAGTTAATGGGGGTGGAATGAGGGAGTGAGTGCCCGATTCTTTTTCTATGCATAACTTCTTCGAGGCACAACGCTCTCTCTCCTTAAGTATGTCACGATTTCTGCTAAACACTTCTGTAAGTCATATTCTTACAAACATATTTAAAATTATTTCACTGCATATCTACCGAACTTCTCGTGCTGTTAATATCATTTTTTTATCGTTAAATAATTTGAATTTTAGCGTATTCACTAAAGCATAACGTTTTGGCTCACTGACCGCTTCAGATAATTCGCTGAAAATTGTACGAGGTGTACTTCCTTCCGATGTTTTTTGCTTTTAATATTCGTGACTGGCAACATTGAATTTAATATAATAACGATTGAAATTGTAGAATTGTCATTGAATTATATAATATATTTAAATATTATTATCAGGGTTCGAAAATATCCGATTTTTTAATATATATCCGATATATATCCAGGCTAAGGAAACGAAGCGAGCTCATTATTTATCAATACATATAATAAAATTGTAAAAGGTCGGTGTCTGTACATGCAAGATAAATAACAAAAACTTTGTTAGGGGAACTTTATATACGCAATAGAATCCAAATTAATGATTTTTAGAATTTTTGTCTGTTTGTCTGTATGTCTGTATGTCTGTTTGTCTGTACGTTTGTTCGCGCTAATCTCAAAAACGGCTTAATCTAATTGAATACAGTTTTCACGATTTCGTTATGGTTTGCAGGGATTAACATTTAGTCTTTGTTTTGTTTCAATCGGTTCATAAATAAAAAAGTTATGTCAATCTAAAGAATTGCATCATCACATCAATCAATCTGATCAAATTAAAAATAAAACGCCACAATATTGTATTCATCCTTACCGTAATAAATTATTTTATATTCAAGTCTGTTTCAATACCTACTAATTACTTTTTGAATTACTCAAATCGGACATTCCGTTCAAAAGATATTATATAAACCCAAAGCGCAGCGGTTTAAATTTTTTAGTAGTTTCCGTTTGATTTTGTTAGATGGCGCTGTACCGTCAGTCACAATTCCTAAAACGCGGTGTCAAGATTTTTGTCAAAATAATGACCTTCCCAGGCAGCTTTCCACCGTGCAGGTTCTTTCCCTGTCAATAAATGTGTTTGAATGTCGATGTGTAAGTGATAAATATTTGGGTCGTTTGGTCAAAAATAATAACAATAAGTACTCAATTATTAGATTAAAATAATTGTTTACTTTAACGTTCTGCAGGTGTCTATCCCTGATTGGCTTCGTTAGCTTATGAGAAACGGTCATTAAGCAAAATTAAAATACGCTCTCAGCTCAGGTTCTTTCCCTGACGCGAATTGTATGTGGAATTGTGGAGTCCACATTCTAATTAGATTTAATAGTTTTTTTTTTTAAATTAGTATTAAGTGTTTAATAGTAGTTCTTTCAATATTTTCAATTGAGAGATTTTATTGCAGTATTTCGTTTAGATTAGTTTGTTTTCTTTAATTTTTCTTTACGTTAGTAGTAATAATTTGACTTACGTAGGTAAAATAATAGTGTTGTACGTGCATTTCATTAATAACATTTTCTTAGTAAAATAATTAAGCAGTAAGAAGATTTTAATTTAGTTTTTTTGTTAGTTTCGTTTGTTGTTTTACTTACATTAGTTTGTTAATATAATAGTTGTATCATAGTTAGTGAGAAAGCCTCGAAAAAAATCTAATCTCAGCCAATGTAGCAGAGATGCTAAACGGATGAGAATAATTCGATCACAGGAATCGGAACAGATTCATGCAGCAAGACTTACTGCATCTCAATAGAGTCTAATAATGCGAGAATTCTTGAAAATGAAGATGAACATGGACATAGACTACAAACAGCTAGAGAAAATTATAATCTAACCCGTCAGGAAGAGGAATTGTTTTTATTAGCAGAGAGAGAAAGAGTGAGGGAAAAACGGCACGAAGAAACTGTAGACCAACGTCAGTCACGATTAAGTGCCGATCGACTTCGACATCGAATTAATAGAATATCCTCGAATTCGATAGAAGGCTCGGATGATAGTTCAGATAGTGATGTCCTTCCTTGGGTCACAAAGGAAAAATCAGGATTTCTGTATACGCCCAGAATAAACTACTCTGGATTCGCTTCTTTAGGAGGTATGGAGATACGTTGCCAGTTTTGTAACGCTTTAAAATGGAGAAAAGAACCAAATGGAATGTGCTGTTTAAGTGGTAAAGTGCTCATTAATAATTTTCGTGAGCCTCCAGAACTCTTAAAAGCATTACTCGATGGTAACCACCCTCAGTCTAAACATTTCTTAGATATTGTACGTAATTTTAATAGTGCATTCCAAATGACGTCTTTTGGCGCCAAACAAATTACAGAAGGACCATTTATGCCAACTTTTAAGGTGCAAGGCCAAGTATACCATCTTATAGGATCGTTGCTTCCCCAAAATGAGCCTAGATTTTTACAAATATATTTTGTATCAAATTATAATGAACAGGCCAATATCCGTAACGGATATTTTTCAGATCTGAACATCAACCTAATAGCTGAACTACAAAATATGTTACACCAAGTAAATCCATATGTTAAGAGTTTTAAAGCTGCTTTAGACTCTATCTCACGAGATCAAAATAATGACTACAAAGTTGTAATTAGGGCTGATAGACGTCCTGCAGCAGAACATCGTGGACGGTATAATGCTCCTGTTGTAGATGAAGTTGCAATAGTCATGGTTGATCAGGATTGCGATAGACGAGACATTGTATTACGCACTCACGACGATCGCTTGCAGCGTATTTATGAAACACACCGAGCTTATGATGCCTTGCAATATCCTATAATATATTGTCATGGGGAAGACGGGTACAATTTTGGACTCTACCAAGTCGATTCAACTACCAGGGTTACAAATTATAGAAAAAAAATTTCTGCCCTTCAGTTTTATTCATATCAAATATAAATAAGACAAAACAATTTTAATTATTTGCAGCGATTTCGAGGATTGTTTAATCAATTCATCGTAGACATGTATGCCAAAATCGAAACAGAAAGGTTAGTTTATATACGTACTAACCAGACACGATTACGTGCTGAGGATTATGTGCATTTGCGAGATGCAATGCAACATGATGAAAACGTGGAGAACTTGGGACGATTAGTCATTTTACCGTCGAGTTTTATAGGAGGTCCACGTTACATGCACGAACGAACGCAAGACGCGTTTTGCTATGTTCGTAAATACGGTCGTCCTGACCTTTTCATTACTTTTACAACGAACCCAAAGTGGATTGAAATTTCAGAACAACTTTTTCCTGGTCAGGCATCACATGATAGGCAAAATAATAGCCCGAGTTTTTCATTTAAAGCTTAAGCTGTTGATTGACATAATCACTAAAAAAAATATTTTCGGATTATCTTAATGCTATATGTACACCGTCGAGTGGCAAAAACGAGGATTACCACATGCCCACATATTGCTATGGTTAGAAGAAAAAATTAGGCCTGATGCTATTGATTCTATTATAAGTGCTGAATTTCCTGATCGTAATCAAGATCCCATTCTGTACGAAATTGTAAGGACTAACATGATACATACTTGCGGCACATTAAACAGAAATTCTCCCTGTATACAAAATGGTCAATGCTCTAAAAAATATCCTCGAGCACTTTCAGACCACACAATATCAGGGGAAAACGGATATCCTTTGTATCGCAGAAAATCCCCCCAACAAGGTGGTTTCATAGCTAAAATTAAAGTAAACCGCCAAGAAATAGAAGTGGATAATAAATGGGTAGTACCATATTCACCGGTGCTATCCAGAACATTTCAAGCTCATGTTAACGTTGATGTTTGTAATAGTGTCCAATCGATTAAATACATATGCAAATATGTAAACAAGGGTAGTGACCAGGCAACAGTAGGATTCACAAATAATAATAACGATGAAATTACAAGATTTCAATCCGGTCGGTATATTAGCTCTTCTGAAGCTGTTTGGCGTATTCTAAGTTTTCCTGTCCACATAAGATATCCACCCGTTATCCACCTCGATGTACATCTGGAAGGTGGACAACGGGTGTATTTTAACCCCGATAACGTGAGAGAACGCTTAGAAAACTCAAGACGAACCACTCTACTTGCATTCTTTGAACTTTGCAACACAGATACATTTGCTAAGACATTACTTTACAATGAAGTTCCATTATATTATACTTACAATAAACAACGGGGTATTTTTAACCGCAGAAGACGTGGCACACCCGTAGATGGTGAATCAAGCATTTATAAAGAACATGTTATCGGTAGAGTATATTATACTGTACATCCCAATAATTCTGAATGCTTTTACCTGCGCTTGCTTTTGCATACGGTTAGAGGTCCTACTTCTTTTGAAGAACTTCGAAAAGTTAATAATATTGTCCACCCTACTTACCAAGCAGCTTGCCGGGCACGTCACTTGCTAGGCAATGACCAACACTGGGATAATGCTTTGTCCGAAGCAAGTGTCAGTGATAGTCCTCAAAGATTGCGTCATTTGTTTGCAGTCATGCTGGTATTCTGTGCACTTTGAGATGCCACACAGCTGTGGCATAAATATCAAGGTAAATTATCTGAGGACTTTTTCAGGCACGCGGAGCTATCGACTGAGAACCACGATAATGAAAGATTACGTGAAAGTCTTTTGAATCGTTGTTTGCTGGCTATTCAGGATATAGTTATATATATTGGGGGTAATCCTATTTTACAATATGGCATGCCTGAGCCATCACTTGATGGTGAACACATTAATAGAGATTATGCAATGGAAATAAACTATAATCATGCAGAACTGGCCGAAACTGCAGAAACATATGTCTTAAGACTATCAGCAGAACAGCGTTTAATATTCGATCGTGTATGTCGGAGTGTAGACAACGCAATAGGAGAAATGCTGTTTGTAGATGCTCCCGGGGGAACGGGAAAGACTTTTCTCACCAAAGCAATTTTGGCAAAAATAAGAAGTCAAACTAAAATTGCACTTGCTGTCTCTTCATCGGGTATAGCAGCCACTTTATTGCCAGGAGGTAAAACGGCCCATAGTATGTTTAAAATTCCGATCGAATTAGAGCGCACAGAGAGTCCAGTTTGTAATATTTCTAGAAATAGCGATAAAGTCAAGGTATTACGTGATTGTAGTCTTATTATATGGGATGAAATCACAATGGCCAACCGTAAAGCTGTTGCAGCTGTAGACAGGACATTACGTGATATTAGGCAAAATGACCAACCTATGGGTGGTGTAACTGTACTTTTTTGCGGTGATTTTCATCAGATTCTGCCTGTAATACCACGCGGAACTAGGGCAGATGAAGTTGGAGCATGTATAAAAAGTTCTCAACTATGACACCACATTATACCTATGCATATGACAGTAAATATGCGTGTGCAAATCGGAGACAACGAAAATGCACAGGAGTTTTCTGACTTGCTACTTGAGATTGGCAACGGTTTGTATCCGCAGGAACAAGGAAAAGTTATTCTGCGCGAAAACCTATGTTGCACAGTTACTTCGTTGCGAGAACTTATATCATCTGTATATGGAAATACATCGCAAATATCCAGTAACGAAAACTCCTGGTTATGCGAAAGAGCGATTTTAACTCCACGTAACGACCAAGTGGCAGCAATAAATGCTGAAATTTTAAGTTATGTTTCGGGGGATAGTGTAGAGTATATCTCCATTAATAGGGTGACGGATGAAGGAGAATCTACAAACTATCCGGTTGAATTTTTAGAATCTCTCAATGCCCCTGGATTACCGGCTCACAGAATAAATTTAAAAGTCGGGGTACCTATAATGCTGCTTAGAAATCTTAGTCCCCCAAAACTTTGTAATGGTTATTAAATGGTAATTAATTTGCAGAAAAATATCATAGAAGCAGAAGTTTTAACGGGGTGTGGAGCCGGTGAGAGTGTTTTTATACCTCGAATTCCTTTGATTCCCAATAACTTTCCATTTTCATTCAAACGGGTTCAATTCCCAGTAAGCATATCCTATGCAATGACCATCAACAAAGCGCAAGGGCAAACGCTGAAAGTTGCGGGTTTGGATTTAACAGTTAACTGTTTTTCGCACGGTCAACTTTATGTAGCTTTATCGCGCGTGAGCAATCCCAAAAACTTATACGCTTTGATTCCAGACGGCACTACAACTAATATTGTTTACAGAGAAGCATTGTTGTAATTACAACATATTAATTACTATTATCCTCATAAATACCCAGTTTCATACCCACATCCAAGCGGACGAAGTCGCGGGCACAGCTAGTATAATATAAAGTTATAGTTTGAACTTCATTAAAAAGCTAGCCGTACTGGTAAGTTAAAGGGGATTTCCCATACTTTAAATGAGGTTGCCATTTTGGGAAATAATCTAAATTATTCTGCATTGTAGTTTTTTCGCTACGTGTTACCAGGGTAAACATTAACCTATAAAATTGGTGTTTAGAAGATAGGAAAAATTCAATATATACATATCAAGATAAAAATCCGATCTCAGCAGATGTATACACCATATAAATAAAATTACCTGTTGCCTGTAAAGTCGGTATACGGGCGAAAGTTTTACGTGTCAACGACTTTGAGTGGTAAAATAATTTTAATGTGAATATTCATTCGTATAGTAGGAAGAAGGATGAAATAATAGTAACAATTTAAAACATTTTGTTATACAAAGAATTATATTTAAAACATTAATTTATACAAAGAATCTCGCACTGAATTTTGTCTGTCTCTCTCGCTCATAGGCGGGCTAACCATGCCCGAGCGGAAGGGACGCGTGCCTCTCACTCGCTCTCACTGTGAGCGCGTAACGTGAGCGGAGCGTAACGCAGTTTCTTGAAGTGTCACCCGGTAAACCAATTTATAAGACGTTGTAACGTCAAAATCAATTAATATATAGGCACCGTGCAGAAACAATAGAGGGCATTATAATTCCGACAGTAGAGACACCGTGCGAGTAAAAAAAGAAACTTCCCAGACACATTGGTGGCAGGCTGGCAGCTGTCAAGTCTGTAAATATGATTTTACAGCTGATTTCATAAGGAGTAACTTATGCTACAACAATGACTTTTTTGTTAAATTCAAACGCAAGTTCAATTATAAAAAAACACGTCAAGCTCGTCTCGTAACGTTGTACCCGGTACCCTTGGACTTCCATACTCACTTTATCAATTTATCAATATTGATGAACCAGTTCGCAGCGCTCTGGTAGGTGAAGTCTCCCCCCATGGTGACTATGATGTTATCATGATCGTAGTACTTCGCCTGACGCTCCACTTGTGAGATGAAATCATTCACCTGTAGATTCAATTTCATTTTTCAAATTAATTCCTTCATCAAGTCGTAGTCTTAATACCTTTTTAAACTAAAGCACTAAACTAACAACTGCATATACTAAACTTACATAGTATGATAACATGGTTCAAAATAGTGTAACATCTTTGGAATACTTCTAGTTTTATATCAACATGAAATCTTTTTAATATAGTCGTTACAAATTTAAATTAGATGTGATATCTTCAACTGTACATTGGTTTCTACTAATTGCACAAATATATTCATAGGAATGAGTGAAAGACAACTGCATCTAGCGGAGATGAGAATACTGAGATGAATCTATCCATTCTTTTATTTTTCTGTGTGTGAAATTCCTAGGACGACAGCAAATGCTGAGTGATTTCCCTTTTTGTGGCATCGTACTGCTATGTAGGCAGCATTTTGTTTTTATTTATTTATGTCTCTTTTTAAAATCTTTCTTAGATATTATTTAATTGTATTGTTATTTTAAGTTTTTGTTTTTTTTTTTTGTTGTATTGTTTATGTCACTGATGTATCAAAACGATGCTTACAAATAAAAATTCTTTCTTTCTTCTTCTTTCTTTCTTCTTATAATATAATACTAAATTGTATATGATATATTCCAAGCAGCAATTATTGTGAGTTCATTTAGGATGCAACAAAACAAATCCACACTGTCTGCTATCACATTGAGAGTACGTAACGTGCGCGTGGTGCCTCCTTGAGCAACTTGGTTCGCCCGGTTATTTTCGTCATGTTATGGGTATGTTATTCGGAGCAATGAGGACCAAGCTGTGAGGTCTTGACTATGAACGTAGATGGATATAGATAAGGGGACGACCTAAGAAACGATGGAACACCATACAGGAAAGACGATATAGATGGAAAGCATGTTATGTGAGATGACGTCAAACAGAGAAGTATGGAAGGAGTTATGCTGTCCTGACCCCAAATAAATTGGGATAAGGGCAGGAGATACATACATTGAACCCTAATATTAGTGAATTGAAATTGACGCCACGTTTAAGCTTTCTATTAATGGAAGAATTATTAAAATCAGTTAATTTATTGTAGAGTTTATTAACAAACAAGATATTTTAACTTTTATCAATATAGTAAGTTGTCAGCTTTGTTGGATTTAGTATTAAAATCGGGCATAACATCACAAAACCACTGAAGTATATACTGATGTAACAACAAATATACGATTTTCGGCTTCTTCTGGTGCTGCATGATATCGCTTCTTGCCAAATTTCATGATTCTGGTCGATTTATGTAAAGCTGCTAGCATTTTTGACACAGTTCCCAGCAGTTATGATTGACAAGCATAAGCATATAAACTTCTCACTCCAAGATGAGAATAACGAGGGTTCTTGCCAAGCTGTTAGAGTTTATTTTGCCATGCTGATTCTACGATCTGGTAACTTTAATTCCGTGTAGTATACTATTTATCAATCCCAGCTTTTAGGGATTGGTTGTTATATGTTAAGCAAAAAGTAGCCTATGTCCTACCTTGGAGTTCAAGTTTGTTCCATAGCAAATTTCATCAAATTCGGTTCATAGGTTTGGCAGTTAAAAAGCGACAAACAAAAAGACATATAGAGTTACTTTCACATTTATAATATTAGTATACATTTTTATATCTACAATTCGAAGCTATACAAATGAACTTACTCGCTTATCAGCGTTGTAAACTTTGCTGTCAGGATCGTCGACGATTGGTTCGTCGCTGCAGAGGAAGTCAAAGCAGAATCCGTCCGGTGCGTTGTATAGATTGAACAGCGCATGCGTTATTATGTCAGACATTTTACCTTTAAAAAATAAATTTTCTTATTTGTAGGAAGAATATCTTTATTAATAAGGGCATCGTCATAACTTTGCGCAAAGAGTCAATAAATTCCAAAAAAATTCCAAAATGCCTCTGACATCAAATTTAAAAAAGTTGTTAAGGCATCCTTTCATGTGAAAGGTTATATGCAATGAGTGAGTTTATGATTGACAGGACACCTAAGAAATGAAACAATCACTTCCTAAGTAAGTAAGCTTAATGCTTCTAAATTGAGTTTGAGTTTACGAAACTAAACAATTTCTGGTATCTAACTGAGCTGTATACTTACCGAGCTGCTCGCTGCCTCTCCAAATGAACTCCATCCGATCTTCCTCCAGCATTGTTTCTCTTTCTTTGTGCTCAACTCTACCTGAGAGATACAATCAACAATTGTACAGTCTTTTTTTGGCGAACAGTTATTTAAAATTTAATTCCAAAGGTCTTCGTGAACTTGGAGCTCAGACTGTTCACAAAAACAGTACTCTCCAGAAAATCTCAATCTTAGAGGTTTTCCTGTCATTTCTGGTTTTAAGTTGGCACGTGATTTATGAGATTTCGATTCTTGAATCATCAGATTAAATGGTCACAACTGACCTATTTTTCACAATGAATTATCTGATGATAATAACGGTAGTTCTTCACGTTTTTCCATACGATCAATAGTTTTAGCAGAGTTTAAAAGTGGAAGAGATTGGAAAATTGTTACAGGGAATGTACAGTCATTTTTTTAAAGGTTTTGGCATATTAAATGGGTTTTATGGATATAACTAATTAGCTTTAGTTTATGTTTTAACTGTCAACGTCTCGGCCTTTGCAACAAAAACAGTTTAATGCTTTGAAAAGTACATTCGGCCGTTGTCGCAAGTGATTTCATTAAATGCTTAGGTGTCAGGAGGAATACCTAAGATTTTTGGATTTTTCTTTGGTGTACAGTAAAGTATATTTAAATCAAATTTACATAATTTGCAGAGAGATAGATACCTATAAAAAGCCCATCGAAACCCATTTGCGCGATTAAGGAGGCGTGTTCCCGCGTATGGCCATACGTGTCAATCTGCCACGCTGCTTTGGGTTTGCCGCATGGACCTAACGTGTCATTTAGTTTTCTGCAAAAATATACATTACATCAGATATATATAAGTCACATAATCGTCTGTATTTTTTCAGCGCTTATTTACTTTTGGACTGCACAACGAGGTCTAGTGGTCATATAAGGCCGAAGATTTCAAGGTTCCTGGGTTCAAATCAAGGTGTCAAATCCAGCGTTACGAATTCATTTGAGACACTTTCTTATGAAAGATTCTGATCTAATAGATACATACAGTATAGTAAGAGCCTGTAAATTTTCCACTGCTGGGTTACGTCCTCTTCTCCTTTTGAAAGGAGGAGGAGTTAGGAGCGTATTCCACCATGCGGGTTGGTGAATTCACATGTGGCAGAATTTGGTTGAAATTAGACATGCAGGTTTCCTCACTATATTTTTGTTCACCGCCGAGCTCGAGATGAATTATAAACCCAAATTGAGTACATGAAAATTCAGTGGTGATTGCCTGGGTTTGAACCCGTAATCATCGGTAATACAAGCGTTTTGCATGTGCATATTTTTATATAACATTACTATATATATACGTTTGAGATACTAATAAAGATACATGAATGCATTAATATGGCCAATTAGATATTGCAGAGCTATATACCCCATACAGCACTGTTTTTGCGATAATTAAAGCAAAGTTCTTATATGATATATCTCTTAAAAGCAAGAACACATATTAAGCATGATTAAATATATCTCAAATTTTGAAAATGTCATTTTGATTTTGGAAATATGGAAATACCATCAAAATTCTTCCAGCAAAATACCTGAGGCCCCATGTATACTGGTCCAAGAGTTGAAGATAGTCAATGGTAGCCTCATCAGCTTGCACCCAACCACCACCCGCGAACTCTATCCGACCTTCCGCGACGAGGGATCTGAATGTGGCTCGAGTTGTTCCGCGCTGTTCCTTCCACCAGCGCCAGAAATATGCCGTCTCCGAAAATGTGAATCTGAGGACAATATTAACAAATATTATGTTTAAGAAGCTTATAATATTTTAATTATCTACGGGTATACTTACTAATATTATAAATGTCAAACTCTGTATGTTAGTCCGTTTGTTTGTTGCGGTTTTAATGCATAAATCACTAAACCAATTTTGATGAAACTTTTTATACAGCAAGTTTGAATTTCTAAAAGGATGTTAATTGTATTTTTTAAGCTTAAAAGCTAACGAAAAACTCATTAAAACAGGCGAAGTCGCAATCGACAACATGTTATGTCGGTCCCTTTGTATGCTTATATCTTTAAAATTACGCAACGGATTTTGATGCGATTCTTGATATATAGAGTGATTCGAGAGCAAAGTTATTGTATATAATACATAGACAATGTAGTAAAGAAACACTGATAATTTTAGAAGTTTGTAATGTGATGTCGTAAATAAACAAATTCCTAGTATATTATTATAGGGTCGCTAGTAAAGTATAATTAGATCTTTTTTAATTAGCTTTCGTATTGCTTACTTTCTTCTCTTGTCATGGATGAGTTCAGATAACACGGAGTGGTATATCAGCTGAACATTTGCTGAGCTGACGCTGGTCTTGGCTGCAATAATAAGGCAAATTCAACATTTATATCACATCACATCCCATCATCAGCCCGTTTTTGTCTGTGTCACTGTGGTCTTTCTCGGGCTACTCGCATCCAGCTCCTGCCTGCCGCCTTGCGTCCTGCCTGCCGCGTTGCGTAACATTTATATAAGCTTCTTTTATATATGTAGACGTACGGGCAAATGGGTGGGCTGATGGTGTTTACAAGCACTCAAAGTCAATGGCGCTGTAAGAAATTTTAACAATTATTTTCATCACTAATGCGCCAACCTTGGGAACTAAGATGTTATGCCCCTTGTGTCTGTTATACTTGCTCATTTATCCTTCAAACGACAACAATACTAAGTAATGCTGAAAGCAGGGCAGACACACAGTTGGTAGGACTTTGTGGTAACCCAGGAAGTCATACAAACCACAGAGGCTGGTTTTACTTACGTCCTCAAAAGGACGTTTTTCGCTTATGAAATGAGATTTGTTAGAAATTCTTTCTCATGTTTTCGATCAAACAAAAACAAACAAACAACAACAGCCTGTAAATTCCCACTGCTGGGCTAAAGGCCTCCTCTCCTTTTGAGGAGAAGGTTTTGGAACTTATTCCACCACGCTGTTCCAATGCGGGTTGGTGGAATACACATGTGGCAGAATTTCTGTGAAATTTGTCGCATGCAGGTTTCCTCACGATGTTTTCCTTCACTGCTGAGCACGAGATGAATTATAAAGACAAATTAAGCACATGAATCAGCGGTGCTTGCCTGGGTTTGAACCCGCATTAATCGTCGGTTAAGATGGACGCGTTCTAACCACTGGGCCATCTCAGCTCTATGTTTACTTGGTGGTAGGGCTTTGTGCAAGCCCGTCTGGGTAGGTCCCACCCACTCATCAGTTATTCTACCGCCAAATAACAGTACTCAGTATTGTTGTGTTCCGGTTTGAAGGGTGAGTGAGCTAGTGTAACTACGGGCACAAAGGACATAACATCTTAGTTCCCAAGGTTGGTGGCACATTGACGATGTAAGGAATAGTTAATATTTCTTACAGCGTCATTGTCTATGGGTGATGGTGACCACTTACCATCAGGTGGCCCATATGCTCGTCCGCCAACCTATACCATAAAATAAAAAAAAATGTTTTCGATCGCTTATACAAAATTATTTTTTGTATATAGATAGACGGCTTGCAAAATGGCTTACTTGATGGTACGTGGTCACCATTGCTCATAGACAATGGCCGCCCCATTGTTGTGTTATTAACCATCTTTTACACTGCCAAATTGGACACTGGCTCACTCACCCTTCAAACCGGAACACAAAAATACTGAATACTAAATACTGCTGGTAAGATATCTGATGAGTGGGTGGTACCTACCCATATATCCTTGCACAAAGCCCCACCATGACAGTATTATAAACAAAAGTTAAAGCTTACTGGAGTTTGTAAATTCGTTCAAAATTCGTAAGTACCACTTGCTCATAACCTTGTTTTATATATTTTTATTATTAACTAGCTGTGCCCGTGACCTTGTACGCGTTTGAATTAAAAAAATTATTATTGTAGCCTAAGTTACTCGCTATTATATGAGTTATCCGGCAGTGAAATACCCGTCAAAATCGGTCCAGCCGTTTCAAAGATTAGCTGGAACAAACAGATAGACAGACCGACAAAAAATTAAAAAAAATATATTTTTGGTATGTGTACCGTGTATATATGCATTGAGTAAAAAAGGACTATTTAATATTACAAACAGACACTCTAATTTTATTGTATGTATAGGTAATACGGATGAATAACAAAGAACAGTTTTCCTGGTTCTTTATTAAATGTTACAAGTCAGATATATTCTTTTATATTTTAAGCTGTTCCGGTTAGATTCTTATCTGTGTTTTTTAACCGACGTATAAAATAGGAGGTTATCAGTTCAACAAGTATGTATATAACATTGTTAAAATTAAATTATATTTGAGTGTGATGTTTTATTTAGGTTTTCATATACAATAGAGTCGAGATGGCCCAGTGGTTAGAACGCGTGCATCTTAACCGATGATTGCGGGTTAAAACCCAGGCAAGTACCGCTGTTTCATGTGCTTAATTTGTCTTTATAACTCATTTCGTGCTCAGCGGTGAAGGAAAACATCGTGAGGAAACTTGCATGTGACAAATTTCATAGAAATTCTGCCACATGTGTATTCCACCAACCCGCATTGGAACAGCGTGGTGGAATATGTTCCAAACCTTCTCCTCAAAGGGAGAGGAGGCCTTTAGCCCAGCAGTGGGAATTTACAGGCTGTTGTTGTTGTTGTTATTTCATGTACATATGCTTAATTTAGTAAGTGTATGTTTGTCCCAGAATTTCTCGAAAACTAAAAGTCGTATTGAGAAGATCATTTTCAATCTAAGTTAGGTACGCTTCAACTTAGGGAACTGAGTTTCATTAAAATCGGTCTAGTAGTATCGCAGACGTTAAATTTTGCCTTTTAGTTCATCAACTTTTTCTCATTTTGATTTGAATTGAGCCGAGATGAAACAGTGGTTAGAACGCGTGCATCTTAACCGATGATTGCGGGTTCAAACCCAGGTAAGCACCACTTAATATTCCTGTGCTTATTATGAGTTTATACTTCATCTCGTGCTTAGTCAAGGAAAACATCGTTTGGAAACCTGCATGTGTCTAATTTCAACGAAATTGTGCCACATGTATACACCATACCATTGGAACAGCGTGGTGTCATATGTTCCAAACCTTCTCCTCAAAGGCACTTAGCCCAGAAGTGCAAAATTTACAGGCTGTTGTTGTTGTTTTTGTTATATATTTAGTACTGAATATTTCCTTACTGCCGTAGTAATATTCATCAAAGGTCTTCACCCATCCAGCGTCCATGTGCGAATGTGGTATGATATGGACATTTAGAGCGCCATCTTTAGTTGGAGGACATTGCTGTTGGTTAAAGGAAATAATTTTGGACATAATTTTTTTCTATTGGTTCGTGGAAGGGCTTATAGGCCACCTGATGGTAAGTGGTCACCACCGCCCATAGACAATGGCGCTGTAAGAAATATTAACCCATCCTTTCATTGTCAATGCGCCCCCAACCTTGGGAACTAAGATGTTATGTCCCTTGTGCCTGTAGTTACATCGAAACACAACAATACTAAGTACTGATGTTTGGCGGTAGAATATCTTATGAGTAGGTGGTACTCACCCAGACGGGCTTGCACAAAGCCCTACCACAAACCATTTTTGTATTTTTTTTCCGATATGTTTAACAATTGTCGTTCTATTTTAACTTATTTAAACAAAAAGTATAATAAATTATATACCTAAACCTTCCTTAGGAATCCCTCTGTCTATCAGTGAAAACATCACGAAAATCCGTTCAGTAGTTTTGAAGTTTATTGCGAACATACAGACAGACAAGTGCAGCCGTCATTTTCTTTTATAATATGTATGAAGAGCCTAGTGGTGTCAGCGACTACGTATGCGTTCGGATTTAACATTAATTCTAGAATAAAAGTAGCCTATGTTATTCCTTATTACATCAGCTATCTGTCATTGAAAGTCTCATCAAAATCGGTCCAGTCGTTCCAGAGATTAGCTCTAACAAACAGACTAACAAAAAATTGTAAAAAATGTTACTTCGGTATACCGTATAGACTCCAATCTATATTTAATATTATAAATGTGATAGTAACTCTGTTTGTCTGTCGGTCTTTCACAACCAAACGGCTGAACCGATTTTGATGAAATTTGGTACGAAGCAAGCAAGAAAGGACATAGGCTTCTTTTTTGCTTGACACATAACACATGACTACTAGTTTTATTATATGTATAGATACAGTACCTTGTAACCACATTCTGCGTTTGTTTTTGTAAAAACACTTCTATTAATAATTATTAATATAATAAAGTATTTCAACATTATTAATAATATTTTTCAATCAATTGATATTATTAGATCAGTAATTCGTTTTGATTGATCATTTTAATAAATTATTATATTGATACAAAAATCAATTTCAGTTTTATGTATGTATATGGATGTCCGTCTGTGAAAACGCGCGTTAACTGATTACGATTTTCTCAAGTACGTAATAGTATGCAGGAGAGTGCGTTCACAGTGATATTTTTTTTTGTAAGACTTTTTTGTCTTAGTTAATCGGCAATAATTTGACTGCATATGTATGAATTAGTCCTAGCGGCTTGGCTTATATTGTATAAAACAAAGTTGCTCACCGCTGTCTGTCCCTATGTACGATTGTCTTTAAAATTACAGATTTTGATGCGATTTTTAGCAGATAGAGTGATTCAAGTGGAAGGTTTTTGTATAAATGAACAATATAGTAAAGAAATGCTGATAATTTTAGAAGTTTCCAATGCGATGTCGTAAATAATCAAATTCTGTAGTATATTTAGTATCAGCATTGCACCCGTGCGAAGCCGGGGCGGGTCGCTAGTTTTTATATAAATGAGGTAACACGCGGCAATGGAGGGCTGCACTCCGATGCGATGCATAGACGTCCTAAGGACGTACTAAGCGCCCCCGTCGATGCTATCACATCGGCGAACTCTAACTGTCTCACCTACACTGTTAACACACACCGACCCCGCTGGCGGGGTCGAGGTCCCTCTTATGTTATTTACCGTCCGCGCTTAGGCGCGTGACGAGTTTCTGAGTACACACTGTCGTCCCTCCAGACGTTGACGGCGTCCTAAGCCGAGGTCCGGCCTCACAGGAGGCACCCTTACCGCCTGGCCACAGCCAGTATTGCGGCGCGGCGAGCAGCGCGGCTAGCGGTGAGCGCCGAAAACAAACGCTAGACAATGTACGAAGTATGCCACAGTGGCGCGGGTCGACTGGAGCGGTGCGCGGCGGCGGCGGGCGGCGCGGTGTGCGAGCGAGACAAATGTACTAGAGAGCATCGAGGCGGCCACAGCTCAAAGCGGCGCGCGGCGGCATCAGGTGGACGGACTAGCCAACGCGCGACCGAAACAAATAATTTTGTTTTTAACGCGCGTTGACCGCCGCGGTCGCAACCGGTCGAGCTGTGGCATACCACCGCAATCCGCACCGCCCGCCGCCCCTCACGCCGCACCTCATCCCGCACCGCTGAAAGCTGTCGCAAGGCCCTTAAGACGCGCATACTCTGAGCCCTTCAGTGGGCTCTCAACATCCGGCAGAGTCTTAAGTGACTTGCCACCCCGCTCGGTGACGCTGTAGAGGCCACTCTGGCCAACAGTAACTGTCCATCCGGAAAAAAAGGAGGGCATTCAGTTATTGAAATAATTCCTGGTTAAGTACCTACACTATTTTTTTTCTACTGTGTTTTATTTTCATACTAGTTCCAGTCCACAGCTTTGCTCGTTTAAGGGGAGTTGTCACGTGTCAGGCAAAAAAGTAGCCTATGTCCTTTCTTGGAGTTCAAGTTTGCTTCACACCAAATTACATCAAATTCGGTTTATTGGTTTAGTCGTTAGAGCGTCAGACATACAGAGTTACTTTCACATTTATAATATTAATTATAGAATTATAGATAAAACTATAAAACTTGGTAGCACAAAGCCCTACGGCTTTGTGCTAGCCCGTCTGGGTAGGTACCACCCACTCATCAGTTATTCTACCGCCAAATAACAGTACTCAGTATTGTTGTGTTCCGGTTTGAAGTGTGAGTGAGCCAGTGTAACTATAGGCACAAGGGACATAACATCTTAATTCCCAAGGTTGGTAGCACATTGACGATGTAAGGAATACTTAATATTTCTAACAGCGTCATTGTCTATCTGATGTCATATGTCTATATGATGGTGACCACTTACCATCAGGTGGCCCATATACTCGTCCGCCAACCTATTACATAAAAAAACCCACTAGTGTTAACAGATTCAATTAAATCTAAAGTACAGATTGAAAAACAAACACTTAAATTACTGTTGCAATATTTAATAAGCGGTGTGAACGTTGCTTAACAAGTTACATTGAACCCGAGGTTCTATTTCTCGGTAATGTCAACACGATCGCCTTACCTAAACATCGATAGAAATTCACAAAGCAATGACAGAATATAAGCATTCGAATGCGAACAAACGGACGGACATTTTTATGTTTACGTAATGATTAATAAAACACTAATTGTAAAACTATTTTCAGGAAAAATACGGCCAAGAGCGTGTCCGCAGTTCCGTAGCCATAAGATTTATTAGGAAATTTAGCAATCTCTATTTCTACTCTGGCCCACTTCTGTATGTAGGTATGTAACATTCCTACTTATTTTCATAGTTTGTAGGTAGTTATTTCCATAAATTACCATTTAGTTAGGGCAACTGCACGAGTTGGTCGAGTTGTATAAAAAAAACTATGTATGATACAGAGTCCGCTATAGTTTTCGTTGAAAGTACTTACTTGGCACATTTTTTTTCAATAGTTAAGGGTGGGGGGTAATAGTATTTCAAAAGTTAAGGGGGGGGGGGGGCACGCTCTAATTTTAACTTTGTATTAGTATATCTCGAGACTGGTAGGTTTGATACACATGGTTTCAAGGCATTTTTTTGTTATTTAAAGGTACCTTTTTAACGATACCCTACACGATGGGGTAAGTCGATTTTTTTTTCGTATTAACTTTTCGCTGTTAAACCAATTTTTGGATTATTAGTATACATCTCTTCACCAATTTTCGGGGCAATCGGTGCAGAAACGGAGGAAACGAGGACAGACAGACGGACAGACATGACGAAACTCTAAGGGTTCCTAGTAGACTACGGAACCCTAAGGTATTTGTACTAACTTTACCCCTAATATAGAGCCTAGATAGCGGTGGTTAGAACGCGTGCATCTTAACCGATGATTACTGATGGTTGATGGTTCAAACCCAGACAAGCACCACTGAATATTAATGTGCTTAATTTGTCTTTATAATTCATCTCGAGTTCCGCGGTGTAGCCAACATAGTGAGGAAATCTGCATGTGTTCAATTTAATTGAAATTCTGCCACATGTGTATTCCAACCGCACTGGAACAGCGTGGTGGAATATGTTCCAAAACCTTCTCCTCAGTAGGAGAGCCTTAGCCCAGCAGTGGGAAATTTACAGATTGTTGTTGTTGTATACCCCTAATGGTTAATTGCGATATTTTTTTGCTTTAATTGCAAAGATCTGTGCAATAATTTAAGGTTAGTAGCACATATGTACACACGGAATATTACATATTGATAGCGTAAGCTGAGGTCTCATTTTGAAAAGCTCCAATCGTAAATGTGCAGAAATCTAAAGAGGATTATTGTTTGCTATTTACTAAGCAGTGAATGTTATTAATAGAATTAAGCCCTCAATACTAATAGGGATTAAAAATAGTAACTGCAAAAACTTTTGTCACGACTAAAATGCACATGTTTTTTTATGGTGTAGGTTGACGGACGAGCATATAGGCCACCTGATGATAAGTGGTCACCATCACCCATAGACAATGACGCTGTAAGAAATATTAACTATTCCTTAAATCGTCAATGCGCCACCAACCTTGGGAACTAAGACGTTATGTCCCTTGTGCCTGTAGTTACACTGGCTCACTCACCCTTCAAACTGGAACACAACAATACGGAGTGCTGTTGTTTGGCGGTAGAATAACTGATGAGTGAGTGGGTAGATAACCCAGACCATTACCACCAGTAATCCTCTGGGCAAAAATGTCACCGTGTAGGCAATAAGGCGAGATTATACATTATACTTTATTACTAATTAATAACATTTAAGTAATGATTAAATTATCATGCTCAGAAATGGGATCATTTTATTTAATTTAAATATATAATCGAATTATTTTTTTGATGATAATGTAATCGATTTTATTACGAAATCGATTAATTACGATCAAAACGATAACTTGTTATTATTGTATATATAATAATGTAAATTCATTATACAATCGAATGAGACCGCCTACTATTTTATTTTTTATCTGTAGGTCATATACATGCTGTTTTATTTCTTTAATGAACTGCATTATGTAGTTTATTTATTAGGCTGTATATTCTAAAGTTTTGGTCAGTATTTTCATTGGACTAATTTAATTCAAATCAGTAAAATGACGTTTCGAAAGTGTTTGTAAAATTCGAATAAAGTATTGTTGGAATAAACAAGCAAAATCTGCGTCACAAAACTTCCTTTTAAAAAAAAAGGCGGGAGATTCGTGGCTGACACATTGAGATCGAGAATATAATTATTACGGTGTAATGTGATTATTGATGGTTATTTGTGTTGTAGACTGAATGTTTTTCTATTGTGATAGATTGATTCATCATCATCATCATCAGCCCGTTTCTGTCCACTGCTGGACATAGGCCTCTCCAAGCGCACGCCACTGTGGTCTTTCTCCGGCTATTCGCATCCAGCTTGATTGTTATTTTAAATTAAAGATAATTGTTTTAGAGGTTAACCTACTTCCTACTTCTGGTTCTAAAAGTATATATTTTAAAGAATTGTGAAAACAGCTATGTTAACACCCCATGCCTCGGAAAACTAATTGGTTATTGGAATTTGTGGTAACGTTATATTATTGTAGTTAAGAAATGCTTTTTTTCTGTGTTCTGCGCTATAATATGTTTATGATTTTGAAATATGTCGCGTAAATGCAAAATAAACAAATGAAAAACCAGTGGTGCTGACCCGGATGTTAACCGATAATCTTCAGTTTAATTTCACGTCTTTCAATGATTGGGGACCGTTTGTTTCAGTCGTTTAGGAGTAATAATGACATACACACGTACACCAAAACTAATAATTATACTAAAAAAAATGATATATAACAAATATTGGGCAACATCACATACATTACTCTAGTGTTGCCCAAATGCAAGAACAAGACGAGACTTAGCCAGTCGTGGTCTTGGTCTTGCGCCAATACACCTGGTCTTGGTCTTGGTCTTGGTCTTGCACTCCCAGTCTTGGTCTTGGTCTTGGTCTTGCAGCAAGAGTCTTGCAAGTCTTGCAATTACCTATTAGTCTATAACTATTTATTAAAATTTATTTTAAATCTTAGAAAAACGTATTAGAATTGGAACATTGTGAGCTTGAATTAACATAGCCATAGTAAAGATCAAGAAGATTAATAAATTACTGAAGATTTGATAAGAAATTTGAAAAATCAACTGACCTATATGTCGTTTAAAAACTTAAGACATATAATGACTGAATGTACAATAATAGTACCTAAGTAATTAGTTTAAAACCATATAATCAATATTATAATATATACTTACTAGAATAAATTATTATGACATCTACTACCTATCCTTAGCATTTTATCGTAGTCATAATACTACTTGCGTGATCATTATAATGTATTCATTTTCATTCTAAGCACTCTAAAACTTATTTATTCTTTGGAACACCTGTAGCTACTCTTAAAAATCGAAATTATTTTGCATGAGTATACCTACGCCTTTGTCGGCCATAAAATAGTGTCAAATGTTGTGATTTCGGCGCTGCGGCAACGATTGTTGTATATGATTTAAAAAGAAGCCGCCGGCGCGTGTATCATAACCATGTGCTTCCGAAAAACGGCAAATTTCTTTGAGAAGTACAAAACCTTTGATGCCGCATTATCAAAGTGCCGATGGTTAAAACATAACTATGCATGCAATCAGTTTGATTTTAATGGATATTTTTTTATTCGCTATGTATTTCTGTTTATGGTATTAGTCGTAATGAGCATAGGTCCTGTTACACCTAACTACTCCGTGAAATAGCGCTAAGTCCTAGCTGCAAGACGCAAGAGTCTTGCAGGCTATGTCTTGTTCTTGCTCAAGTCTTGCACGGTCAGTCTTGGTCTTGGTCTTGCTAAAAATATGTGGTCTTGTTCTTGGTCTTGGTCTTGCAAAAACGCAAGAACAAGACCAAGACTGAATTTGGGCAACACTACATTACTCTGATCCCAATGTAAGTAGCTAAAGCACTTGTGTTATGGAGAATCAGAAGTAACGGCACCACAAACACCCAGACCCAAGACAACATAGAAAACTAATGAACATTTTCTACATCGACTCGGCCGTCTGAACCCAGGACCTCAGAGTGGAGTAGGTGCCAATGAAAATCGGTGTACACACTACTCGACCATGGAGGTCGTCAAATTATTATAAACACGCTGTATACAATTTGGTAATTCAGTGTATGTTTGCGTACATTCGCAATGATCGTTATCTTAATAACATAGTAATATATATGTAATAGCACATTAAATATGTTTACGAGATTAATTGTTTGTGTTCAAAATCGCTCAAAATAAAATTATACTGTATTGTACATATATGTATGTATGTCTATCTCTTAAGGATTAATCTACAATAACCATTATTGGTTTTTACTTTTTAAGAAAAATAATTTCGACTCATTATTATTATTACACAGAGTCGAGATGGCCCAGTGGTTAGAACGTACATCTTAACCGATGATTGCGGGTTCAAACCCAGGCAAGCAACACTATATATATGTGCTTAATTTGTATTTATAATTCATCTCGTGCTCGGCGGTGAAGGAAAACATCGTGAGGAAACCTGCATGTGACAAATTTCATAGAAATTCTGCCACATGCGTATTCCACCAACCCGCATTGGAACAGCGTGGTGGAATATGTTCCAAACCCTCTCCTCAAAGGGATAGAAGGCCTTTAGCCCAGCAATGGGAATTTACAGGCTGTTGTTGTTGTAAGAAATATAATGGATTATTTTTATATCATATCAATCCTTATCAAATTTAGTACCTTAAATACATTGTGCATTTAATATAGATCAATATAGCCCTTTACAGTATCAAATTTAAACGATTAATTTCGAAGATATTACAGATTTAAAATGCGGGGACACAGCGGTTTGTATTGTTTAATTATTATTAACTATGAACGTTGTACGACATTTTAGTAGAATGTTTAGTATCAGCATTGCAAATCAAATTAAAATATACATTATTCAAGTTGGCTTTTACAAGCACTTTTGAATTGTCATTTAACAACTATATTAAGTGAAGCTACCACCGGTTCGGAAAGTAAATTCTACCGAGAAGAACCGACAAGAAAATCATTAGTTACTCTTTTTCAACATTTAGAAAAATACAGTCATGTTAGTTAATACAATTATTAAAATTAATATATCCTGCCTGGAAGTCAACAGGTATTAATTCCAAGCCTTTTTAGGAAGGATATAGGCTACTTTTTTGCCTAAATGATGGTAACCAACAAAATAAAACGCGTGCGAAGCCACGCGTGATTACTAGTTTGGGATATTTTCAAAATTGACATAGTCCTTGATATGGTAATCTTAAGGCTAAGTGCAAAGGTCGGATAACAGACGGATGTGCTGACGCACGAGTGATCCCAAATACTTTGAGCCTTTTTTTGTTGAATTTGCTTCAATGAACTCACAACAACCGAAAATACCCAGACGCGTGGATCTTATCTGAAGGTCTCAGGTTCATATCCGGACAAGTGGAATTGAGTTTTTTATTGAATAAATTTGAGTACGAATGGCCAAAACACTTATCTATGGGAGGTATTTCTAGAGGGTTTGATAAGTAAAGATGGCGTAGGTAACGTTTCATTATTGGAAACTGAAACAAACGTCTCTTCTAAACCCATTTGCTTGAGAGCTAGCGCACGCCGGTGATTTTTGTCACGATGACTGTTTTGTCACTCTTGTCAAGTGCTTGAATATGTATGGAGGTGCGCGCACGTTACGACGTGACAATTGGGTGACATGTGTCCGCCGACCGGCGAACAAGCCCGTGACGAAACTGTCAGCGCTGTTACGTTTTTTCATAGCAATGCGCGCACTAGCGACAAATTTGTCACTCTCGTCGTCAGTCTTTCGCCATTTGTACTTTGACTGACGACTTTGGCGCGCGCAAAATGACATGATATTCGTGAAGATGATACTGATAATGATATTCTAATAGAAGAAGTGACAAAGATGATAATAGCGCTCCAGTGCCGTTAAACAGAAACAAGCAACATTTATTCAAACCCCAGGCAAGCACCACTGAATATCCATGTGCTTAGTTTGTGTTTATAATTCATCTCGTGCTCAGCGGTGAAGGAACACATCTTGAGGAAACCAGCATGTGTCTAATTTCATAGAAATTCGGCCACATGTGTATTACACCAACCTGCATTGGAGCAGCGTGGTGGAATATGCTTAAAACCCTCTCCTCTAAGGGGCTTTAGCTCAGTAGTGGGAAATTTAAGGGCTGTAACATTATATAGGTCTGTGTAATGTGATACAGCCCATGAGGAAAGCAGTATCGTGTTGGTACCACCCTATATAAATATTACCCAAAAGTAATAAAATTATTTTCGTAAATACGTAAAACTTTCATATTATAAAAAACAAAAGTATTTGTAATTTTTAATACAGTAATAATTTAATATAGTAATTTTGTTTAAATATGTTAACTTTGATTTCTGAAATGAACATTTGTAGTTGTATGTTTGAGTGTGGTGCGAGTGACAGCGACAATATACTTCTTTTATGTTTTAACATACCGTGGTACCGTCGTTACTTATTTTCCATAATACAAGTCCTTTAGCTACTTACATTGGGATCAGAGTAATGTATGTGATGTTGTCCAATATTTATTATTATTTATTACTTTATGATGAGATGGCCCAGTGGTTAGAAAATGCATCTTAACCGATAATGCGAGTACTTATTTCAAATGTTAGAAAATAGTAACTACTTAGTTTCTTGCCGGTTCTTCTCGGTAGAATCTACTTTCCGAACCGGTGGTAGCTTCACTTAATTGTTAAATGACGATTCAAAAGTGCTTGGAAAAGCCCACTTAAATAAAGTATATTTTGATTTTGAATGCTTTTAATTTTTTATTATATTAATAAATCAATTAAAAATTTTAAATTACGAATACTTCCTAATTCTCTTTTTTTAGTTTTTTTTACTTATTTTGTTATTTATACTAACATCCTAAACGTGAAAGTAACTCTATCAGTCTGTATCTCTTTCACGACCAATCCGCTGAACCGATTTTGATGAAATTTGGTATGAAGCACACTTGACCTCCAAGAAAGGACATGGGCTACTTTTTTGCCTGACATATGACAACCAAGACCCTAAAACACAAGTAACCCTAAACATAGTAACTTATATTTTTCTTTTGATTCAATATCAAAAGTATCTTATAACGCTTAGCGATTAATAGCGATTACCTTCGTCTTATTAATCGCTAACACTCACATCACACCTGAAGCTGTTGATGTAATATTGCTATCGGTATCCTTGTGTGCTGGTTTATGTCTTCGCAGTATATGGAAACACCGAAGATTAATCCTAGTAAAGATTTTGATTTATCACTTATAAGCTATACTAATCGATTAATAACAAATATTTTAATAATGATTGCTTTTTAAAATGTTAATTTAAATTCTAGTCATTGTCTAATTTTTAATTTAAAAAGAGATAATACGGTAGGCGGTTGGTTCGGCCGTTTTGCGTAACAGTGTGACTTTCATATTTATAACACTATGTTACTACTTACGGCTTCGTCTGTATATGTAGACTAATGTTGTCTTAAATTAGTTTTATTGATAAATCAAGTCAAAATATACTTTATTCAAGTAGGCTTTTGAATAAGACAAATACATTGAAAGAGCAGTTAGCAGTATTTTATGTTCTGAAGGTTCAAAGTCTTATTTTAAATGACGATTTGAACTCCGGAGAAACATTTCAATGGGTGAAAAATCACTGTAACCTATTAAACTATGATCTGTATACTAACATATTAAGGAAAACACAAGAATTAAAGAACTACAATTTTTGAAGGTAGAAGCATTTTGTAAAAAGTTTTGTCAATTTTCAAACTCTATTTTTAACTCTATTATTATTAACTCTATTATGCTGTTATAGAACTGTAATACTAAAACAGCCTGTAAATTTCCCACTGCTGGGCTGAGGCCTCATCTTCCTTTGAGGAGAAGGTTTGAACCATATAAAACAAATCTGTCATAATCAGTTACCGATATTTTCATACGAAAACTTGTATTAATTTTTTCACTGACCTTGAAATAAATGATTTTTTTTTTAATGCCTATATATTAAATGATTCTAAATAATCTGAATATTCTCTTCTATATTCAATATTATTTAGTCCTATTCTCCCTTTGTATTTGAAGGAAAACTTTGAATTTCTCTGTGACTCCCACAATCGATCGCTTCGTTCCAGTGAACGTCTTACATTGAAAATTCGCAGTCACTCCACTACTTTTTACAGCAAGTCCTTTTGTATTGAAGCAGCACGCTTGTGGAATACCCTTCCGGTTCACATCAGACAAGCGAAATCACTTGAATCTTTTAAAATTAAGGTTAAGCAATACTATTTAGGACTTTAAATGTTCTGTCAATTACATTGCTACTAGCTATTCATATGTATTTGTATTCGTCTGTACTCGTACATAAGTTTATGTCATGCTGTCTATATCTGTATGTATGTATGTATGTTTGTTTGTATGTTTGTATGTATGTATGTATGTATGTATGTATGTATGTATGTATGTATGTATGTTTGTATGTATGTTTGTATGTATGTATCTTTATCTTTATTTTTATTTACATATGTTCGGGAGTATTTGTTTATGTATGTATATTTATATGTTTTGATATATATTAAGGTATTTGTGTAGTGTATCTTCCTTGTCTAGTGTAATAATTTGTGTATAAATATAATTTCATAAAGTATTTAACCCTGTGCAGTACACCCGCTTTCCGCTTTTTCACATTAACTCCTCCACGCTGGTTGTCTGGAAGAAATCGCTTTTAAGCGATAAGACCGCCTGTTGTACATTTCTTCTTTTTTCATATATTGTGTTATTAAATGTAAAATTTATTTTTTAGTGTGTGTGTACAATAAAGAGTTATTATTATTATTATTATTATTATTAAATGAGTTAGCACTATAGATTCCAATTAACTAACAATTATCTATACAGACAATTGTATTTGATAGACCATTTAGCTTTATTCCAAATTTATATAAAATTAAAATTGTTGTTACTACAAAAAAATGCTGAAATGCTTTATGATATAACTAGAGACCCGACCCGGCTTCGATGCAATACTGATACTAAATATACTACAGAATTTGTTTATTTACGACATCACATTAGAAACTTTTAAAAGTATCAGTCTCTCTACTATATTGTCTATGTATTATATAGAAAAACCTCTCGAATCCCTCGATCTATTCAAAAAACCTCATCTAAATCCGTTGCGTAATTTCAAAGATCTAAGCATACATAGATACAGACAGTATTAAGCGACTTTGTGTTACTATGTAATGATAATGATAAAAAATATTCACAGTAATCGCTTGAGTTTAATCTGTTGTTCGCGCGTGCTCTGTGCACTGACCTCGCCCCAAATAAGCCTTGGTCCGTTATATAATGTAATGTAAAAAAAAAAATAACTCATATTGTACTCTGTGTTAAGATATTTGAAACAATTTAATCGAATTTTAATTAAATACTTAAGATATACATAAAATATAGATTAAAAATATTAAAACGAAATTTGTAAACACAATATAGGAGACAAATTGTTTTTTTTTTTTAATTTTATATACTGACTAATGCCTCGTAAGCTTGGGTATTAAGATGTTATGTCCCTCATGTGTATAATTTTTTCTTTTCATTTATTGTAAACGTTTTTTTGTAATGTATACAATGTATTCTTAAGTGCTGATGTTATTTGATTTTTATAAGTGAAATATTTCGTCTACAATGTGTTCACATAGTTGTTGGGTTATAACTTAGCTTGCTTATAATGTTTACTTATATATTAAATGTGTCTTTAGTTATATCCTGTTTTGTGGACCATAAATAAATAAATAAATAAATTACATTTTCTCATAATATATTCAAACCGGAACACAACAATACCAAGTATCTCATATACTAACTAGTACGGTTTCACACGGTTTCGCTCGCATTTTACGGTGTTGATTGTCGTGTGTCGGGCAAAAAACCTATGTCCTTTCTAAGTTCAAGTTTGCTTCATACCAAATTTCATCATTGATTCATTGGTTTGGTCGTGAAAGACAGACAGACATTTTTTAATTTAATTGTCCCAGTAATTATGGGACGATAGCTGTCCGTAATAGATCGGTTATGGTCTCATCTTGAAGAGCTCCAGTTACCGCTGATGTGCATAATAACATTTTTAACTTTGCCGTATCGTAAATTCAAATCGTTTATAAAAAATACATTGGTAAAAAAGGCGTATTATTCGATACAAGATTTTGTAGATGATAAAGAGGCGTGGAATTGATACCTGTTGACTTCCAGGCAGGATATATTAATTTAAAAATTTTTATTAACTAACATGACAGTACTATTTTTTAAATGCTGAAAAAGAGTAACTACTGAGTTTCTCGCCGGTTCTTCTCGGTAGAATCTACTTTCCGAACCGGTGGTAGCTTCACTTAATTGTTATATGACGATTCAAAAGTGCTTGAAAAAGCCCACTTGAATAAAGTATATTTTGATTTTGATTAATGAGGATTCTTGATTACAATTTACTAAATCAGTGGTTAAAACGCGTGCATCTTAATCGATGATTTCGTGTTCAAACTCAGGCAAGCACCACTATATATGTATATGTGCTTAATTTGTGTTTATAATTCATCTCGTGCTCAGCGGCGAAGGAAAACATCGTGAGGAAACCTATATGTGTCTAATTTCATCGAAATTCTGCCACATGTGCATTCCACCAACCCGCATTGGAACGGCGTGGTAGAATATGTTCCAAACCCTCTCCTTAATGGGAGAGGAGGCCTTATGACTTTCTTGCCCGTTCCTCTCGGTAGAATCTACTTTCCGAACCGGTGGTAGCTTGACTTAATTGTAAAATGACGATTCATAAGTGCTTGTAAATTTGCCTACTTAAATAAATTTTATTTTCGATTTTGGTTTTTAAATTTTACTACAAATGTAATTAATATACTTAATGCCGGGGTGACTAATACCCGTCTATGTAGGTATCACCCTGCCATTAAGTATTCTACCGTCAAACAGCAAAAGTAATTATTTTTATGCTCCGTCTTGTAGCGTCAGTGGGCCAGTGTAATAGGCACAAGTGACATAACATCCCAAAGTTAATAGACACGGCCGGTGGTGACCACTTACCATCAGATTATCCGTTTGACTGTGGAATCTATTGATTACATAAATGTACACAAAAACTCTTGTTTCTAAATTAATTAAGTTACACTAACAGTTACACTTTATAATTCGCGCCAATTTATTTTTATTTTTAATTACGTACAGAATAAATACGAATTTTAATCAAATTTATTTGTTTCAAAGTCAACAAACTTTTTAGGATTGATTGCGAAATTAAGTAAACTATTTCTTAGAGCGGCTAGATCACCTTGTGTAGTTAAGACCTTTCGAAATTCGTCACGTGCATTCGATCCATTGGCTAATAGTACTACTAAGGATAAATAATTACACAGTATAAAACAAAGTCGCTTACCGCCGTCTCTATATATGCTTAGATCTTTAAAATCAAGCAATGGATTTTGATTTTTGATGCGGTTTTGTTTAATAGATACAGTGATTAAAAAGGAAGGTTTTTGTATACAATACATTGACAATATAGAAACAGTACTCAGTATTGTTGTGTTTCGGTTTGAAGGGCGAGTGGGTCAGTGTAACTACAGGCACAAGGGACATAGCATCTTAGTTCCCAAGGTTGGTGGCGCATTGACGATGTAAAGAATAGTTAATATTTCTTACAGCGTTATTGTCAATGGGTGATGGTGACCACTTACCATCAGGTGGCCTGCAAGCTCGACCGCCAACCCATAACAAAAAAAAATAGAAAGGAAACACTGATAATTTTAGAAGTTTCTAAAGTGTTATCGTAAATAAACAAATTCTGTAGTATACTTAGTATCAGTATTGCACCCGTGCGATACTTTAACTAGTCGTCGCTAGTTTAACTATATTTCAAATGTTTAAGTTAAATGATACACTAACCTAACAGACTTGTTGTGTTCCGGTTTTGAACGTTAGTTTCTATTCTTTAGTTTAATGGTTTAGTTACTGTTAAGTTAAAATCTTTCAAGGTGCCCACTTAACATTAATAGGTCAATTTACAAGTAACTATTTTATATTAATTCTATTGGGTGAGAGAGTCGTGATGGCCCAGTGGTTAGAACGCGTGCATCTTAACCGATGATTGCGGGTTCAAACCCAGGCAAGCACCGCTGATTCATGTGCTTAATTTGTCTTTATAATTCATCTCGTGCTCAGCGGTGAAGGAAAACATCGTGAGGAAACCTGCATGTGACAAATTTCATAGAAATTCTGCCACATGTGTATTCCACCAACCCGCATTGGAACAGCGTGGTGGAATATCCTTTCCTAGTTCCAAACCTTCTCCTCAAAGGGAGAGGAGGCCTTTAGCCCAGCAGTGGGAATTTACAGGCTGTTATTGTTGTATTTTATATTAAAAATAAATACAAATTTGAAAGCCTAATAAAGTATTTCAAGGAACGTACTATCAACAACTCGTTGTCTGTCCTTATTTTAGCTTAGATCTTTGAAATTACACAACGGATTTTGATGCGTTTTTTTAATAGATAGAGTGATTCGAGATTAAGGTTTTTGTAAATAATTGGACAATGTAGTAAAGAAAGGTGATAGTGCTTTGTTCTAGCCCGTCTGGGTAGGTACCCACTCATCAGTTATTCTTGCGCCAAAAAACAGTACTCAGTATTGTTGTGTTCCGGTTTGACGGGTGAGTGAGCCAGTGTAACTACAGACACAGGGGACGTAACATCTTAGTTCCCAAGGTTGTTGGCGCGTTGACGATGTAAAGAATATTTAATATTTCTTACAGCGTCCCTGTCTCTGGGTGATGGTGACCAGTTTCTATCAGGTGGCCCATATGCTCGTCCGCCAACCTATACCATAAAAAACACTGATATTTTAGAAGTTTCTAATGTGATGTAAATTAGCAAATTCCGTAGTATATTTATCAGCTGATATATATATATATATATATATATATATATCAGCTGATATGAATATTACACATGAGCGAAGCCGGGGCGCTAGTCACTAGTAATAAAACTATACAGGAGTACGTCAGTACGTAGTACAACAACATCAAACAATATATAACGTTAATTGAAATAATGACGGCATAATTTAAAAGTATAGCTATCAACTCTCTTGTTCATCACTTTGACAGGGATAAACCAATCTAGAGGTAAACATATATATATTTATTTATTACAAACACAATCGGAACATACATCACAATAGGCTCTTTGACAAAGCGAAAAATAAATTGTGAATTATTGTAATAAGTGTATATTATGAGTTTAAAAATGGTTATTTACTAACGAAAGTTGAAAATAATACTTAATTTATTCAAAAATCCATAAATAAAAATGCTTTTTTTCAAACGTTTGTCACGCGACACAAAACGCTCTTGACTGGCCGGGTTTATGATGAAGTCACTTTCTTGTAAACCTTGCTTTTCTACTGTATGTACAACAGATTAAAATACAGGAAAGTGACATCACCGACCTAATTGCATCGCCATATTGTCCAAGTAGCGTTTGTGCGCGCGCAGAAATAAAAATATCAACTTTTTCTGGGTTCCTTAACTTCTACTAAATAATATAAAATGGATTTTAAAAGCCAGTCAAATAGCCTATTATTGATTAGACTTAGATCATCTTTTATGTGTGATACACGAACAGCACGACACAACTTAGATATAGCATGTGTCGTAAAACCGATCAAACCCGAGTTAAGTACGCTATCCCAAATTATCAATATTTATTTCTTATGCGAATATGATCTTTACTCAAACGTAATAACTTGTAATATCATACGACCTAATATATTCAATTCGACGCGTCGCTTTACACGCACTCGCTGTCTCGGGTCGAGCTGACGCGAGAGTCTATAGCGACGAATAGCGTCGAGTGGCGCGATAGGGAGCTGTTTCTGTTGGTTGTATAAATCAATAGTAATCGGTTTCATTGAGTTTGCCGATGCTACATCTGAGTTGTGTCGTATTATACATGCCTCTTTTGACATAATAATGTTAATAGTCTTTAAATAATAAACAAAACTAATTATATTAAATCATGTAACAATCATGAGCCTAGGCGTTAGAGCACCATTGAATGAGCATGTCCTTAATTTGTATTTATAGTTCATCTCGAGAGTTGAAGGAAAACATCGTAAACCACCACCACGCGCTGGAGCAGTATGGTGGAATATGCTACTAAACTTCTTGTCAAATGGCGAGAAGGCCTTAGCCCAGCAGTGGGAAATTTACGAGTTGTTGTTCTTGTTTAACAAATAGTCATTAAGAACAGTAACTTATTAGACCGTAAGTATTTATATTTATACTGAAACAGAATTAGTAGTTACCTCACTTAAAATTCAAATTATCTGGTTTTATGTCAGGGGAAATCATTATCAGAATTTATTCGTAAATATATGTTTTATTAAAGTTTATAGAAGCACTTTTGAATCTATTAATCCTATCAGATAGAAAAGTACATTCTACCAAAAATAACCGGCAAGAAATTAGTGGTAAATTTACCAACATATAGATGGTTCATGGGTACTGATTAAATATAACAAGCTGTAAGCCTATAACGTATTTTAAATATAATATTTATAAATAATCATTAAAGGTTGTATAACTTCTAGCTGTTGAGCTATATTCAGTCACAGAATTATATGAATGTAATAAATACTTTTTGGTTTGAAATTTTTATAAATAAAAGTAGAAATAGAATATTATTGAATTTGACATGGGAATTGTTAATCTGAGTTTAAATACGGAAGATAATGGATGATTGTGAAGAAAACTGTAAAATCAATAAATAAATAAATTTGAGACAACATCACATACATTATTCTGATCCCAATGTAAGTAGCTAAAGAACTTGTGTTATGGATAATCAGAAATAACGACGGTACCACAAATACCCAGACCCAAGACAACGTAGAAAACTAATGATAATCTACATCGACTCGGCCGGGAATCGAACCCGCTACCTCGGAGTGGCGTACCCTTGAAAACCGGTGTACACACCACTCGACCACGGAGGTCGTCAAAATAAATATTGTAAACCATATTAAATATTGTTAATTATTTGATGTTTGATGAAGCTGGGTTTACAAAGTTATTATGTTATATTTTGTAACACGGTTAAGTCATACTATAAAAACCACAAGGTCGAAAGTATAGCTCAACGCACGCTGACAGTGACCAGGGTCGAAGGTGGTGTCGAGGTCGACTGTACGAATTAATTTACTTGTGCAATACATTTCCGCTGAGTCTACAAACGGAAAATATTATTTAGTTATCATTACATAGTATATAAATAAAATTTTAACAAAAAGAAAAACCGACTTCAAACAAAACACTATTTATTATAAAACAAATAAAAATGTACTAAAAAGTAATAAAAATAATTGCATATTTAACATATTTTTGCGAGTCCTCCTAGGTAAAATGAAATGAAAAATATTAGACTACTTAAAAGTCGATTTACGATTACATAACGTAGTTATAGTTATTGTTATATTTGGAGCCGGTGTCACAAGCCAACCCTATACTAAATGGTTGGTTCAAGGTACCACCCACGAAAAACTTTAATCGACCTCAGTAAAAAAAAACTTTGCAAAAGAGCTATTCGTATGCTATGTCGTACATCATATGACATCACATTATAAACACAAAATTTGATTAAAGACAGTAAGAAATTCTGCCCCAAATAGCACCCTAACTGTAAGCCGTTTAGGAGTTCCGTCAATACATAGTATATAACAAAGTCGCTTTTTCTGTCCCTATATCTTTAAAACTACGCAACGGATTTTGATGCGGTTTTTTTTAATAGATAGTGTAATTCAAGGGAAATGTTTGTGTTTATAATATATGAACAATATAGTAAACAAACTCTGACAATTTTAGAAGTTTGCAATGTGATGTCGTAAATAAACAAATTCTTTAGTATATTTAGTATCAGTATTGCACAGGCACTCCGATACCATGGGGTGCCGACCTATCTGAGGAGACTGCTGGAGGCGTACCTCCAGGACAGGGAGATCCTCTGGGCGGGGGTCGATGGGAGGATCGTCTGGCATCGAGTGGGCTGCGGCGTTCCACAGGGGTCGGTCCTCGGCCCAATTCTATGGAACGTCGGTTTCGACTGGCTCCTGCGGGCTCCCGTCCTTCCCGGGATGGGGGTGTTGTGTTATGCTGACGACACTCTCGTCACGGCGATTGGACGGGACTTCCGGGAGGCGGCTCGCCTTGCCGAAGTCGGAACGGCTCTCACCGTGGACCGCATGGGAATGCTGGGCTTGAGGGTCTCCATATCCAAAACGGAGGCCCTCCTCTTTCACGGTCCACGAAAAGGACCCCCACGAGGGGCGAGTATCACCGTCCAGGGGACGGTTATCAAGGTGCAGGCCCAGATGAAGTATCTGGGCCTGATTCTGGACGGACGATGTAGCTTCGGGCAGCATTTGTTCATCTCGGCCCAAGGCTCATCAACGCCGCTGCCGCTCTTGGTCGCCTCCTTCCGAATGTGGGAGGGCCGGGGTCGCTATGCCGGCGTCTTTATTCCGGCGTAGTGAGGTCGATGGCGCTGTACGGTGCCCCGATCTGGATAGACGCCCTCACCGCTAAAAATCGGGCTCTGCTGCGAAAGCCACAGAGGGTCATAGCGGTGAGAGGCATCAGAGGGTACCGTACGGTGTCGTGGACTGCGGCGACACTTCTCGCGGGCGATCCGCCCTGGGAGCTCCAGGCGGAGGTGCTCGCGGAAGTGTACCGGTTCCGGGTCGAGGCGAGGGACCGCGGCGACCGTCCAGGGTCGGCGGAGATCGGGTGGATCAGGGCTCTAGCCCAGCAAGCCCTGATCGCCCGATGGCAGGAGGATCTGGGGACTGCCACGGCGGGCCTAGCGACAGTGGAGGCGATCCGTCCCCACTTGAGTCGCTGGGTCGAGAGGAAGCACGGCACACTGTCGTATAGAATGACGCAGGTACTTACCGGACACGGATGCTTCGGTAAGTACCTGCACGGGATAGCGCGGCGGGAGGAGTCAACCTCCTGCCACGAGTGTGGTGCGCCAGTGGACACGGCGTACCACACCCTGTACGAGTGTGCTGCGTGGGGGCCCCAGAGGCACATCCTTGCGGCGACTATGGGCGGAGACCTCTCGCTACCGAGCATTATCATCACCATGCTCGGTAGCGAGGTGTGCTGGTCAGAGATGCGCTCCTTCTGCGAAAGTGTCATGTCGCAGAAGGAAGCAGCGGAGCGGGAGCGGGAAAAAAATGCCGCCGCTGACTCGCTCCGCAGAAGACGACCGGGGAGAAGGAAAAGGCGCTACGCGCATCTTCTCTCTCCGCCTCAATAGGCGCCGTAGGGACCAGGGGGGGTCCCAGTACCCTGGGAATCCCCCCTAGCTGTTGAAGGCCCGTATAAGCGGGCCGACCGTCAGGGCGTCACGGTAGCATGCGTAAGCGATCCCGTGGCGTCCGCCGAAAGACGGAGAGGGTACCGCTGGTTTTTTAGTGGGTAAACCCGGTGTGCTTGGGCGCACTCGGCGTTCAGGGCTCCGGGGAGTCCCACACACCCCCCCACTTTCCATCACGTGGGGGAAGCGCGCAAAGCGTTTTTCCAGCGTAATAAAAAAAAAAAAAAAAAAGTATCAGTATTGCACCCGTGAGAAGTCGGGGCGGGTCGCTAGTTGATTATAATATTCGATTATGACAATTACATGAACATAACCACGTTCCGGAAGGTGATTCAAATATCCAAGTAACCCATAAATAAAAGATTCGACCAAGTATTGCTAACGTGCTCCTCAGAATTGTTCCGTTCCCTCCCGTTCCCTTAATTTGTCATGGATCCTATGCTCAGAACCTTACCAAACTTTCACCAAACTACCCTTAAAGTATATCCTTTATAATAAAAAAAGAATCATCAAAATTGTGCCAACCAATTTTGAGTTATTCACCTATTTATCGCGCATATACATAATGCAAATTTAAGACTTACGTCGTTTTCATACGGATACCATCATCGGAAAAAAATTAAAAAAAAATGGGACCCTACGGGAAGCACTACCTTTCAAACAAAAAAATTATCAAAATCGGTCCACCCAGTAAAAAGTTATGAGGTAACAAACATAAAAAAAAAAAAAAAAAAAAAATGCAGACGAATTGATAACCTCCTCCTTTTTGAAGTCGGTTGAAAATTGGTGCCAACTACTAATCACATATATTATATATAAATCCTCGCGTTTAAACACAAACATACTTAAATGATCAGTAAGATTGGCATATAAGTTCACTTTTTGTATTCTTAAACATGTGATACCATTACACAGTATAAAGTAAAGTCGCTTACCGCTGTCTGTATGTATACTTAGATCTTTAAAATTACGCAACGCATTTTGATGCGGTGTTTTTTAATAGAGAGAGTAATTCGAGAGGAAGGTATTTGTATATAACACATGGAAAATATAGTAAAGAAACACTGATAATTTTAGAAATTTCTAATGCGATGTAAATAAACAAATTCTGTAGTATATTTAGTATCAGTATCGCACCCGTGCAAAGCCGGGGCGAGTGGCTAGTTTTGAAATAATATAACTACTTATAAATGTATTTAAGGAGGATTACATTTTAAAATTATAGATACCAAATAAGAAGTTATGTGCTCGGGGTCGTAATTTTCTAGCTTTAGAAGCTTAATTGTTAGTTTAGAGGGCCCCCTGAACTCGGGGCCCTGGTGCACTGTACCACCTGGCCCTACAATACCTACGCCACTGCTCAAGGCTAGAAGTTAGAAGTCCTGCGCCTGAGCTATATCCGGTCGTATCTAATTTCCCATCGAATTATATGGAAATAGAAGTTTCATCTATGTTTGTGCGCATATACAATAATATGATCTGTGTAGCTGGTTGGTCTTTTAGATCAATCTCAATGGTCGAACCTCATTGGTCGAAATTGGAAAGAACTATGTCACCAACCAATGGAAAAGCAACTATCTATAACAGGACACACAAAAGTAAAGTAAAGTTACAGCCTGTAAATTTCCCACTGCTGGGTTAAGGCCTCCTCTTCCATTAAGGGGACTACAGGAGCTAATTGCCCTTGAGAATCACGCGCACACACTTACACTAACGACAAAAACGGCGGCGAGGTTACGCCTGAATATTCCAATAGATGGCGCCGAACCGCCGCGCGCCGCGCCGAGCGAAAGCGAAGCGAAGTCAATTCTATCAATTCTATCAATCATAGATTTCATAAAAATAGACAGGACAACAGAATTATTTTAATTTTTTTGTCATTTAAAAAATTATGATAAAATTAAACTGAATTAATTAAACTTAAATTATTATTATTTTATGTACAAAAAATAGTTAATTTAAACATTTTTTTCTTTAATTTTTACTGTATCAATTCAATTAGTTGTAATACTAAATATTAAATCGTACCTATTTTTAAATTTTATAAGTTTGTTAAGCGATTTATTAAATAAAATTGGAACTGTTCGTAATTTGTACACTGACAAAAAGCGTAGAGTTTGTTCATTTTACTAATATCGGTACACACAGAAATAAATTTAAGTTAAAAAAGTCAGCATCAAAAAGTTACTATAAAAATAATATCGTCAAGTCGGTTTAGTAGAATTATTGGTTAACTCGGTCAATCACAGTGGGTTTAGTCATAAATCTCATAAAAATAGTTTGGATATTAGAATTATTTGTATTGTTTTTGACTGATATTTGAAATAAAACTGATTCAATTAAATTCAAATATTTTTATTTATTTTTGGTTTAACAAAAAAACAAATAAATTTCGTTTCAATTTTTTTATTAAAATATTTTTTTTAATTTTTATTTTTTTTTAATTATTCGTTCGTCGTCGTTCGTTATTAAAATATCTTGGATACTTGCAATCAATATTTCACCCACTTTCACTGAAGCTACGAGCTAAAATTTGTACTATTCAACTGATACTATTTCCAATCTTTAAAAAATATTGAATTACGTATATGACACTTCTAAATATTTTAGTTCTTTGGTTCACAACAATTACATATTTCAAGATGGCCCAGTGGGTAGAACGCGCGCATCTTATTGCGGGTTCAAACCCAGGCAAGCACCACTAAATATTCATGTGATGTGCTAATTTGTATTTATTTATTTTTTTTATTATTAAATTTCATCCATACATAACTATATTTCCTATTATAAACAAAATTGATAAAATTAAACTCTAACGTAATAGAAATAGCTTCCGTGTTATTTTTTTTCGATTTTCTTAATTCTGAAAAAATAAATGCATAGTTGTTAGCAATTAAATTTTAATAATTATAATATATATATATATATATATATATATATATATATATATATATATATATATATATATATATATATTTAAATATATATATAATTATATATATATTATAATTATTAAAATTATAATATATATATATATATATATATATATATATATATATTTATTTATATATATATATATATATATTTAAATATAGTCCTTTTAAAAATAATAAAATTTTAGTTCAGATTGCGGGGATCGAACCCGCACATTCTTCTTGGACTTGCTTGCATTGACCAAATACTCCATGGTAACTGTAAGAAATATGTCGAAAAATCTGATTCTATGCGAACTAATTGCATTGTTTTTAATAAATGTTTCCAATAATCATTATTTATAATATATATATATATATATATGTTTACTAATTAAATACTCTTACCTTTTCATATTATCTTTCATATGTTCGGCTTTTTAATTTATATGAACGTTTTTTAGTTTTCTTCACAGATTGTACTTTATTTCCCATGTTTACAAAATTAAACTTTATAAAACTTTATAAATAACTTAACAAAAAAATAAATGGCTAACTACAACTAGACTATTTTAACTTAATATATTTATTTACATAAAAGAATAATATTCGACAATTAAAATTACACAAAAATAAAATCTACGAGATTTTATTCGCAACGATGCGGTGAAAAGAGCGACACGTCTGTATAGCAACAGGCCTCGGCCGGCAGTGTCTGTACGAGGCGCTCACGCACACATGCTTACGCATTTTAGTCGAAAATAAGAAAATCTGATTTAAAAAAAATCTATTGATTTTACTAAATAATTAAGATAATAAATTTTTAGTATATTGTTTGTAGAATAATCTGACAAAAGACCAAAATTATTGAAGGTATATAAGTGTAGTTAAAAAACAAAAAAAGACTTTTTTAGAGGTAACTTTGCGATTTTTTTCTATCGTACCAAATTAATTACATCATGTTTTCAACACAATTAATAACTAGCATCTATCCTGAAGATTAACATATATTTTTTTTCATTTGGTTTATTGCATTGGATTATATACTTTTTGGCATTTTAAAACTTGCATTTAGCTCATGTAGTCCCCTTAAGGAGAGGGTTTGGAACATATTCCACCACGCTGTTCCAATGCGGGTTGGTGGAATGCACATGTGGCACAAATATATAGTGGTGCTTGCCTGGATTTGAACCCGCAAACATCGTTCAAACCACTGGGCCATCTCAGCTCTCAGGTCACACAAATAAACGAATATATCAACTCAATATGATTTCATTCCGTAGAAATAAAATGTATACTGACAAGCGTTCAATGCCAGAGATTGCGATTTTAAAACTTATTTCCTGTTTCCTATTGAATATTTAAATTGAATTTATAAAATAAAAAAGCAAATGGCAACATTTTTTAAATATTCCAATGATAAATATTAATTCGATTGATCTGATTTTATAATTATACTGTCATTGTATTCACTAAGATAATTATAATTAACTATTGTTTCCGAAGATAATATTATATAGCTTCGTGGAAAACAGTAATAAATATAATTTGCTCTTAAATTTATTTTCAACTAATTAATTGAGGTTGAAAAATGGATGTCACATTTAAAAAAAGAACATTCTAGATTAAATACAGATTATAATCTACGAGTATTTTATTCACTAGCAACACGAATTAATGAAATAAAATAAATTATTACAAAACAAAATATAAAATTAATAACGTATTTTGTACATATTTCAATTGGAATTTCGAAAAATATTTAATAAATATCAAAATTCCAACACATAAACTTTCGCGCCAATATTCTTGTCATTATTATTTTTTTTATTTGACAAGGCCAAGATCGAAATATGTAATTCCAAATTTAAGCTAATAATTATCCAATCCCAAATGTGTCGTACATTACTATTAAATACAAAAATGTTTTTTTTTTTTTACTCTATGTCTCACCTAAGCCGAGGACCGACCTCTGACTTCCACCTAAGAACCAGAGAGCATGAAGGTAATGTAATCAGACGTTAATTATAAGTTAAACTTTTGTGCTAATTGTCGCAAAAACACTGTCACGAATGAGTGGCCGGGGCCGAAACGGTTGGTATGTTGCCGCTATCTAATTTTGGCGCCAATTTTGCTTCCATAGATAAAAAATATAAATGGAAATCTTGATGTTTGACAATTGACACTTATAAGAAGTTTTACAACAACAACAACAGCCTAAATTTCCCACTGCTGGGCTAAGTTCCCTTTTGAGGAGAATGTTTGGATCATATTTCACCACGCTGTTCCAGAATTGTGGCAGAATTAGACACATACAGATTTTCTCACGCTGTGTTCCTTTACGAGATGAATTATAAACATAAAAGCACATGAATATTCAGCAGTGCTTGCTAGCTTTAATCTATGATATTCACTATGGATTCACGGATTGGATCAAAATGGCGTTTTGAATGTCGACGAAACTTTTTTGTGGATATAAGTAGTTTTTTTACTTTATCCATTAAATATATATTTTATTTTATGTTCAACTGTTATTAAAACATTGATAATTTGTATGTAGTTGTTAAGTGTTATGAAGATGTATTAATAATAAATCTTATTTTTGCACAATATAGCTGAGTTATTAGCAAAACATGAAATACGTAGATCTAAGATTTCCTACTTCCATTGGAATAAGCTATTATGTTATGTATGTATATTTAGTTTACAAGAAAGTGACTTCATCATAAGCCCGGTCAATCAGGAGCGTTATGTGTCACGTGACAAACGTTTGAAAAAATGCATTTTTATTTATTGATTTTTGAATAAATTAAGTATTATTTTCAAATTTCGTTAGTAAATAATCATCTTTAAACTCATAATATACACTGATTACAATAATTTACGATTTATTTTTCGCATTGTCAAATAGCCTATTGTCCATCCGTTATAATAGAAATATAATTTAAAAAACCCACGTAGGTGTGGTCTTAATACAATAAGTTTAGCGGTCTCGGATTCATTCCCGGCCGAGTCGATTTTGATAAAGTTCCTTTCTCAATTTTGTCTTGGGTCTGGGTGTTTGTGGTATCGTCGTTACTTCTGATTTTGCATAACACAAGTGCTTCAGCTACTTACATTATGATCAGAGTGTCTTGTATTGACATTGGACAAGACGCGAATTGATTTATTTATAAAACTATTTCGAAAACAAAAATTTGAAAATCCATTAAAATGGCAAAGACGCTTGAAAAATGAATTATGATATTACATACAACAAGCAGCGCCCGCGACCTTGTACGCGTTTGAATTTAACAGAAAAAAAAAATATTGTAGCCTTACTAACTCCTTATTATATTACTTATCTTCCAGTGGAAGTCCCATCAAAATCGTTCCAGCCATTCCAGGGATTAGCAGGAACAAACAGAGAGAGAGACAAAAATTGTAAATAATGTTATTTTGGTATATACATGTATTTAGTACAAAGGGCTATTTTAATATTACAAACAGACACTCCAATTTTATTATATGTATAGATTGTAAACGAAATGATTGTGCTAGGGAACTAAAATCGATCCTGCGACCTCGATTTGCAGTCCTTTTACCGCAAATTACTGTACCAAAGTTTCGTAACAACTTTATTTCAACAATATCTGATAACCATGTTCTTGATTTATTTAAATTAGTTATTTGTACTGGGTAGCAATGCCAAATATTCTACCCCAAAATACTGTTTTTTTTTTTACGGTATAGGTTGGCGGATGATATGGACATTTAGAGCGCCATCTTTAGTTGGAGGACATTGCTGTTGGTTAAAGGAAAGATTTTAGTAGTTTTATTTAAAACTAGCCCTTCCCAGCTTCGTACGGATGGACAAAAGTTTTTTTTTTTATTTCTATTGGTTGGCATATAGGCCACCTGATGGTAAGTGGTTACCATAACCCATAGACAATAATGCTGTAAGAAATATTAACTATTCCTTCCATCGTTAATGTGCCACCAACTTTGGGAACTAAGATGTTATGTCCCTTGTGCCTGTACTTACACTGGCTCACTCACCCTTCAAATTGGAGCACAACAATACTGAGTACTGTTATTTGGCGGTAGAATAACTGATGAGTGTGTGGTACCTACCCAGACGGGCTTGCACAAAGCCCTACCACCAAGTGCTCATAATGATTAATAAATAAATAATAATAAATATGGGACAATATCACATACATTACTCTGATCCCAATGTAAGTAGCTAAAGTATTTGTGTTATGGAAAATCAGAAGTAACGACACCACAAACACCCAGACCCAAGACAACATAGAAAACTAATGAATTTTCTACATCGACTCCGAACGAACCCGGGACCTCGGACTGGCGTACCTATGATAACCGATGTACACACTACTCGAACACGGAGGTCGTTAATTGGTAGTTTTGTTTCAGTTTTAAGAGCAAGCTAGCGACCCGTCCGGCTTCACACCGGTGCTTCACATGACATCACATTAGAAACTTCTAAAATTATCAGTGTTTCTTTACTATATTGTCCATGTGTTATATACACAAACCTTCTTCTCGAATCGCTCTATCTATTAAAAAATATAGGGACAAAGAAAGAGACTTTGTTTTATACTATGTAGAGAGTAATGATGATGATTACAGTCCTTCAAAAAAGAACGACCTTTCTTATTGAAGCCTTATTGAATTTTTCTTTTGTCTATTAGTGAAAACTTCATAAAAATCCGTTTCATCCGTAGTTTATGAGTTTATCGCGAATATACAAACGGACAGACGCGGCCGGAAGAATTGTCAATGCTTTAATTTGTAAGTGTTATAGTTCTGGTGAAAATAAACAAATTGCAAATATCATTGTTTTATATTATTAATATTTTACTTTAATTTTGTAACTACTGAGTTGCCGGTTCTTCTCCGTAGAACCTACTTTCCGAACCGGTGGTAGCTTCACTTAATATAGTTGTTAAATGACGATTCAAAAGTGCTCGTAAAAGCCTACTCGAATAAAGTAAATTTTGATTTTTTGATTCTGCATATTGTAATTAATAATATTTACGATAAATAATATAAATCATTGTTTTTCAGTAAATATTTTTTTAATACATTTTTTTTCTTGTTAATTTTTGGTTGTATTTTTTATTCACTTCCTTGTATATTTTTTTACTGTAATTATTGGAAAATAAATTAAAATTGAAATCATATTAATTTTTTTTCTTAACTGTTTATTTGTAGCTTGCAACGAAACTTCTTTACAAACTCAAATACTACATTAACGATAAAGCTCCTGATCTCATAGCTTCATACTTAAGTCAAAGAATCCAGCAAGTTATCATTAATGGAATAAAGTCTTCTGGATCTACGTTAAAAATGGGTGTTCCACAAGGATCAATTTTGGGTCCCTTTCTATTTCTACTATGTACAAATGATCTTCTTTTCTATGTTGAAGGTATTTGTGATATAGTGTTGTTTGCTGACGATACTTCGCTGATTTTTGAGGTCGACAGGAAAAACGGACAATGTCGATGTGAAAGGTGCATTATCACAGATACACGATTGGTTTACACTAAATAATTTAGTTTTTAATGCTCAAAATGTGAAGTTTTTACACTACCCAGTGTTAGAAGGTAAATTATAATATATCTTTAAAAGGCGACCGTGTGTTTCCTTGAAGAAACAGGTTAGAAAACTGTATTAAGCATTTCAGTAAAATAGAACCTCACTCATAAAGCCACTCACCTTTCCGTAAAGAAACATATAAGTTATAATATTACTATGATAATCAATATTCAAATACATGACATAGAAAAAAATTGTCTTGGTGGTAAGTGGCAAGAAATTACGACTAAACCATCAGTCATTGCTGTGCTCTTAAATGGAATACAGTATAACAGGAACATGTCATAACATGTTAATTCCCAAGGTCGGTGGTGGTTCCACTATTTTCAAGAGACTATTTTTATTAAATAAGATTACGAAATCTATAATCCTACTACTATTATAAAGGCGAAAGTTTGTATGTATGGATGTATGGATGTTTGTTACTCTTTCACGTAAAAACTACTGAATGGATTTGAATGAAACTTTACCACAATATAGCTTATACATCAGAATAACACATAGGCTACAATTTTTGAGGTTTCTAATGTGAGGTCGTAAAAAAACACATTTTTGCGCTTACATTGCAAACGCTGACTGAATCCTACAAGATAGATCAAAATACACTACAGTATTGTACAACTTAAAAAGGTCTACAAAAAAGTGCGCGATGGTATATGTTTATCTCTTAGGAATAACCCACAATAACCATTTTTTATCCTTTACTTTGTACGAGAAATAATGGCTTATTTACGAAGCGATTTTAAGCGATTACTACACTAGACGGGACGAACCTGAAGTCCACGCGAACGAAGTCGCGGGCAAAAGCTAGTAACATTATAAATGTGAAAGTAACTGTCTGTTTGACGCTCTTTCACGACCAAACAGCTGAACCGAATTTGATGAAATTTGGTGTGAAGCAAACTTGAGCTTTAAAAAATGATGTAGATTACTTTTTGCCTAACACATGCATGACAGCTAGCTTAAAACTAGTATTCTTATATTTTATTGATTCAAATTAATTATTGAGCTTCTGTCAACATGAAATAATATTATATGGAACAGTTAGTCCGTCGGTATGTTTTATATCCAAAAACGGAGCGATAAGGTTAAACGACATAGTTAAAATTCTTCCTCCGCTGACAGCTGATGGAACCGGCTTGTTACTTCTGAATAAGGCCGGTTATTAATTCGTTTACTACTTTAAGTTTTTTCTTATTTTTATTATTACTTCCCGTTAAATAATTGTCAATTAAAATTACGTTTAAATCTGTTAAGATAAATGATAAGGATTTATTATCTGATATCCATTTTTCTATATCAGTGTTATAAATGTGAAAGTGAGCTGAGATGGCCCATCGGTTATAACGTGTGCATCTTAACCGATGATTTCGGGTTCAAACCCAAGCAATCACCACTATATATATCTATGTATCATCTTGTGTTCGGGGGTGAAGGAATACATCGTGAGGAAACCTGCATTCGCTAATTTCATCAAAATTCTGCCACATGTGCATTCCACCAACCCGCATTGGAACAACGTGGAATATGTTCCAAACCCCCTCCTTAATGGAAGAGGAGGCCTTATCTCAGCAGTACAGTACAGGTTGTTACTACCAAATATTTAAGTAACTCTGTCTGTCTGTTGCTCTTTCATTACAAATTGCTGAAACGAATTTGATGAAATTTGTTATGAAGCAAACTTGAACTCCAAACACGAGCGAAGCCGCGGGCGATTACTAGTTATAATATAAGGTTATCTTTTTATATGTCCGATATCATAGGTGAGTTATTAATAAATAAAGAAAATCAAATTATTTGAATGTATATCTTGTAACATACAAAGAGATATATAATGTACTATTGAATGGAATTATTTGGTAAATGTACTTTTACTAACCCCCAAATTAGAGCAATACCAAATCAGATGTCTATTAAAGAATGAGGATTTTTCATTCCAGTGCATGGATGTTACCATTTTGAAAATAGCGAATTGTTTGCAAATTCTTGAAAATAAATGGTAAATGTACTTTTTCTAACCAAAATACCAAATCAGATAGCTAGCGAAGAGGATATTCCTCCCAATGGTGATTTTGGTGAACCGATATGACATGGGAACCTTCAAGAAAAGAGCATACTCCTTTCTTAAAGGCCAGCAACGCACCTGCAAGCCCCCTGGTGTTCCAGATGTCCATGGGCGGTGGTAGTCACTTACCATCAGGTGAGCCTCATGCTCGTTTGCCACTTATATCATAAAAAAATATTGATGTTTTAAGAGATCACAATGTCCATGAAAACTTTGTATTATTTAATACATGTGATGTGAACGATGCATTATCACAGATACACAATTGGTTTACAGTAAATAATTTAGTTTTGAATGCTCAAAAAACAAAATGTGTAGTTTTTACCCTACCTAATGTTTGCAAGCAAAATTATAATATATCTTTAAATGGTGACCGTCTCGAAGTAGCTGATACTACTGTGTTTTTAGGAATAGAATTGGATTCCAGACTTCAGTGGACTTCTCATTTATCATCCCTAACAGGAAGACTCAGCTCCGCAACATACGCGGTTAGAAAAGTTAGACAACTAACTGATATTGATACCGCTCGTTTAGTTTATTTCGGTTGTTTTCACAGTATTGTGTCATGTGTATGGCATATTACTTTGGGGTAACGCTGCAGATATTGAATCTGTCTTTATTTTACAAAAGAGAGCAATTCGGTTTATTTATAATCTTGGAGCTAGAGACTCTCTTTGGGATGTTTTTAACAGAGTAGGAATACTTACTGTTGCGTCGCAATATATTTACAACAATATCATGTATATTCACAGTAACATTGATCACTTTGATAAAATCAGTGATAATCATTGTATATGCACTAGAAGTAAGGATAAACTTATAACGCCAAGTTTCCGACTCCGCAAAGTCAATAGATCCTTCTTGGGGCAAGGTATCCGTTTCTATAATAAAATTCCGCAGAAATTTTTAACTTTGCCGTTTAGTAAATTCAAATCGTTTGTTAAAAATACATTGGTAGAAAAAGCATACTATTCGATACAAGATTTTGTAGATGACAAAAAAGCGTGGAGTTAATACCTGTTGACTTCCAAGCAGGATACATTAATTGAAATAATTGTATTTAATTAACATGACATTGTATTTTTTAAATGTTAAAAAAGAGTAACTACTGAGTTTCTTGCCGGTTCTTCTCGGTAGAATCTACTTTCCGAACCGGTGGTAGCTTCACTTAATTGTAAAATGACGATTCAAAAGTGCTTATAAAAGCCTACTTGAATAAAGTTTATTTTGATTTTGATTTTGATTTTGAATAAAATTAACCGAATATGTTAAAGTAAAATAGTGAATGTCATTGAATATGCGTTAGATTTGGAACCGGTAAACGTGACCATGAATTAACATATTTTGAAATTATTTCGAAAGGATAATGTGTCTCATATGGTCTGTCTCGTTGATTTAGTGGCTAGATAGATCACAGATCCAAAGCTTCCTGGTTCAAACCCCAAATCGGATCGTTGGCAATTTACTGGAAATTTATGTCTAAATAATTCTCAGTAACAGCGAAAAGTCTAGCAGAGTGTGTGCATTCCTATGCATTAAATATCATTTAAAGTTGGTGCTACGCCTGAAATGAATCGTTTGAAGGAGTAGAGAGAGCACCTGTGTTAGCCCTTGTGCTCTTTTATATGCCTTGTCTAGTTAGGTGACTTCCCTTAAGTTTAGTCTCCTGATCAAAATCGGTCAGGCAGCGTCATTATGTACTTGATAACTCATCATTATCGATGAAAGGAATGGTTAATGTATCTTACAGCGCCATTGTCTATGGACGGTGGTGACAACTTACCATCAGGTGGCCCATATGCTCGTCCGCCACCCAATAGCGTAAAAAAAGAATAACTATGAGGAAGAGATTCATAAGTAACACTGTTAGTAAAGATTAAGTAAAACTAAGGACCCAAGTAAGAACCCTGGGGTACCCTTTCGTGGTCCGGAATCAACAAGCACGATAAACTGACATATTTGATTGATAATATGCTGTTACTAAAACAATATAAGAACAATATTGATTTTCATGAATTTATATAATAGATTAATAATTTTTATAAGTAAGGAAGTGTTTTTGCGCTTTGTAATTGTCCCAAACTCGTGTACAACGGATATCCGGGTTCACCGCGAAGTATTTATCAAGGTGAACTATATTCTTAAATATTTGACTAACCGCTTTGAATTCCACATTACAAATTGTACTCCATGATACGATTCAAATAATTACAATCTATACCTATTAATATTATAAATGTGAAAGTAACTGTCTGTCTGTCGCTCTTTCACGATGAAACCGCTTAACCGAATTTGATGAATTTGGTATGAAGCAAAATTGGCGGTAGGGCTTTGTACAAGCCCGTCTGGGTAGGTACCACTTATCAGTTATTCTACCGCCAAATAACAGTACGCAGTATTGTTGTGTTCCGGTTTGAAGTGTGAGTGAGCCAGTGTAACTATAGACACAAGGGACATAACATCTTAGTTCCCAAGGTTGGTGGCGCATTGGCGATGTAAGGAATAGTTAATATTTCTGACAGTGTCATTGCCTATGGGTGATGGTCACCACTTACCATTAGGTGGCACATATGCTCATCCACCTACCTATAACATAAAAAACTTGAAATCCAAGGAAAAAGGGTTACTTTTTTGACACATGACAACCAACACCCTAAAACCGAAGCTGCGGGCGATTACTAGTGACTAGTACTTAAACATGTAATATCGGATCACGTAAAACGCGACCTCTCAGCCTCCTACGCTGATTTTTCTCATGCATTTATTCATATTGTAACATTATCAAAACTACTGGTTCAAATTTTATGGCATTTTTCAATGCGAAATAAATGCATTGAATAAGTATTTGATTAATTTTGATAATGATTGATTTATTTATGATAAATATACTGAATTAAATTGGTGATCATATTAGTGTAAGAAAACAGTTTTTTTACATAAATCCCTGTTTATTTCAGTGTTTTTTTTTTATTTTTTTACATTCCTTGTTTATCTGTGTTTTTATTCGTGAAAACCTTATCGAAATCTGTTAAGTAAAAAGCGATCATGCTTCTAACATAAACAATGACGTACTTCTAAGAAACTTTCAAATCTTATTGCACCCCCTTAGGGGTACAATATCCAAAATCCCTCCCTAAGAGGGCGTTTACTCAATAAATTCAGATCACTGTGGACAACAGGCTTTATTTAATTTTCATATTAATAAAATAAGCAATTGTGAAAAAATAATGTTTGTTCCTTTGACCAGAAGTCGTATTGAGAAGTTTAGAAGTAATATTATGGCCAATCTCCTTCACCTAACTCTTAGTGATAATCCCAACGTTTTGTATAATAACCTATTTAAATTAATTAGAAACAAGTTTAATGCAATATTCACTTCTAAAACAGTTAATACAAAAAACTTTTTGAAATTCAATGATTGGGCTACTATTGGAATTCATAAAAGTAGGCAACGAATGTACGAGCTTTATAATGAAAGGACGTACAATCATAGTGCCACTTTTGCCAACTATGTAAGTAACTATTCAAAATTATTTAGAAAAGTGTGCTTTCTGGCTAAGTCTTTAACTATAAAAATAGAATTAAGAATGCACATAACAAAATAAAAATGACCTGGAAAGTTATAAATTGTGAAACTGGTAGAAGTGGTAATCGGAGCTCCGAATTAAACTTAAATTATAATAATAAAGTCATAAATAGTGAACGGGAAGTTGCTTCAGTTTTTGAACAATTTTTTGCTGACATACCAGTTTCTACAACTAGGTTACTTATTTCTTCTCCAGCTGTTGCCGAATCATTGATGAAAGAAAATGTACGAGAATGCAAATCAAAATTTAATTTTACCCCTGTAAACACCAATATCATAATTTGTGCATTTAAATCATTAGACATTAAGAAAACTGCTGATCTATGGGGTATTTCTGTAAAGGTGATAAACTCAATTATTGATGTGATTGCACCTTATCTTGCAATAATATTCAATGATTGTGTTCAGCGTGGTATATTTCCTGACCTGATGAAACATAGTAAAGTCATTCCAATATTTAAATCTGGTTGCACTTCAGATCCTAATAACTATAGGCCTATCTCAATATTACCTACCCTCAGCAAAATATTTGAAAAAATTATTTTAAATCAATTATTAGCATATTTCTATAGACACAATCTGCTTCACAGAAAACAATTTGGATTCATGAGGGGTCGCTCGACTACCGACGCAGGTATCGAACTTATAAAAAATATCTATGAGGCCTGGGAGGGGTCGCAGGATGCCTTGGGGATTTTCTGCGACTTATCCAAAGCCTTTGATTGTGTTCAGCATGAAACTCTGGTCAGGAAACTATATCACTACGGAATTAGAGAATGTGCACTCGACCTTCTGACTTCCTATCTTAACAATAGAATTCAGAGGGTTGACGTTAAAGGGACAAGGTCTCCTGGGGTCTCAGTTGGTATGGGGGTCCCACAAGGATCAATTCTTGGACCTTTTCTATTCCTCATATACATAAAGGACTTGCCCTTTCTTGTTGGGAACAAACATGATATAGTATTGTTTGCTGATGATACCTCTTTGGTTTTTAAAATTAATAGGAAACAGGTTCAGTATGACGATGTAAACAATGCTATGTCCGATATAGTACATTGGTTTAGCGTAAATAATCTTAGACTGAATAATAAAAAAACTAAAATTGTAAAATTTAGCACACCAAATGTGCAAAATGTAAAACCCGATGTACTTATCAATGGGGAATCGATGGATCCAGTTGAAACAACTGAATTTCTTGGCCTTACTCTTGATGCCAAGTTACAGTGGCTCCCCCACATAAACGGATTGGCGGGTAGACTGAGTTCTGCGGCATTTGCGGTCAAAAAAATTAGATTACTTACTGATGTTGATACGGCTCGACTAGTATATTTTAGTTACTTTCATAGTATAATGTCCTACGGTATTATGCTTTGGGGTAACGCAGCCGCTATCCAAACTATATTTGTGCTGCAGAAGAGGGCTATTCGCGCAATCTATAACCTAGGAGCCAAGGAATCTTTAAGGCATAGATTTAAAGAAATTAAGATATTGACTGTTGCTTCTCAATACATATTTTGTAATGTTTTGTATGTACGGAAAAATATTAATGTTTTTATGAGAAAATGTGATTCTCATAACATTGGTACAAGGAACAAACACAATCTTGTTACTCCTGTTACTCGACTGCATAGAGTCAGTAACTCTTTTGTGGGGCAATGTATACGCTTCTACAACAGGATCCCAGAAAGCGTTCAAAATGCTTCTGTTGCCAAATTTAAAAAAATTGTTAAGGAACGCTTGTGTGCAAAAGGTTACTATACAATTAGCGAGTTTATGTTTGATAGCACACCTTGGGAATGAAACGATCGCCTCCTGGCTATTTCTAATCATATACTACTATGTAAGGTACATAAATGTACATAAATTTGACAAAAAAAAAATAACAGAAAAAAAAGACCCGCTGAGTTTCTTTCGCCGGTTCTCCTCAGGTCAGGGTGTTCCTTTTTCCGAACCGGTGGTAGTGTTTATTTGACAATCAATAAGTAAGTGTAATGCTTTTATATTGAATAAAGGAATTTGAGTTTGAGTTTGAGTTTGAATCCATCCTACTCACTAAATTCCAGTCTAAAGTTATTTTATAAACAGAATAAATTTATTATTTGTGTTCAAAAGAATTCAAAAGAAGTAACAAAAATGGAAAGTGACTTTTAGATATATCATCATCATCATCATTTCAACCTTTGTCCACTGCTGGACATAGGTCTCCTTCAAAGATGGTCACAACGGCCGGTCTGGTGCAGCCTGCGAATACCCACAACCTTCACCAAGATACATGCTATCAGAAATTCTATAACTATGAAACTTGACTAAGATATCACATTTGGTTGCTATAATATAAGTGGGACCCCCAGGGGTCCACCGAAGACATGATGGGGGTCAGGCCCGCCGCTAGCTGTTTTGTCGCCCGCGTGCAATACCTATTTTGCCGCCCTTTTTTTCGCTGCAAAAACGCATACCACTATTCCTCCACATGAGGTGGGGGGCGGGGTGTATACCTGCTAAAAAACCAACGTTAGCGACCCACTCTGTCTTTATGGAGGATGTTACGAAATCTTTTGTGCATACTACCGTGACGTCCTAACGGTAGGCTCACCTCTGCGGAGTTCCACTTCCCAGGGAGTTCTCAGGGTACAGAAACCCTTAACCCCGGGACACATACGGCGGGAGGAGAAGACATCTATAGCGAAGACCCCTTCTACTGGTCTTCTTCGGCGAAGCGGGTCAGCAGCACTGTTCCCCACGGTCCCGTAAGATAAGAACCTTGTTACGAGCATTAAGGGAGTCTAACCAAATAGGTGTATTTTCCGTCCAAGTACAGAATCAGCAAACAAATCCCATACCATTGCATCAAGGTGTGAGACGAGGGGACGTTATTTCCCCCAAATTGCTTACTAATTCAATGGAGGATATGTTCAAGACGCTGAACTGGAAAGGATATGGCATCGATATCAATGGAGAATACATCTCTCACTTAAGATTTGCAGACGCTTGCTGATTCTTCTATGCGTATCGGCCTACGGATGAACTTGGATAAAACCAAGGTCATGTTCAATGAACATGTTCTACCGGAACCGATTGCGATACACGGTACCGTCCTCGAAGTTGTTCAAAAATATATCTACCATTGGCAGACTTTGCGATTAGGTAGAAACAACCTTGAGGACGAGGTGAATAGAAGAATTCAGCTGGGTTGGGCAGCGTTTGGAAAATTACGTCGAATCTTTACAGCGTCGATCCTACAGTGCCTTAAGACGAAAGTCTTCCACCAGTGCGTCCTACCCGTCATGATATACGGAGCCGAAACGTGGACACTCACGGCAAGGCTGGTCCCCCAGTTTAAAGTCGCTCAGCGTGCTATGCTCGGCGTTTCTCTGCGGAATCGCATCAGAAGAAATGAGGCGACCCGCCAGAGAACCAAAGTCATCGACATAGCCCACCGGATTAATAAGCTGAAGTGGCAGTGGGTGGGCCATATTTGTCGCAGAACCGATAACCGTTGGGGAAAACGTGTTATAGAGTGGAGACCGCGTCTCGGCAAACGTAGTGTAGGACGTCCTCGGGCACGGTGTAGTGACGACTTACGCAAGACGGCTGGTAGGAGCTGGATGCGAGGAGCCCAAGAACGATCTCAGTGGCGTGCAATTGGAGAGGCCTGGACATAGAGCGCACGAAGGCAAGGTGTTTGGTTTAGGAGGTCCTCCTACGTTGGCATTGATGAACTTTAAGCTGAGTTGGACAAAATGTTGCACGAAGCTCCATCCAGGATGAGGCCCTGATCCTTCATATGTGTTCGCGCCTTAATTGCCGTCTCTTGGAGGGCGGTAGATGCTCCTCGAGGAGACCTCAGCAAGGACCGTAGATTAGGAGGCCCTCCGTTTTAGTTAGAGAAACCATCAAGACCAGCATCTCGATTCGATCCACCGTGAGCGACACTCCGACTTTAGGGCCGCCATCTGAAAGGTTCGCCCCGTCACCGTGACACAACACACCCATCCCGGGCGAGGTCGGTGCCCGCAGGAGCCAGTCAAACCAACTTCAAACGCCGGACAAGTCGTCCATCGCCCCCTCCCAAAGGATCACCTGATCCTGGAGGTATGCCCCAACGGCCTTCTGAGATAGGAAGGCAACTCGTGATATCGAAATGGTCCTATGGTCTCGAAAGGAAGACGGCGAGCTTGAAGTCTAGCGAATATCTGCTGATGTTAAGTAAAAATATAAAGTATAAAACGCCAAAGTGTATAAATGTAAAATATAAAAAAGGCATGGGCCTATGAGCCCGTGGATGCCGTAAATTAAATTAAGAAAAAAAGAAAGGAAGACAATTGAAGTCGTTCGCCACGTCCGGTGATACCGTTAGGACTACGTTCCTTGGACCACCGCCTCCATTGTCCGGGTCTTCAGGGTGTTTTAGGGCATCGATGGTTGAATGACCCGCCCTTTTCCCCGGAAATAGCTCCCCGATCAGTCGCAGGAGATCTGGCGGTAGTTATTCCGTAACAGGAGCGCCGTATGTTCGGAGCTTCCGTCGCAAACCACGATAGGGGCGCCCTTTTGCTCTCTGTTTACTTAACGCCTTTTCTAACTCTTTTTTCAACTGACGATGTGTAGCCCACAGGTGTACCTCTAAGTTTGCGTTGAGCACGTTGCGCCTGCGACAGCGAACGTATGCCCTCCGTGCCCGGTTTAACGGTGCCCGTAGCTCTGCTATTTCGAGCGACCACCAATATAACTTACGGCGTGATACACTTCAAGCCACCCTACGACAACACCCTACTACAAGTAACGGATACCTAATCTACCGATTGATAAGGAAGCTAAAGGGGATTCTCCTAACTTCGACAGTATTGTTTTTCATAGGATAACAGACGACGGACTTTTAACTTTACTGAGTGCGATATTTTTCGATGCTTTGAATAATTTATTTTACTTAAGGATTTGTGGGAATTATAATAATGCCTTGAATTAGGTTCGTGATGTATTGCTCAATTTGCCGCCCCCTGGACGTGCCGCCCGCGTGCGGTGCACGCGCCGCACCCCCGCTTACGGCGGCCCTGATGGGGGTCTACGTAGGCGTGAATAAAAAGTGGGGATCCATCAGATGTTAATGGGGTTCCACGAAATTTTATCTGCTTTTGATAGTAAAGAGCAAAAATGTAAGCATAGTTATATTACCTTATTATTTTTTTCTTGTAATTCTATTCTTTTAATAAGTAAAGTGTTAGAAAATGTACTATTTTTCGTTTTTAATTTACCTATCAGAATATAGGTAAATCAGATGCGATACAATTTTTGTTTTTTGGCGACATGAATGTGGTAGGAATGTAGCAGCAGGGTCCACCGAAACCAACAAAATTTTGAAAGTGGTCCACGAGAAAATTTGGGAATTACTGATGTAAATAAATAGTTGAATGGGAGATGTTTTGTATGTGTTTCTCTACTATATTGTCCATGTATTATATACAAAAACCTTCCTCTCGAATCACTCTATCTATTTAAAAAGACTGCACCAAATTCGTTGAGTGATATTAAAGAACTAAGCATACATACTGACAAACTTTGTTTCATACTATGTAATGATAACAGTAACTATAGTTTTAAAACGTTTGTAGTTTTAATTGTAGTCTTTTTTAATCATATCGAAGATTAAATCATTACATCACATAAAAAAGCAACGTTTTTTCCCTGTAAAACAACAAAGTATGTCAAATGTTTAATGACCTTAGTATTTTTTATCTATATGGGTTATTACCAGCTCCGTGCGAGGATACCCCTCTTTTCCATTGGGCTAGTCCCAGGGCCCCGCGAGGACCCACAAATCAAATAAATAATTATAATATCAATATGTGATTGTTAATAAAAATAAATATTTTACCTTGTATATGTATATTATCTGCTTTCTTTATCCATTCTAACAAAGTAGTGTTCTGTCATAGGGGCCCCAATACCCTAATATGTCCGGGGCCCTAAAGACGGTCCTGCGTGCAGGTCTCTCTAGATCCGGCCTGATGGCGCATAAAATGTAACAAAGCATTGTTTTAATGGTACATTATTTAGGGTCCGACCGGTTCCGACCCTGACGATAATACTCTAAAGGACAGGTTAAACGGAAGTATCGCTAAACGTGTGAATAGCAAGAGTACCGTAGGTTAAGTTGGTATGTTATCAACATGCAGCTGCCCGCAGCTTTGCTCGTGAAAGTTGAATATATTTAAAGATTAACTTATAATATTACGTTAATTTAAGATATATCTCTGTATCACATTGGTGTGTATTCATTTCATGTTTTTGACTTTAAACATGATGGATTCCCATACAAACTTTCGACCCCCATTTCACCCCCTGAGGGGTAGAATATTTAGATACGCTTAAATACGTATCTACTCTTTTTTTAATTAGCATCCCAAAAATAAAGTTCATGTTTCTGACTTAAAAAATGAAGTACTTCCAATAAACTTTCAAGCCTTATTGCACCTCCTTAGGGGTAGAATATCTAAAATTCCTCTCTAAGAGGGAGTTTACTCGATAAAACGACCCTACTCACCAACTTTCATGGTCCTTACTATTATAGTTTATAATTATTTATTATATATTTATTAGTTATATATATAGATTAAACAAATTGTTTGTGCCCAGAAAAGTTTAAATCGGCTCGAATTTAGTTACCAAGGAAACGCATTATCTTTCTATTGCTCGGCTCATATTTGTTACAAAGCCATTTTGTAGCTGGTGATCACTCACCACCGGGTAGTATCAGACCTACCATCAGTAATAAATCCCTAAAAATTAACACTGGCACTCATTCACAACTCTCCACTATCAGAGTATTCGTTGGTGAACAGTTAATAAATCATGTTTTTATTATTGACGACCTCCGTGGTTGAGTGGTGTGTACACAGGTATTCTTGGGTACGCCACTCGGAGTTTCCGGGTTCGATGTAGATTATAATTAGTTTTCTATGTTGTCTTGGGTCTGGGTGTTTGTGGTACCTTCGTTACTTCTGATTTTCCATAAAACAAGTGCTTTAGCTACTTACATTGGGATCAGAGTAATGTATGTGATGTTGTCTCATATTTATTTATTATTAATATTTATTTCTAATAATTATGTTTGAGGAGAGGGCGCTGCACGCAAACACAATAGTAAACGCTCCGTATCAATTAATACTTTAAAATTATTAAAGAGCAAATTAGTAGTTGTTGTAGTGTTGAAAATACTTCTATATGTGAAATAAATTCGTGATAACATTATCCCAACGAAACACCCGGAAAAAGTGATAAAAGAGACGTTCAAATATACGACGGGACGAAGACTCAAGAAAATGAAAAACTGATAAATCAAATCTTAAAATCCATGACCTTCCTAATAATATAGATACTGACATTTAAACCACAAGTGAACACGAAGTGAAGTGATAATATAAAATTAATAGTAAAAATTTGAATTATTAAAAAAATAGTGATTAAATCAGTGAAGGTAGCTAAACAAAACTACGTAAACTACCCAACAAAAAAATCAAGCCCCGAAGATATAATTAACAAATTTCGCACCACCACATAACGATCATCTGGCTGTAGGTATATGTTTGAGACGCATGGATTCACCGACGTGACTGAGTTCGATTCCGACCTTAACTATACATTTTCATTAATTTTGGATTGACAATTTTAAAGTTCCATTATATTTTTATTTTCTATTTATATATTTTATTGTATTTATTTACTGACATTTTAAACTTATTACCTTTAATAATTTGCTGACATTCTGAAATTACAGTACTACAATAATTAATTTAATTAGTGAATAGCTTAAAGTTTCTTAATTTTTTGACAAATGATATGAAAAAATATTATACTTTATATCTACATTTTTGAATCTCATTGTTTATATTTTTTTGTCATTTAAATTATTTTATTATTATACCTATTTGTTGACACTTAAATTAAATTCGATCAATTATTTTACATAAATAGATTAAGGATTTTTTAATTTTTAATGTTTAAAGAAGTAATTACATTTTATTCACATTTTAATAAATTTTAATATATTTATTTATTGAATATTAAAAATTTTATCATACGTATTCGCTGACACTAGACAGATATCGATCCATACTCCGAACGGCCAAGCAACACAGCAAAGATTATTAAATTTTCAATTAACTACAATTGAAAAGTATAGAGGAAGTTAAAATAAATAAAAATAAAAGAACTTATTATACCTGTTGTCGAAATATCAGAATGTCTGAATTAGAGAAACTATTAAAAGAATTGAGAGCCGACATTAAAAAAGATTCTATTGAATCTTTGCAAAATCGTGAAGAGAGAATTACAAAAAAGATAAATGAAAAGATAGATGAAAAATATGGTTTGATGCAGGAAGAACTAAATAAAATAAAAAAAAAATAACTTGGATCATGAAAAAAGAATTTCCATAATAGAAAAACAAAATAGGGAGAGAAATATTTTTTTTTTCGGAATAAAGGAAGAAGAAAAATCTTATAGTGACTTAGAACTGAAAATCATACAGACACTGAAAAACGAACTCAATATTGAATGCGACCAAATGGAACTGCAGATGGTATAAATATATTTTTTAATTTTAAGTGAAACTGATGTTGACTAACTATTTTTTTTTAATATGGATAGATTAAGCGTTTCGTTTATATGAGTCAGAAACTACTTCGAGGACAATTTCAAAGGAAACTTGCGAATAAAGCAAAAATAGACTTTCGAAAATGCGGATTTGATACGTCATGCGGCGTAAACCACAAGGATCCCTAGAAAGAGCTGTAATCGACCTCAGCAAAAAAACTTTTGAAAAGGCCAACTATATTTCGTACATCATATGACATCACATCACATACACAAAAATTGATTAAAGATATTAAGAAATTCTGCCCCATATCGCACCCTAACTGTGAGCCGTATAGGAGTTCCATCACTACATAGTATAAAACAAAGTCGCTTTCTCTGTCCCTATATCTTTAAATCTATGCAACGTATTTTGATGCGATTTTTTTTGAAAGATAGTGTGATTCAAGAGGAATGTTTGTGTATATAATACATGAACAATATAGTAAAGAAACACTGATAATTTTAGAAGTTTGCGATGTGATGTCGTAAATAAACAAATTCTGTAGTATATTTAGTATCAGTATTGCACCCGTGCGAAGCCGGGGTGGGTAGCTAGTTGATTATAATATTCGACAATGATAATTACATAAACATAACCACATTACGAAAGGTGACTCAAATAACCAAATAACCTATAAATAATAGATTCGACAGAATATCGCTAACGTCCTCCTCAGAATTGTTCCGCTCCCTTCCGTTCCGCTACTTTGTCATGGATCCTGTGCTCAGAGCTTTACCAAACTTTCACCAAATTACCCTTGAAGTATATATTTTATAATAAAAAAAGAATTATCAAAACTGGTTAATGTGATTTTCAGTTATTCACCTATTTGTCGCGCATACACATAATGCAAATTTAAGACTTATGTCGTTTTCATACGGATACCATCATCGGAAAAAAATTTAAAAAAAAAATGGGACCCCGCGGGAAGCACTACCATTTAAACAAAAAAAAAAAATTATCAAAATCGGTCCACCCAGTAAAAAGTTATGAGGTAACAAACATAAAATAAAAAAAAAAAATACAGACGAATTGATAACCTCCTCCTTTTTGAAGTCGGTTGAAAAAGGATGGGTAAATACGACAAGAACAAAGTGAGACCGATCGTGGTAACCTTGTCTACCTATGGGAGAAAAGTTACTATATTGAAAAACAAAAACTCCATAAAATCAAAAACCATATACATAAAAGAAGACTTTCCTCCAAAAGTTTTAGAAACTAGAAAAAAATTACAAGAACAACTGAGAAAAGAGAAAGCAGCTGGAAAAATCGTCCATCTTAGATACGACAAACTAATAGTACGTGAGCCAATTAAAAGAAACAATGAACAAAAAGGAGAGAGAAAAGACCCTAGAAGCAGCAAAAAAAGAACTCTAGAAGTAACACCGCCACACAAAAACAAAAATATTCAGACAGAAACAGCACAACAACAAGCACTCAAAAAAAACAAAATATTTGAAAAGAAACCTGGGACCAGTCAAAGGTCTATGGAGAGTTTTCTGAATGGATCCTCCCTGCCATGTGACGAGTAGCAACCAAGGAAGCCACTCCAGATAAACAATCATACCGCACCCTCAAAAATAAAAAAGACACACATACAACAATTTTAGAAATTCTCCCCCAGAACAGCTCGTCACTTAGGGGGCAGTAGACGACCACCCTCCAAGTAAACAAAAACGAAATAAATATTATATTGCGACATTCAATGTTCGATCTCTGTCAAATGAAGCTAGAGTTGAGGAACTGGAATATGCATTATCCAAAATGAAATGGAATATAATAGGCATCTCCGAACTAAGAAGAGAAGGTTACAATATAGAAGATAGAGGCAGCTATTTACTCTATTACTACGGAATAAGAAAAGGGGAGAGAGGCGTTGGTTTCCTCGTAAAGAAGCAATGTAACACAGAAGTACTTGACTTCATAGCAATATCTGATAGAATCACCATATTAAAAGTGAAGATACATGAAAACCTCTTCAACATAATCCAAGTCTATGCTCCAACTGCCACATCTTCGATAGAAGACATAGAAAAGATGTACTCTGACTTAGATATTGCAATGAGCAAATGCACACACAACATAATGCTTATGGGAGATATGAACGCAAAAATTGGTTATCCTAAGAAAAACGAACAATTAGTTATGGGTGACTATGGTTACGGTAAAAGAAATAAAAGAGGAGAGATGTTTATACATTTTTGTCTACAATATAAATTAAAAATTGCCAATACTATGTTCAAAAAACTATGTTCAAGAAACTAAGGTGGACCTGGATGTCACCAAATGGAAAATCAAAGAACGAAATAGACTTTATTGCAACAAATCATCCCAAATATGTGCAGAATCTAGAAGTGTTAAGTAAACTAAAACATCCGAGTGACCATAGATTGGTAAGAATAACTATTGCTATGGAAGCCAAAAAGAAAACACGAAGATCATATAAAAATTTAACAAAACCAATAATAGAAAAAGCCCATACGAAGCTCCCCATTGTCACATTTTCCGACTGTGAAGAAAACATACAAAAACTTAGCGAAAAAATAGAAAAAATGTTATCAAGTACCTTAACCAAAAATGATACGAATAACAAAAGAAAAAATATAATAACGCCAGAAATTGAAGAACTCAAGAAACAAAAATATGAACTAAAACATAAGAAAAATAAAATAAAAGAAGACAAAATAAAACTAAGCAAATTATATAGAGTAATACATAAAAAAATAAAGCAAAACATCAGGAACTATAGATTAAATACGATGTGTAAATATATAGAAGAAAGAGGAGGTGTAAGAAAAGCCTACAGAAAAATAGACAACACCAAACAGCTATTGACACAGCTCACAGATACCTCAGGAAACGTAGTCACAAATAGAGGTAACTTAATGAAACTAGCCACCAAATTCTACCAGGATTTGTATACAGACGACGGAAAGACCAAACTAACACTATTAAATACCACTCACGTCAAAGGCTCAGTTGCACCTTTCATAGAGAGTGAAGTAGAGTTATCCATAAAAATGCTAAAGGGTGGAAAAAGCCCAGGACCCGATGGGGTCACAAATGAAATGATGAAAGCTAGCAAGGATTACCTTATTAAACCACTTACAAAGCTATTTAATCTTATTCTAGTCAAGAAAGAATTGCCAGAATCTTGGACACTTTCAGAGATAGCACTCATATATAAAAAGGGAGATCCAAAATTAGTCACAAACTATAGACCCATTAGTTTGATTTCTTGTATCTACAAAGTATTCGCATCGACTCTACTATGACGGATAACTAAATCAATAGATGAAAATCAACCAATTGAACAAGCAGGGTTTATGAAAAATTATTCAGCTGTTGACCACATACATACTTTAAAAATAATCATCGAAAAATACACGGAACACAATCTTCCCATATACATCGCTTTTATTGACTATTCAAAAGCATTCGATTCTATCTCGCACAACTCTATTTGGCAAGCACTTACCAATCAAGGCATCGAACATGACTATATAGATTTAATAAAAACAATATACTCAAAAAGCAGGACTAGAATACGACTAGAGAGAAAAGGACCAACATTCCAAATAGAGCGAGGCGTAAGACAAGGTGACCCTCTATCGCCAAAGCTATTTATTGCAGTATTGGAATCGATATTTCAAAATTTAGAGTGGGAAGACATTGGTATCAATATTAATGGCATATACTTATCACACTTGAGATTTGCCGACGACATTGTCCTCCTCTCTGAAAGTCCGGAAGAACTGCAATATATGCTGACCTCTCTCAGTCATTATAGCGAAGCTGTTGAATAGAGATAAGACAAAGATAGATAGATAAAAAACAAGTTTCGATATCGTCAGTGCCGATAGAATACGTAGAGGAATATGTATATCTTGGCCATGTAATTTCATTCAGATCATGCACAGATAAAGAAATAGAACGAAGAATAAAAATCACATGGAACAAATACTGGTCCATGAAGGAAGTATTTAAAGGAAATATACCAACAAAACTCAAAACTAAAGCCATGAACATATGCTTACTGCCCTGTCTCACATACGCATGCCAAACCTGGCCGCTCAAAAAATCTTATCTAAATAAAATCAAGAGATGCCAAAGGAGCATAGAAAGAAGTTACATGGGTATAAAGTTAAAAGATAAGATAAGAAGCTCATATATCAGGAAAAATACCAAGGCTAAAGATGCAGTCAAACAAATATTGACACTTAAGTGGAAATGGGCCGGCCATATTCAAAGAACAACAGACGGAAGATGGTCGAAAACTGTGACAAATTGCTCCCCGATTTACAAAAAGAGAAAACAAGGCAGACCATTCAAAAGATGGAGTGATGATATTGCAGATGTAGCGGGAGCGCATTGGACGAGAGTGGCGAGGGACAGAGATAGCTGGCAACATTTGGAGGAGGCTTTTACCGCAATAGGCGGCCCTTACATAGAATAGAAAATATACATAGAGGACAAAAATAGAATAAATAAATAAACATACTAATATATTTAAATAATAAAAAAAGACAACATACTAAAATACTAACACATAAACGATGACAATGTTATATACAACTAATAAGGGAAATAAAGCTTTATTATTATTATATTATTAATTATGTTTGAAAAAATAATATTAATTTATATTAATACTATAAATCTGAAAGTAACTCCATCTGTCCGTATGTCTGTCGTTCTTTCAAGATCAAATGCTGAACCGAATTTGATGAAATTTCATATGTATGATGTATGAAGCAAACTTGATCTCCAAGAAAGGACATAGAAAGACAACCAACACTTTACTCTCAATATATTTATTATCAAATAAATATTTTTAAAAGTTATTTATAAAATTTCTATAAATAAAAAGTTATTTTTACCAGCTATTCGCCCTTACTTTCACTTGGAATTTATTTATAAACTTTAAAAGGGGTTATTAGTTCATTTTACAAGATCGCCATTTTGAACCGCTGTGAACTTGATCTGAATTCCTGTCTCTTGTTAAATTATATTATTTAATTTAAATAATTGTATTTAACTAATAACTTTGTATTTTTTAAATGTTAAAAAAGAGTAACTACTGAGTTTCTTGCCTGTTCTTCTCGGTAGAATCAACTTTCCGAACCGGTGGTAGCTTCACTTAATTGACGATTCAAAAGTGCTTGTAAAAGCCCACTTGAATAAAGTTTATTTTGATTTGATTTGATTTGATTTATAAGGTTACATATCCTTTTGTTAATGATGAATATTGATACCAATTCATTGGTTTTGTAATCTTAATAATTATCTTGTAATTAAACGTCAATAGCGTAGTGGTTTAAAGGTCGCGTGGCGATGTAAAAAGTCGTAGATTCTGACCCCATCTTAACAGACAATTTCAGGTCAAACCCAGGGAAGCACTACTGAATATTCATGTTCACTCACGATGTTTTTCTTCATCGAAAACGAATGAATTATAAAAACAAATTAAGTACATGAAAATTCAGCGGTGCTTGCCTGGGTTTGAACCCAGTAATTGTAATCTGTTAAGTTGCTCGAGTTCTGACCACTGGGCCATCTCGGCTATTATTGAAATCAAATATATAATGCTATTGTTAGTAGTAGTTAATTTTTATACAGGATTTTTATAATCTAGACTTATAAAAAGATTTATGTACCATATATTATGATTAACTTGGACCAAAGAATCCGCTTGTATACTAAAATTTCGTATAATATATACTTATCTATACTATTTATCTATACTATTTATCTTTACCGATTCATAAATCTATTTTTTTTAAATGCATAGATATAGCACAAGATTATATAAATTGTAAAAAAGCATGAAGCTAATAGTTGTTGACTTCCAGGCAGAATATGTCACATACATATACATATAATTGTATTTAACTAACATAGCTTTTTATTTTATATATTGAAAAATATTACTCTTTTCCAATAAAGTGAGTTACTACTGAGTTTCTTACAGGTTCTATATTCCGAACCGGTAGTAGCTTCCCTTAATATAGTTTTTAAATGACGATTCAAAATGCTTTCAAAAGCCTACTTGAATAAAGTATATCTTGATTTTGATTAATACAAAACGCCGATATCACATATCATAACATGCTTTATTCATGATTATTACAAGCACGTTTGAATTATCTAAGATTAATAGAAACACCGGTTAAATATAGATTCTATCAAGAATAGCAAGAAATCCAGTAGTTACACTATTCCACATATAATTTAAAAAGTAACTTTCCCTTTTTCGAAAACGAACTTGGCAGTGAATCGCCTTGGCAATGATTTTGAACTTGGCCTGTTTTATTATCGAATTTAAATTGTTGCCAATCACATTGCCTTTTGAATACAAAACGATTGGCATCTAGCCTTTATACACATAATAAGTACATTTCATACATGCTAATTTACCTTTTTAATGTGTATCAGTTTTAATCTTATTTTTGGTTAGTGACGAAGGCTGCTCAGGATTCGGCCAACAAATCTATGAGACTATCATCTCTTATAAAAATTAAATTTTATATTTATATAATTGTTTATTAATAATACTGCCTGTATTTAAGATTTAATTTAAAATCAATAGGAACTAATAAATTACAATAAAATTCGTCAACCGTTGATGTAGAGCCCTGAGGATATTGAGCGGTATTTTCATCTCAATGCGCTGGTATCTGAAGGGAGGTCATATTATAATGGATTTAGCAATTATTATTGCTAATATAGAACGGCCTACGAGTTTCTGAATTTATATTTGTATATTGCTAGAGTGAAAACAATTATTAAACATTACATAATTACTTTTCTTTTATTGAAAATAAAGTCGTCAGTTTAATTTACATCTTTGTCTTGACTCTTAATAAAAAAGTTGTAAAATTGTTAATGACATAAAAAAATTAAAACGATTGATTTTTAAAACATTAATATCATATTACTGTGTAATCGAAATTATGTTTTGAAAACGAAATTATATTTGTTATAATTTTTATGAAAATATCGTCGCCTTATAGGAATTAAAAAAAAAATTACGAAGCGTCATTTGATTATTAAATTAAATATTAAAAAATAAACAGAAATTTACATTTGTTATATATGTAATGAATTAGATTATTGTAACAACCAAGAAAACCTCACAGATTAAACAAAACAAAAATTATAATCAAAATAAAATATATTACGTTCAATAAAATAGCTCTATCTCTCTCTTATTTAATATCAAATAATTCACATCGAGCTGAGTCAATGTTAAATCACTGTATTTTCAATGATATAACTTTACGCGATTATTTAAAAAGGCGTTTGTTAGACCTCCATTCAGTTATGCAGTAGGCGCGGAGCAAGCCGCGTTTTCTCAATTAAAAAAAAAAAAACAAGTAAATTTACGCGCGAAAACGTATAGTTACTTGTGTATCTGTGGTAATTCCAACTACGGATTATTACGTGCTGTGCTTTTTTAATGGAGTGATATATCTTCTTTCTCTATTAAAGATAATAAAAGATTGGTAAGTTTGAAAAGTATGTTTTAATTTATAGTTAATTTAATTTTAATAGATATTTAGAATTTAATTTATAATTAATATATTTTAAATGATATGTGGAATGAAACGGTTGCGTTCTATTTATTTTTAAATCGAATATTTTTTAAATAATAAAATTGATAAAGACACTTTGGGTTTCGCTATTTACAGGTTTGGTTATTTTTTTTTGTTTAATTTTACAATCAAGAGTAACTATGATTTTCTTACCGGTTCTCGATAGATTCTACTGGCCGGTGGTAGCTTCACTTCATTGTAAAATGACGATTCAAAAGTACTTGTAAAAGTCTACTGGAATAAAGTTTATTTTGATTTTGATAATTTTGAATCGATAATAATGTATTACAATAAATACATATAAATTAAATAAAGGAATTTGATTTGTTTGGATCTTATTATTAAACATGTTTTACTAGTAACTACAAGTTTTTAAATTCAAAAATCTTCATTGATATTCGTGTAACAGGATTATTAACTTATTTTTCCATTACAAAATTTTTTCTCTATTTAAATTTTCCAAGTCTCGTCTGTATAAATTAATAACAATTTACAAGCTACATAAATACGAATTAACATTATTTAATATTATATTAGTCTGATATAAGTGGAAATACTTATTTGTTAATATTTAAATGTATACTATCAAACCGCCCAGATTTGTTTGGGTATAATATATTAATAAAGAAAGTGTTAAGATACAAATACAATTGATACCCTAATGTTAGAAATACTTCTTTTGCTAATACATTTATATTATAATTATATATTTAATAAACTCATTATTTCTTAGTGTATCCGTTTTCGTAAAAGTATAATTGATTTTAGAACGTCATTGGTATGGCTGTATAAAATAATACATGATGTTTTCCCGCGCAAACGGATTAAAAAAAAAAACCAAGAGAGGCGCGTATGGGACGACATTTAAAAATTATTGAAAAAAAATTCGATTTGTAACTTCAGGGCAATAATATAAAAATAAAACCAACAATAATTAAATACTATACTTTCTAGTGGCGTATTTAATGCTATTATACCCAGAATTTATATAGTTTTCTGCCATTTTTAGAATTGGGTGACTAGTTCCCTATATATATACAAACAAATTTTACGACTATAAAATTAGTATAGACTAATCAAATGAGTTTATTATATTAATAAGAGGTACTTTTATTTATATTTTAAATTCTAATTAAACGGTTGTTTAACAAATATATGTTGGGTAGGAATATAAATATTACTATTCAAATCAAATCAAATCAAAATAAACTTTATTTAAGTAGGCTTTTACAAGCACTTTTGAATCGTCATTTTACAATTAATTGAAGCTACCACCGGTTCGGAAAGTAGATTCTACCGAGAGGAACCGGCAAGAAACTCAGTAGTTACTCTTTTTTAACATTTAAAATTACAAAGTCATGTTAGTTGAATACAATTATTTAAATTAATATATCCTGCGTGGAAGTCAACAGGTATTAGCTCCACGCTATTTTATCATCTATAAAATCTTGTATCGAATAATATGCTTTTTCTACCAATGTATTTTTTACAAACGATTTGAATTTACTAAACGGCAAAGTTAAAAATGTCTGCGGAATTTTATTATAGAAGCGGATACCCTGCCCCAAGAAGGGCTTATTGAAAATCTTATATATTCGATATACTTATTGTAGGAAAATGAAACATACATATATTTATATGATGCCTATTAAAAACAGAATGGTGTTAAAACAGGTTCACTTTGAACACGACCACAGAATCACATCATATCCAGTTTTAGTATCTTAAACGTTACGGGGTCTAATAAGCCCCGTACCGGTATTATGATAATTTTCATACGAGGTCTGAAACGCCCCGTACCGCAGCAATGGAAGAAACAAAAATATCATGTCACAGTCAAAATGTTTATAGCATACCCAACATTCTAATTTTATACACATATTTTTTATATTAGAAGTACTATTTATAATACGCTGTAGTTTCTATATAATAGTATAATTATTTATAATTAACAATTTATAACTAGATCAGATCTATTCTGTAACAATATCGAAACTCACTGCAGAACACGATCGTGAAATATCAAATAGTTACAGTTATAAATATAGATTATATAATATTCGTGTCTTTTTCAAAATGTTGTCATTTGCTGTCAAAACTCTTGGCTCTCGAGAAGTGGTGCGAAAAGCTTCATCAAAAGTATAACACCTCGCTTCATTGTCTCCACTGGTGACAGGAGGGCTGGTTCGTTTGATAGCATTGCCACCATTCCAAAATCAAAAAAATCGAAATCAAAATAAACTTTATTCAAGTGGACTTTTACAAGAACTTTTGAATCATCATTATACAATTAAGTGAAGCTACCACCGGTTAGGAAAGTAGATTCTACCGAGAAGAACCGACAAGAAACTCAGTAGTTACTCTTTTTCAACACTTAAAAAATACAAAGTCATGTTAGTTAATACAATTATTTAAATTAATATATCCTGCCTGGAAGTCAACAGGTATCTACAAAATGTTGTATTGAATAATATGCTTTTTTACCAATGTATTTTTTATAAACCCTTGTAATTTACGAAACGGCAAAGTTTAAATTTCTGAGATTCCATGCGATTAAGATTGTCTTGGTAGTAGGGCTTTATGCCTGTCTGGGTAGATACCACCCACTCATCAGATATTCTACCGCCAAACAATAGTACTTGATATTGTTGTTTGTTCCGGTTTGAAGGGTACCTTTCAAACCGGAAGCCAGTGTAACTACAGGCACAGAGGACATAACATCTTAGTTCTCAATGTCGGCGGTGTTCCGGTTTGAAGAGTGAGTGAGCCAGTGTAACTATGAATAAAGGACATAACATCTTAGTTCTCAAGGTGGCGTTAATGTTTCTCACAGTGTCATGGTGTTGACGATGGTGACCACTTACCCAATAGCGCAAAATAATCAGCAGTGATTTTAATATTCACACATCCAATGATATAACGTTAGCTTAAATTATTCAAACGCAAATATGCGAGGTGTTATCGTAAAACAATGGACGTTTTTCCGTTTTGGAGGGTCAGTGAGTCGGTGTAATTACACGAGACACGTTAAATGTCTGTTCCCAAGGCTGGCAACACTTGATGCATGTCTAATGCCGTGTTTGATTAGTCCACGAGGTCCAAATTGTTATAAATAATAACTATCTTGCAAAATAATGTTTCTATTTTATTATATAATTATAAGTAAATAAATATTGGACAACATCACATACATTGCTCTGATCAATGTAAGTAGCTAAAGCACTTGTGTTGTGGAAAACCAGAAGTAACGACGGTACCACAAACACCCAGACCCAAGACAATATAGAGAACTAATGAACTTTTTCTACATCGATTCGGCCGGGAGTCGAACCCAGGACATCGAAGTGGCGTGCGTACCTATGAAAACCGTTGTCAAATAATACACATTAAAAACACATAAACATACCATTCGACCACAGAGATCGTCAAATAATATTAAACACTTCAAATACCTGAGAAAAATTTACATAAATATTTATTTGTATTAATGCCTTAATTGTATTCAAATATATACATTAAATTTAAATTCGATAATTATCAATGAATTTTAATGTTCATAAGTTGTGTTTACAATCTCGAGATTGAAAAAAACATACATTATAAAAAAAAAGCCTATTACGTATGAGCTACTGACAGACAGAGTTACTTTTATTTTTATTAGTATGGATTAACTAGCGGTCTGTCTCGGCTCCGCACGAGTGGACATAAGTATTTTTTTTATATTTTCACTTTTATTTATATTTTTTTGGTGCTTTTTGCGACATATTTATTAATTGTCGTTCTGGTGGAAATGATAATGGTGACCAGTGCTTATTCAGCAAACGTACGACAATGGAGGTCCGATATGGACACTTCTAACAACGTCAAGTATATATTCTTCCGTGAAAACCGGCAAGAAACTCAGTAATTACTCGTTTTTTAAATCAAATTCATAACAATTACATAAAACACGACTTGGTCTAAAACTTACACTAAAATTACATCAATTATATAATCTGTCAATAATAAAGTTATTAGTTTTTTTACAACGACAAACGGCTGCCAAGGAACTATGTTACAAGGTCGCTTGGATGCGGCATTTGTTATCTTTGTAGATTTATTTTTCTGAACCGTTTGATGTGATGATTGAAAAGTGTTTCATGCCTATTTGAATAAAGAATATTTTGAGTATTATCACAGATTTATAGTTGCTAAATATGTTGAATTTGTTTATTTACGACATCACATTAGAAACTTGTAAAACTATCAGTGTTTCTTTACTATATTGTGCATGTATACAGGGTTATTGGTAATTCGACGTATAAGAAGTGATAGGGGTGACTATTTGCAATAATTTTATCCCCCATGCATAATCCAAAAGTGAACCATTTTCGAGTTATCACGTTTTTTAAGTTTTTTTCAAGATTTGTCAAAAATGAAAACTTGAAAAATTTATACCGAATTTGTACTAAAGGTCGCTCTTTTAAAATTCCCACAATATTAATTAAAAATAATATTCAATGTAAAAAAAATCTTACTTACTCACTTAACCTATTTACTTAATACAAGTTTAAAATTAAATTTAAACATAGAAACAGTTCAATAGCTAAGTTATAAGTAAGACATTTTGTAATATAGCCTACGTCGAATTACCAATAACCCTATATATACAAAAACCTTCCTCTCGAATCACTCTATCTATTAAAAATGTCTGTCGATATGTATGCTTAGATCTTTAAATTTACTTAACGGATTTTGATGTAGTTTTTTAAATAGATAGACTGATTCGAGAGGAAGGTTTTTGTATATAATACATGGTCAAAATAGTAAAGGCACACTGATATTTTAGAAGTTTCTAATGTGATGTCGTAATTAAATAAAGTCTATAGTATATTAATTAAAATCAGCATTACACCCGTGCGAAGTCGGGGCGAGTCGCTAGTATAGTATAAAACAAAGTCGTTTACCGCTGTTTGTCCTTTTGTATGCTTAGATCTTTCAAATTACACATCTGATTTTGATGCGGTTATTTTAATTGATAGACTGATTCGAGAGGAAGGTTTTTGTATATAATACACGGACAATACAGTAAAGAAACACTGATCATTTTAGACACGTGTAAAGCCGGGCCGGTTCGCTAGTTTAATGTATTAATTGTTCAAATCAAATCTTAATATAGCTTAATTAATTATAATCAGTGAATAATTATAACACCTCCGAGTTATTACGAATCAATGGCTCGGCTTCGTGATTACAACTTATTGAGGTCATTGTAATCTAAAGAGAATTACGATTTACACGATTTTCGCTCTTAATACATTGCGATAAGGGTTTTTACTTAAACTCGATCGCATCTCAAAACTAGAACTAGGTTAGTACTAGGAGTCTACGACCTCGATAATCGGTGATTCATCTCGATTATTTCATTTTAATCGATAATGCATATCGAATGACAAAAGATATAAAAAAATGGTAGGTAACTCTAAAACTTATAGAAGTTATATAATTATTTATCGGACGAGGTATTTTTGCTTTGGACCATACTCGTATACCAAGCTGTTCCAATGCGGGTTGGTGGAATACACATGTGGCAGAATTTCTATGAACTTAAACACATGCAGGTTTCACGATGTTTTCCTTCACCGCCTAGCACGAGATTAATTATAAACACTAATTAAGGACATGAATATTCAGTGATGCTTGCTTGGGTTTGAACTCGCAATCATCAGTTAAGATGCACGTGTGTACCACTGGGCCATCTCGGATCTTATACGTTTTCAATTCAACTTAAAATGTAACTAGAAACCCGCCCATGACTTCGCACGGATGTAATAATATGACATCACAGTGGAAACTTCTAAAATTATCAGTGTTTCTTTATTAAATTGTCCATGTATTATATATTAAAACCTTCTTCTCAAATCACTCTATCTATTGAAAAAAATCGCATCACAATTGGGTAGTTTGAAAGATTTAAGCATGCATAAGGGACATAGGGATGGAGAAAGTGACTTTGTTTTATACTATGTAGTGATAGTGTTCTAGACCATATTTTCAGGATGACTTTTATTCATGATAGTGTTGGGATTGCCAGTAGTTGTAGACTAAGGGTCTAAACATGTACTGCCACAGATTATACCTAAAGTTTGCATTTAAGTTATACGTATTTCTCATTGTAAAAGTGAACGGTAAGATTCTTTATGAGTAACTAGCCCGTCCCAGCTTCGCACGGATGGACAAAGGTTTTTTACCACCTTGGGTTAGGTTAGTTAAGTTTTAGTAAGGATTCCTTATCTTTTCTAGCCATAAATATAGCCTATGTTACTCTTGGATAATGCTTTTGAATGCTGAAAGAATTTTTTTATTCGGTCCAGTAGTTGTTGTGCTTATTCAATGCAAACAATGATGTTCTAGTAAACAGATATGTCATTAACTTGCAAAAAGTGAAGACTAGAAAACGTCCTAATTGGGACGTTTGCCATTAGTCGTTTTCATCATAATTATGCCAGTAATACGTTATAATACATCATAATTATGTAGGAATAAGTTTTGCGTAATTAAAATATCTAGTTATCCCTTTTACTTATTGTTGTTATCAAGCTATCCTTTTTACTTGTAACGAAATGTAAAATAAACGGTCCCCGGCGCGGCACACTTTTCTGTTGTTTAGTGTGGGTATAACATATCTGTTTAGTAGAATATCATTGATTACAAACAAATAAATAAAGTTTTCCTCTTTATAATATTAGTATAGATTAAAAGGTTTTTTAAAACAAAGAAATATGAAGTTATCCCCCAATGTTTAACAAATGAGTTATTATACAATTTCTTTATATTTATTTATATATACTATTGGAAACTCCACAATAAATATATTTGCTATATTCATTTATAAATATGATCATCTATATACATAATAATGTCTATTTGTAATATTAAAATAATCGCGTTTAACTAAATGCGTGTGTATACTGTAGACCTATCTTCAGATAAACAGGAACATCAAATAATATAACCATAAACAATATTTATTTTTACAGTTTTTTTTACAATCATCCATTATCTTCCGTATTTAAAAGCAGATTAACAATTCCCATGTCAAACTTAATAACATTCTATTTCTACTTTTATTTATAAAAATGTCAAACCAAAAAGTATTCATTACATTCATATAATTCTGTGACTGAATATAGCTCAACAGATAGAAGTTATAATATAGATAACCTTTAATGATTATTTATAAATATTATATTTAAAATACTTTATAGGCTTACAATACGTACATATGCATAGCAAAATAATTGTTTTTACAATTTTTGTCTGTCTGTCTCTCTGATTGTTTGTTCTGGTTAATATTTGAAACAGTTGAACCGATTTTTTACACAGGTTATATATTAGTTACACAGGTTTATTTTGTATCGACCTCACCCACTAGGAAGTATTTTATAAATCAATAATTATTATGTCTAGCTCTATCTTTAACATAATCTTTTATCGAGTAATACCGTATCTATAAATGTATTTTTGACATGAGCATTAAATTGTTTAATTGTTCAAGTTTAAAATAACTGTGGAATCTTAGTGTACAATTTATTCTATGTTTTACCTCGCTTGAGTTAGTCGGTGAACGTGCGACATTACGAAATTAAATCCTTGAATACTGCGTACACTTGATTTATGCCGTATTAGGATGCGTCCACACGGAAAGCCCTGAACCCTCCCCTCCATTGACTATGGGAGGTAGTTGAGTGTCACTCTTTGCATTTAAACGGTATATGTTTTAAATATTATAAAAAAAAAATATATTGGATAACATCACATACATTACTCTGATCCCAATGTAAGTAGCTAATGCACTTGTGTAATGGAAAATCATAAATAACGAGGGTGCCACAAACACCCAGATCCAAGATAACATGGAATGATCTTCTTTTACATCGACCCGGCCGGGAAGGGAACCCGGGACCTCAGAGTATACACACTCCCGGTGTACACTCTACTAGACCACGGAGGTCGTCAAAACTAACTAAAAATAAATATCAAAATATGTAATATGTATCGATTTTTTATGTATAAATCAGCAAATTTCGGAAGGGCAATACTATATCCTTTAGTGGGTTTAAATATTTACTTTTAAGACACTTCATAAATATATGTTATCATAGTTAAGAAAGTCCTTATATTTTCAAAGTCCAGGGATTCACGACATTCTAATAGTTTTCGTTACAGAAGTACAATACCAGTTCCAAGGTTGGAAGTTGCTAAGTTATACATAATATATGTGTGTGGATCAGCTCATTGTCTACCTGAGATCTTCTATTTAATGAAGGAGGAAGCTCTGTAGATTTATTTGTTACTTTACTTTAAGTTTATACGTGTCTTAAAGTTCCGAGTATCAACTTCAAGACACGAAACATTCAGAACCAAGCTAGGTAACCTAGGTTGTCATTGGCTATTGTTCGAAAATGGTCTTAAATTAAAACAAAAGAAAACCTAGACTTTTCACGCTTTTTACTCAAGGGAATATCAATCAATCACCTTACAGACTCTTATCAGACTCCGGGAATGACTCGGAAAGCATATTTAGTATAAATGCTCCACTGATGAACACAGGTCAGGCTAATAACAAGGTTCTGGTCTTACAAGCTAATCCAATACGGTTTGTTTACGGGTATATTAAGTTATTAATTTCCAAACTTGCCGCCACTGTATTTCTTGCTATATGACCTTATACTGGGGCACCTAGGGTTTGAACTCAAGAAATACAAGGCCTAATAGCTTAGAATAGATTAACGTTGTATATAGTCATTATATTTTAAAATGACCTCGTATGTTTTATTTTGCAAAGATTAATTATTTTAATGGCGAGGTTACGGTTATGTTTGTCGTATGCTTGATTAATTAATCCTTTGTCTAAACTCTATAATATGATATTATTTAGGGTGAAAGTGATAGATAATGGACAGCTATCTCTTTCTGGCTTTAGTGTATGTGTAACTATAGGCTTAGAACTTAATTGTTGCAAATATACGTATAAATACGGCTTTGGTTGTCATGTGTACAATGAGAATTACCTGGTCAAATTAATGACTATGTGTTCGGGCATGAGTATTGTACCTTTCACTTTGCCCGCCATAACCAACTGTTGTTATCTGATAGACGAAGAGCAATATGATCGAAATATTTTGAAACTATACGATACCTTGGCGTTATTTTTGATATAAGCGTATATAAAAATCTACTTCTCACCGTGAAATCGCTTATCACACCAGCCTCCTCATTTTAAATATATACTTTATTCATAAAAAATGATTTACAACAAAAAATGAGTTCCCTGGTTCTTGTGACAAGCAAACGAATCACCACAACGAACCAGTGTGCTCTTCCATTATTTACTTCTTGAAGCTAAATTATACATATAAGAACTTAACCAAATTATACATAATGAATTAAAAACAATGAAAGATAAGGAGAAAGAAAGTATTTTTATTTATTTATTTAATACTTTATTGCACACACAATGAAAGGACATACCTACCATTAAAGAGAACAATTACAACAAAGACAATAAAATAAGAGCGTGCAAAGGCGGTCTTATTGCTAAAGCAATCTCTCTAAAGTATGTGTGTGTGTGTGTATGTTAATTTAAAACGTTACACACTACAATCCCACGTATATATGTTTGCGTATAAATTGTACGAGACGCGCATACTAGCCCCCCCACCCCTTATGGCTTTAAGAGTTGTTCAGTTTTTTGGAAGAGTAGAGTTCATTCTTCTAGAATATATAAGTATTCTAGATTCTCAGCAGAAATAATGCCTTCATTTCAAACTTGCGTTTGTATTGCTTTACGACACAAAGTAACTTAAAAAAGTGTATTTGCACAAAGATATATAGATTCAATCAAATTGAAAAACTCAGTTAATTTAAACTGGTTCGGTATTTAGAGCAGTTTGTACAGTAACCAGTTTTTAGCTATACTTGAGATAGTTGACAGATATCCCGGAAAGCTCAAGCTTTCAAGGCTAACGCGAACACACAGACATACCTATCACTTGGTGCAAATTGTAATTATCACTTACTGCATTAATTACATAAATACATAACACTTTCTATAACCTTTACTGTTTCAACAAATAGAGTTCAAAATCGCTAAGCACTTGTCTGTGTAACTTATGCCTTTCTTAAACGGATAGTAGCCTTCAGGTTCATTAATTAAAGTTTTTAAATATGTTGCAATAAATTCATGATCTACATAATGAGTGATTTATGATTTACTAATTAGATACTATAAAAAATGGTTGTAACAGCTTGAATAAAGTTCATATAATTAGATTTTTCGATGTTCCACCAACCCGCATTTGAACAGCGTGGTGGTTATATATGTATACGTTACAAACCCCCTCAAAAGGGGACACCTGATCCCCAACAGTGGGAAATTTACAGGCTGTTATAATTCGATTGGACTAATTTGTAGTTCTTTTACGAGTCGAGATGGCCCAGTGGTTAGAACGCGTGCATCTTATCCGATGATTGCGGGTTCAAACCCAGGCAAGCACCGCTGGTTCATGTGCTTAATTTGTCTTTATAATTCATCTCGTGCTCTCGTGAAGGAAAACGTCGTGAGGAAACCTGCATGTGTGTAATTTCATAGAAATTCTGCCACATGTGTATTCCACCAACCCGCATTGGAACAGCGTGGTGGAATATGTTACAAACCTTCTCCTGAAAGGGAGAGGAGGTCTTTAGCCCAGCATTGGGAATTTACAGGCTGTTGTTGTTTGTTGTTGAATTTCTTTCACCAAATTAAATCGAGCTTTGTAAAGTTGTTGTGTTGTGGTCACTTAGATATACCTAACTCAAACTTACATAAATATAGTATCTTGTTCTCATATCAAACATATATGTCTTATCTGTACATACAATAAAATTGGAGTGTCTGTTTGTAATATTTAAATAATTCCGTTATACTAAATGCATAAGTATGTAAACACGGTACATATACCAATATAACATTTTTACTATCTTTTTATTCCGGCTAATCTCTGGAACCACTGGACCGATTTTGATGGGACTTTCACTGAGAGACAGCTGATATAATTAGGAGTAACTTAATACAATAATAACTTTCTTTGTTAAATTGTATTAGAATTACGGGCGCTGTCCGTCAAAGAAAACTCAAAAAAGAATTACATACTATTTATCGAACGACATCCGTTTAGTTATGTTAATTAAATATTAATTATTCATTCCGATTTCGGTTACAATTTCACGGTCTCCAGATTGTACAAACCGGATGTCAAAAAAAAAAACTTAATCGTCAAAATGATTTCAAAACACTCGTAAATTATAAACGACTTTACATATTTTAGGATGGTCACGAGTTTAAACAACGATATTCTTCCAGATTCATTTATTAACACTATTTTCACATTCATTTTTATCCACTAATTCGTGTTTTACAATACATCCCGTATTTTATATTAAATTCAGCCTCTCATTCTCATTATTTCCAAATTAATAAAAATAAATATCACCAAACATTGCCGCCGCTTACGATTTCTTGACATTCTCTTTCTTACCGGCCAGTATCAGAGAATCGGCCAGTATTAATCGTGTACAATTAAAATATTACATTACAACATATTCTAGAAATAGTCAATCGTTATATTATTAACTAAATTATTCTAATAAATTATAGTTATATAATGTGTAACAAAAAATAACTCTAACACATATTTTTATGAATTTGTATAAAAAATATATTTACGTTTGAGAATATTATATGTGATACGAATTTACGTATCTCTTCTTAATGATCCTTTTTCGGTCTCGACGAAATCTACGTAACACATATTATAGTGCACACACATAATCCAATACCACAGCAAATCCAACATATAAAGAGTTGAACCGCAAAAAAGGTTTTACGTGCACACTGTGGCACGGGAATGTACTACCTTCCATATTTTGATCACATTTGGTTAGACAATGCTCTCCCTATGAGGAGAAAGTTTGGAACATATTCCACTTCGCTGCTCCAATGGTTTCACACGTGGCAGAATTTCATTGAAATTAGACACATTTAGGTTTTCCTTTACCGTCGAGATGGAGGTGAACTATAAACACAAATTAGGCATATGAATATTCAGCGGTGCTTGCCTGGGTTTGAGCCCGCAATAATCGCTTAAGAGGTATGCACTCTAACCACTGTGACACATCGGCTCAGCTCAGAGCTTTACATTAAATTTAATAAAAATATATTAAATAAAATATAACATAATATCATATAATATATTTTAATTTAAAATAATGAGTCATATATAACATTAAATATTAAACAAATGCATTTCCTGGTGAATTAATAATTTACTTAAATCGATATAAAAACCGACATTAAATAAATTTAAATAAAACATTTAATTATTAATTAAACATTTATGTATTTTAGTTTTAAAAATGTTAAAATTCTGCTAAAAACAGTAATATAATATGTCATTTTTAATTAAAGCGTTAAATATTATTTCCTTGTGATTTAATTTTGGCCGTGACATGATCAGCATTTTAAGTGCAAGCCCGCCTGGGTAGGTACCACCCACTCATCAAATATTCTACCGCTAAAAAAACAGTAAGCAGTATTGTTGTGTTCCGGTTTGAAGGGTGAGTGAGCCAGTGTAACTACAGGCACATGGGACATAACATCTTAGTTCCAAAGGTTGGTGGCGCATTAACGATGTAAGGAATAGTTAATATTACTTACAAATAAAATAAATTTAAACCCAAGGAAGGACATAGGCTACTTTATTGCCTTTTATCCCTAACGCGAGCGAAACCGCGGTCTACATCTAGTAATATATATTTGATTTAACTTATATATTCTGCAAGGCCTTTAGCAAACGCGGATTGTTATTTATTATCGTCAGTTGATTTAACACGAATAGACTTTAACTTACTGGCTGTTTCAAATAACAAAACTATGTTTGTTATTGTATACGTAGCATGAAATTAAAGTATATATATGTTTACTATATATATATATATACTGAGCTCAGATGGCCCAGTGGTAAGAACTTGTGCATCTTAACCGATGACTTCGGTTTCAAACCAAGGCAAGCACCACTATATATATGTGCTTAATTGTGTTTATAATTCATCTCGTGCTCGGCGGTGAAGGAAATCATCGTGAGGAAACCTGTATGTCTAATTCATCGAAATACTGCCACATGTGCATTTCACCAACCCGCATTGGAACAGCGTGATGGAATATGTTCCAAACCCTTACGCCTGTTCTTCTCAGGTCCGAAGTAATAAATTCCGAACCGGTGGTAGATTTTTGACTATCAATAAGCAAGTGTAAACACTTCTATCTTGATTAAAGATTTTTGACTTTAACTTTGACGGTATGCTACTCATATAACCAATTTCATAATTACGCTTACCGTTTACATAGATAACGTGTTAGAATGCAATCAGAAATTAGTATACAAATCAATCTTAAAACACGTCCAAATTATGACCATACATAATCCGGAAAAAGAGAGGAATTGCTGATTTTCTTGCCGTTATCGATAGAATCTACATTCCGAACCGGCGGTAGATTCAGTAATTGATAAAACTTGTAAATTGAACCCGCTGAGTTTCTTTCGCCGGTTCTCAGGTCTGGGTATTTTCTTTTCCAAACTGTTTCAATTGACCATCAATAAGAAACTTCTATATTGAATAAAGTTATTTTTGAGTTTGAATGACTAATCAAAAGTGCTTGTAAAAGCATTTTCTGGAAAGTAACTACCATCACCCATGGACATCTTTAAGGAAAGAGTACTCTTTTCTTGAAGGTTCCATCGGTTCGGAAAAACCGCCGGCTAAAGCAGGTTCCACAGAGAGGTTGTGCGAGGCAGAGATTTTCTTCAAATCGCGATGTTTTGGATATATATTATTGATAATAAAACATTACAGTTTTGCATTTACTTAAGCAGTATCAATGATAAAACTTCATATAAACTAATTAAAAGCAATTATTTATTTCTTATGGTAACACGATCTGTGTAGTTTTTATACTATATATTAATAGTAACAAAAAACTTAATTCATATTTAACCAAGGCTAATTACAACCATAAAAACTTAAAAAAAATAACAAAATATTTACCTCTTTAAGTAATATTATTTACTTATTCGAGCATAAGGTATATTGGTATTATACAATTTAAATTATTTATTAATTTACAAGGTTGACCACAGATTATGTACAAAAAAAAAGATGTTGCCGCATTAAATAATGATAAACTACATATGTCAATAATGAGGAAGCATTATTTTGCATTAAACTTGAATACAGGAAGTCATATATTAATGTTTTCAAACATTAATTAACTAAGAGCTCTTGTGTATAAATTATTCTAGGAAAATTAATATGAATGAGCTTTTAATGTGTCTGCTGTTTGTCTAATGCTCTGTACACAAATGTTTGTGCAAATACTATGCTCTCAATTCCTTCTTCCTTATCATAATTCATTATATAAGATTTTAAATTGATATGGTCATTTTTATTATTACATTTATTAAATACGGGATATTTACTATGTTTTTTACATAGTATAAAACAAAGTTGCTTCTCTGTCCCTATATACTCTTTATTGCACTGTGAAATTTTACATGGTAATTTTACTCATGAAGTTATTGTTCACAATGGCGGACTTATTTCTAAAAGAAATTTCTTCCAGCCAACCCACAGCTGTAAGAGATAGTGTTATAGAACAGGTATAAATAGTGCAACATTAGATACTCTTAATAATATTATATAAAAGAAACAATTTTAATATAATAGATATAATATAAAATAATTATAATATAATATGTATTACGCTTACATAAATATCTATAATATAATAAATAAATATATACTAAATTATTATACTTTTACTACATCTATATACACAAATATATATATATCCCTATGTAAGCTTAGATCTTTAAAACTACGCAACGGATTTTGATGCGGTTTTTTTTAATAGATAGAGTGATTCAAGAGGAAGGTTTTTGTATAAAATACATGGACAATATAGTATATTTGATAATTTAAGATTGTAATGTGATGTCGTTAATAAACAAATTCTGTAGTATATTTAGTATCAGTATTGCACCCGTGCGAAGCCGGAATGGGTCGTCAGTAATCAATGTGATAAGAAATAACTAGGAGGCAATCATCATTCCCAAAGTATGCTATCAATCATAAACTCATTAATTGTATACTAACCTTTCCAAATAAGCGTTCCTTAATATTTTTTTCTAAATTTAGCAACAGAGGCATTGAACACTTCCTGAGATCCCATTGTTTTGACGACCTCCGTGGTCGAGTGGTGTGTAAACCGGTTTTCATGGGTACACTCCGAGGTCCCGGGTTCGATTCCCGGCCGAGTCGATGTAGATTGCCATTAGTTTTCTATGTTGTCTTGGGTCTGGGTGTTTGTGGTACCTTCGTTACATCTGATTTTCAAAAACACAAGTGCTTTAGCTACTTACATTTGAATCAGAGTAATGTATGTGATGTTGTCTCGTATTTATTTATTTCACCATCATCCTCCTGCCCTTATCCCAATTTTATTTGGGGTCGGCACAGCATGTCTTCTCCTTCCATACTTCTCTGTCTCACAAGTAACATTATTTCTAGCCACGAATGATTTTCTATTTTAGCTACAACGTATAGGCTTTGTATTTATGTAAATATATACTTTAACTAAGTTCTCTCTGTTACAGATATCAAGTCCAACTTACAATAGAGCACAGATAACATAGCATACAAGATGGCGCCACAAGAGAGAAATTCATGCTGCGATGAAGACCGCCAATCGGGATCCATAGATAACAATCTATCAAATATCGACCTATCAGGGAGTTTCGTCAACAAAGGCTTCACCAATGACAGCACAGATAACACAGCTTCAAGCACAGATAACGAAGACAGGAAGAAAGTCACGGACTTTGACGACTTGCTACCATATGTTGGCGAATTCGGAATATATCAGAAGATACTGTTTCTCATGATGATACCGTTCGCTTTCTTCGTGTCATTTGTGTATTTCTCGCAAATCTTCATGACAATCGTGCCGGAACAGCACTGGTGCTGGATTCCAGAGCTCGCCAATTTGACGGTGGAAGAGAGGTGAGTGCTTTACTGTTCAATTCTTAGTTTAATGGCTTTTAGACAGGGCACAGATTATTTCGCCAATGTTACGTAGGTCGGAGACAGTGGCGTAAATAGGGCGGTACCACCAGTGCCCAGGCACAGGGCGTAGACTCTCGGAGTCGCAAGACTAGACAGACTGGGCAGAACTATTGTTTTTTCGTTTTTCTCTTGTTAAGATTCCGCTAAGCCCCTATTAATCGATTCCAATACGTAAACTTACATGCTAGAATCATTAAAAACATACATCGTGCTCATTTTTTTGGCGCACGGGTGTATTTGTGTTTAGTGTTTATCGTTAATGGGCAACGCATTTGCAGTAGTGAACCTGCGTTTAAGTTTAAGTGAGTGAGACAGTAAAATAGGCAAAGGGTCTGCTTAAATAGGGCGCAGTTATAGAAGCTCGCACAGGGCGCAGAAAAGGCTATTTACGGTACTGGATGGAGAAAACACAGAGATTGATCGGTACAGTTGAGATAATAAACTCAATTAAATTTTAAAGCCAAGAATAGTAGTAGTAATTTCCGTGTTAATCCTTAAGTTAATAATAGGATAATTAAAAATAGTTGTTAGTGTTCTAAACTATATATGTAATAAAATATGAAACTAAATTGGACTATTCACAACTTAATTTTATTTAGTGCTTGACTATAGTAATATAAATAAACGTTGACTGATTTGTCATTTGTTGTGTCATTAATCTATGGTATTTATTATGGATTCACTAAAATATGGCGTTTTGAATGATGGCGAAATGTTATCATGGAATATTAATGAGAGGTTAATCAAATCAAAATATACTTTATTCAAGTAGGTTACAAGCACTTTTAAATCGTCATTTAATAATCAAGTGAATCTACCACCGGTTCGGAAAGTAGATTCTACCGAGACGAGTTCAAGAAACTCAGTAGTTACCTTTTTTTAAATATTTGTAGTATATATAGAAGAGCTATTAGTAAATCACATGCAATGAAATGAAATGTCTAAATTTTAGATTAATTTTATTCACTAGTTTTATCATTGGAATACAATATATATTTTCAATTTATATGTATTTATTAATACTTCAGGAACGAGAAAATTTGTTTTTGCAAAAAATTAATATATATTACAAAATAAATATCGGTCGGATTCACGTACGAAGGGTACCGTACCATTTATAAAAACGTCAATAAAATTATATCCGTTGTATTCGAGCCCACTTAAATATTCATTTTATTAACTTTTTTAGTATTTGTTCATATAGCTCCATTATAAATGTATCATCTGTGTTATCAAATAAGCTATCTTACTATCACGGACAGATAGACGATAGTGGAATCCTAATAATAAGATCCCTTTTAACTCTTTGGGTACGGGTTAAAAACAACCCAATATTATCCAAGACTTTCAATTAAAAACGCTACGAAGATATCTGATGACTTTAGTTTACCATGCAGTGTACAATACTTTTTAAGCTTAGATCGCACTTAAGGCACTAGATCGCTTAATTTATGAGAAGCACAAGGAACGTTACATCTAAGCTCCTAAGATCAGCGTAAGACATTTAAGAAATGATTAATATGTCTCAAAGCACCAATATCCTCGTAACCATTAAAAAATAACAATTTAACGTTCACAAACATTTCACGAAAGACTAATTATGGCCTGTAAGGTTGAACACATAAGGCTATCCATGCAAATAATTAATTACATTACGACACAACTTAGATGTAGCATCGGCAAAATTCGTAAAACCGATCACATCCGAATTAAGTACGCTGTCCCAAATTATCAATATTTATTTCTTATGTGATATTTTTACACAAACTTAATATAATATAACCTTATATATAATAAATAATAATAAAATAAAATAAAAAGCCTTTTATTTCTTGTAACAAATAAAGATCTAGGTTAAATAAAGATTAACAGTTTAAAAGAAAAAGAAAAGAAAATATATATATATATACATATACACGAAACAGTTTGCATGCATTAATTAATTATGTGCTATATTCTTTTAATCGTTTTATATTTTATGGGTACAAGAACCCCTCTCAACGGAGGGTAAAGGCCTCCTCCAAAGATGACCATTTTTCTCTATCTTCAGCTTCTCGCATCCAGTATGTGCCTGCTATTTTTATGACATCGTCTATCCATCGCGTATTTGGCCTACCTCTTTTCCTCTGGCCCGATGGTCCTAGCCATGACGTTGTCGTTTTGGTCCAGCGATTATCTTTGAGTCTGGCTATGTGTCCAGCCCATCGCCATTTTAGCTTCTGTGAGTAACTAAGTGCGTCGATAACTTTAGTTTTCTCTCTTATGGTGGTATGGCGGATTTTTTATATCTTTTTGATTTTTAGGATGCTTCTCTCCATACTTCTTTGGCTGGTTATGATCTTATTTTTTAGTTTGTTTGTGAATTTCCACGTTTGACAAGCGTAGGTTAGTGATGGGAGTAGGTAGGTGTTCATGACTCTGCTTTTCAAATTTATGGACATGTCGCTTTTTAGGATTTCTTTGAGGTTCCAAAATTTCTTCCAGGTGATGTTGACCCTTCTCTCTGCTTCTAGTTCGTTGTTGCGTGCGTTAAAGGAGATTTGTTTTCCCAGGTAAATGTAAGCATCAGCATATGATAGCGGTCGATTACTGAGATAAATAGGTATTTTAGTATGATTCGTCATGACGTTTGTTTTATCTAAATTTATTTCCAAGCCTACTTTACGACTTTCTTCATGTAAAGAGTTTATCATTAGCTGTAGTTGGGTTGTGCTTTCTGATAGTAGAACTATATCATCTGCAAATCTGAGATGGTTCAGGTAACGTC